>NW_026606092.1:23742500-24462500 GCF_029834395.1 Sorex fumeus
TTATATCTTAAGTACATACACAATCACAAATGCACATGTACTTCAGATAAAGATCTTTCTATAACTTCTGATTAGAAACGTTACTTAATGTCTCCACTTCTGAATGAATCATAGTGTCCAAGAGGATGAAACATGTAGATGAATAATCAAAAGAAAGAATCAGGAAGCAGAGGCTTGGAGAACAGTCAATATATATGTTCCAGCCCAACATATAGTAAACCCCTTAATTTCCAAATTCATATTGGCAGATTATATGGCAAAGTATATTAATAAATAGTTAACAATTATAACAAAGTATATTAATAAAGAGTTAAGAGAACTCAGATGAAGTTGTAAAGGTAATTTGTCCTGTTACTTGTGTATTTTTCCTTGGGGAACTTTGAAATAGTACAGAGGATGAATGGAGTTTGACAGCTATGTGACACCAGTGTTTTTTACAGAATATAGAGATATGGTCAGCTTTTATTAGAACAGCTGATGACAGGAAATTGCAAATAATTTATAGTCATTTTGGACTATTTAGTGTTTTTTTTAAAACTAATTGCTTGACTTGAGAATTAACCAGGAAATTAGCAACACATATAACAGTTTTGATTATGGTCTTGTGGTTTTTCTTCCTTTAAGAAATGTTGAAGTCTTTTTATTTTATAAAACTTAGTTTTTGAACTGATGAAATTATAACTCTATTATGCCAACCAGTAAATCAACATAAGCATTTTACTTCTACTTCTTAAGCCATTTATTTTCTTGATCAATTTATTTAGAAATTATGATTATTAACTATAATATATGGAATATAATGATACTAAATTTTTTTATAAAAATATTGAACAGTTTTTTTTTCATTTCAAATATCTCCTTTTATCAGGAAACAAATTAAATATTTCAGTATTTTCCTTTAAATTACTTAAGAAGAGTAATTTTATATTTTATATTTTATATTTTATATATTTTATATTTTATAATTTTATTATTTATATGATGACAGAAACCATAACAAAAGTAATATAAATCAAATTTTTAAATTATTTTATTCATGCATATATAATCTGCATATTGAACGCAAATGTTGTATTTAAATGACAGAATATTGTGTTACCTCTCATAGTGAATCGATTTATAAATACTACAGATTTTTACATTCCAAATTCTTTTTAACATTAATCTCACTTAATCCTAGCAATTATTTGAGCATTGTATTGTAGCTACTAACAAAAATCAAAACTGACCTGATATGATAATTATTACATTATTACTCTATTGACGATGTATAGAGCAATTACAACAATTGGATAGTTTCTTGTTTACTACCAACCTACACTGTAAGTCAAAATTGAACATAAGTTCAATTTTCACTCTCTAACTGGGTCACAATATTACTCAAATTTTACTTTCATTTTCGGTTACATTTAAAGACTGCTGTTTAAGATGCTAAATTTGTTCACATGTAAAATAAAATTTCTAAATTCAACCTTGACGAAGGTTCATTTAGTCAGTGTTTCTTCTTTCAACCCTCACGTCTCTCCTATTACTAGAACTTGAGCTTTCTTTACCACCCTAGTTTAATTTTATTTTTAAATATTATAAGGAGTGTATCTACTTCCAAATAAGGCATGGCAATCATACCCTATGAGAGAAAGAATATGATTTTTCCTGAGACTTAAATGAAACGGAAGCTTATCTTTGTGGGTTTTTTTTTCTCATTACTTTTAAGTGGCAAAAAAAAAAAATCTCAAGCTAATGTTTGTTTTGTTTTATTTTGTTTATTTCGAGGCTACAACAAGCAGTGTGCAGGATTACTCCTGGCTCTGCACTCAGGGATGGCAGACTAGAGAGATTATGTGAGGTGCTGGAGGTAGAATCCATGTCAGCTGCATGCAAGCCATGTACCCTACCTGATGTACTATTGCTCTAGGCTTCTCAAACTAATGCTTTAATTTTAATACAAAAGCAGAAAGAAATTTGGTGTTAAAAGTGGACCACTCCTTCCCACAATCTTACAAATAATGATTTATAATGAACTTTCGTTGCAGAAATGAAGAGATAGCTCAATGGAATGAAAGTTTTGATTAGATCCAGTGTACTGCATGGTACCAGAAGCACACCGCTGGTAGTAGACCTGGAGCCAGATATGACACCCCCTGTCGTTACAATGAATCTCCTATTACAAGACATCTATATTACATAACTTTCCTTTATTCTTTCCTAAACCATATTCAATCCTGTGTACATCTATTTGATTTAATTCTTATGATTTTACCATATTATATTTGTACATTTGCTTTTGTACAAGTGCCCTGAAGGTCATTAACTCTAGAAAAAAATCTGAATAATGATCTGCTTCACTGTATTAGGCTAAATACTCTTCTCTTCAATTATAACCCAAAATTAATATTTTTTAATTTATTTTTTATTTTTTTATCATATTTTTTATTAGTGAAACACCATAAGGTACAGTTATAGACTTATAAATTTTTGTGCGTGGGTTTCAGTTATACAATGATCAAGTACCTACCCTCCACCAGTGCCCATCCTCCCCCACCACGGGTCCTAGCATCCCTCCACCCCCCATCCCCTGCTCCGTCCCACCATGCCGCTGTAGCAGGGCATTCCCCCTTGTTCTCTCTCTCTTCTTTTGGGTACTGTGTTTTGTAAGAGAGGCATTGAGTGGCAATCATGTTTGGTCTACAGACTACTTTTATCATGTCTCTCCCACCCTGGGAGGGTCTTCACAGCACCCTTTATTTGGTGCTCTCTTCTCTATCTGAGTTTCCTTTTCACCTAGCACATGTGGCTGGCCTTCAAGTCATGGAGCAAAATTCCTGGTACTAATCTGAGCCATTCCTGGGTGTTAGTCTCCCGTTTTGTTGCTTTATGTTCCCCAGATGAATGCAATCTTTCTGTGTCTATCCCGCTCTTTCTGACTCATTTCGCTTAACATGATACTTTCCATGTAGTACCACTTGTATGTAAATTTCATAACTTCATCTTTTCTAATGGCTACATAGTACTCCATTGTGTAAATGTACCAAAGTTTCTTTAACCAGTCATCTGTTCTCGGGCACTCAGGTTTTTTCCAGATTCTGGCTATTGTTAAGAGTGCTGCAATGAACAAACAATTGCAGATGTCACTTCGACTATACTTTTTTGCCTTTCTGGGATATATTCCCAGGAGTGCTATAGCTGGGTCAAATGGGAGATCAAATTCTAATTTTTTGAGAATCGTCCATACTGTTTTCCAAAAGGGTTGGACCAGCCTGCATTCCCACCAGCAGTGAAGGAGGGTCACTTTCTCGCCACATCCGCACCAGCACCTGTTGCTTTTGTGGATGTGGGCCAGTCTCTGTGGTGTGAAATATCTCATTGTTGTTTTGATCTGCATCTCTCTGATGATTAGTGATGTAGAGCATTTTCTCATGTGCCTTTTTGCCATTCGGATTTCTTCTTTGCGAAAGTTTCTGTTCATTTCCTAGCCCCATTTTTTGATGGGGTTGGGTGATTTCTTCTTGTGTAGTTTAACCAGTACCTTGTATATCCTTGATATCAACCCCTTGTCGGATGTGTATTTGGTGAATATTCTTTCCCATTCTGTAGGCTGTCTTTGTATTTTGGTCACTGTTTCTTTTGAGGTGCAGAAGCTTCTTAGTTTAAGATAGTCCCATTTGTCTATCTCTGTTTTCACTTGCTCGGCCAGTGGCGTGACATCTTTGAAGATACCATTAACTTCAATATCATGGAGAGTTTTGCCAACTTTGTCTTCAATAAACGTTATGGATTCCGGTCTGATGTTGAGGTCATAAATCCATTTTGATCTTACTTTTGTGCATGGCGTTAGGCAGAGATCTGAGCCCACTTTTTTGCATATAGCCGTCCAGTTTTGCCAGCACAATTTATTAAAGAGGCTCTCCCTGCTCCATTTCACTTTTCTTGCCCCCTTATCAAAGATTAGATGATTATATGTTTGGGAGGAGATGTCTGTATATTCAACTCTGTTCCATTGGTCTGCAACTCTGCCTTTGTTCCAGTACCATGCTGTTTTGATTATTACTGCTTTGTAGTAGAGCTTGAAGTTAGGTAGGTTGATTCCTCCCATTTTCTTTTTCCCAAAAATTGCTTTAGCTATTTGTGGGGGCTTATTGTTCCATATAAATTTCAGGAGTGTTTGCTCCATTTCTTTGAAGAATGTCATGGGTATCCTTATAGGAATTGCATTGAATGTGTACAGTGCCTTGGGAAGTACTGCCATTTTGACAATGTTGATTCTCCCCATCCATGAACAGGGGATATTTTTCCATTTCCTTGTGTCCTCTTTTATTTCCTGAAGTAGGGTTTTGTAGTTTTCCTTGTACAGATCCTTTACTTCCTTAGTTAAGGCGATTCCTAGGTACTTGATTTTCTGGGGCACAATTGTGAACGGGATTGTTTACTTCATGTCACTTTCTTCTCTTTCACTATTTGCAAAGAGGAAAGCCATGGATTTTTGGGTATTGATTTTATAGCCTGCCACTTTACTATACAAGCCTATTGTTTATAGGAGTTTCTTGGTAGAGGTTTTAGGGTTCTCTAAGTATAGTATCATATCATCTGCGAATAGTGAGAGCTTGATATCTTCCTTTCCTACCTGGGTGCCCTTAATATCTTTCTCTTGCCTAATCGCTATTGAAAGAACTTCCAGTACTATATTGAACAGCAGTGGAGAGAGTGGGCATCCTTGTCTCGTCCCTGACCTTAGGGGGAAAGCTCTCAGTTTTTCCCCATTGAGGATGATGTTTGCTGTAGGTTTGTGGTAGATGGCTTTAACTATATTGAGGAAAGTCCCCTCTATCCCCATTTTGGCAAGGGTTTTCATCATGAATGGGTGCTGGATCTTGTCAAATGCTTTCTCTGCATCTATTGATATGATCATATGATTTTTATCTTTTCTTTTGTTGATATGATGGATTATGTTGATTGATTTCCGAATGTTGAACCATCCTTCCATCCCTGGGATGAATCTTACTTGGTCATGATGTATGATCTTTTTGATGAGTTGTTGAATTCTATTGGCTAGTATTTTGTTGAGAATCTTCGCATCCGTGTTCATCAGGGATATGGGCCTGTAGTTTTCTTTCCTTGTGGTGTCTTTGTTTCCTTTTGGTATTAGAGAGATATGGGCTTCATAGAAATTGTTTGGGAGAGTTTCTGTTTTTTCAATTTCCTGGAAAAGCTTGAGAAGAACTGGCAATAGGTCCGCTTTAAATGTTTGGAAAAATTCGCTAGTAAATCCATCTGGACCTGGGCTTTTGTTTTTGGGAAGATTTTTTATTACAGTTTCAATTTCCTTGGTGTGAATAGGTCTATTCAGGTACTCTATATCTTCTTGATTCAGCTTTGGGAGGTGATAGGAATCCAGGAATTTATCCATTTCTTCTAGGTTCTCTTGTTTCGTGGCATACGGACTTTCAAAGTAGTCTCTGATGATCTCTTGAATTACTTTAGTTTCTGTTGTGATATCCCCATTCTTATTTCTGATTCGATGTATTAAGGCTCTCTCTCTCTGTTTCCTTGTGAGTGTTGCTAGTGGTTTATCTATCTTATTTATTTTCTTGAAGAACCAGCTCTTGGTTTCATTGATCTTTTGGATTGTTTCTTTGTTTTCCATGTCGTTGATTTCTGCTCTAAGTTTTATGATCTCTTTCCTTCTGCCTGATTTAGGCTCTTTCTGTTGATCCTTTTCTAAGGTCTTGAGCTTTGATGTCAAGTTGTTTATGTGCATCATTTCTACAGTCCTAAGATATGCTTGCAGAGCTATAAATTTTCCCCTTAATACAGCTTTCGCTGCATCCCATAAATTCTGGTAGTTTGTGTCTTCATTCTCATTTGTTTCCATGTATCTTTTGATTTCGTCCTTGACTTCATTCTTGACCCACTCATTGTTCAGCATCGAGTTGTTTAATTTCCAGGTGTTTGATTTTGTTCTCCGTGTCGGTGTGTGATTCACTTCTATCCTCAGTGCATCATGGTCTGAAAAGATGGCTGATGCTATTTCTATCTTCCTGATTCTGTTGAGGTATGTTTTGTGTCCTAGGACATGGTCTATTTTGGAAAATGTTCCGTGCGCACTGGAGAAGAATGTGTATTCTTTCTTTTTGGGGTGTAAAACCCTGTATAGGTCTATAAGCCCTTTCTCTTCTATTTCTTCTTTCAAAGCCAATAATTCCTTGCTGGGTTTTGTTCTTGTTGATCTATCCAGAGTTGATAAGGCGATGTTGAAGTCTCCAAGTACTATTGTGTTGTAGCGATGTCCTCCTTAAAATCTGTTAGCAGTTGTTTTAGATATTTAGCTGTTCCCTCATTAGGTGAGTATACATTTAAGAGTGTGATTTCTTCCTGCTGTGCGTATCCCTTGATGAGGAGAAAATAGCCTTCACTGTCCCTTCTAATCTTTTTCAACGTGAAATTAATGTTGTCGGATACTAGTATGGCCACCCCAGCTTTTTTGAGGGAGTTGTGTGCTTGCAGGATTGTTTTGCATCCTTTGACTTTGAGTCTGTGTTTGTTCTGGCTGTTGAGATGAGTTTCTTGTAGGCAGCAGAATGTTGGGTTCTGTCTCTGTATCCATTTTGCCACTCTGTGTCTCTTAAATGGTGAATTTAGACCATTGACATTGAGAGAGAGTATGGTTTTGGGGTTTTGTGTCATTTTCTGTGCGGGTGTGTTGTGGTTGTAGGGTTTGTCTTGTCTTATAGTAGCCCCTTTAGCCCTTGCTTTAGGTTTGGTTTTGAGTCTATGAAGTTCCTGAGCTGCTGTTTATCTAGAAAATAGTGTACTGTTCCTTTGATTTTGAGGGAGAGTTTAGCCAGATAGAGTATTCTTGGTGAAGCATTCATTTCAGTGAGTTTTTTGACTATATCTCGCCACTGCCTTCAGGCTTGCAGGGTTTCCTCTGATAGGTCTGCTGTGAATCTAAGGGGTGCTCCTTTGTATGTGATTTCCTTCTTTGCCCTTGCTGCTTGCAGTATTGTGTCTCTATCGGCAGCATCGATCATTCTAACTATGATATGTCTTGGAGTGTTTTTGTTGGGGTCTCTTTTAGCTGGCACCCTTCGGGCTTCTTGAACCTCAATGGCTGCATTGCGGAGCTCTGGGAATTTTCAGCAATGATTTGTTTGACGGTGTTTTTTTCGTTGGGATTGTTTCCCTGAGCTTCAGGTAGTCCCATGATTCTAATGTTGTTCCTCGTGGAATCATCTGCTAGGACTCTGATTTTCTGTAAAGCTATTTTGAGGTCCCTTGCCACTGTTTGTTGTTGCGTGTTGGCTTGGCGCAGCTGATCTTCCAGCTCACTGATTCTCTCTTCAGCTGCGGTCATTCTATTTTTAAGAGAAGAAACTGAGTTTCTCATTTCATCTACAGAATCTTTTAATCGTGACATTTCTGCTCTCATTTTTTCGCGTAATTTGTCGATTTTTTCTGTGGTGTTACTGGCTGTCTGTCTGATTGTTTCATTGAGTTGATTGAACATCTTGATGACTTCGTATCTGAATTCTATGTCAGAGAGGTCCCTTAGGTGAGCTGTATCGACAGAATGTTCTGGATTGTTTTTATTGTCCTCCACTTGTGGTGGGGATTTTCTTTGTTTCTTCATATTGCTGAGTAGGTTGGGGACTGAATTCCTTGGGAACTAGGTTCCTTAGAATGGGTAAACAACCGACCGGAAAATAGGCCATGCCCACTTCTGAAGCCACGCCCACTTCTGAAGAGGCCACACCTCTACGGAAAACTGGGTTTGAGATGAGATGGGTTCCTGAGGTCCTGAAGGGAAAGATGGAAGTCCCAGGGCCACACACCAGAGGCTGAGCTGATCTGGGTTTCAGATGAGATTGGCGCTGCATGTGGAGTGAAGAGGGGACGGTGTGTGGCCCCAAAATTAATATTTAAACCCTAGATAAATCATTGCCTTTCTGCTTCGTCACTGTATCTCTTAGGGTCTCAACAGAAAATAGAGTAATTAAATCATTAAATTTAGATAATTTTAATTTAAAAAGGTTTATGAATAGGATTAAAGAATACAAGAAAAATTTCAGGGACTAGCAATGACTAATATTTGTGAAAACTCCTAAACCTAAAAAGAACTAAGAAGCCAGGGGATGGTGCCAGGGGCACAGTGGGTAGGGCTTTTGTCTTGCATGTGGTTGACCCAGGTTGGATTCCCAGCATCTCATATGGTCCCCTGAGCATAGCTAGGGATTAGTCCTGAATACTGAGCCAGGAGTGACCCTTGTGCATCAGTGGGTGTGACCCCAAAAGCAAAATAAATAAATGAAAAAATAAATAAATAAATAACACACAGAAAAACAAATGGAAACAGATCTATGAAGCCAGACACCACTGCAAGCTCTAGAACTGAAAGAAGATACAGCAGAAGGGAGCAGAGCAGATGGCTGAGGAAAGGATGTCTAACTGTGGCAAGACAATAAGACCATACAGAAAACAATCATCCTTATGACCTCTCCTTTTCTCTGGATAGTTTTGACTCCCATTATCCAAATCTGTCTGGAAGTGAAGTCCCGGGAGCCCAAGTGTTGAAGTTCACAGAGGTCCACATGAAAAGAATGGAGATTTAATATCAAAGATGAGTTGACGTAAAAATGCAAAGGAAAAAAATAAATTCACTCTATCCATAGGAGTTCATAGAACATTTTTTTATTAAATATTAAGCACGTGAGCACTTAACTTTAAAAGTGAAGTAAATATTTATTTTCTCTTAAGAGCAAACTCTTTAAAGAGGTGGTAAATTTCTTTTGTATAGATATAATATTGTTGCTGAATATAAAATTAAGATTTGGGAAGTTTGCTATGTATTTATTTATTATTTTTGTTTGGATAATTACACGCACAATGCTCAGGGCTTATCCTGGATTTGTGCTTAGGGTCACTCATTATTGTGCTTCAGGAACCATATTCAGCTTGGGAATTGAACCCATGTTGGCACTCATGAGGCGAGCACCAGACCTATACTATTATCTTTAAGGCTCAGAAATTTACTATATTTTAAAAAGGGTTAATGCGACGATAGCACAGCGGGTAGGGCGTCTGCCTTGCACGCAGCCAACATAGCCGACCCGAGTTCGATTCCTCCGCCCCTCTCGGAGAGCCCGGCAAGCTGCCGAGAGTATTCGATATGCCAAACACAGTAACAACAAAGTCTCCAGTGGAGACATTACTGGGCCCGCTCGAGCAAATCGATGATCAACGGGAGGGCCTTTACTTTACTAAAAAGGGTTATAAATTGCAATAATGTTTTCTGAGGGATATATAAAATTTAAGTTTCAAATATTATTATTTGATGTAGAACTTTATAAAATTCTTTTAAAGAACAATTTCTTACACTGACTCAAACACTGAAAAATGTTTGGTCTATTTTCTGGAAAAAAATATCTTTATCTAAGACAATTACAAAAAATCTACCAGTTGTAAATATACCCATATATGTATGAAACAATTCATGGTTACAGAACTTGGAAGTAGTATAGTATGCTAATAGATTTTTTAAATAATTAAATTATGATATATTAGTTAAATATTATGTTGTCTAAGTTGTTTTTAATTTATTCTATAGTTGAACTATGCAGTTTAGTTGAAAAATAAGTATATATATGTAATTAGGATAAAAAGTATGATTCTACTTATAATTTATATTTTCCTATATGTCACATAAATGTATTCTTAGCATATTTTGCATTTAGTTTCTTTAATTTAGGATAATGCTTCTGAGATTCCTTTTCTATGTATAAATGGTTCTAGTTCCTTTGAAATTAAATCATCATCATAATAATCCATTGTACCATAGCATGTTTATTCTTTTAATAATGAATGGATATTGGAGTTACTTCCACTCTAAGTCAATTATAAATAAAGATATATAAATGGATATTCAATTACAAGTGTGAATGTTTTATTTATCAAGAGTAAATAACTAGTAGCAGAGTGTCTGAGTCATTTGGAATATATGCCTCATTTTTTCTAATTACAGGTAAAATGTTATTATTCATTCATTTTAAATTTATTTTTAAATCGAACACTGTGATTTACAAAGGTATTCTTAATAGAGTTTCAGTAATGCAATGTTCCAATATCAATCCCACAACTTTCCAATGTCAACCTTCCTCCTCTAATCTCCTTAGGTTTTCACCTACCCAAGACCACCCCCGACCCCGCCAGTCCAATTACTAAATAGACACATTTTGAAAATTTAGTTTTGCAGTTTTTGTTCCATGCTTATAGTATTGTTGGCTCTGTGGTCCAGATAAATATATACATACCACACCTCCACTTCTTATCCCTTCCTTTCATTTCTCTGGTTTCTCTGGTCTTTTCATTTCTAAAATCTAAGACCAGTGTTTTTCTCCATCTTTGACACCTTCCATTCCATTGTCATGTTATTCTATATACCATAGTAAAGTGAATTCATCAGGTATTTTTTATTCTGATTTAATTTATTTAATATGATATCCTCAGTTCCATGAAAGTTGCAGTAAATTCTGTGGTTGATTTCATTATTCCTTGCAGCTGTGTATTATTCATATATATATATTATACTGTACTGCATATATGGTAGTACAATTGTTCTCTGTGCTACAATTAATAACAGTATACATATTGAGAAAGCTCTGAAAATAAGTTTAGGCTAAACACTAAAACTGGGACCTCAAAGGCATTTTTAAAATGTAATGAATTGGGAAGAAATACAGAAACAAAAATAATCTAATAGGACTACATCAAATTAAAAAGTTTCTGCATTAAAAAATGAACATGGAATAAAACTAAAAGGCACCATACTGGATGGTAGAAATGTTCACACTCAACACATAAAATAAAGGACTAATATTCAAGATACAAAACACACTCACAAATACCAACAGTCAAATATCTGAAAACCTATCCAAAAATGGGGAAAGAAAATGAATAGAAAATGCATAAGACAGATGAATGGCAAGGAGACATATAAAATAGTTCATCATCACTTATGATCCTAATTCAAACTAATACAATCACCTCTCATATTACACCAGTGATAATGAATCACTTAAAAAAAAAAACACTAGAAACAACCTGTGATGGTGGAGTTGTGGTTTAAATGGAATTCTCATTCGTTACTGTTGGATATGATGTCTGCTTGAACCCCTATAGATATTTTTCAAAAAGCGAGAATACAAGACCAGAGTCATAGAAGGTAAGTAAGGGACAAAAAGCAGGCAGGGCACTTGCCTTTTATGCAGCCAAACTGACTTTGATTCTAACACCAGGTTAGATCGGATGAGCCACCAAGAATGAATTCTATACACTTAATCAGTAATAAGAGCTGAGAACAGTCATGCATGGCCCAGAAACAAAACAAAAACATGATTAGACCTTTGATAAGACCAATTAATTCCATTTCTTGATATTGATACCAAACATAGCAAATAAAAAAAAACAAAAAAAAATACTTTCATTTAACAAAAAAAAAAGGAAGAAAGAAAACCCTTTAATGTGTTTCTAAAGGTGCCATATTGAATTAATATTCTTATTGGAGGAACGAAAATACTAACAAAATAAACAACAGATTAAAGAAATCTGTTTATCTAAACATAGGAGTTTATGTCTAATGCTCAATTCAATACAATATCAAGGAGATGCTAAGAAATATATCTTATCATAAACATAAAAATTGTAAACTGCTATTTTTCTGCTATGTTCATTCATTCTTCTTAATTTCAAATTGTAGAACTATTTACTTGCTGGTGTCTGTATCTATAGTTATCTTTATTTTTTATTTCTTTGTGAAGCAAGGTAGTTTATATTGAGAGGAAAGTTATAGGGGAAACGTGTTCACAAGAGTAGACAAGCAAAGAAATGCAGACACAAGCAAGCACGCTTTGTGTTTAAGGGAGAACACAGGCTTGAAGAGCAAGTGATTAGACACCTTTCTTTCAGACCAGGAACACTTAATAAAAATTAAGAATAAAAATAACAAGCAAACACTGTCCTCCCATTGTTCATCAATTTGCTGGAGCAGGCCCAGTAACATCTCCATTTTGAGACTCGTTGTTATTGCGTTTGGCATATTGAATACGTCACGGGTAGCTTGCCAGGCTTTGCCCTGTGAGCGAGATACTCTAGGTAGCTTGCCGGGCTCTCTGAGAGGGGCAGAGGAATGGAACTCAGCTTAGCCAGGGTGGCTGCGTGCAAGGCAAATGTCCTACCTGGTGTGAAAAAAAATAAAAATACTTTTATAAATTTCTTCTTATTTTTACATATTTATTAACATAAAAACTCTGCTTTCATGCTACATGTTGTCTCCCACTTTCAAATTCAAAATATATTTTCATCCTTTTTTTTAAAGAACAGTACCAATATAAGTGAGTCAACATTCATTCACGCTGAAAACAAAATTTGTGTACTGATATATTGTTTGCTGAATTTGCACTTACATATTATTCTTTTTTGCATAGTATTTCAATTTCAAGGAGAAAAGAAAGAAAAATTACATTTTATTCTCACAACTTGATTTACTCAAGGATTTTGTTTTCTCTGTGAGCTACTGTTAGAAAATAATGATAGAATTGTTTATCTTTTGCTTCAAGAAGTGATATGTAAAGTTAAGAATAAAGGACCGTGTACTCAATGCCAATTAGTTCAACTAGAATGGATTAAGTCTCAGGTATATGACCTCGTCTATTATGTCCTGGATGTTGATTTGAAATCTATCACATTTCGAAAGGTCATTCTACCCATGACTTTGTCTCCAAGTTGAGTGTCATGCTTAATTATTGGAGGTAATGCACCAAGAATCATTCTTTAAAGTACAGGCCAAACCACCACACATAAACTATAACTTGCCCTCTAATCATCAACTAAAGTTGTATAAATTACTTTTATTGAGTTCGGTATACATTTTATTAGTGCAGTTTCCTTTATGTTACATAGAATGCATATTGCTAACCTATTAAGTAAAATCGCTTATAGATGTAAAATTTTTATGACTTTTTAAATGTCAATGTATGACTTGTTAAATGTTAAAGTGGTAAATAGCTTCTAGGAGTTCATGTGTGTTAAATTCCATTCTGTAGCCCTCAGCACATAAAGAAAGAACTCATAAGATATTTGTCAAACTAAGAATTTTTAAAACTTGCTTCTTTTAATATATGATTATGTGCTAAAAATTAAGATAATTAGAAGATAATGTGAATGCCACATTAAATAGTCACTGTCACAGAATAATAAGGATCTTCTTCCTGGTGGATCATAGAACAAAATATTATTAAATAGAAAATTTATGAATCTTAGTAACTGCTATAAACTAAAAAAATAGCATCCTTGGTTATAATAAACTATGTGAAATCTATGATCTACATAATTATTTATAATGTCTATTTTTCTAAATATTTTACCACATATAATTAAATTCACATTTTTCTTTGCTATCCTGGCTCTATACATTCTATATCATTCATGATCTAGCAGCATAATTGTAGAATGAAAAAAAATCAAAACTCAGAAAAAAATTTTATTGTTATCTTTGAAGTTTTGGCAGTACATTTAATTCTAGATAAATATAGATATTCTTATTGAAACTATATTTAAATATAGATATTCTTATTCAAACTATTGAGTTAAATGTTTGAGAGATGAAAACCATGTTTGTGCATATTTGAAAAGTGACCCAGGTTATCTTGACCTGCCCCAAATTGAAAAATCTTTTTATCCTTTAATTTTATAACAGAAATACAGAAATATGTATCAATCTAGAACTTTAAATGATTTATTCAATATTAAATTGCTTATAAAAGTAAAAATGAAAACCAAACTCAAAAGCATTTTGAGGGACTGTGGATACAGCTAAAAGGAAAGGAGTACATGACTCGAATACTTATGGCTCATATTAATCCTGACATACCATATCATCCACCCTCGTACTACCTACTACACTGGTGGTGAACAGCAGTGGAGAAGATACTCTTTCTAAGTATTTTGACTTCCTATTTTACCTGACTTAAAGAATTGCACAACCACCAACCAAGGCCTTAATAATAAGATGCCAGAAGTAAAGTGCTAAATATTTTTCCCATCAGTGAATACTTCCAAATGAACCCCCACCCCATTTGAAGGGGAGTGGGAGCTCACTCTGTGAGGCTCAGAGCTTATGCATGACTCTGTGCTCGGTTGATATGCTCGGTTGATGAACTCATTCCTGGTGATGCTCAGTGGATTATATGTGTTGCCAGGGATCAAACCTGTATGACTCTACACAAGGCAAGTGCCCTACCAACTGTACTATCTCTGTGGCCATTCAGTTCCTTATTTTTATGTTTTTGTTTCATTTAATTCTCTTTCTCTATATCTATAACTTTGTACAAAATCCATTAATTTATCCTATTTAACTTTATAATTTAACATTTGAACCCTTTTCCTTTATTACATAGCAGTCTTACTATAGAATTCATTATTCCCTTCTTACTCAATAAATTTACTGATTTCATATCACATTGTAAAACTTTTCTCTTCATTTAATTCAGTTTTTTCTTTAAATTACAGTTTTCCAAGTCTATATGTGTAATTCTCATAAAAATGCCATATTCTTTCTTGATTCTACCTAACAAGGAAACAAAAAAGAATTGAAATTTGTCATATTTTTTCTCTAGAATAAGTGGAGCCATACCTAGGATTGAACCTGAATAATATTCTATGATTTAGTCTTCATCTAAGAACAGTAATTTTATCTAATATCTATGAATATCAGTACATTTTTCTGTGCAATTTAGCATTTTTTGTGAAAAAATAACAAAAAGATTCTTAGTCTTTCAATAAGTCTTATACCAAATGAGTATAAAATAAAGTTTGAAACAATTTAGTTCTAAGGTATATTAATTAAGCATGTCAATTATATATCATGCTTGTATTAGACAGGAAATGAAGAATGGGGTAAAAAAAATACAGCCCTTCATTGGGGTATTTACATATGCAATGCGGCTGTTTGGTCTCAACAACTTTCATTTACATAGGGCAGGACTAATCGGATAATAGAAATGGTTAAGGGATGGGGGCACAATAACACAAAAACTTAGATCACTGTGTTCGTGGATGATTAATGCTTTGATTTGCTGTTATTATTTCCGTGGTTGCTTTAAACAGGTTATTACTGTTGTAACAATTACTGCTGCAGCTCATTCCATAAAAGAGCCAGCCTGTAGAGAATAATCTATATGTGTTACAAATAAAGAGTTGATGACTTCTAGTGACTGGCATGATAATCTAAGTTGCTATTCACCAAGACTTGAAGTTTTTCAGACCTGCTAAAACATATCTGTGGGGAGCCAGATTAAAAGTATGCCACTTCTAATGTACATCAGAATTTCTGTCCTTCTCCCAAGGTTATATCAATGGCTCTGCAGGATGGTGATGACTGTTGATCATCTGGAACCATACTCAATCCCATTACACAACTGAATATGCAACTATGAGAATCCTTTGTAAAGTTTAGACCATACCTGAAAAAAAAAACAACTTCTAAGGTAGAGTACCTCACCACATTTTATTTCATTCTTTTTTGAGGATTCCTTCCACTCATTTTCTTTGCATCAATCTGCCTGTTTCCTACAAAATTTCTTCCCCATGATACTTAAGAAAACCATCTTGAAAAGGCAACTTCCATGCTTTTATATCTCAATGGAAAGAACCAGGCTATCACTCTTCAAATTCAGTAATCCTCATCCAGATTAATTCCATGTAACATTTTTGACTTGGAATGTCACCCAGATAGGCCATGCCCTTTGTCTCTTTTTTTCCCCCTTGAGGGATCATGTCTATTCAGTGACTGAGCACAAATTCTTTTGAGCTACTCTGCTCTTTAAATCTTCCCTTATATATCACAGTATACTATAGACATATACCTGTATGATCTCGTGTCTTTTAGAATAGTTAGTCACGCCTGTCCTTGCAGTCTTCTGCTGAAACATACAGTCCTGTCTCTTTCCTCAATGGTTTGAATAGTCATGGCTATTATAAGAGGGTCTCAGCTTTGTGAGGGCATTATACTTACTATTGTCTTATCATTTTGTAGTGGGATGTTATTTGTCCCTATTGCCCTTGGCTTGGGTTCCATTGTAAAATCACCATCTCCTGGTGAGTTGAGAATAGTGATCTGTGCTCTGTTTTTGCATCATCACCTATTCTATACTCCCACTTTCATAAAGTATAAATGCTAGACTGCCTTCATGGTTCTCATAATTTCCTCACTGTACATACACACATTCGGTATCAGAAATCTTCATGACTCTGGATAATTATTGTCACTGACCATTTTATGAAGTGAGTCTATGAGCACTTCTATTTTGACAGAAAAATTATAACTTTTTCAGTTGTAAATGAGATAATTCTTACAATTATAATTTTATATTTATTAATTTATGTGAGGTAAAAAATCTATTAGTAAAAGTCATCATCTTTGATGCAGATTTAACCCAAAAAACCACAAAGTCTAACCTATATTTGCTTTGCATTATTAAGTTTTTGCATTATGCAACTCATGATTTCACATTTTAATGTTTTTTTAATCTTATTAAATCATCGTGAGATAGTTGAAAGCTTTCATGTTTGGTTACAATCACACAATGATGAAGCACACATCACTCTACCAGTGCACATTCCGACTACCAATATTCCCTGTATAACCCCCTTTCTCACTCTCCCCCTGCCTCCATGAGAGACAATGTTCCCCGTATTTTCTCTCTACTTTGGGGCCTTATGGTTTGCAATCCAGATACTGAGAGATTATCATGTTTGTTCCATTATCTACTTTCAGCACACAATCCTGACCAGTTCTTCAGGCCATCATTTTCTTAGTGATCCCTTCTCTATTCCAGCTGTCTTCTCCCCTTTGCTTATGAGGCAGGCTTCCAGGTATGAAGCAATTCTCCAGTCCAGTATATCTAATATCCTTAGGTTTCAGCCTCATGTTATATTGTTTTATACTCCACAAATGAGTGTAGTCCTTCTATGTCTGTCCCTCTCTTTCTGACTCATTTCACTTAGCATGATACTCTCCATTGCTATCCATTTATAAGCAAATTTCATGACGTCATCTCTCCTAACAGATGCATTGTACTCCATTGTGTAGATGTACCAACGTTTCTTTAACCAGTCATCTATTTTGAGGCACTTGGTTTGTTTTCAGATTGTGGCTAATGTGAACAGTGGTACAATGGACATAGGTATAGATGTCATTTCTAACTGTGCTTTTTTGAATCCTCGGGATATATTCCCAGAAGTGGTACTGCAGTGTCATATGGAAGCTCAATTTCTAGTTTTTGAAGGACTGTCCATATTGTTTTCCAGAAAGGCTGGAAGAGTGGGCATTCCCACCAACAGTGAAAGAGTGTCCCCTTTTCCACCACATCCACGCCAGCACTGACTGCTTTTGTTCTTTTGAATGTGTGCCAGTCTCTGTGGTGTGAGATGATATGTCATAGTTGTTTTGCCTTGCATCTCCCTGATGACTAGAAAAGGGGAGCATTTTTCCATGTGCATTTTTTCCATTCATATTTCTTTTGTGAGGAAACTTCTGTTGATTTTTCTCCCCAATTTTTGATGGGGTTGGAGGTTTTTTTCCTTGTACAATTCTACTAGTGTCTTGTATATCCTGGATATTAATCCCTTATCAGATGGGTATTGGGTAGATATTCTTTTCCATTCTGTAGGCTCTTTCAGTATTTTGGTCACTGTATCTTTTGAAGTGCAAAAGCTTCTTAGTTTGATGTGGTCCTATTTGTTGCTTCCACGTGCATGGTCAGTCTGTTTCATCCTTAAAGATGCTTTTATCTTCAATTACATAAAGATTTTGCCTGCATTTTCCTCTATGTACCTTATGGATTCATGGCTGATATAGAGGTCTTTAATCCACTTTGATCTGATTTTTGTGCTGGACATTAGAAAGAGGTCAGAGTTCATTTTTTTACAGGCAGCTATTCAGTTTTTCCAGAACCACTTGTTGAAGAGGCTTTCCTTGTTCCATTTCACATTTCTTTCTCCTTTGTCAAAGATTAAGTGGTCAAATATTTGGGTGTCTGTGTCAGAATATTCAACTCTGTTCCATTGGTGTAGAGGTCTGTTTCTAGCCCAGTACCATGCTGTTTTAATTACTACTTCTTTGTAGTTCAGTTTGAAGTTGGGAAGGGTGAGGCCACCCATCTTCTTTTCCCCAAGGATTGCTTTGGCTATTCGTGACAGTTTATTGTTCCATATGAATTTCAGGAGTGTTTTGTCTAATTCTTTGAAAAATGTCATGGGTATCTTTATAGGGACTACATTAAATTTGTATAGTGCTTTGAGCAGTATTGCCATTTTGATAATGTTAATGCTCCCTATCCATGAGCAGGGGATGTGTCTCCATTTCCTAGTATCCTCTTTTATTTCTTGAAGTAGTGTTTTGTAATTCTTCTTGTATAGGTCCTGCAGCTCTTTGGGTAAGCTGATTTTGAGATAACTGATTTTCTGAGGTAGTATTGTGAATGGGATTGTTTTTTAAATGTCTCTTTCTTCACTTTTGTTATTTGTATATAAGAAAGCCATGGGATTTTGGGTGTTGATTTTGTAGCCTGCCACAGTACTAAAATGACCTGTTGTTTCTAGGAGCTTTTCTGTAGAGTCTTAAGGGTTTTCTTAGTATCATATCATCTGCAAATAGTGATAGCTTGAACTCTTCCTTTCCTATCTGCATGCCCTTGATACTTTTCTCCTGCCTAACTGCAATTGCCAGTACTTCCAGTACTATATTGAATAGGAGTGATGAAAGTGGGCAATCTTTCTTTTGCAGACCACAACACCCAAAAGGAGAGAGAGAACACAGGGGATTGCCCTGCCACAGAGACAGGGGGGATGGGGGGATGGGGGTGAGAGGGATATTATCCATGGTGGTGGAAAATGGGCACTGGTGGAGGGATGGGTATCTGATCATTGTATAATTGAAACCCAAGCACAAAAAATTGTAAATATACAACTTTAAAAAAAATAAAATAAAATAAAGGGAAAAAAAATTAAAAAAAAAAAAAAGAAAGTGGGCAATCTTGTCTTGTGTCCAATCTTAGAGGGAAGGCTTTTAGTCTTTCCCCATTGAGAATGATATTTGCTGTGGGCTTGTGGAAGATGGCTTTGACTATACTGAGGAAATTTCCTTCAATGCCAATTTTGCTGAGGGTTTCCATCATAAAGGGGTGCTGGATCTTGTCAAATGATTTCTCTGTGTCTATTGATATAATCATATGGATTTATTATTTCTTTAATTGATATAATGAATTATGTTGATCGACTTGCGAATGTTAAACCATCCTTGAATCTCTGGGATTATTCCTACTTGGTCATGGTGTAGGACCTTTTTTGATGAGTCATTGGATTCTATTGGCTAATATTTTTTTGAGGATCTTTGCATCTGTGTTCATTAGGAATATTGGCATATAATTCTCTTTCTTTGTGGTATCTCTGTTGGATTTCTGTATTAGAGTGATATTTGCTTCATAGAAACTCTTTGGAAGTAATTCAATTTTGTGGAAAAGCTTAAAGAGGATTGGGAGTAAGTCCTCTTTAGAGATTTGGGAGAATTCCATCTGGGCAAGGATTTTTGTGCTTGGGGAGACTTTTTATTACCATTTCAATTTCTTTGATGGTAATAGGTCTGTTTAGGTATTCCAGGTCTTCTTGGAAGGCTATAGGAATCTAGAAATTTATCCATTTCCTCGACGTTTTCATGTTCCATGGCATAAAGCTTCTCAAAGTACTCTCTGAGGATCCTTTGAATTTCTGTAGTTTCAATTGTAATGTCCCCCTTTTCATTTCTGATTAGTTTTATTAGGGTTTTCTCTCTCTTTTTTTATGAGTCTTGCTAGAGTCTCATCAATCTTTTTTATTTTCTCAAAGAACTAGCTCTTAGTTTCATTGATCTTTCAGATTTTTTGGGGAGTTTCCATCTCATTAATTTCTGATCTGATTTTTATTATTTCCTTTCTACTGTTCAGATTGGGCTCCTTTTGTTTGTCATTCATTATCCAATCTCTTAACTGTAAGGTTAGGTTACTTATTTGGGCTCGCTCCTCATTACTGAGGAATGCTTGTACAGCTATAAACTTTTCTCTTAACACAGCTTTTACTGTGTCCATAAGTATTTTGTAACTCGTGTCCTCATTTTTGTTCATCTCCAGTATTATTTCAATTTCCTCTTTGATCTCCTTTCTAGGCCACTCATTGTCCAATAGTGAGCTGTTTAATTTCTAGGTGTTTGATTTAGTTATCTCTTTGTGTGTGTGATTTACTTGTAATTTCAGTGCAGCATGGTCTGAGGAGATTGTTGATATAATCTCTACCTTCTCAATTTTATGGAGGTATGTTTTGTGGCTCAGCATGCATTCTATCTTAGAGAATGTTCCATGCACACTTGAGAAGAATGTGTATTCAGCTTTTTGAGGATGAAGTGTCCTGTATATATCTATGAAGCCCCTTTTTTCTATTTCTTCCCTCAGATGAAGTATGTCCTTGCCTAGCTTGAGTCTGGTTGATCTATCAAGAGGTGATAAAGTGGTGTTAAAGTCTCCCACTAGTATTATGTTGCTATTGATGTCTTTCTTCTAGTCTGTGAGTAGTTGTTTTTAGTACTTTGCTGGTCCCTCATTAGGTGCATATATATTTAGTATTTAAGTTCTTCCTGTTGTACAGATCCCTTAAACAATAAGAAATGGCTTTCATTGTCTCTTGTGACCTTCATCATTCTGAAATCAGTGTGGTCAGATACTAGGATGACTACCCCGGCTTTTTTATGGGATTTGTTTGCTGTAGGATTGTTTTCCAGCCTTTTACTTTGAGGTTATGTTTTCTTTGACTGTTGAGATGTGTTTCTTGCAGGCAGCAGAATGTTGGGTTCAATTTTCTAATTCATCCTGCCACTCTGTGTCTTTTAATTGGTGCATTTAGCCCATTTACATTGAAAGAGACTATTGTTAAGGGGTTTTGTATCATTTTTCTGCTGAAGTTTGGTGTATTTGCAAGGTCTGTCTTGTTTTAATGTAGCCCATGTAGTTGTTCTTGTAACCATGGTTTTGAGTCCATGAAGTTCCTGAGCTATTGTTTGTCTCTGAAACTGTGTGTTGTTTCTTCTGTTATGAGAGTCTAGCTGGGTAAAGTATTTTTGGTGAGGCATTTATTTCTTTGAGTTTTTTCACTATATCCCACCACTGTTTTTGGACCCTGTGGATTTCATCAGACAAATCAGCTGTGAATCTTAAGAATGCACCTTTATAGGCAATATCTTTCTTTGATCTTGCTGCTTTCAGAATTTTGTCTCTATCTAAGGTTTTTGTCATTTTGATCAGGATGTGTCTTGGGGTATTTTTTATTCAGATTTCTTATAATTTGTACGCTTCGGGCTTCCTGAAAGTGTTTGCATGTTTTCTTCAACTCTGGGAACGTCGTAGCAACAATTTCTTTGAAAGTTCTTACTTCATCAGGGTTTTCTTCCTGTCCCTCTGGACTCCAATAATTCTTATGTTACTCCTCTGAGCTTCATCACGATCTTCTCTTGCCATCTGTTTCCGGATTGTGAGTCTCTTTTCCATTTTCTGCTCTTTTCTGGAGAGTCGCTGGACTTCATTTTCGAGCTCACTGATCCTGTCCTCAGCAGCTTTTACTCTACTTCTGAGATCTTCCATTGAGTTTTTCAATTCGCCTACAGGTTTTTCAGATCTGACATTTCCGTTGGTAACTGTGTTTGCATTTTCTGCATTTCTACTTTCACTGTAGCACTGTCCTCCCATTTTTCAATGATTTGCTCAAGCGGTCCCAGTAATGTCTCCATTGTAAGACTTGTTGTTAATGTGTTTGACATATTGGCGGTGCTTTTCATTGCTTCTTTTAGCTCCCTATGCATCCTCAGTAGCTCCCTTCTAAATTCTTTGTCAGACAAGTTGTCTAGCACTTCATTACTGTGGTGGTCTTCTGGGTTAGCCTCTTCAATAAGTAAGCTTGCTGGGCTTCTGCGTTACTTTACCATTGTGAGCTGTGTGGTTTAGCCCTTCATGCTCACTGTTGCTATTCTGCTTTTGATGCAGTGATAATTGAGGTCAGCTTAATGAATTATTGGTTAATATGGTTCTGGTGGTTGAGCTAACCTATTGAAAGTTCTGCCTAGGAGGGTAACTTATGGTTCTTATGGGATACATAGGGGGAGAATAACTCATGGCCGCATTAATGGTCACAGATCCAGAAGGGGCCATATACCGGGCGGGTAACTGGATGGGATGAGGGGACATTTTAATGTCTTGAAGTCATAATCAGAATACAGATTATTTACTTTATTACTCTGATCAGTAGGATGAATTTGAAAATATACATTCTAAGGGTTAACCTGTTAATGATCTCCCATGGTTTTTACTTTTCACATGTGAATTTCAGTGATATCTGGGAGTTTAGATGAAGGAAATATTGCAAATTACACATACAAGTGTGAACATTTTTCTCTAATCTTCAGTAAGCGAACTGTAGATGTGTTTTATAAAATATTGGAGACTTCTCAGATGAATAATAGTTTTGACCCTACCCTGCCCATGGTTTTCATTTGATCACAATTTTTTTTATAAATTTATCTTTTAATGTTAATTATAAGTCCATGAAAATTGTGACAAAGATTTGATTCAATGTATGGACATTAAGTTTCTTCTCTTTTCCCACCATTTGGCATCAATTTATTTAACCTATTCCTTTAACAATAGTATTTGCTAATATTCTTCCCTACCTTCCCTCAGGGCTATCAGGAGTTTTTTTTTAAATTTTTTTATTAGTGAATCACTGTGAGGTACAGTTATAGTTATAGACTTACAAAGTTTCATGCTTGTGTTTCAGTCATACAATGGTTGAGTACCCACCCCTCCACCAGTGCCCATTTTCCACCACAGTGGTCCCGGCATCCCTTCCACCACTCCCACCCTATCCCCTCCACCACACCCCACCTCTGTGGCAGGGCATTCCCTTTTGCTCTCTTTCTTTCCTTTTGGATGTTGTGGTTTGCAGTAGAGGTATTAAGTGGCCATCATGTTTGGTCTATAGTCTACTTTCAGCCTGCATCATTGAACCTACCACAATATATACACAAATAATTCATTACAACAAGAACAAAACTTAATTTTTGAGGAACACACAGGTGTTCAGTGTCCAGTTTTATAAAAATGTATTCACAATAATTTATTTTCAGATAAATGAAAATCAAAACAATGAAATAACTCCTTATATCAGTTTAATTAAAACACATCACAAAGAATGAAACAATGAATGTTGGTATGAGTATATGCAAAAGGTTACCATTAGTCACTGTTGGTGTAGATTCCACCTAAATTCTACCTCATTGATTCTCTATAAAAACAGAATGAAGACTTCTCAAAAAATTAAAAATATCATATGAACTAGCAATTACACTTACAAGCACCCAGTCCCAATGGTTCAAAATCAGTTTTTCAAAGATACCTGTACTCTTATTTTTATTGCTGTGTCATTAACAACAACAAAGATATGAAAGCAACCCAAATGCCCTAGAACAAATGAATGGATCAAGAAAGTGATATATATGGTCATCTATTAGAAAAGATTAAATCATGAAATTTCCACCATATAAATTGAACTAGAGGATGTCATCATGCTGAGTGAACTCAGTTAGAGGAAAAGAAATACAGAATAATCCGTCTCATACACAAAGTATAAAGAAACATAATAAAGCAACAACAAATGACCAATGGCAACGGATCCAAAGCTTAATTTACAGAACTAAATTTACTAAGAGAGTTGAGTAAGAAGTCATAGGAAGAAACTTTGGGACATTTGTAGAGATATTTGATATTCTGGTGAAGGATGGTGTTAGAACATTGCTTACTTGAAATTATCACAAACAATATTGTAAATCCTAGTGCAAATATTTAAAAAGTTCAAAATAGCAGATCTTTTTATTTTTTATTTAGAGACTTCTATCTAAGCCCTTACATTAGAGTTAGTGAAGTGTTAGAAGTCTCCTGATATTTGATTGTAGAAAGTTGATTGTAAGGTTTGAGACCAGAAAGGCTCTTACAAATGCTGATTTATTAATTATAAACTCTATTTGAAGGTAAGAGATAAAATAAATATTACTGGTTGAATATACAATGCATATTTCTAGTAAATACATAACTAAATATTCTTGATTTGTACCCCATAAATTAAAAAATAATGTTTGTAGTTTTCACCTTGTGCTCAAATAGAGAGGCTATTTGTGAATAATTATAAGTAGTTCTTTTCTTTCACAAGGGAGATTAGTATTTACTTTTTTAAATTAATCTTATATTTGGACAACAAGTCTAGGTGAGTATTATTTCATATGTGAATTTTGAATTAAAATATAGAAGTAGCTATTTAAACAATAAACAGGGTTTATTTGAAAAGCAAGAAGTTGAAGAATGGGGACATATATTCAAAGAGAGAGATGTGAGCTTCCTGATTTGGAATCCACTTACACATTAGGGGAATCACCCTAAATTCCCACGTGAAAGATTTTCAGTGTAAAATTAAGGCAAGTTGAGGATTCATTCATGTGAATTCTCTTTTTAATATCTTGACCTAATTTAAACAATTTTGTAAATTACTCTTGGCATATGTTTGCATTATTAAAATAGGATATAGTTTTACCTTTTTAGTGACTTAGACAGATTTTGCCTATTTTAACAGTTTTGCTGAAGTTATTTTCAATGTGGTAAACAATACCATAGTAATTAGGAATTTGGTTCAGATTTTACTAATTAAAAGCAGTATTTTATTTATTTTTAATTTTTTAAATTTTATTTTAAGGAGTCATACAATTTTTAAGTACCAATCCCTCCACCAGTGCCCATCTCCACTAACAATGTTCCCAGTTTTTCTCCCTATACTTCCACCCCTTCCCATCCCCTGCCTCTGGGGCAGGCACATTCCCTCTTACTCTCTCCTTTTGTGTGTTATGCTTTGCAATACAATTACTAAACAGCCATCATGTTTGGTTCATAGTTTACTTTCAGCACGCATCTACCATCCCAAGCGAGCTTTCCAACCATCGTTTATTTAGTGGTCCTTTCTCTATCCCAGCTGCCTTTTCCTCCAGCCAGTGAGACTGGCTTCAAGGCTGTGGATCTATCCTTCTGACCCTTATCTCTACTGTCCTGGGATGTTAGTCTCATATTATGTTATTTTCATATTTCACAAATGAGTGCAGTCATTATATGTCTGTCCCTCTCTTTCTGACTTATTCTGACTCTGGTACTCTCCATGTCCATCCACTTTTATGCAAATTTCATTATTTCATCTTTTT
The DNA here is from genome assembly GCF_029834395.1 of Sorex fumeus. Taxonomy (NCBI): domain Eukaryota; kingdom Metazoa; phylum Chordata; class Mammalia; order Eulipotyphla; family Soricidae; genus Sorex; species Sorex fumeus. The sequence continues at coordinate 23,767,864 of NW_026606092.1, forward strand.
CATCTTTTCTAACAGCTGCATAGTATTCCATTGAGTCACTGTCACTGTCCTCCCGTTGTTCATCAATTTGCTCGAGCGGGCCCAGTAACTTCTCCATCGTGAGACTTGTTACTGTGTTTGGCATATCGAATACGTCACGGGTAGCTTGCCAGGCTCTGCTGTGCAGGCGAGATACTCTTGGTAGCTTGCCGGGCTCTCTGAGAGGGGAGGAGGAATCGAACTCGGGTCGGCCATGTTGGCTGCATGCAAGGCAGACGCCCTACTGCTGTGCTATCGCTCCAGCATCCATTGAGTAGATATACCAAAATTTCTTTAACCAATCATCTGTTCTCAGGCACTCGAGTTTTCATTTCCAGATTCTGGCTCTTGTAGATAGTGCTAAAATAAACATACAAGTGCAGATTTCATTTCTACTGGGTTTTTTTTTTTTTTTTTCGTCTCTGGGTTGTATTCCTTGAAGCGGTATTGCTGGGTCAAATGGAAGCTCAATTTCTAGATTTTTGAGAAGCGTCCATATTGTTCTCCAAAAAGGCTAGAGCAGTTGGTCAGAATTCCCACCAGCAGTGAAAAAGAGTTCCCTTCTCTCCACTTCCACACCAACACGGGTTGCTATTGGATGTTTGCCAGACTCCGTGTTGTGAGATTGTTGTTTTAATCTGCATCTCCCTGATGATTAGTTTTGAAGATGCAGTATTTTAAACAGGGCTTATTTTTCTTATTTTTTTATTATATATATTTATTTGTTATAATTTAGGCATAAGGGTTACAAGAGTTTTCAAGTTTGTGATATCTAAGGAAATATATACTTTTTTTTTTTAATGTGGGCAATCAGTGCCACTGAAAACCCATGACTCCCCCACCCAGGTTGATCAATGCAGTCCAACCTTCTGTCCTCCAGCCCTGCCTCTAGCATTTCATGGATGACAGTTTGTACTGTATCTTCCCTAAGTACTGCCCATGTGCTTTAGACCTTTCACTTACATTCCTAATTTATTTCCTGGCAGCCTGTTTACTACATTCCCTAACCTAGTTCTCTCAGTTCTGCATCCAAGTCTTTAAGCTTTATTATATATTGATTTTATTCAGACTATTTGTTTCTCTACACAATTAAGTGTGAGATCATCCTGTAATTGTCTTTCAGCCATTGGCTTACTTTGCTCAGCGTAATACCCTCCAGTTCCATTCAAGTTGCTGCAGATTGCATGCTATTTTTACTAGTGATTACTTAGTATTTCATTGTGTATACTTTCCATGACTTCTTTAAGCATTTATCTATTGTTGAACATTTGGGTTGTTTCTATATCTTAGTTATTGTACTTAGAGCCATGATGAGTATGGGTGTGTGTGTGTGTAAAGCACAGCTGATAGAGTGTGCCTTGCATGTGGCTAACCCAGGTTAGATTCCTCTGTCTCTCTCTGGAGAGCATGGCAAGCTACTGAGAGTATACCACCCACATGGCAGAGCCTGCCAATCTCCCCCGTGGAGTATTCGATATGCTAAAAACACTAACAACAAGTCTCACAATGGAGACGTTACTGGTGTTCGTTCGAGCAAATAGATGAACATCGGGAGGACAGTACTAAGGGCAGTGCAAATATATAAAGATGATATAGATATAGATATAGATATAGATATAGATCACAGCGGTAGGGCGTTTGCCTTACAGGCGGCCAACATGGCCGACCCAAGTTCGATTCCTCCGCCCCTCTCGGAGAGCCCCGCAAGCTACCGAGAGTATTCGATATGCCAGACACAGTAACAACAAAGTCTCCAATGGAGACGTTACTGGGCCCGCTCGAGCAAATCGACGATCAACGGGAGGACCTTTACCTTTATAGATATAGATATAGATATAGATATAGATATAGATATAGATATAGACAGATAGATATAGACAGATAGATATAGATAGATATACAAATATCTATATAAATATATCTATTATATATTTATATATAAAAATAAAATACAAACATATATATCTTTGAATTCATATTTAGTGTGGTGCTTGGGGTAGATACATATTAGTGGGGTAGTTATGTCAAATGGGAGCTCTATTTTTACTTTTTACAGAATATACTATTTTTCAAAGAGGTTGGACCAGGTAATATTCCCACCGGCAGTGAAGAAGAGTTCCATTTTCACTATATCCCTAGCAATGTTCGTTGATTTCAGTATTTTTAATATATGCCATCTTCACAGGTCTGAGGTAATAGCTTATTGTTTTGATTTGTTTACACTTGATCCTGAATGATAATGAGCACTTTTTTATATGCTTATTTTCCTTCTGAATCTCTTCCTCAGGGAAGTGTCTTTTCATCTCTTCTAACCCTACCATCACTTGGTAAGGTTATTATTTTTTGTTTGCTTTGCTTTGTTTGGTTTTGGCTCAGATTTGTTAGTACTTTATAGATTTTGGCTTATTAGTCCTTTATCAGAAAGGAATGGGATTCCTACTATCATTCTTGTAAATCAAGAATTTCATAAAAATCCTCTTCAAGAATCTCTGGGATACTAGAGCATGTTAATATTAAACATGTTAATTTTCCCCATATAAACCTGGCAAAGTAAATTCCATAGCTTTATTTTGTATTTTACATGGGAATTTCTCAATTTCTTATATAAAATTTAAACACGTATACTAGAGAAAACATAATAAAAAATAAACTAGATCTTAGAATTTTATAATGGTCAGTGCTTATTTTTTCATCTTCAAGGGGGGTTGGCGAACACTGAAATTAAATTATTTCTGATTTGAGTCCCATTTCTTCAGACATTTCCAGACTATAGTATCAGCCACTTACCGCTTTGTATTACAGCACACAGTCTGCTTTAGATATAGTCATTGAATCAGGTCACAGAAAGAGAAACCATGTGCATGTAAACAAGATTGCACTAAAGCTATAGTCTTATTTTTATTTTTAAATGAAACTGGTTGATAGCCTTATCAATAAACAGTGTTCAAGGCAATCTTAGTCTACTGTTTAAGTTTTGGAATGCTGAATCCTATGGTAATTGCATATTACATCTACATACTTCAAATGAGTTTATAATAGCTGTTATCATCAAAAAGAATAGGAAAACAATTAACCATGATTAGCCTTTTTATGTGAAGAGTAACCTCCTTTTTTGGCATTCAGTTTGCAATCATTTTGAAATTAGTTATGAATTTGAATAATTTTATTTATTTTTGTATTTCAATGGTGTAAGAACAAATAAGTTCCATAACCTCATGCATTTCTATGAAAATTGGGCAATTTTAGCAATATTTATTAAAATACAAAACCCATTACCTTAAGTAGCTTTTTTTTAAGCAGAGGAAGAGACTAAATGATTCTTTCTGACAATATTTTTTTTCAGTTTGGTTTGAAACTGAGCCAATTTGAAATAACTGCTATCAAATTCATTATTGCATTTTAGGTTATGCTCTAAATGATTAATTATCACTGTTCTGGGAAAATTTAAAGGTAAATGTTCTTTGCTAAGATAGCAAAGCCATGATTTTGTAAACAAATATTTACTATGTATCTAAAAATTTTTTAAATTAGCTTAGAATCTTGAGACTATACAAATATGTTATTACATGTGGAAATAGTCCTTTCAGATAAAGGTTCAAGGGTTCCAAATTCACAGTACTGTCAGCTAGAATTGTCTTTTGTCTTCTATAATAGCCATGCTAACAGGTGCAAGATGATAACTCCTATTGGTCTTTATTTTCATGTCCCTCATTATTAGTGATATTCAGCATCACTTTAAAAAGGAAATGTAAGTAGTCCTTTATCTGAAAGGACTATTTCCACATGTTATTTTCCACAATATAATACATGTGGGAAATAAAGACTGCATGTGTAAAATAAGACTGTAATGATATCAATAGTGCTAGGGAAAAAATTAAACAGCTAAACTGATGTCTCTCTAGAAATCAAATCTAGCTTCTCTTTGTTGTTGTTTTATTGATTGGATCATTAAGTGATGCTTGTGGAATATATTTGATTCCTGAAAGTGAGCGTTGGCAAGGATATTTTCAGGAGATACCATGGGCACTGGCTGAACTTTCCATACGATGGCTTGTAGTCAGTTGTACATTGTTCTCAAACAGAGCTTTCTGATCCTCGGAGAGCTGGCCTTCTGCTCTGTCCCTGCTTGTATGGGTTGGAGAATTGCCGATCCCTGTGACTTGAGCAACCTCTTATGAGAGCCAACTCTACAGTGTCTGGGATAGGTATAAACAAGAGGATTTTAAAAAAAGACCTCTCCAAGGATTTGTGTATTTCTGAAAGGATGGCAGCAACTTCACCACACAAAGGAATAGAAAAATATATAGTGTAAATGTTTTTAATTTTTTTATTAAAGCTGTGATTAAGTAAATTTGGATTTGAGATAGCAGGGGTAATAGTAAGTGAGAAAATTCAATTCCTTATATCATATAGGACCATGGCTGGATTAAAGGCTTGAAATTTGTTTACTCAGTACTATGCAATATTGAAGAATTTTAGGATCTAACTCCTAAGTAGGACTTAAAGAAAATTCAACATACACATTCAAAAACTAAAAACAATCATTGTTATACAATGCATGTGGAAATTTTCATCAAACAACCACCCAGCTATTTAGAATGGATTTATTTTCAGAGCTAGGGCAAGAGAACATCCTTTGGTTCTGCTTCAATAAAATAACTTCCTTTTTATAGCTATCAAAAATACAAAGATTGATTTAAAACAGTCATTATTATTTTATATTGAGTGTTATGAAAGCTCTGAGGTCCAAGAACTATACAGGCAAATATGTCTGTCTTCTGATTCTCTGGATGTTTTAAATAGCTCACAAATAAGTCCTTTAGTAGTTTTATATTTATTTGCATTCTTGCCAACATTGTGCAAGAGTTCCAAATTCATATTACTGCCAACTTTAATTGTCTTTTGTTTTCTATAATAGCCATCCTAACAGGTGCGAGATGATAACTCCTATTGGTCCTTATTTGCATGTCCCTCTTTATTAGTGATATTCAGCATCACTCCATATAGCTGAGGGATATTCATATATATTCTTGGAAACATCTGACAAGCTAATTGTCATTGCAGTATATTTTTATATCGCTTTTTTTGCTCACAAATAAAATTTGCATAGCTTCCCTTTTAAATATCTAGTAATGATGCTTCTACAATATTACTCTCTATGTATTTACATGGATATATGTTTTTACTTTTCTTGATTTGACAGTAATATCTGAAAATTGATCATGTAATAAGTCGTGTTTAACTTTCCAAGAAATTGACCAATAGCTTTTCACAGACTTGTTAACATTTTATGTCTCTATAAGCAGTGCAGATGGATTAGAATGTTTTCACATCAACACTTAATGCTTTACGTTTATTATCTTATTCATTGTGTGTCATTGTGATTAGTGTACAATTATTGTGTAAATATATATAACATTTACATGTAAACAATTTATATTTCAAAACAAAAAATGCATAGATTGGTGTGTATTACATACACTTATAGTAATGTGCATCCATCTCTATTCCCCAAACTTTTTATCTTGAGGTTCTAGAGGGAGTAAGGTGCTTACCTGGCATGCTGTCAACCCAGATTTTGTCCCAAGCAACTCATATGGTCCTCTGAGCATGACCAGGAGTGAGCCCCCAAACCGAACAAAATGTTTTATTTTGTAAAATTGAAATTATACACCAGTTAAACAATTTTCCCCCACTGTATCTTAAAGTTTTTGTAAACCCCTTTATTTTCAGTCTTATAAATTTGATGCATTTTGATTATATAAGTAGAATCAGACAGTGTTATTTTTGTTACTGGCTTATTTCACTGAATCCTTAAGATTCATATATGCTGTATCCTGCTGTAGTATCGAACAGGATTACTTTCCAAGCTTAAGAAATATTGAATATATTTCATTGTATATAGATATCATATTTTGCATATCCATTTACACATCAATATGCATTCTTATTCCTTCAAGCCTTGTACTATAGTTATAAATCTGCTATGAATCTGGGTTTACAAATATATTTTTAGACCTGTTTTCACTATTTTTGAATATAGGAGATTGACTAAATAGTATGGTAAACGACTATATATTTTAAAATTCTGAGGAAGTAACATACTGTTTTTTCACCAACAATATTTTGTTTAACGCTGCAACCTACATTTTGCAAGGATTTTATTTTTTTCACACTTTCACCTATACTTAATGTTTTCTGGTTTTGTTTCTTCAGTTGCTATCTCATTGTAGCTTTGATTTTCATTTTACTAATATTAGTTCTGTTCAAGCATTCTTCATATGCTTGTACAATTTGTATAATTTGTTGAGAGAAATACTATTCATTTAGTTTGCCCTTTTTAAATCAAGGGGTTTGTTGTTTTCCTTGCTGTTTTTCATTTTAGACGTTTTAAAATATTTTTTATCGATTCATTAGAAAATGTCTGACTTTCAATCATTTTCTTCCATTGTGTAGGGTGCATTTTACACTGTTGATAACATTTTAAAATACACTTAAAATTATTTGGATGAAGTCCATTTTTTAAACTCCCCTCAACTTGGCTGTTTCTTTAATGTTCTACCACAAAATTATTTTCAATTCCAAAGTTCTATTATTTTCATTTTAATATTATGTTAAAGATTTATAAAATTTGTTCTTATATTTAAATTCTTAACATGTTTTAGTTATTTTTTTCTTTTTGAATGAGTTTTGCACCAATATTTCAATATATTGTGATTTTTTTCTTAAAACGAACCTCTTGAAGGACCGGATAGATAATACAGAGATTAAGGTGCATGCCTCTCATGTAGTTGGATCACCAGCACGATAGTGATTTCCCAAGCACTACCAGCTATGTTCCCTGAGCAAAGGGCCCTACTACCTTCTGGGTAACAATGTAGCACTGTCCTCCTGTTATTTGTTGATTTGCTCCGGTGGGAAGGAGTAACATCTCCATTCATCCCTCTTGCATGTTGATGAAGACCAATGGCCTCTGCTCACTCCAGGAACCTTCTGGGTACAATCAAAAAACAAGTGAATTAAGCTTTTTCAAATAGTCCAATCATTTGCTGTGCATTGCTTATTTCTAAACTATTTCATTCAAATTTGCCCATCTTATCTTTGTGTTTGTGTTTACTATTTTTGAAAATTACTAAATTCATGTTTCTTATTCAGATGATAAGTGAAGGGTCAAAAACATATTACAGTGGGTAAGATGCCTGCCTTGCATCTGGCTGACCTGGGGTTGATGCTCCACACTTCATACGGTACCCAGAGCACCATCAGGAGTTATTCCTGAATGTAGAGCCAGGAGTAATGAAGAAACATGGCCAGGTATACTCCCCCAACCCAACAAAACAGATGATATTGAAATATATTTTTTGTTGTTGCTGGTTTTTCAGTGCTAAGTAGTCAGGGACTACTCCTGACTCTGAACTCCAAGGTCACTACTTTCAGGCTCAGGAGATCAAATTTGTTGTCAGATAGAAAACATTTTGGTATCTCATTAGTCTTTATTCTACTACTAGTTATAAAGTGCAAATATAATATTAAACATCTCAAAAGTGGTATTTTTTCTTAATTTTAGTATATATTAATATAATAGTATAATTAAAATCTATATCCTTCATATTGTTTCTTTCTATCTTAGTTGGTTTATGAGAATTGAGAAGATTTGTATTTTAATGTTAGCCAACAGAATTATAAAGATAAAAAGAAAACTTTTAAATAAAACTGACACTGCTTCAAATTCTTGCATCATATCTATTATTAACATGCTTCATGGACTTACACAGTTGATATATTTTGATTATTTCTACTTTCATTCGATATGCCAGACACAGTAACAACAAAGTCTCCAATGGAGACGTTACTGGGCCCGCTCGAGCAAATCGATGATCAACGGGAGGGCCTTTACCTTTTACCTACTTTCATGCTTGTCACATAAAAAATGCCAAAATTTGGTAATATTTTGTCTTTAGAAATTTCAACACATGTTAAAATACAATTTTAAAAGTATTTCTTTAGTAAGAACTTTTTTCAACTGCAATGAATAATAGAAAAGTAAAGTAATGGGGATATTTTATATATCCATATTTTATAATATCTACATTTTCTCTTTTAGAAAATGTTATAAAGTCAAAGTACACTCCTTAATTCTCTCTAACTTTTGCAATATAAAAAGTTGCTGAATAAGTACTGAAGAATTTTTTTAAAAGGAGAATCCTGATTAATTACCCATTTTCTTTCATTCACCATTTTGAATATTCTTCTTAAAAGCTAAATACTTAGTGTGCCATATACAAATCTTTTAGGGTCAGGGGAATGAGACCCATTGTATTTACTGGTTTTGGCATATTGAATACACCACGGATAGCTTGCCAGGCTCTGCTATGTGGGCGAAACACTATCGCAGTTTGCCAGACTCTCCGAGAGAGATAGAGGCTTTTAGGGTGGCCTCTAATCATCTTTGTTAGGTGTTCCCATGGTTCAAACCAAACCTGAACCCCATCAAATATAGTGCGATAATCTTGTATTAAGTGTTTTATGATGTGTCACATGGCCTATTAGTGGCCATGCACTCTTGAAAGCGTCCTGGAGCATGGTGGTGGCTGGGTAGTGGAGGTAGTAGAAGTTTGCCGGACTGCTGGGAGCAGGCAGAGGATCTCTGTTCCCAGGTCTGTTGAGCCTGGAGTCCAAGGTCACAGAGTTCTGTTTCCCTGGTTCTGTGAGGCTTCACTCATGCTTGAGTCTCTGCCCGGGTGTCTAGAAAGCGTCCTGGAGCGTGGCAGCAGCTGGGTAGTGGAGGTAGTGGAGGTCTGTCGAACTGTTGGGAGCAGTCTCCATCGACAATCAAGAATCAGGCACTCTGTCTTGTTTGTCAAGGCGTCAAAAATCAGATGGGCTGGACACATAATGAGATTTGGAGACAACTGCTGGACTAGAGCCATTACTGACTGGATTTCACTGGACGTCAAAAGATCACATGGCCGCCCACCTATAAGATGGTCATACTTCTTTGTCAAGACCCTGAACAATCAGTTGAGGCTGTTTGTTTTCCTAGAACAAGCAGACGCCATTGGGCTACACTGGCACACAACAGGGAAGAATGGTTTCTGCTCAAGCAAATCAATGAGTAATGGGATGTCAAGTGATCAAGTGATACAAATAACCTGTGATAATTATTCTAGGCATACATTATCCTTCATATTTTCCAGCTCTAAGTTATATACCATATCCACACGGTAACCAAGCTCATTGAAGTTTTTTGGGAGTTTAAGATTCCACTCTGTCTAACGTTCATTGATTTAAAGAAGGCCTTTGATTCTGTCGAGGCCCTAACCAAAGAGGGGCGTTCAAAGTCAATACATCAGGATCGTCCGTGAACTGTATTGCGAATTCACTACCAGTATCTCACCATTCTACAGGAGGTGATCATTGACGTCAAGAGAAGGATTCGGCAGGGTGATACCCTTTCACCGAAACGCTTCAGTGCCACCCTCGAGAATGTCATGTGACGACTGCAATAGGATGGAATGGGAGTGAAAATAGACGGTAGGCAACTACACCACCTCTGCTTCACTGACGACATCGTTCCAATAACACCAAACATTAGCCAAGCAGCAAAAATGCTGGCTGACTTGGACCATGAGTGTCGAAAGGTCAGATTACAGCTGAATCTGACGAAGACAATGTTTATGAGAAACAGACTCATTCCTGATGTTCCATTCACTCTCAATGGAATGAATATCTCTGAATGCAACAGTTATGTGTACCTAGGTCGAGAAGTCATTATGACGAATGACCTGGCAACCAAGTTATGCAGGAAGAAAAGAGCGGCTTGGAATGCCTTTAAAAGCGTTGAACAAATAGCTAAGAGAAGAACCTCCGGCTCCAGGCACATCTCTTCGATTCCACTGTTCTTCCTGCATTAACATACGCCTCAGAGACCTGGGCCCTACGAAAACAGGATGAGAATGCTATTTGGGTCTACCAAAGAGGAATCAAAAGAACTATGCTTGGAGTAATCCACTTCACTCAAATGAGAGAAAAAATCTGGAGTTCGGACCTCTGTCAACGATCAAGAATCAGGGACGCTGTCTTGTTTGCCAAGCCTTCGAAAGTCCGATGGGCTGGACACGTAATGTGATTTGGAGACAACTGCTAGACTAGAGCCATTTACTGACTGGATTCCACGGGAAGTCAAAAGATCGCATGGCCACCCACCAACAATGGTCAAACTTCTTCATCAAGAAACTGAACGGACAGTTTGAGGCTCTTCATGTTCCTGGAACCAGCAGACGCCATTGGGCTACACTAGCATGTGACAGGGATGAATGAATATGTTACTGTCACCCACTTGAACAAATCAATGAGTAATGGGATGGCAATTTATGCTAAATAATTTGTTCAAATTTTCTAGCACAGCGGTAGGGCATTTGCCTTGCATGCAGCCAACATGGCCGACCCGAGTTCGATTCCTCCGCCTCTCTCGGAGAGCCCGGCAAGCTACCGAGAGTATCTCGCCCGCACGGCAGAGCCTGGCAAGCTCCCGTGACGTATTCGATATGCCAAACACAGTAACAACAAAGTCTCCAATGGCGACGTTACTGGGCCCACTCGAGCAAATTGATGAACAACGGGAGGGCCTTTACCTTTTACCTTTACCTTTTCTATTGCTTGGAAATACATTGTTTATGAGGTTGAGTTTTCAACTGTCCTATCACTTATTTTGCAAATCAACTTTCAATTTGAGGCAATCAAATATTATAACTGAGAATGTAAACATACATATTCGTCAGTTTCCATTATGTCATTAGGTTTTATAAGAAAATAAGAAATTACATATTTTAGCAAGAAGTCTTATTTTGTGTCACAAATTCTATTTAGTAGTTTTAATGAAGTAATGATTAATTCTGTTTCATATAAAGTAAGTAAGTAAGCAGAAGTTGTTCTTAGAAAAAAATAGAGAATGTACTCACCATAATCGAGCATTGTCCAAGTGCAATGCAGTATTTAAAAATATTTATGTAAAGTGGTGGTGGTGCTGCCAACAGGTCAATCTGAACCTGCAAGGTGAGTGCACCAGCACCCTGATGGTGACTTCATGCTCCCTGATACCCGCAAATTGCCACCCTATGACCGAACCGCAACATTTGGGACAAAGTTTTATGAGAAATTAAACAGCCAAAAGTTTGGGGTGGAAGCCACACCCAAAAACCACCTCTGGCTCATCTATATAAGCTTATTTATCGGCCTTGCTTCTGAGACCCATAGATAAATCTTGAAAAATATCAAAAGCCACAGTTAATCAATGAGGTCAAAACCCATGCAAGGCTGAATAGCCAGAGTAAATCAGAGGGGTTGGGTGAATCTGGCACCTAAGCAGAGACCCTGGAAGACACTTGCTTCTATAATTTAAAATATCTGCCATGCCCTTAGTCAGACTCCGCCATCACAGGACAAACCTCACCAAGATATAATCCTCTGCAAGTTTGGGTTTCAGGTATAGTGACTGAAATCTCCAGGATTTGGGAGGGAGGTTTGGCATGGGCTACCTTCCCCCAAATCCCTGTACTTCCAAAAGTCTCAGCAGTCACATCCACACCCCAAAGCTGCCTTCCAGATAAAATAGCTACTCCCTTGTAAATACTTACCATCCTGATACAAATACTGAATGCCCTGAACAAACACGATCACCTCTTACTACCTGTATTGCAAACCATAATGCAAAAAAGGAAAAGGAGAAAGAAAAAAGTGCCTACCATAGAGGCAGGCTGGAGGGTGGGGGAGAGTGTTGGAGGATGGAGGGAGGCAAACAAGGAGATTGGTTTTGGGAAATGTACACTGGTGGAGGGATGGGTCATTTTATGACTGAAACCCAATTATGAACAGCTTTTTAAAGAACTATCTCATAAATATTTAATAAAAGTAAGAAGAAAGTTTAAAAATTTACATATGTAATAACGGCTTTGATATTTAAATTAGCATTTCATTTAATGGTTTGGTTTTACATTTTAAGCTGTTAGTTAGCATCACTAAATAATGGGAAACAATTACTATTATAATTTTGTATACACACATTAATTATTTAAATAAAATAATTAAATCCAAAGTTTTTCATTTAAAATATTGATAAAATTGACAAACCTTTACCTATATTGACTAAGAAAAATAAATTTTTAAAAATTATAATCGAAAATTGAAGTCATCACTATCAATTCTATGGAATTAAAACATTTACAATAGGTCAGAAAATTTTTTGCTCATCTTGGTATAAAAATGAGGAAATGCTTTGATATAACAAACCCATCAAGAACATATATTAAAGGAATAGAAATTTGTATATACTTATGAGTGGTAATGTGACTAAATTAATAATCAAAATCTTCCCAGAAAAATCTTCTATCTAATGACCACACTGGAAAATTCTATCATATTTTGTTGTCATTGTTGTTGTTTGTTTTTTCAAGAGGCACACATTGTGGTGCTCAAGGTTATTCTTTGCTGTGCTGCTCAGTGCCACTTCAGGAAGAACTCGAGAGACCCTATGGGATGCCAGAGATTGAAATCAAGTTAGCTGCATGCAAGGCAAGTGCCATACTTGCTGTACTGTTTCTTCAAGACCTCTACTGTATATTTAAAGATAATTATGAACTCCTCACAATATTTGTCATAAAGTCAAAGAAGAAAGTTATCAAGGCCAAACTTTGAGGTCAGTAATACCTTGATACTAAACTATACATTTTTAGAGATTGATAATAATTCTTAAGCTTCATTCTGGGTTTAAAATGAAGTCACTTCAATATTTTTAGTAATTACCCAATGACACAAATATCTTCTTTTTTTTTTCTTTTTGGATCACACCCAGCGATGCACAGAAGTTGTGCCTGGCTATGCACTCAGGAACTATTGCTGGCAGTGCTGGGTAACCATGTGGGATGCCAGGGATCGAACCTGGGTTGTCTGCATGCAAGGCAAATGCCCTACCTGCTGTACTATCACTCCGGCCCCTAATTTTTAAAATAAAGGGCTCAAATTGGAAAATTTTGACCACATTGTATATTTTAATTGAATATAATTTCTATGTTTTTACTATAAAAATAAAATGAGAGAAAGATGTACATATATGTCTCTGTTATTTCTAAAGACTGCATATGAATGTATAATTATTTAATTATAATTTTTTTTCATTTTATTTCAGTGTACATAGTAAGGTTCTCTCTTTGCATGCACAAGTTTGGGGTTTGACTTCTTTCCCATATCTTCTTCTGTAAATTGTCCACTGACAATTGCTTTGTTGGAATATTACATGGATAGAAACCTATTATTTTAAAATACTGGAAAACAAGCAAGAGTGGAGTAAGTTTATTTAGTTCAGTGGTTCTGTTTTTTTTTTTTCTGTTTTTGTACCTGTAGGCCAACAGTGATTCAGTGGTAGTTGGTTGAAAATCTGTACACTAGTTTGAGTTTAGAAGATTAGGTAATTGTTGGCTTGAGGAAAACATGATATTGAACTTAAGAACGTGGAACAAGGAATAAAGAAAAATTAGAAGACAATGCAATAGCACTCTAGAAAGTGAGTAGTGATCTGGAAACTTAGATTTGTCTCTAAAATAGTTAAAGGGAAAAAAACAAATAGAAAAGACCAAGAATTGAAAAATTTTGTCAAATTCTGGTTTGCTTCGGAGCTGCTTCGGTAAATAGACTAAATATCATTGTTTTTTCTTCTGTCTCAAAACACATTAACAGTTTCAAATCTGCTTGTTTGGATTGAACCCAGATTTCAGGAACTTCAATGGGCCATTTAATAATTATTTTGAATCATTTCGCAAAATTAAAAATATTTTTGTGAAATATCATAGCTTAAAGAATACAGAAGACTACATTTTGTAGTTTTACTCTGTGTATGAACATAAAGTTTCTGTGTCCTTTGAACTATAAAATGCTTGTTTCTAGTTTTTTTTCCCCGTGTGTGTGTGTGGCTGTGGGTTGGGGGGAGGGGTTGTACATCCATGTCGGTGTAGCATGAAGGTTAGCGGAAGGAGCCTGACCATGACCTTGACCAGATGTCCACACTAAGATAGTCGGGGACACAGGCAGCTGATGTTATTCATGTCTGGGCACATCTGAAGCTCAAGAAATCAATGTCCTCAATTACTTACAGAGGGTTCATTCCCACAACTTCTACTTAATTAAGTAGCATGAGTTCAAAACCTCCTTTCAAAACTTTCATTCACTTTTTCATGAAAAGTTTATTCACTATTAATAGGGACATTTTCATAGCAATATGCAACAGGTTTTCACTAATAAGCAAATAAATCTTATGTAATGGATCCTGTTATATTATTTAATGTACAAATGCCAATAGAAATTGAAGGGAAATTTAAGTGAGAAAAATATGAATAAAAATATATAAGCTTTCTATGTTGTATTAGGTGTAGGTGGTATATCCAGTACTAAAATATTGTTTACCCCATGCTAACTCATTATACTAAAATTTCTGTTTTTTAAAAAATTGAGGATTTATTTATAATCTATTGAATATTAATAGTTATTTTCATGCAGATACAAATGTTGGTATAATTAAAATATATATTTTGCAATATCATTTAAGGATTCAGACTAATAGAAAAGGTAAAAGGTAAAGGCCCTCCCGTTGATCGTCGATTTGCTCAAGCGGGCCCAGTAACGTCTCCATTGGAGACTTGGTTGTTACTGTGTCTGGCATATCGAATACTCTCGGTAGCTTGCCGGGCTCTCCGAGAGGGGCGGAGGAATCGAACTCGGGTCGGCCATGTTGGCCGCTTGTAAGGCGAACGCCCTACCCACTGTGCTATCACTCCAAATGTTTTTATAATTTTAACTTGTGAAATAACCATACCACATATGTGAGAAATATAAGTAAAATGAATTTATATATTGTGAGAGTTAGTTTCTAAATTTGACTGGTATGACGAGGATTTCAAAGTAGATAAATTCACCACACATATAAATATATATATGGATATATTCTTTAAAAGTAAAATTAATAGCAAAATTGTGAGAAGACTGAAAGTAAGTCTTGACATTTTGATTTTGTAGAAGACAGATAAATTTTATTTCTAGTATAAGGATTGATTTTTAATACTTGGGAAGGATTGTATTCTCATTTCATGTTTACTCCAGGCCCCGGATTTTGTGAATTTGGCTTGCTTTCTTTATAGTGTCATTCTCCTGAGATCCTCTAAGAGGGAAAAGCAAATCACCAGTCAATATATAGACTTAAGCATTCTTCTGATTTATGGAAGGACTAGGACTAGGTCTCCTAGGGCTCTATGTGCAATTTCACAGGTTTATCTGTAGAAAGACAATCACATCTTCATATATAATTATAACTCAAGGTTTGAACAGTTTTTCCCACACATACTAGTAAACTCAAAGGCATAAAGTATCTCACTGACCAGTGTTTTTAGTCTATGTTAAGAACTTTGACTTTAATAGCATGAGGAAGGATATTCTTTGTTTTAGAAGAAAGGTGTGCTTTTTGTATTGCTGTTCCTGTTTTATACTGCATTGGTAAGCATCACTTAATAATTAGAAGACATATCCATCTGATGTTGTTATAGAAATAGACAATGACTTACCAGAGGCATAGAACATTTGTTTTTCTGGGATAAACAATGATATGATTCATCAATTGGAGGCAAGCCAAGATTTAAAAGAAATTCTAACAAAAGTTAAGACTATACTTAAGAAGATTCAATATGTTAACTTTAATCAAAAGCTGCTTAGAAAGCCACATTGCAAGTCCAAGAATAATTATATAGGGTTTTTTTTAGTATTAATTACTTTCATAACTCATATAATATTTTCCATTGCCCTTTAAAACTTTAAGTTACTAAAAATGATTCTTGTAGATTCTGGTTTGTTGATTGTTAAAAATGCAAGTAGCACTGACCTTCTACTTGCTGCTCCACCATCCCAAGTGAGACTTGCCCCTCACTGATGTCACCTGGTCCATCAATAAATGGAAGGCAGAACCTTTGACACCTACCAGGTGGGTCCCAGCAGCCTCCTGCACCCACAGGACCTGCACCATATCAAGAGTTCACACCACAACTCCTGAAGGTGACAGCTCTACTACACAAATTACATGATACAGTTATTATTCCTCTCATTCTTTGAGGAAGGACAGACAAAGAAGATAGAGAGCAAACTATTTTAATTACTCAGAATCGATTAGGGGAGGTAACCACAAACAATCACCCCCAGAACAACAAGCAATGCACTATAGCACTGTCCTCACGTTGTTCATCGATTTACTCAAGCTGGCACCAGTAAAGTCTCTATTGTGAGATTTGTTGTTACTGTTTTTGACATATTTAAAACCTCATGAGGAGGTTGCCAGGCTCTGCCGTGGGTGGGGGGTGTTTTGCTTTGAAGCTTGTCAGCTCTCCGAGAAGGACTGAGGAATTGAACCAGGGTCAGCCGCATGCAAGGCAAACGCCCTACCTGCTGTGCTATCGCTCCAGCCCAAAACAAAAGCACTAGAAAATCAATGGAAAAAATATATAGAAATGAAACATATAGTAACGAATGAAAACATTATCACTTGATCACTTGATCGCTTGACTTCCCGTTAATTGTCAATTTGCTCGAGCGGACTCCAGTAACGTCTCCATTTGTCCCTGTCACGTGCTAGTGTTGCCCAATGGCATCTGTTCGCTCTAGGAACATGAAGAGCCTCAAACCGATCACTCATGATCTTGATGAAGAAGTCTGACCATCTGGTAGGTGAGCGGCCACGCGGTCTTTTGACATCCCGTGGAACCCAGTCGGTAACAGCTCTAGTCCAGCAGTCATCTTAAAATCTCATTACGTGACCAGTCCATCTGATTTTTGACACCTTGGCAAACGAGACAGCGTCCCGGATTCTTGATCATCAACGGATGTCGGAACTCGGGATTCTTTCTCTCATTTGAGTGAAACGTAATATTCCAGCATAGCTCTTTCAATTCCTCTTTCGGAGACCCGAATAGCGTTTTCATCCTGTTTGCGTAGGGCCCAGGTCTCTGAGGCGTATGTTAACGCAGGAAGAACAGTGGAATCAAAGAGATGTGCCTGGAGCCGGAGGTTCTTCGTCCTCTTAGCTATTTCTTTGACGCTCTTGAAGGCGTTCCAAGCCGCTCTCTTCCTCCTGGGCAGCTT
Source organism: Sorex fumeus (assembly GCF_029834395.1). Taxonomy (NCBI): domain Eukaryota; kingdom Metazoa; phylum Chordata; class Mammalia; order Eulipotyphla; family Soricidae; genus Sorex; species Sorex fumeus. The sequence continues at coordinate 23,785,051 of NW_026606092.1, forward strand.
GGATGCCAGGTCATTTGTCATGTTGACTTCTCAACCTAGGTACACATAGTTGTTGCATTTGGAGATGGTTGTTCCGTTGAGAACAAATGGGGCGTCAGGAACGAGGCTGTTTCTTATAAACATTTTCTTCGTAAGATTCAGTTGTAGACCGACCTTTCAACACTCATGGTCAAAGTCGGCCAGCATTTGTGCCTCTTGGCTGATGTTTGGTGTTATTAAAACAATGTCATCAGCAAAGCGGAGGTGGTGTAGTTGCCGACCATCTATCTTCACTCCCATTCCTTCCCATTCCAGTCGTCGCATGATGTTCTCGAGGGAGGCACTGAAGAGTTTCGGTGAAATGGTATCACCCTGCAGAACCCCTCTCTTGACATCGATGATTACCTCTCTGTAGAATGGTGAGATCCTGGTAGTGAATCCGCAGTACAGCTCACGGAGGATCTTGATGTATTAAGCTTGAATGCCCTGATTGGCTAGGGCTTCAATGACTGCTTCCGTCTCAACAGACTCAAAGGCCTTCTTTAAATCAATGAACATTAGACAGAGCAGCATCTTGAACTCCCGAGAAACCTCAATCAACTTGGTTATCATGTGGATATGGTCAGTGGTGCTGAATCCTTTGTGGAACCCGGCTTGCTGGCATGGTTGTCCTTCATCTAGTGTTCTGCCAATCCTATTTAGGATGACTCGAGTGAACAACTTGTAGATGACAGACAATAGGCAGATCGAGCAATAGTTGCCAATGGCATGGATGTCTCCCTTTTTGAACAGTAGTACAGTCCTGCTGGTTTTCCATTGGGACGGAACATTGCATTCAGACAGGTAGCGTGTGAAGAGCTGAGCCAGTGTATTGATGAGTACTGACAGCAGGTTCTTCAGGTGTTCAGGTCTGACCTTGTCTGTGCCGGGTGCTGTTCGTTTCTTTACTGATGAAATGGTGTGTCGGATTTCGGAAGGGAGAACATTTGGAACGACATATCCATCCTATGGAATTTGGTATGTCAGCAAGTGGGCATGGCTATCGAAGAGACTTGAGTAGAAGTCATGGGTAATCTTCTCCATTGCCGTTCTGGAGGATGTGATAGATCCATCAGGACGTCGGAAGACAGTCATCTTGGTCTTGTAGTTGGCGAAGGTCAGGCGGGCGTTACGAATACTTTTCCTGGCTTCTGCCGCATCTACCAGCACTTCTGCTCTTCTCTCTTTGAGGTCTTCCTTGATCGCATCTCTACACTGCTTTGCAAGCTCGGATGTTCGCTTATGGTTGCCTGAGGCATGCGTCAAATCAAGTTGGCGAATAAGCTCAAGAGTTTTTGAAGACAGGCGTTTTTTCTGTGGCTATCTCTCTCTTGGTGTTCCTCGCACAATCATGGAGGTGCTGAACCAGTCAATCGTATTCCTCGTCAATGTGGTCAGCAATGGCATCTTCCCATGTTGCCGCAATAGTGCCAAAGAGCTCCCAGTTGGTGGTCCTTCTGGGAGTTCTCTTTTAAACTTTGCAGTCCTTTCTCCCTGCTCTGTGAAGTAGAATTTTGCACAAAGAGACGGTGGTCCTATCCCGTTTGGAATTTTGGGACAACAGTGACATCGGTCAGGCAAAACTGTTGATTGAATATGATGTAGTCTATTTCGTTGTGGAATCGTCCACTGGGAGACTCCCATGTCCAACGTTTAGATTCAGTCTTCTGGAACTGTGAGTTACCATGGATGATCTTGGTTGACATGATGAACTCAGACAGTCTCTCACCCTGTTCGTTCCATTCTAGGTCATGTGTCCCGATGTGAAGTTCTTCAGCTGATCTTCTCACTCCTATCTTGGCATTAAAATCACCCACAATGATCTTGTAGAAGGTGTGGCCTTCTTTATAGAACTCCTCCAGATCCATGTAGAACTTCTCGATTTCTCTATTATCATAATTAGATGATGGTGCTAGACAACAAAGATACAAACTGCTGGCAGTGAGCTACATCTATTCAAATGTAAACGTCCAATTCGGGTTGTTAGGCATTCAAATGAATCAATGCTCATGGCCAAGTTTGTGTTGACAAGGACACCGACGACCCCCGACACCTCTTTTATCACATGTTCGAGGAACAATTTTTCTCCAGTGTCGAAAATGGCATGATGAGTTTGGTGCCTTCTTGTCTCGGTCAGACCAATGATGTCGTACTTGATCTTTTGCGCTTGTACCATCAGGTCCTCGATGGATGCATCTGATGCTAGCATACGTGCATTGAAAGTACAGATGATCATTTTTGTCTTCCTTCGTTGCGGCAGCCTAGTTCGGCCTTGAGATTTTATCAGCCTCTCCTTTCTCATCCTTCTCAGTGCTGCCATGTTGTTGAAGCCTTCAGGGTCAAGTAAATGAGACCCATTGTAATTACTGGTTTTGGCATATCGAATACACAACGGGAAACATTATCACCGAAGACATATAAAACACCAGCAAATGGAAAGCAAGTGGAGAGCAGAAGAGAGACTGACCAATTTTCAAGCAGAGTTGTAGCATAGTTACTTGCATTTATTTATTCTTTTTATTTGAAACGCAGATCCTCTACACTTGCTTTCCATTTTAGAAAGTCATTATTTTATAAATCTGTAAATTAATTATTTAGTAAATTTTCTAATTAACTGTATTCCTGGCACAATAATATTACATTTTGTCTATTGTTCATGACTATTTATACTCAGAGATCTCCAGTTCCAGCATTTTCCAGTTATTTATTTTTTTTTAGAAAATTTTGATCTTAAGCTCTGTATACTCATAAAAAGTATTATTCATACACAGTCACTTTCTAGGATATATTCCTCACCATACCGATTCAATCAGGCTTTCTTGACCTGGTATTTTCTTTAGGTTGTGTCTGCTGACAATTCTCTTACATGTCTTGGTAGCATTTCTTTGCTGTTAAGTTTTTTAATCATTTTAATTCAACCACTGATGGCATTATGGATTAAATTGAGATCATCACTGTATACTTACATAATTACAAGAGGAGATTAGGAAACAAATACACATACACACAGATAAAGTAAGAAGAGAGAGACAAAGAGATGGGGGGGAGGGAGAGAGAGAGAGGAGAGAGAGAGACAGAGAGACAGAGAAAGTAAGAGGGAACTACTAAATACATAGCGTGGAGAAGATGCTTCGCAAAATAGATACCTAAGAGGAAATCAGCTCCATACAGGTCTTTATTTCTTTATTTGAAAATAACATTTCTAACCGCAGAATTTTAGAGAAGTTAATGAAACTTGTTTTTCACACCTAGACATTAATATATTTTTATAGCACTGTCTAGCACTGTCCTCCCGTTGTTCATCTATTTGCTTGATTTGGCCCAGTAATGTCTCCATTGTGAGACTTGTTGTCACTGTGTTTGGCATATCGAATATGCCATGGGTAGCTTGCCAGGCTTTCCCGTGCGGGCGAGATACTCTCGGTAGCTTTCCAGGCTCTCCAAAAGGGGTGGAGGAAACGAACCCAGCTCAGCTGTGCTGGCCGTGCACAAGGTAATTGCCCTACCACTGTGCTGTTGCTTCAGCCCCAGAAAATTAATGCAGATAAACTTGTGTGTGTGTATGTGTGTATGCCCACATACTACATACACATTTAGGGTGTGTTCTTTAACTCAAATTTAGTAAGAAATTGTGTTTAAAGCATTGATAAAATTAACCACACACCTATGTAAAGTGAAGTATACATAGTATATGTATAGTAACTGGTTGAGCCTAGGTTCCTACCTGGGTAGGTAAAAACGTAGACAAAAGAACGTTAAATAAATGTTAACCTGAAGCACAACAGATATTCTAAAGCAAACTAGAAATTCTTAATTCTTATTCCTTAAGTATTTCTAACAGATCATACTATTTTCATAAGCAATCATCTAAAGTAATCATAAGGAAGATGTTTTCCAGAGAAAAAGTTTTCTTCAATATCCTTTCACATTGTATATTTGAGACTTCTTAAAATACAAACAAACCATACTTCACCAAAATAGCATCTGAATATAAGGTTAGTTAACTAGAATTCTTTACTTAAATTTCAACTCGCATCCTAAAACATACATACTCACATATTATTATAAAAGAAGAAACTTAACTGTATAGTTTACTTTTCTAGGATTTTTTTGTATGTATGAAGCATCATTCACTTCACATTCTCAAAAGCTTGAGTTCTTAGGCTATTTTGAAGCTTCATTTATATGTTCCTAAGAAATATCCCTACCCCCTAACTTGAATAAATGCTTTTCCTCCTATGTGAATTTAAAATTTACATATTTTTCCTATTTTATCTATACTTTATCTTTTTATCTTTGTCAGAGTGCCACTGCTGACTTCCTGAGGTCTTTCTAAGAAGTGTCTTCACACATAAGCAATATTTTAAATGTTCTGTTACATCCCTACATTACCTAATTAGTCACTGTCCTCCAATTGTTCATTGATTTGCTCCAGCAGTCGCAGTAATGTCTCCATTGTGACAATTGTTACTGTGTTTGGCATATCAGATACATCCTGGGTAGCTTGCCAGGCTTTTCTGTGGGTGAGATACTCTCAGTAGCTTGCCAGGCTCTTCGAGAGGGGCAGAAGAATCAAACTCGGGTCGGCCATGTTGGCCACTTGCAAGGCAAACGCCCTACCTGCTGTGCTATCGCTCCAGCCCACCTAATTAGTACTTAAACATAATTTATCTAAGATTATAGGAAGAAATTACTTAAATCTGCATGATAACATTATAATAAACTATCAAAGTTAACAAGGAAATAAACTTAAAAATCAGTACCGCTATCTCCTGTTTACTAATAATTCCTGAGATACCTGGTTAGAAAAAAATTATGCCTATTTCTGTGGGCTTGGTATTTTGGGATACTGAGATCACTATAATTTTATTCTCCATCCTCAACATTATGAAAGTCAGTCCCTGAAAAAAGACTTCCTGATGTGCTACATGTTAATTATCCCATCAGCCTAGACTATGTATTTTTCTTTTAGTATTCTCATTACCATTTCATCTCAAACTATCATATGTGATTGTGAGACATATAGATATTCTTAGTGCTTATCTGTGCCAGTGGATTCCATCATTCTACCTTAGTCTTAACTGGAGAATAGGGAACATTTTAAGTCAACTAATCATACATGATAACAAAAAATTTTGTTGAACACTATTGCACTCATAAAACAAAAGAAAATTAGTTGAAAACATAAAAAGAATCTTGGAGAGGAAAACATAGTTGAATGCTTGATTTTTTAAAAATACAAAGTTTATAAAAAGTTTATAAAAAGCATGTGTGATTAACTGGAAATTCTTTCCATTAAGAAGAAAGTCATCAGCATGTCTTTGAAACTAAATGGTAAATGTTCTTCTATACGATTACACATACATGTGTTTATTTATATATATATGTACATATATGTGTGTGTGACCATATACATGTAATTTTACACATAGCATAGAGAATTTGTTATTTCTTATTTTGTTTTATTCCCAAATTATTTAAACACCATGGTTTACAAAGTTGTTTATGATGCATTTTTCATAGGCATTCAATATTCCAACCTCAATCCCAGTACCACTGTAATCTTCCTTCTACCATTGTTCATATTTTCCAGTAACCTCTCAAACCTGCCCTGTAGCAGGCTCTAATAATTTATCATATATAGTTTGTTACTCCTAAATGGCAAATGAAATTATAAATAATATTAAAAATTGTGAAAATTATATATCTCACTATGGGGACATTAAGTCATTGTTTGAGGGCTTACTAAGCTATTGTTGCTAATTGAGACTTCTATGTTAATATTATGTTTTTTGAGCTAGTTGACTTCTATGTTACATTCTCATTCAGTCTGGTGTGTTCCTACTGATATGTTAGTGTTGTAGTTTCCAGAAAATCTAGAATATTTAACTGAAGAGTGAGCTTGCACAGAATTTGGCTATGGCTATAAGGGTTTCTGAAAGTATTGGTGGATTGGGGGGGGGGGGGTGGAGGTTGCCCACTCCAACTCCAAGAAGGCCTGGGGTTTTCACTCAAAAATCCAAAAAATTGGTGTACCGGAAATATTTGGGCTGTTTGGCATTTCTGTAGAGCTCAGTCATGAGGTGGTAGAGCCAGTCATAGGCATCCAGCAGCCATTGGACTTTCAGTATGGCTGTCTGGACTCCAGCAGCATGGGGACATGACCCTTTTCCCCCTCAAGGCCACCTTGCAGGTCTCAACCAGAGATAGTTATCCAAGAAATTTTTGTGACTATTTAATCTCTTGAGGTTTAATGGTTTTTAAAATGATTAAATCACATTTATTAAAAAAAATCACTCCCTAAAAATTATGTGATTTTCTATTCTTTTTTTTTTTTGCCCCTTTATTTTATTTTATTTTTTTTTTACAGTTGTAGATTTACAGTTTTTTGTGCTTGGGTTTCAATTATACAATGATCAGATACCCATCCCTCCACCAGTGCCCATTTTCCACCACCATGGATAATATCCCTCCCACCCCCATCCCCCCATCCCCCCTATCTCTGTGGCAGGGCAATCCCCTGTGTTCTCTCTCTCCTTTTGGGTGTTGTGGTCTGCAAAAGAGGCATTGAGTGGCAAACATGTTCAGTCCATAGTCTACTTTCGACATGCATCTCCCCTCCTGGGAGGATCCTCCAAACATCCTTTATTTGGTGCTCCCTTCTCTATCTGAGCTGCCCTTTCCTCTAGGATACCCGGCTGGCCTCTAAGTTATGGAGTAATCCTCCTGGTGCTGATCTCAGCTATTCTTGGGTATTAATCTCATACTTTGTTACTTTATATCCCCCAGATGAATGCAATCTTTCTATGTCTATCCCTCTCTTTCTGACTCATTTCGCTTAGCATGATACTTTCCATATTGTACCACTTGTATGTAAATTTCATGACTTCATCTTTTCTAACAGCTACATAGTATTCCATTGTGTAGATGTACCAAAGTTTCTTTAACCAGTCATCTGTTCTTGGGCATTCAGGTTTCTTCCAGTTTCTGGCTATTGTAAAGAGTGCTGCAATGAACAAACAAGTGCAGATGTCACTTCGACTATACATTTTTGCCTCTCTGGGATATATTCCCAGGAGTGGTATTGCTGGGTCAAATGGGAGCTCAATTTCTCTGCGTTGTGATTTTCTATTCTTTAATAGCACAAAATTTTTGTTCACAACTAATTATTTACATATTTTATTATTTTTTTACTTGCTATTCTGCACAGAGAATTGACCCATGAAGTGCAATACCACTGTGTCTTAGCACATTAGCTGTCCAGCAGAGTAGGCTAAGTGTTACTAGATTATCACTGGGTCTCCTGTTCAGTATTTGGAGAGGCCAGCAAAAACTTAAATTAAGAAAAGAATAAGAGGTTTTATATGTTTTTATGCATTTTTCCATGTTACAACTTTCAGTTGATGAATTCAGAGTTTTGACATTTAAGCTATTTATTTAAATTTAGGTATTACTGGGGATATGGGACTGACAGCAGGTCAATCTGTACCTGTGAGGCAAGTGCATCAGCAGCCTGATGGTACCTTTAGACTTCCAGATACTCCAATGTTGCTGCTGTGCCTTTGGCCAGACCCCAAAAATTGGGGCAAAGTTTACCAAGAAAGTAAATGGCCAAAAGTGGGAGACACACCCACAAACCACCTTCGACTCAGCTAGATAATTGGAGGTGTGGTCTCTCTGGTTCCTGATCAAACTGCTTAATGGCCATGATCCCAGAGATTCAGAAACAAATCTCGAAACTCAATGGTTTTTGGCAGAAATGCATCTGGACCCCAAGTAGGTTACTGTTGCCATGCCACCTCAGGGAGGAAAGGGTGCTGTACCTCTGCCTGCTTCCCTAGGAGGTTCAGTGGCCTCCATCTTCCAAAGGCCACAGGACAGTCATGTTTTGGCCCGCAGTGACAAGACATGTGGGGCCTCATGGGATGGGGGCAGAGCTGGCCCTTTCCTCCCCACCCAAGCGAGAACCCAAGTCGCCCCCCCCCCCCCCCCGACAGCCTCTCTGGCTCGATCAAGCCACTTAATGGACATGATCCCGGAGACTCAGGAACAAATCTCAAAGCCCAGCAGCATTTGGCAGAAATGCATCTGCTCCCTGCAGTAGGTTACTGGCGATGGGTCACCCCAGGTGGGAATAGGTTTCATACCTTGGCCTGTTCTCCCTGGTGGCCCAGTGGCCACCATCCTCCAGAGGTCACCTGGACAGTCAGTGACACGGAACCTCACAGGATGGGTGTGGTGCCGGCCCTTTCCTCCCAATCCCAACGAGATCCCAAGTTGCTGCCCACAAAGGGCCCCTATGGATCAAGCTGCTTAACAGCCATGATCCCAGAGACTCAGAAACAAATCTCAAAACCAGGCTGCTTTTGGCAGAAATGCGTCCGGACTCCTAGTAGGTTACTGTTGCCATGCCACCCCAGGGGGTAAAGGGTGCTGTCCCTCTGCCTGCTCCCCCTAGGTGGTTCGGTGGCTGCCATCCTCCAGAGGCCATTGAACAGTCAGGATTGGGCCCACAGTGATGAGACACATGGGGACTCATGGGATGGGGTAGAGCCTGCCCTTTCCTCCCCATTCCAAGGAGACCCTGAGTCGCTGCCCATAAACGACCTTTCTGGCTCCTGATCAAGCTGCTTAATGGCCGTGATCCCAGAGACTCAAAAACAAATCTCAAAACCAAGCGGCTTTTGGTAGAAATGCAACTGGACGGCATAGTAGGATACTGTTGCTGGGCCACTCCAAACAGTATAAGGTTCTGTCCATCTGCCTGCTTCCCCTTGGTGGCTTGGTGGCCACCAACTACCAGAGGCCATTGAACAGTCAGGTTTGGACCCACAGTGCTGAGACACATGGGGTCTCAGGGGATGGGGGGGAGCTGGCCCTTTCCTTTCCATCCCAATAAGACCCCAAGTCACCGCTCACAAATAGCCTCTCTGGCCCCTGATCAAGCTGCTTAATGTCTATAATCCCAGGGACTCAGGAACAAATCTCAGACCCCAGCAGGTTTTGGCAGAAATCCCTCCAGATTTAATTGTTAAAATTTTGAAATTTCAAAGTCACCTGGCCACTACTGCAGGTGGGTGACATCATATGTTATTCATAATCAGCAATAGAAAACAAATTGTCTACTGTTCCGTTTTTGGCAGATCTGAGTGTTGGGGTAAAATTCCCATTAAGAATGGTGGATCTGGTGTCAAAATATTGAATGTAATCAAAGTAGAGAGAGAGCAATGTGGAAATCATCTGCCCCACAGGTAAGGCGAGGGTGTGGGATGGGGGTTTACTGGGGTTTTTGGTGGTGGAGAATAGGCACTGGTGAAGATATGGGTGTTTCATTGTATGACCGAGACTTAAACCCGAAAGCTTTGTTCTCACAGTGATTCAATAAATAGAATTATAAAAAAATGAAGAAAAAAAAGTAAGGTGGAGTTCATGCCCAATTAAATTAGCTTAATCAGTGACTGAATAAATAGCAATACTCCTACATAAAAAAAATAGGTATTGCCATTTTAGCCGTTTTTTATTGTTATTGTTTTTTATAGCTAAATATATTCTTCTCTTGCACTTTATCATCCTCTTATGTGTTTGCATTTCTTTTCCATTTTCATATTTTTTTGAACTTCACTTTACCTTAACATTGTCCTGAGCCTTATATACAGATTTTGCCTTTTTTGCCTTTTACTTCTACATGTGTGAGTTCTTTCTTGTGACCTATCATTCATTTTACTAGGCCACAGTCATCCTCTTCTCTGCCTACCCTCCTTATATTATATAATTCCGGTTGCTTACTCCGTCTAGGTGGAATTAATTTTCATTTTATAAGAGACACTTTAATATTTTATGCAAGGCCCATTTGGTGGTGATGAATTGCTTTAATTTTTATTTACCTGTGAAACACTTTATCTTTCCTTCTACCATAAACGATAATCTAATAGCATAGAGTATTATTAGTTGAAAGTCCTTTTCCCTCAAAAAGTTTGGATATCCTATGTCATTTTCTTCTATCAATCATGTCTAATTTCAGCGAAATAGTCCACAGTCTTACATAGACTTTCTTATATATAACTTGTTTTCATCTAAATGCTTATAATACTGTGTGCTTATAAATTATTTTTAACACAACAATATGTTTGGAGCTTCTCTGGGAATATTTTGTTTGGAACGTTTTCAGTCTTTTGAATTTTAATGTGTAGTTACTTTCATTAGGAGAGTTTTTGGCTATTTTAAATAGAGTTTCTGACATTTCTATCTTCTTTTTCCTGAACTATGTAGTATGTAAATTGTTTATCTTAATGCAATCCTAAAGAGCTCTTCTGCTTTAATAACATTTTATAATTATTTATTGCTATTTGCCTATTTTCCACTACCGTACTTTCAAACACAGTAGCTCTATTGACTGCCTGCTTGTTTTAAGCAAGTCTCTCTTTTGTAGTCGTTGACTAAACTTTTATATATGTAGGAAGACTATTTCAATTTGAAGCTGTTTGCTCTGTCTTTTTGTCCTTGTCATAAATCTCATATTTATGCCCTTTTTTTCTAACTTAGCTAGCTATAATGCTTATTATAATTTTAGATTGAAAACTTTCCACAATTGAACATTTCTCTGGGATTTTGTTTTGTTCCACCACTGGTGACAAATTTCTATGCTTTCTCATGTTTAATATTGCATATAATCGAATTTGTGTTGAACTGAGCAGCTCTCTTTCCTTGGCTTGACTTCTATGACTTATATTAGTAGGCTGAATAAGGAAATCTAATCAAGTTTTAAGGATATTTAATCAAGTTTCTATAGTGTTTGTTGATTTTTATATGTCCATGCCTGCATCTATTAATGACTAGAAATCTAACAGACGATAAGATAAAAATAACTCCAAACTGAGAGTCCTAGAGTCCCTCTTTACTATCACCATAGAACTAAAACGAAAAAAGAGACTTTTTGGTATGCCACCTATAATTTCTTTGAATATATCTCAAGGTTGTGGTGTTACTAGAGCAAACTTTGTAAAGAGGGGGAAGTTCCAGATAAAACCAGGAAAGAATCACCACCACTCTGTTCCCTCTGATCCCTAGAAGAGATCGCTGATAATTATTGTGAAGTTGGTAAATGTGGTCAGAGTCAAAGCAATTGCTAGTACTTCCAGAGGTTCAGCAAAGAGGGATAATTAGGGCCTCGTGTTTATTGGCATATATTATCCAGTAAAGTATTCTGTGACAGATATGTTTGTATACATTTTTGAGTTCAACATACTATACTAGAAGAATATTACAAGACAATAATGTCTAAAATGGGAGCATCTTGGCACAGAAAACTTAGAAAAGCTACTTGATTATACACACATACCTAGAGAATTGAAAGACAAACAGAGGGATAAACAAGAGCATTGCAAAGTAAGGATAGCATGGATAAATTAAATGAGAAGACTTACTGGAGTAATTTAAGACATTTGGTGACTAGCAAGAAGTGCAATATGGTTAAAGACATAACAAACAGGTCTGATTTGATCAGAAAATAATACCTGTTCTCCCGCAGGACTGAGTCAGTATTTCATGCTCAATGGTAATGCATTAAATAATTATAAGCGGACATAATACACTGCCAATTTCTAAAGGTCTCGCTAGAATATTTTAAAAAGTGGAAATTATAAAGGAAATTTAAGAAACTCAAAGAGAGTTAAAGGGACCGGGAAAATAAAGGGACCAGGAAAATTATTACTAAGGTCAGAGTAGACATAATAAATACTTAGATTTGGGTGACAGTGCAAAAGAAGAAAAAAGCAAGAAAAAACAGTAAATGATCTAATAGCTGAGTTGAGCCGGTGCAGCCTTATGGCCTTAACAGGCTTAAATATTTACTATCTCATCTTAAGAAAAAAACTGTTGATCCCTAGGTTAGACTTCCTCTGAAAGCCAGGGTGGCAAGTTATAGATAAAGAAAAAGAAGCAGTTTTATATTTTAGAATGGAGCAGTCACTTGTACTCATGAATCATGAAGGGGCTGCTAACAATAATGGAAAAAAGAGAAAACATAGATAGCAAGGTCTCAAAGCAGACAGAATATAGAGGGGTTTACTTTGATAGATAAATGGGCCTTTTCACAGAAAGATAATGTGAAGATTAAGGTTAGATTTAGATCCAAATGCATTTATCATAAACCAATACATGTCCAGTGACATTTTTTATTCTTTTAGGTAGAAAGTCAAATTCATTTGTTGAGTCTAAGTTTCTGGGGGTCAGAGCTGAGAAGGAATTGCATGAAAGGTGGGGTCCTTAAAACATCATGACTCTGTTTGGGCAGGAAGGGAAAAGTATATAAAAAAAGTCCTGTCTCTCCCTGGAACTAAAGAAATCTATAGAATGCAGATTTGTTGTGGTACTGACAGGCATAGTTGTATGACGTTTTATTTTGCTTTCTAGAGGATTAGTTATAAGAAAATTCTAATTTAATGTGTTAAAGTGGGGGGCAGGAGCAATGGTACAGTGGATAGGAAGTCTGTCATGCTCGTGGCCAACTTGGGTTTAATTCCTGGCATACCATATGGCCCCCAGCAAACCCAAGCCCTGAACAGTACCAGGGTTCACGACAACCCCTTGCAAAATAAAAATAATAATAATAATAATAAAAAGAGAAAGGATTAAAGTAGGGTGGGGGAAAAAGCTCAAAGGTTTAGTGCATATATATGTATATATATATATATACATATATATATATTTTTTTTTTTGCTTGAGGGAGCCCAGTCGTAAACTCTGATGTTGTATAGCAACCCTCCACCCCACCAGTGCCAGCATAGGTAGGAGTGATCATCTCTAAGCTACTCTATTACCTCAACAGGCACCCCACAGAGATCCTGAAACTATGAAAGTAGGTAATAATACCAAGCACCTGAGCTTCAGACAGATTTCATTGGTTATTGACTTTCAGTTATGGTAGTGTACTCTTTAGAGCACATAAATATGTGATTCTGTCTTTCAGAGAGTTCACAATTAATCGGGACAGACAATGTATGTTATGAGTAAAGGAGGCCAGAAATTCCTGAAATGCACAATTTATTCAAAATTAACTAAAGCCTTTATGAATAAAACAACAGGAAAAATGCACAATTCTTCACGGAGGTGGAAGGAAGCTTCAACTAAGGAAAAATGAATATTTACACCTGATAACAGATTTCCTGGACTGTGTGAAAGAGTATTCCTATGAAACTTTTTTTATAGCTAAAAAGGTATAAAGCAAAGAAGCAATTACCATTAATATATATGGAAATATATTTTAACATTTCAGACAAAAAAATCCCTACCATATCATATCAAATTACACATAAAACCCAAAATAACATTAATGTGTAGTAAAAGCGTGAATTCTAAGATAAATGCATGTTTTTTCTTTTTTTTTTTTTAATAAAGTGGTCCCAAAGAAAGAAGTTTAAAGATTTCACCCCTAACCTTATGGTAAGCACTCTCTTAATCGATGCGAAAGTCACACTGAAGCTTAGTTTTACAATTTTGCCCACTGCCATAAAAGCTAAAAATAAAACCGATACACCTTTACATTTGCAAACACAAGTAAAATTGTGTTTTCTCATAAATGTGTAGTGCTATGATATGTACTTTTAATAAAGCAGGGAAGGGTCATAGAGATAACTTATGAAACTTTTGCATGCAGGAAGCTTGGAATCAATTCCCAGTGTCATATTGGTCCTGATCACCACCAAGAGCACAGAGCTAAGGGCATCTCCTAAGCATTGCTGGGTGCTGTCAACCCCCTAAATAAAACAACGGATTCCTGTAATGTAAAATAACTGTTGTGTCGTCTTAGGTAAACAAATTTTTATTTTATTTTATTTGTATTGTTTAACTAAGCATAATATAACAGGGGCGGGGGGGCTTAATAGAAGATATGTAATCATTTTAAATAAATACAGGAAATTAAAACCAGTTGAATCTGTGTTTGATTATTAGTAGTTATGTGAAGGTCTAAATAAGTTTGTTGCTAATGATTCTAGCAAGGGTAGCACAAAATACTGAACACATGCAGCATTTACTATTCCCTATAGAGGGACATATTTTCCATATATGCAAGTATAAGTCATTAACTCACATATATGAATCTAATAAGGATGCAATAGCCAGCTGAAAGTTCATATTAATGAACATGATACTTTTACAAAACTTTAACACTCAGGATATTATAAAATTTTGTTTCCATATATTACTGCTAAGCATTTTTTGCATTTTTTTTCAAATTTTGGGTAAAACTGGTAGTGTTTAAGATCAACTCTTGGATCAGTGTTGATAAACTATTTCTGATAGGCTTGGGTTTACTATGTTGTATTGGAGGTCAAACCCAGTCTTCCTGCATGCAAAAAAAATGCAGCCCAGTATATTGAACTCTCACCCCAACACAATATACTTAAAATTATAATTAGAACCTATTTTAATAGTTGTATTCTATATTGCTAACTATAAAGATATCAGTGGCTCACATTCACAATTTCAAATATTAAATTCCATAAAGAAATTCAGATATAAAAATCATTTGACACCATCGTAAATTCACCGGGATTGGGCCACTCAGAGCTGTGAAAATTCCCACCTGGTCGGGGATTACGCGAGAAAGGATGTTCACGGGTTCTCAGAGTGACTCTTTCTCGCTGCCTACATTCGGTGCTCTCAAGCTATTTCTCCACCGGGATATGCACCATATCAGGAGGGCTGTTGGCAAAGGGCAGGCAAAGGAAGGAACGAGGACCAAGCTGGTGGCTGATTAGTTGCTGTTTATTCTATCTCTTGTGTCTCCAAGCTCTCTCCAAACCCCTCTCTTTGTGTGTGTCTCTGTTTAACCGTGAATTCTTTCTTCCCAATGAATTCGTCTTCTCTCTCTCTCTCTCTCTCTCTCTCTCTCTCTCTCTCTCTCTCTCTCTCTCTCTCTCTCTCTCTCGTCTCCATAACCATCACTCCTTCTGACTCTGACTCTGACTCTGTCTCTCTGGAATCTCATGCTCCTACTTTTCACTCTTGATTCTCTGAATTCTCTCTCACTTCTGTCTCTCTCTCTCTCTTCTCCCTATTTCTGGCTCTGACTGCTTCCTGACTCTCTTTCTCCACTTCCCCTGACTGGATCTGGATTCCTTCAGATCTCACTCACCCCCTCCCTTAGTTTATATAGCAACCAGGTAGGGTGGTGATACAAAGGTGGGGTTGAGCATTAACAAATCAACAGAGAAGTAAGGCCACTCCTCTAGGAGATTAACTCAAGGACAAAATCTCATCTAAAGAGATTACTCCAGATTACTAGGAGATCCTTCTTTTTTTTTTTTTCTTTTTGGGTCTCACTCGGTGATGCACAGGGTTACTCCTGGCTCATGCACCCAGGAATTACTCCTGGCAGTGCTCGGAGGACCATATGGGATGCTGGGAATCGAACCCAGGTCGACCGTGTGCAAGGCAAACACCCTACCCACTGTGCTATTGCTCCAGCAATTTAGGTCTTACTCTGTTGAACCTGGCAGGCTACCAAAAGTATCCTGCCCACACATCAGAGTCTGGCAAATTCCCCATGGTGTATTCAATATGCCAAAAACCAGTAACAATGATGGGTCTTCTCCTGACCCTGAAAGAGCCTCGAATGTGGCACTTTTTAAAATCTCAGGGCTAGGACGAAGGAGATGTTACTGGGGCCTGCTCGATGACCAACAGGATGACAGTGATACAGTGATACTAGGAGATCCACTCAAGGGTGGGATTCCATCCAGAGTGTGTTGCTTTCTCCACTTAAACAGTTGTAGTAAATTTACTTCTAATATTTCTAGCAATGTCATTCTGTATGAGCACAGTAAGAGATATATCAAGCTAAAAGGTTGGTTCCTCCTGAGGACATCTTATTAATATTCCAGACCACAGTTCTCAATTCAGTTTAGTCTTCCTAACCCCAGGAGGGTGCTTATCCAGTTACCTCTTTTGGGTCATGACAGCGTTTGTCCACGAATGTGCTTTTAACTTATAGTTAGGTATTATGGCCCTTGTCCAGGCCCATTTCGATACCAAGGTAGCCCACAGCTTGCCTTGGGTTTAGTCATTCATTCGTCAGGACCCTGCTTTGGGGGTGCTAGAAATTAAGGGCAAATGAGTCAAGAAAGCAGATGTACAGGAGTGAATATTATTCAGAGTCAATTAACTCCCAAGTTACAAAAGCATAATATTAACTGTCTTCCTGTGTCCACACAAAAAGGACACTGCTTTAAGGTAAACTATGAAAAAGACATAATTTACAATATAAGTTCAGTGTCCTTAGAAGGATCTGATCTTACAAGTTAACAGAATCTGATTAGGGGGGAAAAGTGATGAACTGGTTGGGGAAGAAGACACAGAGAAGAGTTTACAGATAAATAAAGGAATGGGAGTGACTCAGGAGTACTGTGATAGGTGTAACCCGATAACCTAAATTCCCTGCGGCAAGGCTGAAAAGATAACCCAATGTTTTCCTACACACTATTTTTTAGTTTTCAGTATTTAAAAATTATACTAGGAAATAAATGAGATGAGTAAGGTCTCTAAGTTATTCAATGTTATGTCACTCAGTTGTACACACACTATTTTAAATAAATAAAACCATTTTTTAATTGTACATAGTTTGTCAAGACTTATTTTATTGAGGTATAATGTTTTATAATCATGTTAATATTTATGCTTTTGGTATACAAACAAGATTTCAATCAACATAAATATAGCAGAAATTCTTCACCACTATTCTCATGTCATTTTAATTTCTAATCCTTCTCCAGTCATACCAAATTTGCTACACTTGGTAACCTCAGTTTGTTGTCAAAATCCAAGAACAATCATTTTATTTTATTTTTTTCGATTTTTTATTTTCTAATGAATCACCCTGAGATACAGTTCACTTGAACACTTGACATCCCATTACTCATAGATTTGTTTGAGCGTGCACCAGTGACGTCTCCATTCATCCCTGTCAAGTGTTAGTATAGCCCGATGGTGTCTGCTCACTCCAGGAACATGAAGAGCCTCAAGCCATTCATTTAGGTTCTTGACAAAGAAGTCTGACCATCTCATAGGTGGGCAGTCACACAATCTTTTAACATCCCGTGGAATCCAGTCCCTACCGGCTCTATTCCAGCGATCATCAGGTCTCCCAAAGAGGAATCAAAAGAGCTATGTTTGGAGTACCACGCTTCACTCAAGTGAGAAAAGGAATCCAGAGTTCCAACCTTCTTCAATGACTGAGAATCAGGGATGCTGCCTCGTTTGCCAAGGTGTTGAAAATCAGATGGGCTGGGCACATAATGTGATTTGAAGATAACCGCTGGACTAGAGTTACAGTTACAGACTTAAAAATTTTCATGTTTACATTTCAGTCATATAATGATCAAGCACCCATCCCTCCACCAGTGCCCGTTCTCCACCATCAGTGTTCCCAGTATCCCTAACCCCTCCCACACTCCGCCTCTGTGGCAGGAGCATTCCTTTTTACTCTCTCTCTCCTTTAGGGTGTTGTAGTCTGAGATGAAAGTATTGAATGGCCATCATAGAACCATCATTTTAGATATCCCTTTTGTGTCTCTGATTAAGTAATACTACTCCAATCACGAATCACGAATCATGACCATCCTGTTATTCGTCGATTGCCTCGAGCAGGCCCTAGTAACGTCTCCTTCATCCTAGCCCTGAGATTTTTAAGAAAGTGCTATATTCAAGGCTCTTTAGGAGAATGAGACCCATCATTGTTACTGGTATTTGGCATATTGGGTACGCCATGGGGAGTGTACCAGACTCTGCTGTGTACTATTCCCATATTTAAATAATATTTTGAATTCAGTCATCCATCATGTCTTTAGAAATTCATCTTGATTATTTTTTTGTAAATTAGTTTTATAATGTCTAGTTTTTATATTTGTAGTCAATCACCAAGATAACAGAGGTCATTTCTATGTAAATCCCCAGCCTGCCATCTACAATATCTAAGTTCACTTGATAATTACAGCCAGAACCAGCTCATTTTGTGTTGTGCTGACCAGAAATAAAAAGCTTTATTTTAATGGCAATCCTTCAAAGGCATTACTCAAGAGTCATGGTCACATTCTAATTATTGTGGGGTTTATATAAAATGTCAAATGAAATCAGATTCTTTGAAGGCAAAGAAAGCCTATGTTTCATGCCGTTAAGTTAATGAAGATAAAAATTCAAGGTTTATACATTTATGGCAATTGCATGAACTTTGTTAAGATAATGGCCTTACTCTTATTTCCAGATAACAGTGATGCTTCTGTTAAATCGCTTCACAGAAGTTTAGCAGATTGGAAAAAAATGATGAATGATGACTTTCAATTGGTGGTAAAATATAGCAACACCATTCACTTCATTGTAGTATAACTTTTCATGTTTTCCAGATTTTTTAAGTTCATAAAATAAAGTCATGATGTGTGATGTGTGGCATACTAGTCTATCGGCGCAAGCTTATTAATGGTGCTCTTTTTCATTAAAAAAAAAATCAGCTCTGGATGTCTTTAACCTATATGGCATTGCCCATGGCATAAGCTTCTTAACTGGGTCAATCAAAGATAGAGAAGTAGAATAAGTAGAATGTACTTGGTTTGGTATTTATTAGTGATTTATATATAAGTAGTGGGAAAAGGGTTCTGATTCTTATTGGTATAGCAAAATGAAAAAATACTTTATCATACTATGAATTATAATGCTCTATTTTATATATAATGTAGCACTGTAGCACTGTCCTCCCGTTGTTCATTGATTTGCTTGAGCAGGTCCAGTAACGTCTCCATCATGAGACTTGTTGTTACTGTGTTTAAAATATTGAATACGTCACAGGTAGCTTGCCAGGCTTCACAGTGCGGGTGAGATACTCTTGGTAGCTTGCTGGGTTCTCCAAGAGGGGGAGAGGAATTGAACTCAGGTTGACGACGCTTGACCGTGTGCAAGGCAAACGCCCTCTCCACTGTGCTATCACTCCAGCCCATATATAACGTATAAGTATATGTATATGTGTGTATGTGTATGTGTATATACATATATATATAAAGATGGAGAATGAAAATTCCTAACTCAAAAATTATTCAGTCAAGCAAGAAGTCAATGCTTTTAAATAACTATAAACAAAGCAAACTGATGTATAAAAGATAGATGTTAAAATCACTGTAAAGCCTTGGAAAAATAAAACTGAAATAGCAAAGACCATTTTGTAACACACAAATACATCCTCATTTTAAAATTCCCATAATATTTTGGTTCACTATCAATAAAATCACTAATATCCCTTTTGTCATTTCTAATATCACATTTCCAAGCACAATTGTCACTATTATCCAATATAGCTATCTCATCTTTGATTGTTCTATATACTCGGACTTCACTACAGAATCACAAATCTGATCCTATCACATTTATTAACATGATTTTCTATGAAGGTATTCCTGAAAGAATATCTGCAAAGAAGGAATTATTTTTTAAAATAAAAACTGTATTAAGTTATAAAGTTTCTTCCATTATAACAAATATAATTCTCAAAATTTGCCTATTTCCTGAGTTCTATATTAACATCTTTTTAAAAAGACATTCAGTATTTATAGATTCTCAAGGGTACCATTAATTAAAAAGAGGAAAGTACATAAGATTATATAAAGTTTCAAAAGTGAAATAAGTCCCTATAATTGGGTTTGTTCTATAGGTTAACAGTAACATCTGCCATGACTTCAAAATACAAAGCTTTTTTTTTCCTGAATACTTCTATATATTCTCTTTCAGAAGCAATAATAAAAACAATATGCCCCTGGACTTAATAGTATAGTATAACCTGGAGATGTTCAACAAAAGAAATAAGAAACTGTGTTAACAAGAATTGCTATAAATGTCCCCAGATTTCATGACTGCCTTTATCACAATCAGTGAGAAATCTGTTTTAAATAACTTTAAAGGTGATGGAGAATGGGCACTGGTGGATAGATGTGTACCGGATCATTGTATAACTGAAACCCAAGCACAAAAATTTTTAAGTCTACAACTGTACCTCATGGTGTTTCACTAATAAAAATTTAAAAAAAAAACTTTAAAGATATATAGCAAGCAAACATATAAGGAGGAGGGCAAGTAGCAGTAAAGAAAAATGCAAAACCAGAGAAAATCATCATTTCCTTTAAAAAGATTTTATGTGACTTGTACAATGATTTTATTTATTCCCTACAACATTTTGCACATATAAATAGGGTTAAAAGTAAATTGTAAAAACAAATATAATACATTTATTCCTTCTTATTATGTCACTAACGTCACTATGGGAAATGTGGCTTTTCTTTTCTTTTTTTTTTTTTTTTTTTGCTTTTTTTTTTGGGTCATACCCTGCCATGATCAGGTGTTAATCCTGGCTCTGCACTCAGGAATTACCCCGGGCGTTGCTCCGGGGACCATATGGGATGCTGGGAATCAAACAGAGGTCAGCTGTGTGCAAGGCAAATGCCCTACCTTCTGTGCTATCACTCCAGCCCTGGGAAAGGTGGCATTTTTTATATTGAAGATTAAAACACATTTAAGAATGATAAATTGTCATAAACATGTATATGTCCAGGATATATTTTTAAGAAGTGAATGATAAAAGTATCACTACAAAATACCCAAAAAATCAGAATTTTTCCTGTGTGTTTGCTGTCTGCGCTGTGTGTGTGTGTGTGTGTGTGTGTGTGTGTGTGTGTCTGTCTGTCTGTCTGTCTGTCTATTGGGGGTGGTGTGGAAGTAGATTATTCAGCTACACAGGGCTGTGCTTAGGGCTTAATCCTGGTTCTGTGCTCAGAAATAACTCTTAGCACAACAGTTTGACTTTAGACTCAGAAACATAAATGACTATTATATTTCAAGTATAGACAGATTACCTATTACTGGCTTCCAAAGCGTTCTTTTTTTTTTTTTTTTTAGGTCACACCCAGTGATTCACAGGGTTTTGCACTCAGGAATTACTCCTGGTGTAGCTCAGAGGACCATAGGGGTTGCTGGGAATCAAACCCAGGTTTGCCGCATGCAAGGCAAATGCCCTACTCGCTGTACTATTGCTTCAGCCCCCAAAAGTGTTCTTTATCACTTAAAGATACAAATAACAGTGATGATATGCCATCCCACACCAGTGAGAATGGGATATATCAAATAGAGTAGATACAGCCAGTGCTGGTTTCACACTGTGAAAAGGGGAACTCTCTCATTGTCAATGGCAATATTGTTTAGCTCAGCCTTAATGAAAACAGTCTGGAGATTCCTCAAAAAGTAAGAGCAGAACTCCTATATGATTCAATGACTTGATTTATTGACATCTACTCTCAAAACACAAAAATATTAATTTTGAAAAGATATTTGAATGTCTATGTTCAATTGAGCACTAAGTACAATAGTCAGAACAGGGAAACTACACAAATATTCAGTGACACACAAATGGGGGAAAAAAAAAACATAGTTGTAAGTCTGTAGTGCTAGTACAGAAGGTGGGGCTGTTGCCTTGCAAATGGCTTGCCCAGGTCTGGTCTCTAGCACTCCATATGGTAACCCAGGACCCCAGGATTGATCCCTGAGAACCAAGCGGGAGTAAGCTCTGAGCACCATCTGGTGTGACCTCAAAAAAAAAAAAAACCAAGAAGTTGTGGCATAATAGAGTAAGAAAAAAATGAAATCATGCAGTCTGTCCCAACATGAATAGAACTTTAGGGCATTGGTTAATGAAAATAAGTCAAAAGGAGAAGAACAAATAAAGGACAAATGATCTTACTCGTATGATGTATAGAGGAAAAGAAAATAAGGAAATAAACAATACCAGGCAATAGCAAACCCTTGACTTTGGATTACAAATATTAGATTATCAATAGTGGAGGGAAAATAAAGGGAAGAATGAAGTAATGGACTACAAGTAGCAGAAGGATGGTGTTAGAGTGTCATGGGAATTGTGGTGGTGATGGAATTTTTAATATCTTTGTACATCAAAACCACAAATATTAACACATCTCTTTGTGTTAGTTTTTCCTAACTCCCACAAATACATCAGCTGTACATGATAATACATTATTACTTCTTGTACCTTTTATTAAAGAAGGTTTATTAAAGAAGAGTAGAGAGAAAGATTAACACAGAGAGACAGAGAGGGGGAGGAAAAGATTTTCACTCTCTAAATAATATCAGTTTACTTTCTTTCCAAGTTACCTGATTCTCCAAGGGTATTTTGAAGTATAAAGAAAAATTTATGCAAAGCATCAGAATTTCAAATATCATATTTTTAAACAAGACTCACATGGATTAAGCATTTTCCTTAATAACCACTTTATTTAATATCTGTAGCACTGTAGCAC
Source organism: Sorex fumeus (assembly GCF_029834395.1). Classification (NCBI taxonomy): domain Eukaryota; kingdom Metazoa; phylum Chordata; class Mammalia; order Eulipotyphla; family Soricidae; genus Sorex; species Sorex fumeus. The sequence goes on from NW_026606092.1 coordinate 23,807,412, forward strand.
TGTCTTCCCATTGTTCATCGATTTGCTCGAGGGGGCCCAGTAACGTCTCCATTTTGAGACCTCTTGTTACTGTGTTTGACATATTGAATACGTCACGGGGAGCTTTCCAGGCTTTCCCATGTGGGCGAGATACTCTCGGTAGCTTGTAATCTTAATAACTTAAATATAAACTATATACAATGTATACATTAAGTATATATACTTAAATTATATATTATATGCAATTTATTATATAATTATTTTAAGTATATACATAATATTTTTTATTCTTCTCTTTTTAAATAGAGTGAGTAGGTTGTTCCACATCTGGCTGTGCTCAGGGCTAACTTCTAACTGTGGGCTTCGGTAGCACTTCTAATGGTACTCAGGAGACCAGTTTATTCTGGTGATTTGCAAAAGTCTCCACCCCTAAAAAAGTTTAAAAATAAATTGCAAATCATTAACATATTCATTTTCTTCCAAAGGATTATGCATCATATCACATTTTTAAAATCTGGAAAACATTTTCCATTCTAAGATATATGTAGCCTCAAAGGCATAGGATAAACAAATTTGAGTCTACCTGTAATACAGTATGTCGCTTTGATTCTCAGCAATAAGGTCAAACTCTACACATAATCTATACAGATCTCATATTCTAAATAGCATCAACTTTCATCTAAGACATTTATCTTTGAACAAACAAGACTCCTTTATAATCTCAAAAGTGGAAGTTCACAATTATTTTCTGCAGGCATCTCTGTTATAGGAAATCAGTGAAATTAGATTTTAAATTTGGACTCTGCTTCATATTTTTAAAAAATGTTTTTTCTGTTTCTTATGTTTTAGCAGATCTTTTCACTCTGATTGCTTCATTTCTGAATTGGATAACCAGAATTATGGCATTCAGTTTGCATTCGTAGACCCTAGTGGATGTAGAATAGGGAGTAGAAAAAATATATTTCCTAGATTTCTGAGTTCTTGGTTAATAAGAACATATAAACATATTAAAAATAAATAGAAGCTTACCACCATATTATTTGATATATTCATGAGAGATAATTAGGGGAAAATTACTAATTTCCTAAGGTGGCTTAGAACTTTACCATCCTCTGTCAAAATTAAAACAAAGGTCAGGAAAGATAAGAAAGTTTATATTGCAAGGATAATTCTGGTTAGTAATAGTAATGCTTATTATAAGATTTAAATTGGTAACTTTCCATTGATGAGAGCTTCTTATAATTGTCATCTTTTAATTCAGAGGGAAGAGACTTATAAATTTATGAAATTATGGCTGGAGCGATAGCACAGCGGGTAGGGCATTCGCCTTACACGCGGCCAACATGGCCAACCCGAGTTCGATTCCTCCGCCCCTCTCCGAGAGCCCGGCAAGCTACGGAGAGTATTCGACATGCCAGACACAGTAACAACAAAGTCTCCAATGGAGACGTTACTGGGCCCGCTCGAGCAAATCGACGATCAATGGGAGGGCCTTTACCTTTTTACCTATTTAAAATATAAATTTTCTTTACAAATAGATAACTTCTATTCTTTCTCAGAAATGTTGCTTCTTGCTGTTTCATGATCTAATCAGCTCAGAATAAATGTTATTCCTTACAGACATGTGTTGGAGTATAATATTTTGCTACCCTTCAGTACTAACTTCCACAATTTAAAAAGCTGAATGTGATATTTCTTAAAGTGTGGTTAATAGATTGATATTTTCTAAGCCATCTTCCAAAGTCTAGATAATTTAGCAGGGACTAAAAATATGACTTTTTTAAAAAAACTCCACAGGTTATATCATACACAAAATAATGTGGGAGTCATTAAATTGAAAACACACACACATATAAATATGTACATATAAACATACAAAAAGTATGGTTTTGTGTTTTAATTGTGTCAAGATTCACTGTCACTGTCCTCCCATTGTTTTGCTCATGGGTCATATATTATAAAAGTTATAATGTTTAGAAATACAGTATCTGTGTAAACACAAAAAGACAGCAGTAGTCTATCTCTCCCACCGCCCGCGTTCAGTAATCTCACACTATTTCCCCCACCCCTGGGAGGTCGATGGTAATGGGCAGGCAAAGGTAGTAAATTAAGGCCAGGCTGGTTGGTGTCAGTTGCAGATCCCAGGGTCTGTTTCTCCTTTCCTTATCCAACAAACATATAAGCATTCATAATATTAATCATTTTATATGGACACAGTAAGAAATACATTAAGTTTATAGAATTGCTCTCCTAGGACCATCTCGATCTCAGACTACAGTGCTCAGGCCAGATAGTCTTTCCTATCCCTAGCAGGGTCCTAGTCTCGTCGTTACTTTTGGATCATGACAACTTTGTCTGTGATCAAGCTCTTAACTTATAGTTAAGAATCGTGGCACTTTGTCCTGGTCCATTTCGATGCCAGGGTAGCTCACAGCTTCCTCTGGGTCCATTCAGTCCCTCATTTGGACCCTGATTTTAGGGTGCTAGGAAATAAGGGCAACTGAGACTTACGTTGAGAAAGCAGATGCCTGGGAGTGAATAATATTCAAAGCCAATCAAATCCTAAGTTACAAAGTTACATCCTAATGTTAACAGTCTTCCTATATCTATACAAAAAGGACATTGCTTTAAATTAAACTACTCAAACGACAGAAGGAGGGGAGAAAGACAATATTTCATTCATACATATAAAATCATATATTTCTGAGGAATCTGACCTTACAAGTTAATAGAGTCTGATTAAGGGAAAAATCTGATTAACTGATTGAGGAAGAGAGCATAGAGAAGTGGTTACAGATAAACAAAGGAATGGGAGTGACTTGGGAGCACTGTGATGGGTGTAACCTGATAAACCTAAGCTCCTTGTGGCAAGGGAGGAAGGACAAATCAATTGTTAGCCTACAAATATCACTGATTTTAAAAGTTGTAGTTTTTAGAAATACAAAATCAGATGTATTTTAAATATATCACGACCATCCTGTTATTCATCGATTGCTTCGAGCAGGCCCCAGTAACGTCTCCTTCGTCCTAGCCCTGAGATTTTTTAAAAAAATGCCACATTCAAGGCTCTTTCAGAGTTAGGAGAATGAGACCCTTCATTGTTACTGGTATTTGGCATATTGGGTACGCCACGGGGAGTTTGCCAGACTCTGCCGTGTGGGCAGTTTACATTTGGTAGCTTGTCAGTTTTAAATATATATTCCCCAATTATATTGCAAGAACCAATAATCCTCCACTATAGTTTATAAAATGACTTGCCCCACTTGATTTTTCTCTTCTTTTTCTCTATGGTAACTTCAGTTTTATGATCAGGTATCAATAGTTCACTTTTTGGATGTTGACTGAAACCTTGTTTTGTTTCACAATATTTTCTTCTTGTTGAGCTTTGCTGTGACTTTAGAAGACTTTAGTATCATCCCCTGTCAGATTGTGAGAAGTAAATATGTTCTTCCATTTAATAAAGAATAATAAAAATTCTTTAATAAAGAAAATTAAAATGAAAACTATTTTTCACTTTAATCATCATTTCTTCACAGTAAGAAGGCTTTTAGTTTGATGTACAATATGCATCTTCTATTTATTTATATGCTTTCAATCACCTCTACTTTGAAATTTGAATCCTGAATGCCTCTTACAGGCATTATGGAATGGTTTACCTGTTTTTCTCAATGTGTTTAGTAGTTTTGCTTCTAACAAGCAGTACTGAGGCTGACGAAGAAGAATGAAAAAAAATGACTTGAATAGATGAGTGTCCAGAATTATGAAAAATTAATTTTGAAAAATCAGCTAAGAGTATAAAATAAAATGAGGGGTTGGCACAATAGAACAGTGGGGAGGGCATTTGCTTTGCACATGGTTGACATGGGTTCAAGCCTCGGCATTCCATATGGTCCCCTGAGAACCACCAGGAGAAATTCCTGAGTGCAGAGCCAGGAGTAACCACTGTGCAACACCGGATATAACCCAAAAAGCAAAAAAAAAATAATAATATTAATAAGATCACTATCACTATCACCCCATTGTTCATCAATTTGCTCGACCAGGCCCAGTAATGTCTCTATTATATTTATTTTATTATTATTATTACCAATAATAATAATAAAATAAAATAAAAAGTATCCTTTAATAAAGGGTGCTGGGAAAACAGGATAGCCACACAGAAGAGAATGAAAAGTGGGTCACTAATGTTAACCTATATACAACAGTTAATTCTCAACTGTTTGGACAATTATATTTGTTTTATATTAGAATTGCAGTAATTTCAGTGCTAATATTTGTTCATTTGTTATTCAACTCATATTTATCTAACATTTGTTTGAGTATTTATGCTGCCAAGAATGAGTAAAAATGGCTCATTTAGGGTCAGGGAGATTGAGGAGAGATTAAAGTGCTTGCCTTACACATAGCTGAAGCTTGTTTGATCCCTGGCACTGCATATGGTCCCTTGAGTGCCAAAAGAAGTGATTCCTGAACACAGCCATGAGTAAGCCCTGAATCTTTCTGGATATGAACCAACATCATTCCCCACCAAAAATTAAAAGACACCCCCATATTCTTTGTTAAAAATAGCTTTATTATTCATTTCATTTCATCATCCTGTTAATCGTCGATTGCCTCGAGCAGGCCCCAGTAACGTCTCTTTCATCCTAGCCCTGAGATTATATTCATGGCTCTTTAGGAGAATGAGACCCATCATTGTTACTGGTATTTGGCATATTTGGTAGGCCACGGGGAGTTTGCCAGACTCTGCCCTGTGGGCAGGCTACATTCGGATAGCCTGCAAGTTTGTCCAAAGTAGGAATGAGGTAATAAGATGTCGCGCGGTCTCAGCATGGTGGTGGCTGGTCCTGGAGGTCTTCGGCTGCCGTAGCCCTGGTCGGGGCGGGGAGGAAAGCTCAACCCGCTCCCCTCCAAGGGACACCGGGAAGGAACACCCAGGCGCGGGGGCAGAGACTGCACTGCTCTCGTCCGGGATCTGGATTTTATAGTCTCTGAGTCTTGGCCGCTGATGGGATTAATCCCATCCCATCCCATCCCATTAGCTTTATTATTATATGTGTAAATAACCAAGTACACCAACTATTAAAAATACTGAATTTGGGATTTCAGCAGATAAATGTGCCAGGTACACAGAGGTGCAGAAGAAAAATATTTAACTGATTCTGTTTGCCAGGCCAATAGACCTTTTGTTAGTGCAAAATGGATTTTTCTGCACTGGTGGGTTCTTGAGAATTGTACTAAAGACTTGCACACAAAACTCAAAGTTAGAGTTCATTGTACAGTTTAAATAGATGGATCCAGTTCCCTCCATAACGACCAGGTCTTTCTTGTGTGTTTTTTGTCCTGGCACTGCATAATCCTGTGTATAACCTTCTGGGTTCCGTCTCAGCAATCTACTTGCCTCCTGTGTACAAGCATCTTCCCATTGGTCTCTATGGTCTCTATTTGATGCACACTTTCCCGTTCCTTCTCCCCCCCTACTACCCACCACTACACTGTACCCTAATGGTTAGCATTTACTTACTCCTCCCTTTTCTTAAGTCGCCTTTCTACCATCCTACGATTGTGGGTGAGATCCCTATGCTCCATACCTGTTCTTGGACCTCTCTCAAATCGTGATCCAGCAATTCCTGCTGTCCTGTCCTGGCTCTCCTAGACTTCCAGCCACGGCCAGGGTGTGCTTGGGTGAAATGTCTGTGCTCAGATCTGTTCCTGCCTGAATATGCCACCTGTTGGAGCCAAAGAGGGCCCTTTCTGATCCAGCAGACCGCCGGGTGTCCTCAGGGAGCGTGTGAAGCAAGGGGAAATGGAGCAAGAGAGAAGGGCAGGCTGGGTAGGTTCCTTCTGTCTGCTGCCAATACTCAGACTCCCTTTGTCTATGTTGATTGGAGCCATTTGAATAGTCACCTGTTTGATCTGTGAGATTTAAAGAGATCAACTGAATTCACCTGGTTGCTTCACTTGCATGGTATCACTTTGAATAATATTTTAATGGAATTTTATAAAAGAAAATACGTTTTAAATTATGGCTTTTAGTAAATCAAAATGCCATTCTACTAATAGAAAGTTTTAGTTTAAATGAAAAGAAGTCTTAAAGTTAAAATTTTTAATCCTTAACTGACTAAATAATGACTTATAATTCTAGTCAAGTTTTTAGTAGTCAATAGTCCCGCAATTTCATTTTTCCTATTATGGTAGCACATAATTTTCCTTTCCATGATTTGCTATTTGTTGTATTGGTTAGTTGGTTATTCAGTTTCTGGCTGAGTAATCTAGGGTAGTGTTACTCAACTAATTGTACCTTGCCTAAATTTGTCTTAGTTGGAAATAGCTGACATATACCTACATAGACTGATCTTAAATGTAGCTTTTCATGTAGGACTAGTCTCTTTTAATCTCATTTATTTTTATCATATGTATATTGATATAATTTTATCAATGAACAGATTTTTGGCAACTTCAAAAAAATAAAGAGACAAAAGAATTCAGTGGCAGTTTAAACATCATTGGGTCAAGTACTTTATACAGTATTTGACTAGAGTTCAGTAATATTTCCTTGTATTTATGTTGGGTAAACACAAACTCTAAAAGTTTTTATTTTTAATAATTTACATTGTTAGCATAAAATGTAAAACTTTCAGGAAATTTTCAAAAGACTACTGGTCAGCACCTAATAAGAAGGATTTACAGATTCATCTAAAAAAAAAATAAATAAAAAAGAACCCTCACAAAGAAAAAATATTTAAAGCACATATGTGTGCATGCTCACGTGTCTGTATTTGTGTGTGTTTCTATGTGTGTGTTACAAGTATTATGCTTGTCATTGAGGAACTAGCAAACAAAATTATTGGAGGAAAGATGGAATAACAATATAAATCAATTTATATAATTAACTAAAATACTGCTCTTACTTGTTGAGAGAAAAGAAATTACATTTTCCTCCTGTAAAGTTTCAGTCTGCCTGGATAAAGATGCACAGAGTTCCATTTTGCAGTTAGCCTATCTATTCCCCAAAGCAAAATTAAGGTACTTTGAGTTTGACTAAGAGGTCATTCCATTAGAGGAATCATTTACATTTGAAATGAGATAACAGGTTCTTAGCAATCCCCCAAATCCTGACTCATCAACACAACAAAACAATGTATTTGGGCTTTTAGATGTTACCTGGCAGGGAAGTGAGAAATGTGAATCAAGAGATAACAAAGGTAAGGTAGGTGGACCCCAAGTCTGGTCTTATAGTAGTTATAGTTGGTACTCTATGGTACTCTCAGCATAGGGTTAAAATAGTCACAGGGCTTCCCAGTCAGAGCATTGTTTTATTTTCCACGTTTTGGATGACTGAAAAAAGTTTTCTATAAAAGTTTTACCTGTCAAAACTTTGGTACACAATGTTAATAAAAAGGCTTATATAAAGTTAATAAAGTTTTATTAACAGACGTAAGACTCACCATAGGCATAAGGCATTTTAGATAATAGTTATATACTCTCTTATTCTCCCAAAATAAAGTTTAGGTGATAGGAGAGTATATACTTTTCTATCAGCTCTCTGAGATGGGTTGACTTACGAAATTGGAGGTCAGCCAAGTGGAGTGTATCTGATCTGTTCTCACCCGTTACATTCTGGAGCTCCAAGATACTACTTTACTGAGAAATTCAGCATCATAAACAAAGGAAGTGACTAATCATTTACTGTTTCCCTCACTGCTGGGAGCCCCTGCTGGTCTCTGGCATTCCTGCTAGTTTTGAAAGGATAATAGGAGGTTAGTTTCCTGACAGATTCCTGAAATCTATAATTTCAGTGCTAGAAAGGGCATTAAAGATCATCAACCACTCCCCATTCATTACAGATAAGGCAACTGAGGTGTTTTAAGGCTAAGTGACCTTGCACAAACTCCAAGGATTGATTACTTGCTCTACCTGAATAGCAATGAAATGCCAAAGCTCTAGACTAGGCCTTCCCTGAGGCCATATTACCTCATTCTAAAGACAGATTGCCCAGTCCATTCCAGGGAAAGGAAGATGGTATAGATAGGCGAAGATAGTAAAGAGAGTAAGGCTCTAGCCTTGAGTGGATCTTACCCTGCCAATTCCTGCAACTGCCTAGCGGCCCCTAAGCACCTCCAGAAGTGAACAGAGCCAGGAGTAAGCCCTGAGTACCATCAGATGTGGATCTAAAATAAAATACAGATGCTATAGACCAATTTTCTGTTGACCCCTTTTCTCTCTGTCAGAGCCTGATTCCATTGTTATTGTTAAGTCTCCCAGCAATTGAAGACTCAAAGTTAAAAGACATAATTTTAAAATATTCTCAGAAACCTAGATATAGCTTCCTTTTCTAAATATATGATAGATATTACCTCAGAGACAAATATGGGTTTTGTATATATGTATAGATCTAATACATTGGGGCTAGATAGTAAAGCAGATTGGATGCTTGCCTTGCATGTGGCCAACCCAAATCCCCAGCATAGAATACAGTTTCCAAAGCCTACTAAGAGTGTTCCCTGAGCGCAGAATTCAAAGTAAGCCCTGAGTACTACAGGGTATGGCCCAAAAAGACAAAACTGACAAATTGTGATATAATAAACTTTACCTACATCTGTAAGGCACAGATTTAGATAAACAAACTGTTTTATATTATGCAACTATTTTAAAGAGTAAATGATCGCTGACACTTTGTAGTCTTAGTAAATCATATGTAACTATGGTCCTACAACATGGCTTTATATGGAGCCTGCTTCAAGACTCTCCCTGGGATTTGAACTTAGTCACTATTAATAAAACAGCTTGTTAATTCAATCTCAGGAACTTTTAAAAAATTTGAGATGTTACTTGTTGAGACAATGGTTATGAGACTTTTCTTGGGGATCAAAAATTCACTGAGATTATGTAGGAGTGATAAAATGAAAACTCATTTTGCACAGCTCCTTGTTATGAAACTGAGCATTCAGGTAAATGAAAAAGATGTTTATAATCTCTGATCTATCATGCAAATGCTAGGGTTTTTTTTTTAATTATATTTTCACAGCTCTGACACAGAATTTTCTAGGACTAAAACTGCAATAAAATCAAGGGTAGATTTTTCTTTTCAGAAATTGTATTATAATTTGCAGAGAAAAAAAGTCCTACCCAGTGAAGTAATATCTATGAAACAGAATACGGACAATTTGGGGACCTCATCCTTGTCTTAAGCACACTGTCTATACACTGCTCTATGATTCTCACCTTATTATAGCACCCTATGCCCTTAAAATTTCTATTACCTTATTAAATTATGCTTGGCTAAGAATCAACGGGATAAAATGCAAACCAGTTACTACATATGGTCCACCAGGCAGTACCAAAGGTCATTTCTGAGTACAGAGTCATAAAAGAGCTTCTAAGCACTGCCAGATATGCCCTCAAGTCTAAATACAGAATCACTGTCAATATCTGTATTTTTCTGTAGTATATTTTATCCTAACCCCGTTAGAACATAAACCAAATATGGTCTTTGAACCATGACAGGAAAATGGGAGACGTATGCTGAACAACTATCAAGACACAGTCTGGTGAAACCAAATCCTGGGACCACTCACTTCTAATTCCATCGCACCAACCATATCTTCCCAGGGGCTGATCAACAACACATCTGAATTGCCTTGTACCCAGCCTCATAGACCAAGCTGGAGGACTGTAAGCAGCATTGGTTTTCCTATGATGCTCTCTGCTTTGCCTATATTTGCCGTAAAACATAAGCCTTTTCTTTCTTTTTTCCCCAAAAAATTTTGTTCCATGATTCTTTTGAGGCAAAAAAAAAAGCCAGAGATTCAATATCAAATTCAAAAATATAAACTCAGCTCTCTCCTAGGAGTTTGAAAGAAGAGCTTCACAAAGGAAATCACAATCAACTACTGAGTACTGACACTTCACAGCCTCTTCTTCCTCTTTAAAATGAAAAAATCACCCTGCATGGAATTTTAAATGATAATAAGATGTAAAGGGCTGGAGCAATAGCACAGCATGTAGGGAGTTTGCCTTGCATGTGGCCGACCCGGGTTCGATTCCTCTGCCCCTCTCAGAGAGCCCAGCAAGCTACCGAGAGTATCTTGCCCACATGGCAAAGCTTGGCAAGCTACTCTTCACATATTTGATATGCCAAACACAGTAACAAGAAGTCTCACAATGGAGACATTTCTGGGCCCACTCGAGCAAATTGATGAACAATGGGAGAAGAATGCTACAGTGCTAATAAAATGTAAGAAAAATGTGGAGCCAGATTCTGTTTTCTGTGCTTGCACATGCAACTTTCTGTATCTCACTGTCCCTGGATATTCACACATCATTCCTTCCCAACATGCGCATCTTTAAAAATGTTCTTCCAGTGCCAGAGGGTGAGTACAGCAGAAAAGACTACCATTTGTGTTTTGCTTCTACAGCTGGATTTTTGTGGAGCAAGAATAGTTATATTAAATGATACTTAATTTTTCTATCAGGTGGAAACTATTGATAACTCCAACATATATAATTTTTAATGTCACTTTGATTTGAATATCTATCGACTTCAGACTTCTTTGTATTTAATTAGATATTCAATTCAATTCATAATCATCTGAAGGAGTAGCTATATTTTTGTGTATTTTTGGTACTAGTGATTGAACTCAGATTCCCACATGTGATGAGATGTGCTCTAATACTGAGTCCCAAAATACAGACTACTATTTTCAACCTGTTTAATGAGAATGAGGTGAATTTTATTTTGTTTGAAAAAATTCAGAGTAGTAAGAATATATACATTACTTGTAAAAGTAACTATAACTGGTGAGTTTTTCATGAAAGTTTAATATGTAAAAACAGTGATGAATTTGGTCAAATCTGTCTAATTTCAGTTTGGGTTTATAATAGCACTTAGAACTTATCTCTTTAGGGGATGGAGCAATAGTACAGTGGGTAGGGCATTTGCCTTGCATGTGGCCGACCCGAGTTTGATTCCTAGCATCCCATATGGTCCCCCGATGACCCCCAGGAGTAATTCCTGAGTGCAAAGCCAAGAGTAACCCCTCCACTTTGCCGGGTGTGACAAAAAAAGCACAAAAAATAAAAAATAAATTATCTCTATTTATCACTAACTTGTCACAGGTATATGAGTTCTAACTAGAACAATGATTATTGTATTTATAGATAAGTACACCTGAATTGTTTTGGGAAAGACTGATTGTCGAAGAAATATAATTTCAAAACCTATGGCTTTTCTAAAAAAATGCTTTTTAATCTCTATAGTTCTCCCTGTAAAAATTTGCCTAAAAGTTTTTAATCTTTTAATTCATAAACATTTATTTCCTTTACTCAGTAAAAAAAAAGATACTATGTTAGCAGTGGCATTTTTCTCTATCACTTAAGTAACTAAGCATCAACTCATAAATATTAAGCACTTTCATTTGACTATGATTTAGTGATAGCAAACCATTTTATGACTAAAATAACTAGCATGCCCAACACCATTATTGTTTACTTCACCTAGATCTAACCATGCTAACTAGAGGTCATTATTTCTATATCCTTTGTCAATTACAGGCTTCTCATAGGTTGTTCTGACCCCATTCTCCCTGTGACCTAGTACAATATTATCTCAGTCGTCATTTTGGATTACAAACTGCACACTTTATGTCAATGTCCTTTCATACAATTTGGATAATACATTATGCCAATTATATCCACAGAAGGTTAACCTGACAATTTAGTCATGTTATAGCTGGCCTTACCTGCAATATGATTGATTGAATGCTTGGCTTGGTTCAATCATACTCTGAAATTGTTAAAAGATAAGACCATTCACTTTCCATAAAACTATACTGTTTTTAGGCCTTTAAAATTGACACACCTTGAAAAGTGTCCTTCATTATAGATTTTCTTTTGTACAGGTGCCAATGGTAACTTTCCATGCTTAATTCTGAGGGAGAAAGTGTAGAGTAGATGCAAAAAGAAAGCATGCATTTGGCAATCACATTGAGCCATTTTTTCAGTTCATTAAGCTTCAAAATTTAAACTGTTCTAAATAAGACAAGTGTGTTCCCTTTATTCCAATGTCTAAAACATAATTATTTTAAACTACTTACTTGGCTATTTCAGATATATCTTAAGATTATGAAAGGTAAGTAAGTTAACATTTTTGAAATTCAAATGCTAACTTTAATATTCCTTTACTTTCAACTACAAAAGTGACGTGGGAATAGAGAGTGCCTTTGCATAAAGGAATGTGTGTATGTGTTGATGTATGTTTATGTGTCTGTATAGATTACAGGAGTACATTTGTGTGCCTTTCTATAAGGAAAACTGTTCCCATATGCTCTCCAATTATAACCAATAAGACTATTAAAATACTGTATATGAGTTGCTTTTTTAAATATGTAAATTATGTAAATAATTTTTGAAAAAATTTTTGTTAGTAAAAGAATTTTCACCTATAATGTATCATTACACTGAAATTTTTAGTGCAAAAAATTGCCCGTGGAATCTATTTTAGGTCCATCAAACATAATGTTTATGCTTTTAAATTAATGCGTGTGCATATACAAAAATGCTTTTTTATTCCTCATTGGCTCAACATTTGAGGTCAAAATGGTCAGGCCATTTTTAGGGCTAGAGTGATTGTACAGAGGGTAGGGCACTTGCCTTGAATGCAGATGACCCAGGTTCACTCTTTGGCATCCAGTACGGTTCCTGGAAGCACTTCTAGGAGTGATTCTTGAGTGCATAGCCAGGAGTAACCCCTTGAGCACATAAAATATCTTATTTGTTTCCCTTTGTTTCTCTAAGACCTAGATCAGTAGCTAGAATTTACTAGTTTTTCAGTAGGTTATTGTAACAATGGAAAGAACCTATGTTATATTTTATATCACAAAAATAACAATATAATGGTTGCTCAATACATTTCTTGAGCATGTATCAGTGTTTTCTTCTTCAGTTGAAGATAAAATGTACAATTGCCATTATAGGTTCAACTCATGTGGCATGTTCTTGTTTACTCTGAAAAATAAATAACACTCCCACCCCCAAAACAAACTTTCCTTCTAGATTCACTGTTCCTAGGTTTCTAATAGGTAGTGCCTTTAAAAGTGCTCTACAATTTTGACATAATCATGATGAAAAAATTATTTTGTACTGTTTATTCAAGTTTAATCATAAAGTTACTCTAATTTACTTGTCATAAGTTCCTCACTTATCTATTTGAAAGTGCTTTTAAATCATAACTTTGATATTCTTTAAATTTAGAGTTTTTGACCAACTTCCAGATTTGTGGTTATATAGTAAGCCTCTATACGCAATTTTATAAGATGTATTCAGATAATTGAATAGAAAATAAATGAACACAAACTAATTTATATATTTTGCGTGAAAAGCCACAGAAAACGATAAGCAAATGTTTGGCTTGTATGTTGATCTTAGTACTTAAAAATAGATGTCACAATGCATTTAATTCTTTTGGTTACTAAGGGACTTATGTATCCAGAGCACAGATTTTAAAGCATAAAGCCTAATATGTGTTTGTTTTATTGGGATCAAATCTCAATTTGCAAACATATAGAAGCTCAGGGGAGATTTTCAAAAATCTCTCTCAGGGGAGATTTTTGAAAAATGTGTTTTTATGAAGAACAAATCAGATCAGACTAATCTAATTCCCTCTGTGACAGAGTGACAGACCCTGTGGTTAAGAGGGAAGCAATAGATATAAGATCTTTATTTTAGTCAGGCTTTTAATGCAGTCTCATATGACATTAATTAGGGAGCAGCAAAGGAGAGTTAAGATCCTGCTATTAGAGTATGGGTGTGCAACCGCTTAGAAGGTCACAGTCAAAGAGTAGTTATTAATCGGTCCACACTGTTCTGAAGAATGGGAGTGGATATTGAGTGATGCTTTAGAATCTGTCCTAGGTCCATTACTATATCTTTATCAGTGACTGGGATGATTAAGTGCAGTTCTTGCTGGTTAAGTTCACAGATAAAATCAAGTCGGGAGGGGTAACTGTCCTTGGAGAATATACTTGAAAATCTTAATGACCTTCTTAAGATGAGGAAGTGACTTTAGAAACCATAATAAAGGAAAAGGAACCATCGTGTTGCAGAAACAAATACAAAAAGGCAATCTAAGAAAAAAAATTTAAAAAATTGGAAATGTTAAGTTGGCACACTTTATTCAGATAGACTTAATAGGGAATTATCCCCCAAATAGGGTAATTTTTAAATATCTGTAGTACTCCCAAATTACTGCACTGTGAATACTAATGTAAATAAGAACCTATTTTTTAATAAAATCCATAATTTTAATTTATCCAGTTAAGTTTAATTTAATTTAATTACTGATCACTAACCCAAATTTAAAAACCCATTTCTATATCCTATGTCTAGTTAACACCTTTGGGTTAAGTTGACTTCACTAGGAGCTAAATAAAATATTTTGGATAAAATGAAGATGTTAACTCTTACTGCAGTCCTGGTCTTCTTGTTTATTAGAGTGTGTAATTTTTCCTTTGACCATATATTGCCTAAACTGCTTACCTTGGTTTCTATTGTTTTACACTCCCTATATTTACCTTACTGTTAAAAATCAATTTTATTGCTCATTTTAGTCTTCCATGTAATAATGGTACTCAATAACAGAGTAGAATAAGTATTCTACTTACTGAATTTGACCATGACATTGCATTGACATTTAATAACTCTTCTTCTATGCTACTGGGTGTCTGCATGTTTAGACTCCTAATTTTATTTGGGGTTTAGTTTTTGAGCCACAGACAACAGTACCCAAGGTTTACTCCTGACTCAGCACTCAGGGATAATACTGGAGAGATTTAAGGACCATATGTGGTGGCCAGAGATAGAAACTGTCTTGACCGCTGGCAAGGCAAGTGCCCTATCTTCTGTACTATCTCTCTAGCCCATCTGGTTGTCTTACAAGTTTCGATTGTTTGCCAAGACTTGACCCATCCACTAACTGGGATATATAGCATCTTTTTCCTGTGTCTTTAAATTGATCATCTGACTTTAGATATATGATATCATATATGCTACCACCAACGTTAAAAGTATTGGTTTCTAGCTCCATGGCTGCCTATCTGTAAATATTTAAATACTTTTTCTTGTGATTATTTTAGGCATTATTCCAAAACTATTACTGGAAAAACATATAGTGACATATAAATAGTTCAAAAATATTTCACATCTAGTTAAAATGTCTTAGTCATTCTATTATACTCATGTTTTTATAATAAATTGATGCTATAATTTGACATAGATACAAAATATTGTATGGTTTTAACAAAATATGATGGTTTACAATTTACCTTTGTCGTTTTTATTTTATATTTAATAAGTTTTCTTTTAAGGAATAATAGAAAGTTTTTTAAGTTACTTTTATATGGTAAGACTAAGAAGTAAAAGACATGAAAAATGTGAAATACATAGAAAAAGAAAAACATAGAGTGAAAGATCATTAATAAAATCTTAGAGGTGCCTTTGAGATTCAACGCCATTGGTAAGAGAAACCTAATAAACCTAAGCAAATAACACTAGCACTGTAGCACTGTCCTCCCATTGTTCATGGATTTGCTCAAGTGGACACAAGTAACATCTCCATTGTGAGACTTGTACAAGTAACGTCTCCATTGTGAGACTTGTTGTTACTGTTTTTAACATATTGAATGCCCACAAGGAGCTTGCCAGGCTCTGCCATGCAGGCGGGATACACACACACACACACACACACACACACACACACACACACACAGGCACACACATAAATTTAGCTAGAAAAATAATACAATGCTTGCTTTGTGTGTTGCTGATTTGGTTTTTTTCTTTAGCATCAAATTTGGTCCCCTGAGCACCACTGGGTGTGATCAGAAAACCAACAACAAAAATTCTTCCATCTTAATAATTTTTTTGCCTGATTTATAGTTTCCGTGCTAGCTTAGATAATAAGTTATAAGTTAGTACTGAGGGTTGGCTTACAAAAGTTTCTGACATTGGAAATCTTACTCTGTTGTTAGACAGTCACATCATTGATCTAACATGTGACTAGAAGTATGACTAAATTATCTCATATTTAATAGTCATTTCTGTGACTAAGTTGCAGGGTTTTTTTTTCTTTTATTTGTTTGTTTTTGTTTTGTTATTGTTCATTTTGGAAGCATACCCAGTGGTGCTGAGGGTCTACTTTTGGTTCATTGCTTTAGAAATTGTTGCCAACCGCTTGTGTTAAGGATCAGATCCAGGGGCCCAGCATACAAAGCATGTCATTCAGCCCTAGTGCTTTTTCTCCAACTTCTAAGCTGCAGACTTTATACATCACCAATAGTTGTATGACTGCTCTCATAAATGATAAAAGACTTTATTCAACCTGTTTTAATTCTTTTTTGACTTATTGAACTCAGGGCCTTATGGCATATAAGTGTTCTGACCCTGAACAGCTGTTTTAATTTTTTTTTTGCTGTATTTTTGCGCATACTTCTTGTTCTTAATTGGTTTAGTATTATAGTATTGCCCTGTATCTAAACTTTCAACCTGTAGCACTGTAGCACTGTCCTCCCGTTGTTCATCAACTTGCTCGAGCGGGCACCAGTAACGTCTCACGACAAATTGTGAGACTTGTTACTGTTTTTGGCATATCGAATACGTCACAGGGAGCTTCCCAGGCTTTGCCATGTGAGCGAGATACTCTTGGTAGCTTGCTAGACTCTCCAAGAGGGGTGGAGGAATCGAGCCTGGGTCGGCTGTGTGCAAGATAAGCACCCTACCAGCTGTGCTATCGCTCCAGCCCACTTTCAACCTATCATGTATATTATTTATTTTCTTTAGATAGTAAACCCATCTCCATCATTCATTTTGTAACTCCACCATAATTTTAGTGTTGGTCTGAAACCTTCTTTTTAAATGGAGTTCTGAACTGAAGTTCTAATTTCTGAAATTGTGCTTACTAAACAGTGGTCTCTTCAACACCATATCGCCTGGCTAACTTGACCACATTGTTCTCTCACCAGACTCATTCTTTTTAACTTCTTAAATGCTGCTCAAAGAGCCATCATTTACATTATTTTTCCTTCCCATGTGAACTTTATAAATCTTTCAGCACTTATGTGGTTTGCATCATTATACCTATTTGCTAATTTTCCTATACCCTTTTCTTATATTTAGATCTCTTTCTAGCTTCTAAAGTCACTGTCACTGTCTTCACATTGTTCATCAATTTGCTTGAGTAGGCCCAGTAACATTGTGAGACTTGTTACTGTGTTTGGCATATCAAATATGTGAAGGGTAGCTTGCCAGGCTTTTTGAACCATACCTGGTGGTGCTCAGAACTTATTTCTGACCCTTGTCTTGGTTCAGGATCACTCCTGGAGGGCTTGTGAGATCAGATGAAGTGCTAGGGATCAAACCCAGAATCAAATTGCTTTGGTATTGGGTATACCTGGTGACGCTCAGTAGTTATTCCTGGCTCTGCACACAGGAATCACTCCTGACAAACAATATTGGATGCCAGGATAGAACCTGGATCAGCAGCCTGCAAGAGAAGCACCCTACTTACTGTACTATCACTCCAGCCCAAAAACAACAGGAAAAAAATTAAATACTAAGGCCCAATTTGCAAGTTTAATAAAACCCTGCTCGAAACCAGCAGCTTGGAGCAGAAAAGTGAAAGGACTATGCGTTAATCCAGGCCATCAAGTCTGCCGGAGGGGAAAGGGTGTTGCCCCATTCGCCCTCTCTTCTCTGGAAAGAAGGATGGTGGCCGCATGGGAGCCTTGTGGACAGCAGGTATGAGCCGGGGGTGTGGGGGCGACTAAAACCTCATGGGAAGGGGGGCGTTTCGGTCCGTCCTTCACGCCCTACCGAGGTCACCAGTTGCCCCCCACAAGTGGCTCTCCAGCACGGCCACAGCCCCAGAAGCACAAGGACTTAATGCAGAACCCAGCATCTTGGAGCAGAAAAGTGAAAGGACTATGCTTTAATCCAGGCCATCATGTCTGCCCGGAGGGGAAAGGGTGTTGCTCCCTTCCTCCCTCCTCCCTCTGGAAAGAAAGATGGTGGCCACATGGGAGCCTTGTGGACAGCAGGTATGAGCCGGGGGTGTGGGGGCGACTAAAAGCTCATGGGAAGGGGGGCGTTTCGGTCCGTCCTTCACGCCCTACCGAGGTCACCAGTTGCCCCCCGCGAGCGGCTCTCCAGCACAGCCACGGCCCCAGAAGCACAAGGACTTAATGCAGAACCCGGCAGCTTGGAGCAGAAAAGTGAATGGACTATGCGTTAATCCAGGCCATCATGTCTGTCCGGAGGGGAAAGGGTGTTGCCCCATTCGCCCTCTCCTCTCTGGAAAGAAAGATGGCGACCGCATGGGAGCCTTGTGGACAGCAGGTATGAGCCGAGGGTGTGGGGGCGACTAAAACCTCATGGGAAGGGGGGCGTTTCGGTCCGCCCTTCACGCCCTACTGAGGCCACCAGTTGTCCCCCATGAGAGGCTCTCCAGCACGGCCACGACTCCAGAGCACAGAAACCAATTTCTTAACTATCTGACTTTCAGTAGAAATACTTCCAGGGTCAATAAGTAAAATAGCAGAAATCCAAAACCAACATTTAATTCTTGAACCCAGCTGTAGAAAGCAAATCACTTCACAATGCTTTTTCAGCATGTCTGATTTGGGGGGGGGGTGGTAAACTCTAAATAATAGTGGTGAATCTTTTATTGAAACAATGAATCTAATCAAAGCAGATAGAGTGTTAACTAGAATTCATCTGCCTCACAGGGACTGGGAGGGGTGAGGGGTGGGGTTTTATTGGGGTTCTTCATGGTAAAAAATAAGTATTGGTAAAGGGAAATGTGTTTGATATTTGCATGAACGAGACCTAAACCTGAAAGCTTTGTAACCTTTCCCACAGTGATTCAATAAATAAATAAATAAATAAAAATAAATAAAACCCTGCTCCCGGAAGAGAACAGCACAGAGTCTATTGCCTCCACGCCTGGCTGTTCTCACCGAGGCCCCTTGGAGGAGAGTGGGTTGAGTTTCCCTCCCCACCCTGAGTAGAGCCCCGGCAGCTGAAGACCTCCGGTTCCAGCCACAGCCATACTTAAGACCATTCCCCACACATTCAGATGAGCCTCACACATGAAGGAACTGGCAGAGAAACCCAGTTGTGCAAGACCCAGGGCGTAGATCTCCAAGCTTGCTCAGATTGGGACTGGGGCCTCTTCCACCCAGATCCCCCACCTCCCAGGCATTACACCCACCAACTGCCCGGGCACTGTGTAATCCCATCAATGGCCAAGACCCAGAGACTATAAAACACTGCTCCTGGAAGCACGCGGCCGCATTTGTGGCCGCAAACTTCTTATTATCTAGGTCTTACTGGGGTGAACCTGGCAGGCTACCAAAAGTATCCTGCCCACCTGGCAGAGTCTGCCAAACTCCCCATGGCTTATTCAATATGCCAAAAACCAGTAACAATGATGGGTCTCATTCTCCTGACCCTGAAAGAGCCTAGAATGTGGCATTTTTAAAATCTCAGGGCTAGGATGAAGGAGACATTACTGGGACCTACTCGAGGCAATCGATGACCAACAGGATGACAGTGATATAGAATCTGAAAGTTTAGTAATACAGATTTTTAGATATTGATATAAAATTTGATAATCTACTTATTGGGTATCAACAATGTTTTTGTAAATGCATCTTTGCTGATGATATTTTTACATTTTGAATGAAATAAACAGATTAAGATACTTGATTCAAAGCCAAACTTAAATACATACAGCAGAGTATGAGATTCATTGTTAAAAGGTTGTGTTATCCAAGATCTTGGGATTTACTTTTTTAATAAGGAAAAAGAAATAGTCATCTTGTATATCTCTGCCTTTATCATGCTTACCTAAAAATTTATCACCATTATTTTATTTTGTTAATTTTTTATTTTCATAAGGTTGTTCACATTAATTGATATCTCGCCCGCATGGCAGAGCCTGGTAAGGTCCCCGTGACATATTCGATATGCCAAACACAGTAACAACAAAGTCTCCAATGGAGACGTTACTGGGCCCGCTCGAGCAAATCGATGAACAACAGGAGGGCCTTTACCTTTTTATTCATTATTTCAACACCAATCACAAAATAACACTGTATTAAATAAAAATGTTATTTTTTCTGTACATTAATAGAAAATACCAGGAACAACAAAAAGACAAAATTTTCGATTGGGAGAAGATTGATTTTAAGTCACACATCTGACAAGATATTAATATTCAAATTACATAAATATTCTTACTATTCAACTAGTAAAAAAAAAAGTTAGAATACTTGATTTATAGACATTTCCTCAAAGTCAACATACTGATTTGCAATAGTAATTAGGTACACTTTTTTACTTTTACTTGGTCTAAGAAAAATTTAGATCAGAACAGCAATTGTATATTCTTATACAAAAGAAGTAAAAAAAAAACAAAACTGGTAAATAATACTATAGGATTCTGACAACAGAGAGAAAGGGACAAAGA
Organism: Sorex fumeus; assembly: GCF_029834395.1. NCBI lineage: Eukaryota > Metazoa > Chordata > Mammalia > Eulipotyphla > Soricidae > Sorex > Sorex fumeus. Next base: position 23,827,912 of record NW_026606092.1, read on the forward strand.
CAAGTAGAAATGTAGCACTGTCCTTCCATTGGTCATCGATTTGCTTGAGCGGGCCCAGTAACGTCTCCATTGTGAGACTTGTTACTGTGTTTGGCATATTGAATATGTCACGGGTAGCTTGCCAGGCTTTGCTGTTCAGGCGAGATACTCTCGGTAGCTTGACGGGCTCCTGAAAGGGGCAGAAAAATTGAACCCAGCTCAGCCGGATTGATCCCAGCTCAGTCGGCCAGCTGTGTGCAAGGCAAATGCCCTACCCGCTGTGCTATCACTCCAGCCCAAAGATAAATAGGATGAAGGAAGGTGGTAGGTAGGCACTAGACCATTGGTAGTGGGCATAGCACTGCACTGTAGAACTGTTCTCCCACTGTTCATTGATTTGCTTGAGTGGGCACCAGTAACATCTCCATTGTGTGACTTGTTGTTACCGTTTTTGACATATCAAATATGTCACAGGTAGCTTGCCAGGCTCTCCAAGAGGGACAGAGGAATCGAATCCAGGTTGACCACATGCGAGGCCAATGCCCTACCTGCTGTACTATCGCTCCAGCCCAGTAGTGGGCATAGTGTGATACAAATATATATATATATATATATATATATATATATATATATTTAATTTTTACTAGTGAAACACCATGAGGTACAGTTGTACACTTACAAATTTTTGTGCTTGGATTTCTGTTATACAATGATAGAATACCAAACCCTCTACCAGTGCCCATTCTCTACCACCACCAGTCCCAGTATCCCTCCCACCTCCCTTCCTTCCATCCCACCCTACCACTGTGGCAGGACTTTCCCCTCCGTTATCTCTCTCCTTTTAAGTGCTGTGTTTTGCAAAAAAGACATTGAGTGGCAATCTTGTTCAGACTATAGTCTACTCTCATCACGCATTTCCCATCCTGAGAGTAACCTCCCAACACCCTTTATTGGTGCTCCCTTCTCTATCTGAACTGCCTTTTCCCCTTGTGTGTGCGGCTGTCCTCAAAGCCATGGAGTAATCCTCCTGGTACTTATCTCGGATATTCTTGGGTGTTAGTCTCCTATTTTGTTACTTTATGTTCCCCAGATGAATGAAATCTTTCTATGTCTATCCCTCTATTTCTGACTCATTTCACTTAGCATGATACTTTCCATGTAGTACCACTCGTATGTAAATTTCATGACTTCATCCTTTCTGACAGCTACATAGTATTCCATTGTGTAGATGTACCAAAGCTTCTTTTTTTTTGATATTAAGTTTCATTTATTCACATTAATTAACTCATTTGATTTTCACAAAACCTTTTTTTTCCCCTTTATTTTATTTTATTTTTTTTTAAAGTTGTAGATTTACAATTTTTTGTGCTTTGGTTTCAATTATACAATGATCAGATACCCATCCCTCCACCAGTGCCCATTTTCCACCACCATGGATAATATCCCTCCCACCCCCATCCCCCCATCCCCCCTGTCTCTGTGGCAGGGCAATCCCCTGTGTTCTCTCTCTCCTTTTGGGTGTTGTGGTCTGCAAGAGAGGCATTGAGTGGCAAACATGTTCAGTCCATAGTCTACTTTCGACATGCATCTCCCCTCCTGGGAGGATCCTCCAAACATCCTTTATTTGGTGCTCCCTTCTCTATCTGAACTGCCCTTTCCTCTAGGATACCCGGCTGGCCTCTAAGTTATGGAGTAATCCTCCTGGTGCTGATCTCAGCTATTCTTGGGTATTAATCTCATACTTTGTTACTTTATATCCCCCAGATGAATGCAATCTTTCTATGTCTATCCCTCTCTTTCTGACTCATTTCGCTTAGCATGATACTTTCCATATTGTACCACTTGTATGTAAATTTCATGACTTCATCTTTTCTAAGAGCTACATAGTACTCCATTGTGTAGATGCTTCTTTAACCAGTCATCTGTTCTTGGGCACTCAGGTTTTTTCCAGATTCTAGCTATTGTAAACACTGCTGCAATGAACGCACAAGTGCAGATGTCGCTACCACTATACTTTTTTTGCCTCTCCAAGGTATATTTCCAAGAGTGGAATTGCTGGGTCAAATATTTGTAAAATGATATTGCTTAATTTGGGGCTGGAGCAATAGCACAGTAGGTAGGGCATTTACCTTGCACGCAGCCAACATGGCCGACCCGAGTTTGATTCCTCCGGCCTTCTCGGAGAGCCCGGCAAGCTACCGAGAGTATCTCGCCCGCACGGCAGAGCCTGGCAAGCTACCCGTGATGTATTAGATATGCAAAACACAGTAACAACAAAGTCTCCAATGGAGACGTTACTGGGCCCACTCGAGCAAATCGATGAACACTGGGAGGACAGTGACAGTTATTGCTTAATTTTAAGAGCATTCTTAATAACTGTTATTTACATTAAGTATATTTATGCAAATATTTATACACACATATATATGTACATACACATATACATCCTCATAGACATTTTATTCCCTAAGTTCTATTTTTTGGAATAAATTTATAGAACTCTGATCAAATTGATATAAAACCAGGAACTGTCTTAATTACATGATAGTTTGTTTGCTCGTCTTTCCAAAGATAGTCATGCTTTATACTAATAATTATTTTGGAGGGGAACACACCTGGTAATGCTAAGGGTTTACTCCTGCCTCTGGTCTCAGTACTTAATCCTGGCAGGGCTCCGGGCTCCATATGAGGTGCTGGGGACCAAATCCAGGGCAACCATGTGCAAAATAAGTGCCCTATCCACTATATATCTCTCTGTCCCTGCAACTATGTTTGATAAAACTTATTATTGAGTTAAAAAATATTTAACAATAAATTAATAGAACATGTAAAATTTGTATTTTATAAAATCAAAAATATCTGAAAGTTTTATGTCAAAGCTAAATTATAAGCATGATAACTTTTTGAGACAAGGTAATTATTTTCTCTCCAAAGTTTAGAGAAATTTTAATTTTCCCCAAATCACTTAATATTCATTTTCTTAACTTGCTCCCAGTTTTGCTGTATGTTCAAATTTAATACTTTGGCTTTCCTTTAGATACGTTTCTTTCATAAATTACTATAAAGATGCATATCTCTGTGGATTAGAAGGATAATCAATGTGGTAAGGTGCTTGCTTTGCATCCAGCCAACCCTGGTTCAGTCACCAGAAACACATATGGTTCTCCAAGCACAGTCAGATGGCATTCCTGAGAAAAGCAAGAATAGTCCCTGAACAACATCAGTGTGAACCGAACACCAAAATGAGAGCAAACCTTTAATTATGCTCATGGAATAGTGATACTGTGACTAGACTAAGACATTTTAGAGATGTAGATCAATATTTTCCATTTTAGCCTCGTTCTGTTTTGAAATTCTATTTCCAAAATACCAGAAATTTTCATAAAAGGCTAGCATTCTAGGTACAACTTTGCTGTAGATATTTTGTTTAAAAGGTTTGGGTTTTCTGCTTAAAAAGAGATGTTTACCTGAAGTAAATAAGATATAAAATGGAAAGTTTAGAATGGGCTTAGAGTTTTATAGGTTTCCCCCAAAAGAACAATTTTGAGTAAGGTGGCTGATCTAATCAGTATTTTTTAAAGGAACAAAGGCCAAAATGTGCTGAAGAATTTTCTTATACTTTACAACAATGACAGAAAGAAGAGTGAAATTGATTAAAGATTAAATACACAGATATCCCAGCAGTTATTCAAAAAATGAATTGAAAAGAAAGAGGCAATCATAGGGCATAAAAGAAATAAAAGCACTTTTAAAAATTATAATGTTATCATTCAGCATTATAGAGCTGTCTGTGTTTGTAAAGATGTATGTGAACATTGTTCTTCATTATTCTTCAGTGACACAGTAAGATAGAACCTTAAGACAAGACTCATTATATAGATAGAAAAACAAAAGGGAACAAATACAGATGGATTTCTGTGAATGCTAGTGAGAGTAGGTAAATAGATATAAAAAAAGAACACTTATAGGATTAGAATCATTTAAAATCAATTTATCCTTATATCCTGCTGGATTCTGAATTTTCATTACTACATTTGAAAAACTCCCTGTCAGTGCAAATTAGATCTGGTATTCCACATATGATACCTATTTTAGTTATCACCTTATGAGGGTATCAAGGGGTGCACAAAGCATCCAAAAGACAGATAAATGTTCCCTGAAAGTAAACTTTTGTGCAAGAATTTATTGCATTAAAAATTAATACATATTTAAGGCAGAAGAAAAAAATCTCTAAAGTGAAAGAAATAGCTTCTTCCTCCCCCAGATCAATCATTTGAACCAGGGACTTGGCTTTCCCCACGTGTGCGCCACAGGTGTCCTGTAAGACCCTGGGACGCTCACTATCCCTGAGTCTCTCCCTATTTGTCCCCAGAAAATCAAGTACTTAGGAATCAGCTTAAGGAAGTAAAAGATCTCTACAAAGAAAACTACAAAACGCTACTTCAGTAAATAAAAGAGGAAATAAAAGAAGACATGAGATAATGGAAAGATATCAGCTGCACATGGATTGGGAGAATTAACATTGTCAAAATGGCAATACTCTCCAAAGCATTGTACAAACTCAATGCGATTCCTATAATGATACCCATAACATTCTTCAAAGAAATGGAGCAAACACTCCTGAAATTCATATGGAACAAAAAGCCCCCACAAATAGCTAAAGCAATTCTTGGGAAAAAGAAAATGGGAGGAATCAACCTCCCTAACTTCAAACTCTACTACAAAGCAGTAATAATTAACACAGCATGGTACTGGAACAACGGCAGAGCTGCAGACCGATGGAACAGGGTTGAATATACTGAAATCTCCCCTCTAACATATGATCATATAATCTTTGATAAGGGAGCAAGAAATGTCAAGTGGAGCAAGAAAAGCCTCTTTAACAAGTTGTGCTGGCAAAACTGGATGGCTACATGCAAAATATGGGTTCAGATCTCAACCATGTACAAAAGTAAGATCAAAATGGATTAAAGACCTCAACTTCAGGCGCTACAGCAATAGCACAGCAGGTAGGGCGTTTACTTTGCAAGTGGCCCACCCTGGTTCAATTCCTAGCATTCCATATGGTCCCCTGAGCACTGCTAAGGGTAATTCCTAAGTGCAGAGCCAAGAGTAACACCTGTCCATTGCGATAGCACAGCGGGTAGGGCGTCTGCCTTGCACGGAGCCAACATGGCCGACCCGAGTTCGATTCCTCCGCCCCTCTCGGAGAGCCCGGCAAGCTACCGAGAGTATTCGATATGCCAGACACAGTAACAACAAGGTCTCCAATGGAGACGTTACTGGGCCCGCTCGAGCGACTCAAAAAGCAAAAAAAAAAAAAAAAGACCTCAACATCAGACTGGAATTCATAAGGTATATTGAAGACAAGGTTGGGAAAACCCTTCACGGCATTGAAGCTAACGATATCTTCAAAGATGACATGCCACTCGCCAAGCAAGTGAAAACAGAGATAGACAAATGGAACTCTCTTAAGCTAAGAAGCCTTTGCACCTCAAAAGAAACAATGACCAAAATAGAAAGACAGTCTACAGAATGGGAAAGAATATTTGCTCAATACCCATCTGACAAGGGGTTGATATCAAGGATATACAAAGCACTGGTTTAACTCCCCAAAAAGAAAACATTGAACCCCATCAAAAAATCGGGCAACAAAATGAACAGAAATTTTCTCAAAGAAGAAATCTGAATGGCTAAAAGGCACGTGAGAAAACGCTCTACATCACTAATCATCAGGGAGATGCAGATCAAAACAACAATGAGATAGCATCTCACACCACAGAGACTGGCCCACATCCAAAAAAGAACAAAAGCAACCGATGTTGGCGTGGATGTGGCAAGAAAGAGACCCTCCTTCACTGCTGGTGAGAATGCTGACTGGTTCAGCCCTTTTGGAAAACAGTATGGACGATTTCAAAAAATTAGAAATTGACCTCCCATTTGACTCAGCAATACCACTCCTTGGAATATATCCTGGAGAGGCAAAAAAGTACAGTCAAAATGACATCCGCACTTCTATGTTCATTGCTGCACAGTTCACGGTAGCCAAAATTGAAAAAAAAAAAAGAGTGCCCGAGAACAGATGACTGATTAAAGAAACTTTGGTCCATCTACACAGTAGAATACTACGCAGCTATTAGAAAAGATGAAGTCATGAAATTTACATGCAAGTGGTTCTTCATGGAAAGTATCATGCTAAGTGAGATGTGTCAGAAATAGGGGACAGATATAGAAAGACTGCTTTCATCTGGGGAATCTAAAGTAACAGAATGGGAGTCAAACACACAAGAATAGTTGAGATAAGTACTAGGAGGTCTGCTCCAGGGCTTGGAAGCCAGCCTCATATGCTGTGGTGAAAGCCAGCTCAGATAGAGAAGGGAACACCAAGTAAAGGATATTTGGAGGAATCGCTCGGGATGTGAAATGCATACCGAATGTAGACTATAGACCAAACACGATAGCCACTCAATACCTCTATTGAAAACTACAACACCCTAAAGGAAAATGTGAGCAAAAGGGAATTTCCCTGACACAGAGGTGGGGTGAGGTGGGGGAATGGGGTGTGGGGGTGGGAGGCTACTGGGATCATTGGTGGTGGAGAATGGGCACTGGTGGAGGGATGGGTACTCGATCATTGTATGACTGAAACCCAAGCATGAAAGTTTGTAAGTCTACAACTGTACCTCATGCTGTTTTACAAATAAATAAATAAATAAATAAATAAAAATAAAGTTAAAGAAATAAGTTTCATCAAGGAAAAACACCTGAGGGGCTGGAGCGATAGCACAGCTAGTAAGGCGTTTGCCTTGCACACAGCCAACATGGCCGGCACAAGTTCGATTCCCAGCATCCCATAACGTCCCCCGAGCACCGCCAGGAGCAATTCCTGAGTGCATGAGCCAGGAGTAACCCCTGAGCATCGCCGGGTGTGACCCAAAAAGCAAAAAAAAAAAAAAACAACACTTGAGGTCTATAACCAAATATATTTTCAATTAGTATTTCTGGATGAGTACAACACTTGACTAAACTTAATCTTTACATATGTAACCATTATTATGTCCAGAGAAGGCATAATATTTATTTGATTATCCATGGCACATATCATGGTGCCCAAAATCTTATCAACACTAAAAAGTGACTGTTTATTATTTGCTTAATCTTAAAATATCTTATGAATTGTCTCTCATCTACATGTCATTTTAATTATTGTAATTAAGTTGTATCTAAAAAAAGCAACTGCTTATTAAGTGTCCATTCTGCAGAAAGCAGCCATAAATGGTTTTTATAGTTTGTAAGAGAATATTAGCTAATGTATGAGGCAAGTCAATGAGTATTTTTTGTAATTTATATTTTAATGTACAAAATTAACAATAATATGATATGTGCATATAAGTGTGTACTATATACATTCACATATATGCACACATATACACAGAGATGATAATGAGCATAGAATAGGCTGCCTATAACTGAGACAAGGAAATTGGATCATGCATCTATCAATTACAGAACTAAGACAGTATTTAGTTGAGCTGATTTTTTTTTCCTTAGCAAAACTTCTAGAGGAGGACATGACTTGGTTTATATTCTGTAACAAGTTTCTCATCTTGTTACAGAATATGACATCTTTGCTAGCACTAAGATAAATAAATTAAAAACTAATGTACATGGCCTGCATGCCAAAGATTCTATGTTCTATGAGAACTTTTAATATCAGAACAATGTTGAGTATGCAGTTAATTGCTATTCAAGATTATTTTTCACACTAATAATTATCCCACTAGGACACTTAAGGTGAGAAACTACCTCAACTTTGTCATAATTTTTAAACACTCCAATGATTCTTATGAGATCAAACATTAAAATGTTAAAAAGAAATAATGAGTTTTTATACGTATGACCATAAATATGACAATGAGTTAAATTTCATAATAATTGCATAGATGCAAACAAAACTAGAAAAATGACATATCTTACTGCCGAATTTCCCCCAAATTAAAACATTTAATGCTATCAAGAGCTAAGAAATATGCAGCACAGGGTATACTCAACTACTACGTATATCTCAGATGATAAATATGTACTCCATTGATTCTAATGTTCTTCCTATAGGACTCCTTTGTCTAATAGGACTCCTTTGTCTCACCATGAAATCATTTTTTTGAGTTTATTATATTTATTATTTAGCTGCCGCTGTTATTGATACTAATAGTGTACCAAACTTTAGCCTTCCCTGTGCTGCCATTGTATTCATTTTATGCTTATTCATCCACATTTCCCAAAATAGGTCATAAAATCCAAATCCTTGAGAGTACAAAATGTTTCAATATGCATTTTATACTTCATTATCTTTAGTCCCTTGCAGAATTAGGAACTACAATTTTTATATAATGTGTATGAGAGTCAGGTTACAGAACTAAAAGACATTAGAGCAAAGCATGCTAAAGATAAAAATAAAATAAAGAGGTAAAATTGAGGATCAAAAATTTCATCAATAACTAAACTAAGATCCAAGAAGTAAAGGCAATATTCCTAGCTAGAATCACAGATCCTTTGTCTCTAAATTTTAAAAGAGTAACTACGATACCTTGTTTCTTGGAGGGAAGATGGTGAATTTATAAGGCAGTAATTAAATACAACAAAATAGATATACTTTGGAAAGGAGTTTTCCTAAAGTTAAGTATAGTAGGTAATTTGGAAAGGAAGCCAGGTCATTGCAAGTGTTGTTCCTCTTCCAGGGCCACTTTCCCCATCCTTTCCTCCTTATACTCTCAAGTCTGCAATTTGGCTTCCCGTTTTTTCTTTTTCTTTTTCTCCCTACTACAGTGTTTGTTGTTAATTCTTCCCACCTTATCTACATCCTTATATCCTCTCCTCCTTAGGTAACTTTAGTTCTGTTACCAATATTTTTATTTTGTTTTAATTTTTCATTGGTTTTATACACATATGCATAGGTGAAATCATCCAATGTATTTTTTTCTTTCTGATAATTTTCCCTTTCCATAGTGCCCTAATGCTCCTTTAATATTGGAAATGACCCTCGAGATATATTCCCAGAAGTGGTATTGCAGGGTTATATGGAAATTCAATTTCTATTTTTTGAAGGACTCTGTATTGTTTTCCAAAATAGTCTGAAGTAGTCAGCATTCCCACCAACAGTGAAAGAGTGTCCCTTTTCCCCACATCCACGTCAGCACTGGTTGCTTTTGTTCTTTTGAATGTGTGCCAGTATCTGTGGTGTGAGATGATATTTCACTGTTATTTTGATTTGCAACTCCCTGATGTTTAGCGATGTGGAGCATTTTTTCATGTGCCTTTTGGTCATTTGTATTTCTTTTTTGAGGAAGCTTGTGTTCATTTTTCTCCCCATTTTTGAATTGGGTTTGGAGGGTTTTTTTTCATATCTATATATTCATTGCAGCACTGTTCACAATAGCCAAAATCTGGAAACAACTCAAGTGCCCAAGAACAGTTGACGGGTTAAAGAAACTTTGGTACATCTACACAATGGAATACTATGCAGCTATTAGGAGAGATGAAGTCAGAAATTTGCTTATAAGTAATAGACATGGAGAGTATCATGCTATGTGAAATGATTCCGAAAGAGATGGACAGGTATTGAAGGGCTGCACTCATTTGTGGAGTATAAAATAGCATAACACAAAACTGACACCCAAGGACAGTAGATATAAGGGTCAGAAAGATTGCTCCGTAGTTGGAAGCCTGGGGTTGTAGCAATAGCACAGTGGGTAGGGCGTTTGCCTTTCATGCCACCAACCTGGGTTCGATTCACAGCATCCCACATGGTCCCCTGAGCACCGCCAGGAGTAATTCCTGAATGCAGAGCCAGGAATAAGCCCTGTGCATTGTTTGGGTGTGTCCCATAAAGCATAGTTGTAAGTCTTCCTCATGAGCTGGAGGGGAGAGAACAGCTAGAATAGAGAAGGAATCACTAAGAAAATGATGGTTGAAGGAATTGATCGGGATGGGAAATGTGTGCCAAAAGTAGATAAAGAGCCAAACATGATAACCTCTCAGTATCTGCATTGCAAACCATAATGCCCAAATGCAGAGAAGAGTATGGGGAATATTGTCTGCCATGGAGGCAGTGGGAGGGTGGGAAAGGTGGGGGTATACTGGGGAGATTGGTGGTGAGGAATGTGTACTGGTGGAGGGATGAGAGTTTGATCATTGTGTGACTGTAATTCAAACATGGAAGTTTGTAACTATATCTCACGGTGAATCAATAAAATTAAAAAAAATAATGTTGGAAGTGACAAAATTTAATCATTTGTATAGTTGAATAGTATTTCATTAACACATATACCACATATTTATTCAACTACCTATTGAAGATCACCTCAATTGAATCAGTACTATTTAACACTCTAAAGAGTGTTTACAGTGAACATTGGTAATCATAGGCCTACTGAATTTTATGGTATTCTAATTGACATATAGAAATGTAAATTTTGGGTAATCCATGATGCTAATCTATCTTTACTTATGAAAGCGCCATAGAAATTTCAAACAATAGTTGCACCAATTCACATTCCCACTCGAAATGTTTGAGGGTTTCCTTTTTTAAACAGTTTCTCCAAATTTAATTTCCACTGATGTAAGCTGTTATCTCAATATGGTCTTAACCTTCAATTTACAATAAGCATTTTTATATGCCTATTGATTTTTTGTATGTCTTCATTGGTAACATGTTTATTCAAAACTTGTAACTAATCTGGGAATTTGGAGGGGTTTTTTTTTGGTTAATAACTTATATAAGTTCCTTATATAAATTTGATAAAATTTTAAATGACCTGGAGCAATAGCACAGCAGGTAGGGCATTTGCCTTGCACACAGCCAACATGGCCGACCCAAGTTTGATTCCTCCGCCCCTCTCGGAGAGCCCGGCAAGCTACCGAGAGTATCTCGCCCGCACGGCAGAGCCTGGCAAGCTCCCCGTGACGTATTCGATATGCCAAACACAGTAACAAGTTTCACAATGTTACTTTGCCTGCTTGAGCAAAATCAATGAACAATGGGAGGACAGTGACAGTGAACCTTTTTAAGGCATAATATGCAACATTTTATCTTATTCATTAAGTTTTTTCACTTTAAATTTTATTTCGCCATATAACTTTTTAATGGCTGGAGCGATAGCACAGCAGGTAGGGCATTTGCCTTGCATGCAGCCAACCCGGGTTCAATTCATCCATCCCTCTCAGAGAGCCTGGTAAGCTACCAAGAGTATTGCACCCGCATGGCAAATCCTGGCAAGCTACCTGTGACATATTCTATAAGCCAAAAATAGTCTCAAGAAGTCTCACAATTTGTTGTGAGACGTTACTTGTGCCCGCTTGAGCAAATCAATGAACAACGGGAGGATAGTGCTACAGTGCAATTTAGAGATGACCACTGGACTGGGGCTGTTACCAACTGGATTCCACAGGATGTCAAAAGGACGCATCGTCACCCACCTACGAGATGGTCAGACTTCTTCGTCAAAACCATGAACAAACGGTTTGCAGCTTTTCGTGTTCCTGGAGCAAGCAGATGCCATTGGGCTACACTAGCACGCAAGAGGAACAAATGGAGACATTACTGGCACCCGCTTGAGAAATCCAACATCAACGGAATGACAAGTGATACAAGTGATATAGGTTTGGAGATAACTCCCAATTTATGCAGGATTTTAAACAGCAATTAAGATGCAAGTAGTGTTTATTAATATAGTAGTTTGCTTAAGATGCTTAGGAACATGTAACTTAAAAAGGATATTTCCCCAGGATTGGAAATATTTTCTAGGGAGATAGAATAAAAATTGTAAGAACTGGAGGGCATGCTTCTGTGTGCAGACCCTATATAATCTCACAAGTCACATGGCTCTCACACTCTATAAACCCTACTGTACTCCCCACTGCAACCCTGAACTGCAGGATGCGGCATTTTCAGATTCCCAACCCTCAGCCAACTAGGCCTGCATGGCTGGACCAAGCTGTGAACCAACCCAATGCAGCCAGGACAAGTAATGCAAGGAAGAGTCCCCCAAACTCCCTAAAAACTGTTTAGGACATCAATCAAATAAAACTAAAACAAAACAAAATGAAGAGAAAAAGTAAGTTCTGTGTAAACACCTTTTAGTTGTTGTGAACTATGTGTGCTCACACATAGTTGTTGATGTTCATAGGCTCTCCAGGTGACTCTCTCTTGCCACCCGCATTTGGTACTCTCAAACTGCTTCCCCACCAGGGTCAGCTGTTGTAATGGGCAGACAAAGGAGGAACAAGGGCTAAGTTGGTTGGTGATCTTTTGCCATTTATTTCATCTCTCCATTCTCCAAAACTATCTCCACAACTCTCCCCCTCTGGTCACAACTCTCTGCCCAACTCGCTCCACAATTCTCTCCAACTCTGCCCTACTACTGCTCTCTCTCTACCTCCCTCTGCAGCTCTCTCCACCTCTTGCTCCAGCTCTCTCCAACTCTGCAACCCACGCCAATTCTGTCTCTCATTACAAGTCTCCAACTCCCCACAGCCACCACCTCAGCCATCTCTGCTGTACCAAGCCTCCCCAATCACACCTCTCCCCCCCCAACACAATCAACATGTTTTTCAAGCCTTCCTGACCACCAGCAGCCCACAAGGGTAAAACAGCACTTAAGGTGTGTTTCTCCTCTCCTTAGATCAATAACTTAATTAACATCTTATTTCAACTTCCTAATATTTGTCATTCTCTATGGACACACTAATAGACACATTTAGAATTGTAGGGTTACTCTCCTGGGGATATCTTGCCACAGACTCATAATATAGTGCTCAGGACAGATTAATCATTCCTAACCCTAGCAGGGCACAAATATAGTTATTACTTTTTGGATCATGACAGAATTTGTGCATGACCATGCTCTTAATGTATAGTTAAACATCATGGCACTTTGCCCTGGTCCATATCGATGCCAGGGTAGCTCACAGCTTTCCCTGGTCTATCCAGTACCTTGTCGGGACCCTGCTTTTGGGGATTGAGGAAGTAAGGACAACTGAGGCTTACGTAGAGAGAGCAGATGTCCAGTAGGTAATATTTATCTGGAGTCAATTAACTTCCAAGTTACAAGCTCATCTTTTACCTGTTTTCCTATGTCCATACAAAAAGTAATTGCTCTGAAGTAACTAATCATGCAAAGGACGTTAAGGGGAAGAGAAAAACAACATTTACAAGTCAACAGAGTTTGATCAGAAGACAAAGGTAACTGACAGGTTGGGGAAGCAATCAACAAACCCAAGCTCACTGCAGCCAGGGAGGAAACCAATGTTATCCTACAGAGTTCCTTGTTTAAAAATTCTAATAAATAATGTTTCTGGAAACAGCTGAACCAAAACTCTTCCCCACAAGTAGGAGCTAATTTCAGTCTAAGCAAGGCAGCTATGTTAGGCAATATGCCCATAGTGTCACTGATACAGCCTTGTGATAAATTGGTTACTAAAAACAGTTAATAGTGATACATTCCACGGAAATAAGGATTCCAAAATATTTCTTGATATACTTTAATATTTAAGATTGTTGCAGTCCGCTGTGGAGCAGAATGAGATTAAATTTGTAGCAAAGGGTTCCAAAATTTTCTGAGATTTCTAGAAATGTACTGCATTGTCAAAGTCAAATGAAGTCAAGTGCAAGCCATGACCTGTTGTACTAGTGTACTGTTAAATATAATTTGGCAATTATAAGTATATTAATTATAGAATTATTAAAGTCTATGTCTTAAGTGATTTTTAGCTTTGATTATATGCTTTCTGAAGACCATATGTGAGGAGTTTGGACTTAAGTCATATTTCTGATAGAGTGATATTGCTAAATTTTCATAGTATTTAAATTTTGCCTTTATAAAATTATATATAAGTGATTAAATTTATGTATAAATGGAAACCACTTAAGTTCACCTATTCATTTTTTTTTAATATCGGGATTTTGGGAAACATCTGGTGATTCTTGGGAGACATTCCTAGATATGTACTCTGAGATTAATCCCAGTGGTGTTCAGGGAACCATGAAGTACTAGAGACAAACCCAGAGTACAAATGAACAAAGCCAGTCTACAAAGCACAGATTCCAGACCTTTGAATCATCTCCATGTCTTCCTTCCTTCCTTCCTTCCTTCCTTCCTTCCTTCCTTCCTTCCTTCCTTCCTTCCTTCCTTCCTTTCTTCCTTCCTTCCTTCCTTCCTTCTTCCTTTCTTTCCTGTCACACCCAGCGATGCACAGGGGTTACTCCTGGCTCTTCACTCAGGAATCACTCCTGGCGGTGCTGGGGGCGGGGGGTGGGGGGGGGGGACCATATGTGATGCTGGGTCGGCCGCGTGCAAGACAAACACCCTACCCACTGTGCTATCGCTCCAGCCCTAGTCCACGTCTTTAGATGTGACTATTCTTTAGCATTTGTCTTTTTATAAAATGATTTGGCCACAGTTTGAAAGGCAGGAAATAGGCTTAATTACAGAGTAATTCCTAAATTCAGCATTACTGTATTAAAGAAAAGTTTCCGTACAGGCGACCAGAGAGCATGTTATTGACCCTAGTTTGATGTGCAGCGCCCTACGTGGTCTTACAAATAGCACCAGGTATCACACCTGAGCAGGAATACCCCATAAGCGTTGCAGGATGTGCCCTTCCCCAAAATTTCCACCTATTTTATAGTTAATTTTTCTCAAAGTTTGTATTGGAATTATATTTCATAGTATTCTTGGTTTTGTATTTCTGTTTCAGAGTCACTTGCATATGTGGACAGTGATGTTCTGAGAAGCTATATGTAACACAAATTGCAGATCTCTATCTTGTATAATGGCAATGATATTCCTCACCTTTTCTCTATATTTTATTATTGAAAACTGTCTAATTGTAGTAATAAAATGCTGTGGCTCTATAGACAATATTTTCAGATCTTCAGGGGATAGATGTTATATAAATATGAGATATGTACTTTAGTATAGATTTAAGAATATTACTGTGACAAATATAAATACAGAAATGTATATTTATCTACTTGATTATAGTCAAAACATTCATTTCAAAAATGTGGTACTTAGTTTTGAGATATTATCTTCAGCTCTGTGTGACATTATTGATCTACAGATGGCAGCTTTCTGATTATTCCTGTGAAGTTTGAGTTGTATGCCCAATCCTATTCTATCTGTGTTGAAAATGAACTCCATACTATCCGCGTATTTTTAACCTTGTTTTAATAAATAGACAATTCACAACGTTTATTCCATTTAAGAGTCACATAATATTAACTCAAACTCTGCATCAGAAATGTCTATTATAGTCCTTTCTTTTTCTTTTTCTTTTTTTAAGTAAAATTAACCTATGATTCATTTGTAGTTTACATACTATGCTTGATCTAACTGAAATGATTTTACGTATTCAATGATATCTTAACTAATGACTTTGGGAGTGGGACTGTATCTTACTACTTTAACAAATAAAGCCTTAAAATATCTTTAAATAGAATTATTCAAGAGACATGTAAATTTTGAAGGGCTTT
The DNA here is from genome assembly GCF_029834395.1 of Sorex fumeus. Lineage (NCBI taxonomy): Eukaryota > Metazoa > Chordata > Mammalia > Eulipotyphla > Soricidae > Sorex > Sorex fumeus. The sequence goes on from NW_026606092.1 coordinate 23,843,423, forward strand.
TAGAACTCCTTAAAATCATTTCAATGTGCATGTTTTATGTAGCACACAAGACACATTAACCTGCAGCTAAAAATACATCAAAATGAATATTTTTGAGATCTGAAAATGTGTATATATACATAGGCATTTGTATTTTTTTTAGCACACACTTAATAAGCATGTGGGAGAATAAATTTATAATAAAATTGTGGAATAAAAGAAGCAAGTGATTTGGCCAAGCTAATTAGCATTAGACTATTTTCTATCAACACTATTCTTTCTGGACAACAGATGGTATTAAATTATCTTAGTGTTTCTACTTCAGGTATTTTTGAAATTATTGTTTAGATAGCAATAAGAAAAATTATAATACAAATAAATATATTTTATATAACTGGGATTAAATTTATAATTCATATCCACTCGCAAGGGAATTGTTTACAAATGTTTATAATCAAAAAGTTAACTAGCCTCAGAAAACCAAAATACACAATATTTGTACAGCCTTTTAGACTCAACTTTATACTGCAATATATCAATTAATGTTCCTAGTTAACATGTAAGATCCTTAAAGTATCATTCCTGGCATTAATAAAAAAGTCAGATTATGTTGTAAAAGATATTAGAAACTTCAGAGGGTCAAAGAAAAGTTTAAAATTAATTTTGCTTAAATAGCATAAAGTAGCACCCGTCATTTCCAGAGTTTCAACCATCATCATTTATTATATAAAATAGCAGAGCCAAACAGCACAGAGGACAAGGCACTTTCTTGGCATTGACTGATCCAGGTTTCACCCTCGGCATCAATACGTTCTTCCAGCACCTTCAAACATGAGTCCTGAGCACAAAGCCAGGAATAAATCCAGAGCACCACTGGCTATGACCCCAAAACAAACAAACAAAAATGGATAGCAAACTTTTAAATTTCAGGAGAGAGAGCACACACTTCATATTGCAATGGAACAGTCACCAAGATATTTCTCCTACTTAAAAATTTTTACTTTTCTCCATTACCTGAGCACAGTGCTCAGACATGTTGATTCACTCTACTACAAAGAGGGGTAGCCAACCTTGTAGAAAATCAGATTCGTATAGCTGAGAAGGGTCTGTGTTAATCATGGAGTCCCATAACATTTCTTACATTCTTCAGCTGAAAATCTGAACTTTATAGTTCACTATCTTCTCTTTCTTCAAAGGAGTAACTTAATTATTATTTTAATTTAAATTCTTTATAAATTAAACATATATAAATCACTTAACCATAATCCTAATTATTGTCTTTAACTACTAATTTAATTTTGTTTTCGAGTGCAATTTGTATTAAATATATCTTTTTTCATTTCAGAAAAAAATTATTTAAGATTAAGAATATTGGAAGGTGCTTTACAAAGACCCTATTTTATAAATAGATAATAACAGAGATATTCTTGGCTTGGAAACAAGGCTGGTCAATTTTGCCATACAGGATTGCGTGCCTATTTTTGTTTTGATTTAGACTCACTCCTCTATCTGTGTTCAGGAAACACCTCTGCTGGATTTCAGGGGAACAGATGAAGTGCCAGTGATTCAACCCAGGCATGCAAGGCAAGCACCCTCCCCACTGCTCTATCTCTCCAGCCCTATTCTGAATCTTCAATTTAATTTTAGAATACTAACTAAATTTCTCAGTGATTCAGTATAGTCATCTGTAAAATGATAATAATCCTCATATTTAAGATGGTTATTGTGAAAATTAAATGAGAAAACATATGAAATACTTGGAATAGTGCTTGTTGATCAATATGTATGTACTCAATATGTTCAAGCTTTAATTTTCACCAAAAGAGTCACCTTTTTGTTATTCATTTACTTTTTCTCATAAAATCACTGTCACTGTCACTGTCACTGTCACCCCATTGTTCATAGATTTGCTCGAGTGGGCCCAGTAACGTCTCCATTGGAGATTTTGTTGTTACTGTGTTTTGCATATCTAATACATCACGGGTAGCTTGTCAGGCTCTGCCCTGTGGGCGAGATACTCTCGGTAGCTTGCCGGGCTCTCCGAGAGGGGCGGAGGAATTGAACTCGGGTCGGCCATGTTGGCTGCGCGCAAGGCAAATGCCCTACCACTGTGCTATCACTCCAGCCCTCTCATAAAATTTTTATAAAAAATGTCATGTATTTTTTTCATCCACAGTAGATTAGAGTTCAAATAATATATATATGTGTGTGTGTACATATATTTATGTACATATATAGAGAGAGATATATAGAGAGATAAAGAGAGGGAGGTGATTATTTTTTTAAAAGAAAAGAAAATATTGATAGAGGAATAGTTCCGCAAATGGATTGTTGTGAGTGGTTGCCAAAGAATAGAGAGAAACACTTCAAGAATTAAGTGTTACATAGCTGAGTCATCGAGACCATTTAGTGCATGGGATATGGCACCATTTCAATATTTCCTATGGGAATGGATATATTAAAATGAAGTAAATAATATATTACGGTTAAGTTTCCTGGGTCATTAAAAACAGCTTAAATTATTTTTAGTGTATTATGTTGAAGATAATAATACGTCTCTAAAATATTTTAGTGAGAGCATTTTTTGAAATGCAAACTTAGTTTATTGAAGAAAATTGCCTATTCAGACATACAGTTCCACTATAAAACCACAATCTGTACTTTATACTTAAATAACCTATCCCTTTTTTCACTTCCATTTTCAACTTAATCAGGTCCCTCACTCAGCTGCAAGTTTCTTATCAGTTATACCTCACCTGGTCTCCAGTGCTCATGGTCCCGTCAGTTATTGTCTGTTCCCATTCGTTATGAAGCTGTTCAGTGATGTCCATTTGAGTTTTTTGGTGTGTGGGGGGGAAGTTATGTATTTTTTGCTTATGAATTTGTTCATGGTCAAGGCTGGACATATAGTAAAGCAGGTAGGGTTCTTGTCATGGATGCAACCTACTGGGCTACAATCCTCAACACCCAACAGGATCCTCTGAGCCCTGACAGGAGTGATCCCAGATCACAGAGTTAAAAAAATCATTCAAAGCCATTTTCACCTACATTCTGGGGGTTCACCTTTGGGCCCAACTACTGGGGTTCAGAACATTTCCCCTTCACCAACATCACCACTGCTGTTCTTATTTGCAAGAGCTATTTCCCCCTCAAGCCACAATCAACCTAAGTCACATCAAGCCTCATTCCTTCCTGTTTCTCCTGTTATAATGTATTGTTTTATCTATTGTAAGCATGGAGGTTATAAATACTAAATTGGTCTGATTCTCAACTCAGCAAAACTTCAAGTGTCTAGTGAACACAACTACAAGTAAATTAGATGCTATATTTTAAGAAGTCCCTGTGCTACTGAAGTTAAGTTTCATTTATCTTTACCCCTTTCCTAATTACTCTTCCTTCCTTAACCTAGAATCAAGTAAATGAAGGTTTAAGTACAGGAAGGGCAGTTTAATTTTGACACTCAGAGAAGTGGCTACATATTTGATGGATGTAGGCGTATAAGATCTGAAAGAAACTGCTGGTTTGAAATCTGTGTGCTAACTACCTGTGTATGAAATTTTATTATATGATGCCAAGCAGTTATCTCAAATTAGTTTTATCAGTTTATTTTTTTATCAGTAGGTTGTGGTCATTCAGCTTATTTTGCTTCTTTATATAAAAATGATATTTTTCTATTCTCCTTCTTAAAGTATAACAGTTTATGAAAATGAACTTCAAATGAACTTAAATTTTATATCTATAATAAAATGATATATTAATTGTTATGTCCTATACTAAAAAAAATAGCTTGAATAATAGAATACTGTGTTATACTATTATAATATTTGGATAAAAGTAAATTTAGAAAAACATTGTTTTTATTCAAATGACAAAAATTTAAGTTTCTCATATATATTTGATCTTCATCACAGTTTCTGGTTCAGAGCTTTCCTAAATCCTTGAAGTCCCTAAGGGTTGCTGAGAAAAATCTTTTGTTATGTGAATGAGATGATTTTGGAGAGACTAGTGGAAGAAGACTAGTTGCTAGGAAACCCAATACTAGAGTACTGGAATTTTCATTTCCATTACTCCCAGACCTATGTGGAGGAAATAGGGGAAGGAAGATTGAGTTCAATTGACAATGGTATAACAAAAAATATCAATCATGTCTTAAGTACTGAAGTGTTTATATAAAACCTATAAAGATAGGGTTCACCACTTTGGGGGGCTGATGAACCTGTGGACATGCTAGGAGAGCCTGTACATATAAAGGACACGGATGTCACATACACATTCCACATATCTTGTCCTTCTAACATTTGAATGTCCCTGATTGGTACCCTTTATAATTAAGCCTCAGTGATGTGATTAAATGACTTCCTGAGTTCTGTGAGCCATTCTAGTCAACAAATGAAATATAAAGAGAGAAGGGCCAAGAGAGATAGAACAGTTCTTAAAGTGCTAGGGATGAAACCTGGTCAGTTATGTGCAAGTGCCCTACCCACTGTATTATTACCGAGGCATGGGCCCCCCAATTTATCTTTATCTAATCTGTTGGTTTCCTGGACACCTACTCACAGGGATAGACTGATTTTATATTTGGAAAGATATAAAATCAAACCTACGATCTCACTCATGCAAAGTACCCAGTTGCTGAGCTCCAGTGCTGGTTCTCTCAGTTTTGTCCTTGGTCCTGGCTTGAAGCTGACTGACTGCTCACTTAACTGTCAACAACCATTCCCAGAAACAGTCATCAAAAGAGGAGCATGGAAGACAAATTTTAACATCTTTCATAAGGTTTATAATTTTTAAAACCAGGATTCCATTTTGACTCTATAGACAAAATATATATTCTAACAACATTGTCTTAAAGTAATACACTAAGAAGTGTATGCATGTCAAGAGGGAAAAAATTAGCATAAAGAAACGTAACCAGTTAGGCTAAAGTGGGAAATCTGAGCAATTTATTTATCATATCCACTTTTTTTTTCAACCAGTCTACTACTAGTGGTATCTTTGGTCTGTGTATAAATACAATTAAAGCTGATTTACATAAGTTTACCCCCCCGGTATATAAAAATACAATGAATGCTGAGTACAGCTTATTTTCAAATGACAGTTTATACTATTCTTGAGAGCTCCAGAGAAAATACATCTTATTCCAAACTTGCCAGTGGCAGGGTGACACATTCTAGGTCCTCCTCCAGCATGCCTTGGGCATATTTTACTCACTACGCAGAAGTCATCGTCCAGTTTTTTACCAAGTACACCAGGTGAAGCTCAAAGGTAACTTTCTGGTGTCCATTGAGACAAATCTAAACATAATAATATGATAAAAGTTGATAGACAAAGGCTGAGATGTATCTGTCAGCTTAGTGAGTTCATGTCAAATAATTTTCTTATATATACACTGCTTGCAGTGTCTGAGCATGGTTCATTAGAGATATATTTTCAACAGATCTTTAAGGTCATAACACAATGGATGTGAGAGAATAAAATAGATTGTACTTGCATTAAAGAACACTGGATACGAACAACACCTAATTTCTGTTTTTACATCAAACTATCTCTTGAGTTTTAAGCAAGTAATATGTTAATCTTTTCTTATTTATGTGGTCTGTCTGAATAATATCATTCCTGAGTTTAATTCTAGCGTTAGAGGGCAAGTAATACATTTAACAAAAATACCAGTAGATACCAGTAATATGCATCTGTCTCCCTAACTCTCATTATCTACAAGTAAAAATTTCTACAAAAACTTTAGGAAGTCAAAATTTCATAAAGCAAAGAGCAACTACCATTAATTTAAGTGAGAAGATGTCTCAGCTTTCACAGATTCAAAAACTAATGTACTCAATAACACATAAAATGTAAAATTGCATTAATAGAAAGTATAACCAGTAACAATACTGTGCACACAGTCTATATTATGCAGGGCCCATGGCAGGAAGTTGATAGTGTTAATCTGTATGTTCAATATGTCACTGTTTCTATTATAGGAGATATAAAACTACAAACTGGTATTTTTGCTTTCTGATTATTGTAACAGTAAAAATCATTTTTAGATTTCTTTTACTCTTTGGAAACATATATGTAGGTATTTTGTAAAAATAACTTGAAAAAATGAAAAATTTTAAAAATTGAGGTACATCTGGGTTCCTGTATAAGGAAAGTGAACTCAAGAGGATGTAAATGACCTCCTCAGGCCACAGAATGAATAAAACATAACAATGGAATTTGTGCCTGGCATCTCTTTCAGTTCATCTCATAGACTGACAGATAACATGAGTGGCTATGTAAAAGATACATTTGAAAGAATAGACCTCAAAACAGATAGATAAGAGAGTGAGCAATGAATGTGTACTTGAAATAAGATTATAACTTTGGCTGTAGAGTATATGAAATGTATGCCCATTGTATTTATGAATTATAAAACATTGATTATATAGTTCATTCTTTGAATGTGAGTAAATGATAGAAAACTAAGATTCTAGGATCTGGTTTCAGGACTGCATAAATAACATTATTTGCTATAAGTAGAGCAGGGTAGGAGGTGAAAATTATTAATATAGGAAAAAACCTCTCCAATAATATATTGCTTGATACATGTGTTATATAGATAGAAACCACACTTAGACTACATAAAAATCTTTAGAATTCCATAAACCTATAGCTGTACAAATTATGATAAGTGATACAGAAGTATTGAGTAAAGTAAGAAGGAAAAAAATAGAATAAGAACAGTATGACTATGGTCTTCCAGGAACATGAGTGCATAAATGAACAAAAAAATAGAATAAAGTTAAAAAAGAAAGAAAAGTTTCTTTATAAAGTAAGAAAATGACGAAGAGTTTTATGAAACTGAAAGAAACTATCAAATTAAGAAAAGGTTAAATTATTTCAAAGAGATTCATATGCTCTTATATTTGAAGTTAAAAATTAAAAGTGAGGAACCAATGAGGAAGATTTCACAGAGATGACAGAATTATAAATGAAATTTTAGAGTTTAGACTTGAGGCTAAGTGTTGATTGCTCAAAGTACTGGAGTTTATTGACTTAAAGTTCTGAAGTCTAACTTCAATTCCCAGTACCACATGTTCTCATAAGCATCACCTAACTGGCCATGATGACCATCTGCATCACGAGCCCAAGTAGTATGGGTGGGATACATTGGTTCTTATTGGCAGAGTAGGAAATTGTTGAGCCTGTGTACCAAATTCATAAGGCAAATATCCTGTTGCCCAAAGTGATATGCTGATTCCTGAGCACTGCTTGATAGCTCTGCTTTATTCCACCCCCTCCCCCGCTTCCCACAAGAGTTGTTATTTAACTATGGCTGCAAAAAATCTGAAAGCTTTTGAAAATTAAATAAATCCATCGGAAATATTGTCATTAGTATAATATGCCAACTATAATTACAATGATATCACTGCCACCGTGTTTTTTTGAATAAAATGAGCTATTACCAAAAAATTTCAAATATTATTTTCAAAAGAAGATTACATATGCCCAGTGCTGAAGAAGATATACAGGATTTTGGTATGAATATACAGCTCTGTCGGTGTTACTAAAGATTTCTAGAATTGATTCCTCTTTAGAATAGAGAATGCCTCATTAGGCACTGACACATCATAATTGCCATATACTCTATTTAAATCTAGTTCTTGTTAGAGATGTCTCAGCACTCTAATAACCCTGTCAGTCATTCTGTCACAAATTCTTATGTGTAGGAACTTCTCTTTAAGATTCCCAGCTATTATTGAATATTGGTCTTTGGACATTGGTCTCGCTAATTGCTTTTAATGCTTCCTGAAAAAAAGTCGTTTTACTTAAACAAGTTTCTTCCACTGTCTGTTATGCGTAACTGCCAGTGGGAAGCAATGTGGTGCAAACAAATGTGGTGTTCTGAGCTTGAGTGATCCTGTAGCTGTGAGTAGCAAGCTTGCCTTGCACATGATTGAACTGGGTTTGATTCCCAGCCAGTCCATAAGGCTCACTGTTCAACTGCCAAGTGTAATCATTGAACATTGCTTGATGTGACACACACACACACACACACACACACACACACAGGCACACATACACATACACACAGAGGTAAAAAAAAAAAAAGAAGAAAAAAAGAGAAAAAATGTGGTGTTCCAACTGTTATACTGGCACAATATTTAGAATCCAATGCCAGTTATGTTATTACTAGCTACATAAGTTTCAAAATAAATACAGTAAAATCTTTGGTTTTTTTTATATAAAGAAGAGCTCTGAAAGAATTTCTATAGGGGCTATTGCAGTTCAAAAATGATTTTTGTCTCTAAGGCTTTTGCATCCAGACTCCTCTCAGGCAAAGCTGTGGATATTAGACTTCCCAGAAGCTCCTAGGGCACAACCTACTCTGTTAGTACTGACATAAGACTCACCTTTAGTGTTATTGCCTTGAACTGAGCAGGTATAACAGGTAAACGGTAGCTAAGCAACTTGATGACGAGGTTTTATATGTGAAATTGAAGAAGTTCAAGTGTGAGTGAGAAGTGCAAAACAGAATATGCTGAGGGAACACTGAAGTATAACTTTAATAAGGTGACAACAACTGTGTGTTTGATGGCAAAAATCAGCAGTAAACATGAGTAGATTGGTAAACATAACTTGTTTTTTTTTCTCCAATAAAATTCTGATTTACTCTGATTCCTAAAGAGTGAGACTCCATGAATAGTTAGTAAGCTCCTTTGGCCAGAAAACTAGAGAATATTGTAGTAAAATGAAGATCGCCAGTACCATCCTCCGTTGATGTTCACAAAACCAACAATTGATGTCAAGGACCTTTTCTTCAAATCTTTAGATATTGAAAGAGTGACAGTTATTGAGATTAAATATATAAGCAGATTCTCCTTCCATCCTTCATTTATATGGTGGCTTTGATGAAGATTGTGCTGAAAAGAATTGTATTTGTCTAAATTCTCTGCCACACATAATGTCCTCATTTTAGCACAGCAGATATTAAGTATATGTTGAATCTGGATTATTTTCACTGATAGATGGCATGTTGAATTTCATCGGAGTCTTGATATAAGAATATGTATTGTAACTCTCTTAGCAGTAGCACAGCAGGTAAGGTGCTTGTCTTGAACGCGGCAGACCCTGGGTTTGATTCCTCCTTCCCTCTTGGAGAGCCTGGCAAGCTCCCCGTGGCATATTCGATATGCCAAAAACAGTAACGACAAATTTCACAATGGAGATGTTACTGATTCTGACTCCAGAAAATCAATGAACAACGGGTGGACATTACTACAGTGCAGTACAGTGCTTTTACTTAAATATTTTGCTTCTGCTTTTCTAAATTCTTCATAATGTTGAAACATCATCATAAATATAGCAATCACTGTGTATTTTTCCCAAGTGAACATTATGTCATCCCTCTTTTAATTTAACTTACTTTTTAATCTGTATTTACTTAGTCTCATTCAGTGTTTATTATTCCCCACATTTTTATTAAGGTGTTGTGATTTGCAAAGATATTCATAGTTGAGCTTTAGACATCAATATTGTAACATCAGTCAACCCCAAACCCCCACTCTGACCCTGAGCACAATTTGCTTTCTTGACAGCACCTTTCTAAGTTTGGTTGTTAAAATTTGGATCTCTCGATTTCAGTGTTGTTGACTGAGCTTTAGACTCTATCATTCCTTAACTCTGCCTTTGTAACTGAATCTCTTGACCTAGCCTCTGCTGTTTCTCACCTGTCTCTTCTCCCACTCCCTTCCACGATTTCTTGCCTTCTCCTCACTGTAGTCTGGTGCCAAGGTTGATTAGGACATCCCTTAGGACATCCCTCCTTTAAAACATTGCATTCCATCATCTAATTATTCTAAATCTCGCGTATGAGCAGTATCATCCTGCGTTAATCTTTCTTCTGGCTTGTTCCATTTAACATGATGTATTCCAGCTCCATGCACGTTGCTGAGAATTGCATGATTTTATCATTCCTAATAGTGTACTATTTCATTCTATTTGAACCACATTGATTTACAATAATGTGAATGACATGGATTCACTTGTTCTATGTTCCAATACCACACACTCCTCTTTCCTCCACCATTGTTTCAGGGTCTCCTCCTAACCTACCCACAATCAGCTTTCACTTAGAAAAAACCTAGCTCTATAAATCAATTCTTGAATTCTATAGTCTATGACTGGCTGGAGCGATAGCACAGCAGTAGGGCATTTGCCTTGCACGCAGCCAACATAGCCAACCCAAGTTCGATTCCTCCACCCCTCTCGGAGAGCCCGGCAAGCTACCGAGAGTATCTCACCCGCACGCAGAGCCTGGCAAGCTCCCCGTGACGTATTTGATATGCCAAACACAGTAACAACAAAGTCTCCAATGGAGACGTTACCTGGTCCGCTCGAGCAAATCGATGATCAACGGGAGGGCCTTTACTTTACTTTTACTTTACAGTCTATGACTATTTATTCCCATACTATGTTTCCTTATATCTCACATGTGAGAAGATCATTGTTTATCTATCCCTCTCTTTTGATTCAATATTTTCTATCAATTGACTTAGTAGAAATCTCCAGGTAGTATCTGCACTGAAATGAATTAGAAACTCTGGAAATACTAGCTTCTATATTATGTTAAGTTTCCCTGGTGATTATAAAGTAATTCAGATTTGAAAACCAAAAATAATATATATAATTATGTATATATTTTAATATATACATAATATAATTCCTAATTCGGTCAAACTGGCAGGCTACCAAATGTAACATGCCCACACGACAGAGTCTGGCAAACTCCCCGTGGTATACCCAATATGCCAAATACCAGTAACAATGATGGGTCTCATTCTCCTAACCCTGAAAAAGCCTTGAATATGGCACTTTAAAAAAAAAAAATCTCAGGGCTAGGACGAAGAAGACGTTACTGGCACCTGCTCGAGGCAATCGACGAACAACAGGGTGGTCGTGATCGTGATATATTTTAATATGTGACTGACAGCTGCAATTACTTATACATTTGTATGAGGTCCAATAATAAGTATTTATATTTTGATTAATACATCTTTGTTTACAAATAAGAACAATGAAGGTAAGATTTCGGAGCTGGAAAATTAAAAATTAAAGGGCTGGAGCGATAGCACAGCTGGTAGGACATTGGCCTACCAGCATGGGGCTGACCCCGGTTCGATTCCCAGCATCCCATATGGTCCCCCAGCACCACCAGGAGTAATTCCTGAGTGCATGAGCCAGAAGTAACCCCTGTGCATCGCCGGGTGTGACCCAAAAAGCAAAAATAAATAAATAAATTAAATTAAATAAAAATTAATATTTTAGTAAAATGTAAATAGGTTTGGAAGTTGGTTATACAGCACACAATGACAATAGCTACAAAACTCTGTTGTATTCTTAAATTTTAAAAGTGGTCAGTCTTGTGTTGTATTTTTACAACAAGTAAGAAGTATGGGAGGAAACTGTAAAATAATGGCTATGTGGTAGCCTTGATAATTGTTGATTTGTTATGGGTATATACTTACCCCCAAACTCATCTACTTTTATACATTAAATATGCATATCTATAGAATATATTATATGCCCAGTACATCTCAATATAACAATATTGCTTTCATTTGTTTTGGTTTTGGGGGCATCACATCCGGCTGTGCTCCAGGCTTACCTCAGACTCTATGCTCAGGGATTACTTCTGGCTCTGCTAGGCAGACCACATGTGATGCTGAGAATGGAAATTCATAGACCATCTAAATGTACAGTATTATCACTGCAGCCATTGCAGCTAATATTTTCTTTTGTCTAAAGTCATACAAATTCATTTTTAATGACTATAGAAGTAAAAAGTAGATTTCTTGGTTTATACTCCAGGGCTTTTTCTTCACTGTCATAGCTAAAGTATACATCAAGATACACACTAGAATATTGGAGCCCATACCTTGCTAAGTATTGCTCTGTTTCTTCTACTCTATGACCTTTTTTCCCTTGATAAAAAGGACCCTCCATCATTTGCAATTTATTCTCACACTTCTGAAGACTCCATCTTATAGTTTATTACTGAAGTGTGTATACAACCACATGAACATTCTTCATGTCTTCTGAAATTCTGATTATAGGAGTCTTTGTCACCCAGAGAATAATATTTCTTATCAAATCTGTATTTTTGCCATTGAAAGTTTACTTCTATAACATTAGACTTAAAAAGTGTATATACGGCTAAACTCAACTTTTTGTTTTTTGCAGATATCTGGATGAATCCTTAGGATAAAAAAAAACTGAACTTGATGAAAGTTAACATGAATTTTAATAAACATTCATAAGCCTAAAAAGAAAAAAAAGGTGCAATTTTAGTGGGATATAGCCTTGCTCTGAGTCTTGTCATGGAATATTTTGACTCAGAATTGCCTTTTCACTTAAACACTTCAAAGAATTTTTTGAAAAAATGGTTGAAAGGGAATTTTGCTAAAATACCTACTTCATGTGTGTTTATTTGTCCAAATACTAAAGTTTGTTAATAATGTTCTTCATGTGAAAACCTAATTGCTTTACCTCCAATTATTTACTAATTCTATTTACTACATTTATTTTGTTTATTTTGTTTATGTTTGTATATACTTTTATGATTGTATATACCTACCAGTACTCAGGATTTATTCCTGTTTCCATTTTCAGGAATTATTCCTGGTTATGTTAGAAGACCTATATACAATTCTAGGATCAAACCAGGGTAACCTGTGTGCAAGACAAGTGCATTAACCTCTTTATTGTCATTTAGGCCCTTAGTAAAACTCAAAACTGTTATGAACTGTTAACAAGTTCTGGAATATTAAGATTGAACAAAAAGTTTACAATAAAACACTCTTTGGGCTGGGTAGCTAAAGAAACTAAAGACTGCAGATTTAGACAACAATTGGAATATGACTCATGTTTCCCCAGTAATGACTTAGACAAAATACATTAACTTATCCTTCTTCTCACTTCCTTACAATCCTTAATGCAGTTTTTGGAAAATGGCCACATATGATTCCAATGATTTTCCAATTTGTTTCCTGTGTTTGATATATTTAAGAAAATCCTAAATACAGTTTTAAAATCTCTTTGCAAGGCACATAGCAAAGCATTTTCTGTTTTGCCTGGATTCTGTACATTTTTCTGTTTCTTGTTTTATGGATTTTTTTTCATTCAGGATATATCGTAAAATATAAGATCATTTTAAAATAGAGAATATGTTAATGTATGTGTCAAGTCTTATCAGTAATTAACAAATAGCTCAAGTATCTTATAATTCTGATGTAAGGTATCTGCTTGCTATACAATAATCTTATATAGAGAAAAGGACCATTTTCTGTTTTATTGGTGTTTATGTTAATTTCTGGGCTGGAGCAATAACACAGAGGATAGGGCATTACCTTGCATGTGGCTGACCTGGGTTTGATTCCTCCATCCCTCTCGGAGAGCCTGGCAAGCTACCAAGAGTATCCTGCCCACACGGCAGAGCCTGACAAGCTGCTCATGACGTATTTGATATGTCAAAAACAGTAAGAAGAAGTCTCACAATGGAGATGTTACTGGTGCCTGCTCAAGCAAATCGATGAACAATGGGAAGACAGTGCTACAGTTATGCTAATTTCTACTTATTATGCTCCTTAATTAGTATTGTTTGCATTTTTCCTTTATTTTTTTACTCATTACTACTTCCCATCCTGTGACTATATGCATGTTAATAAAAATTATATTGGGGCCAGGGAAGATGGACAAAGAGGTATAGAACAGCAGACCAGGTGCTTGCCTTGCACATAGTTGACCTTATTTCAATTCCCTGGGGAGCATCCCCACCAGGAGTGATCCCTGAGTACAGTGACAGAATTACTCCCTGAGCAACCTTGAGTACTGCCCCTAAAATACAAAAAAGAAAAAAAAATGGTCTTGGCTATTCTCTAGTAATGAGTTGGTCAACCTCTAAATTAAAATATTATCTAAATATATTTTAAAGTAATATCAGGAGAATTGTTTTATATCTAGACAAAGAGCATGGCCTTATCATTAATACCAAAATGATTTTTGTTGCATTTCACCATTTTGGGCAAATAAGTGTGACTTTAGTTATCTTTCATATGAAACAGATTTTTGTTTAAAGCTGTTTCAATGTCTACATTTTTGTTATTGTTCTGCATGTTCTTATGTTTTAAATTATTTTGAAAGATATGTTTCAGGTAAGGGTTAATTTTCTTTAGTGTTTATCAATGAATTACACATTTTTAATCAGTTTTTTTAATTAAAATATTGTTTTTAATTAAAGTATTATTTTCTTAATTTAAGTATGGGCCTGCATATTATTTTACATAATGGTAGATTAATTAATTTTCCTTTTAAGGAAACAGTCATAAATGTCTTGTTAACTGTTATATCTCAAATTCATAAAAACAATGCCTAGAATTAAAAAGAATAATTCATTTTTTAATTGAATCACCTTGAGATATGCAGTTGCAGAATGATTTTAATCATACAATGTTCCAACACCCTTCCCTAGAGCAGTATACATTTCCCACCACCCCCAGATTCTCTGCTGCTCCCACCCCCCCGACACCAACCTGGCTCAAAATATTTTTTAAACTACATGTTTTTTTATTTAAATAAAATTTAAATATAATGTAGCTATTTATTTTAATCAAAAGCAAATGGATTCAAATTTACTGTGGCAATGGGTATGCTCATTCTTATTTAAAACATCATTTTTAAAATACGTATTTATGGAGTAGGGAGATGTTCCATAGATGTTAAAAGGAGTGGGGAAGGAGTTGACATGCATGCTTGAGGCCCTGAGTTCAGTACTTCCTACCCATGGCCCCACAGTTATATCCTCATGAATTACTTAATACTTATGGTGATGCCAGACACTGCATGAGAAGTCAAACAAAATAAAGCCCTTTTGTCCTTTTTATTTCTGTAACCACTTTTTCTTTGTTTTCTTAGAATTTTGAAGACATATAGTGTAAATGTGTTCATACTTGCCAGTATAGTTTTAAAACACCAACAATGATTCAGTGTCTATCAACTGATGATCTTTCTAAAGAACAGAACCTGAGAATGTCTGGCCTGCTGGCAACGTAAGGCCCTCAAAATAATGTGATCTGGCTCTTGTGCATGTATAAGACAGACAGACATGCTTGTCACTTCCTGCTTGCAGTCTATCTATATTGTAGGAGTCACACATGATGGTAAAAATATCCAAATAATCCTTAGTAGAAAAAAGTACCCCACCCCTGCTCTAGAATAAGTATTAAAAGCAAATTATGTTTTGAATTTTGTTACCAAGATTCACAATATTGTTAATGTTAGAATTTCATGCAATCAGTGTTCACTATAATACACTCACCAGTCTCCTTTACTATCCACTCTCAATCCCCACCATGATAAGCTTGGTTTTTTAGACCAGTTCTTAGGCTTGTTGTCCTTTGTCCATTTCTTATTCCTTTACACATGAGTGGTATCATTCTATATCTGTCCCTCTTCTTACTTTACTCAGCTATGGTTATCTTCAGATCTATCCAAGTAGCAATAAGTTGTATGATTTTGTTCTTGATTTCATTGTGTTTCATTGCGAATATGTACCATAGTCCTTTATCTAGTCACCTGTTCTTGGAGACCTGGGAGCTTTAAGATTTTAGTTATTGTTAATAGTGCTGTAATGAACAAAGAATCACAAATGTTTTTTGCAGAATGTAGTTTTGGGGGCCTTGAGGTAGATGCCAAGAAGTAGGCTTGCTTAATCATATGTAAGATAGAGTTTTAGTTTTTTTGAGGAGAGTATATATTGTTATAAAAGAATTGAACCAGTCAGTATTCATATTAGCAGTAAAAGAGGATTTATCTTTCTCCCACATCCACAAAGACATTAGACTATTTTTTTGTGATGCATGCCAGTTTTGCTGCTATAAAGTAATATGTCGGTGTTATTTTTATTTGCATTTCCATAATAATTAGTAATACAGAACTTTTTGTGTATGTATATCTGTTTTGTGTGTGTGTAACTGTTAGTCACAGTATCTGAAAGTCTTCTTTAAGGAATTTTATTCTCATAAGTTCTCACTATTTTTTTTGTGGAGGGGGAATAGGGCAGATTTTTTCCCCTGATAACTTTTACAAACACTTTATATATCTAGGCTATTAAGGTTTTGTCAGATGAGAAGTGGTGGGCAAGTTTTTTCTTTTGGTCTGTCAGAAATATTTTTATTTTTCTTTGCAAGACAAAATTGTATTAATTTCATTTAGTGTCATTTGTTTATCTTTGTTTTCTTTTGTTCAGTAAGCAGTATTGAATTATTGAAAACACCTTTAGATTTAATGACATTTTCTGCCTATATTTTCCTCAATATAGTTTATGGATTCAGGTATGATATTAAGATCTTCACTCCATTTTGTGCATGATGTGATATTGGGGTCAATCAATTTTTTACACGTGACTGATTATTTTCCCCAGAATCATTTACTGAAGAGATTTTGCTTACTCTATTTCACACAATTAAATATTTTTAGATTTAATTAAAATTCTGATATAGACAGTTTTATTCATCACATCAGGGCTTTATATTGTCTCGCAATCCACTATATTTACCTTTTTATACTTTATTTTTTTTTAAAAGTACTTCTATGCAGTCTTTCACTTTTGGTTAATTCTGTATTTTGTGTCTGCATATTGTCTCTCCAACTAAAATCATCTGTTCCTTTGGAAACTACAGGGAGTTTTGTAGGACATGGTTCAATAAACAGTGGATTTAGCTAGACTATACAGCATCATTAAATAGATTAACTGTTGAATAAGTCAGTCACATTCCAATATGATACCCGGTAAATTTCCATGAGTTGAATACAGGTGAAGGGTCTTTAGAGTGAGAGCAGGTGTTTGCTTGATTCAATAATTAACTGGTACAATTGGAGTTCTACCTGTTGTTATAAATTAGACAGTATGGCCTAAAGAATTTAATACTGATTGGCTAAGCCATATAGATGCTACATAGCAAAAATTATAAATGAACTTATAAAGCTAAGTAAACTTCTAGGAGGGTCTGTATGGAACCAAAAAATTAACTGATATATGGTTGGGAGTGATAGTACAGCAGGTAGACTATTTGCCTTGCAAGCAACCAACCTGAGTTCCATCCCTGGCACCCCAAATGATCCCCCAAACCCCACCAGAGTGATCTCTGAACACAAAACCAAGGGTAAGTACTGAGCACCACTGGGTATGGCCCCCAAACCAAAATAATAATAATAATAAAATAATAATAAACTGTTCTAGGATTGTTAAATTATACTTAGATAAGCATAGTCTTACATAATCTTATAGCTTGGCATAGGAGTAAATAATTTAGTCTTACTCTTCTGGTGGTGACTAGAGAAATGAGAGTTATAACTCAAGTATGTAAAAATGCTTTCTTTTTATACAATTACGTAAGAATGGATTCATTTTTTTCAGTATGTCTTGAAATATTCATATATTTCCATTCCCTTCAAATAAAAGTCACAATATTTGGGATGGGGTGGAGTGGGGCTTTGGGATCATACTCAGCTAAGTACAGGGCTTAGTTTTGGCTCTGTTCTCAGGGATCACTCCCTCAGATACTGAAGTCACTGAGGTGACCAGATGTGGTTCTGGTTATAGAACTGAGGTTGGCAGCTTGCTTGTACCCTAACCCTAAAATGCTTTATCTATTTATTAACTCACTGGACCCAGAAGTGAAAATTCTTTAATATGTCTTCCAGAGTACTACATATTCTGACAACTTTTGGTCTTTATAGATTTTAGACAATTTCTACTATGTAGCATAATGTGCCTAAAACATACTATCCCTCTAATGTTTGTCCCTGCTTTTATTCCTAGCAAAATACTCCTTCTTGGTGAAATCATTTTTGCTCCATAGGGACTGACTTGTCTATTTACCAAAGCTCTTGTGCTTATTATGTATAATTTCATTAAAGCACTTCGCAGAATATTTGGCAATAGTCTACAACTGATATACTAGTTGGACTTATAGGTCAGGAAAATAGGAAACATGCATGACTTTCAGCTGGAATAATCCCAGGACAAAGAATCGAGCAACATGCACACAATAAATGTAATTGGACAGAGCAGAAAGGTCAAGAAGGTATTAAATGCTTTTGGTTATTGTTATTGGTAAGAACCATTTCTTTTGGTGCTTCAGGGGACACTGTTTCTGGAGATGCTCGAACCTACTCTATCGCCTGAATACATCTCTTGGCCTTAAATAAGGGCTTTTTTAAATTACCTACCTATTAATATTATTCTTTCCTCATTATTTTAGACTGAAATAACTCACTCCATATACTTCTCATGTAGAAGGAAACCAATTTCAGGCCAAAAAATCTCCAAATATTCTTAGCTCAAAGTGTATAACTGGGCTGTTTTTTGTTCCTTGCTCAAAGACATTAATAACATTTTGAATTTCAAAATATATTACTTAGATCATAAACCCAGAGAACTATTTTTAAAGAATTTATTACAATGCTCCGGGGCTAGAGCGAGATAGCACAACGGTAGGGCGTTTGCCTTGCACGCAGCCAACATGGCTGACCCGAGTTCGATTCCTCCGCCCCTCTCGGAGAGCCCGGCAAGCTACCGAGAGTATCTCGCCCGCACGCAGAGCCTGGCAAGCTTCCCGTGACGTATTCGATATGCCAAACACAGTAACAACAAAGTTTCCAATGGAGACGTTACTGGGTCCGCTCGAGCATTACAATGCTATCACTGTAGTGGGCCACTCTGAGTATAACAAAGCCACAGCCTTGATATGTAGTATAATATGTTTTAATTAGATACAGCAGAGTGACAATAGTTAGAATATATACATATGTGTACATATATATATGCTTTCTTTATGTTCACAACTTTTAACACTATATAATACAAATATGAGAATAGTTAAAAAACAAACAATAAATATTAGTTACCACATCACCACATCACTGATATCAAATTGGCAAGAATATCTAGGTAAATGTTTCATTTTTTGTTTCTCAAATATTATCGATGTGTTTTAAGTTAAAATTTAAGAAATTTGATGACTTTATTTTCAGATAGATTAATATTTGGTTCACGTTCCACACTAGAGCATTATATTCTCATTTTCTGACACTTAGTTAAATATTACTTTATAATTTCTGAAGAAAAGATACATGTTCTATAACAAAATAATATAGGTTTATATTTTAAATAATTCATATTATAAATGCAGACATAAAACAGAAAAGCAAGGAAATCAGACATTCAGATGAAATCAAAACAACCAACTAATGGTTTCTTTCAGGTTTTGGATAGTAATATGTAAAAAAGGAATAATTTAAAGTGAACTGCTTATTTCAAAATGTATTTTTATCACTTTATTTTTATTTTATTTTAATAAAATTGCTTGTTTTACTAAGGTTTGCCTAGCTAGACAAAAAAAAAATATAAAAAGATCCTAAAGGGGGCAGTCTTGTACTATGAACTAAAGCGTCTGTTTTCCCTAGTCAGATTGTTACTTAGATAGAAAAGTGTAGATTTGTGGGCACATTTTTTGTCTTATCTTTTTTTATAAAGAACATTTTTTTCAAAATAAATAAAACTTTTTCATTCATAATTCTGCTCTCCCCAAAAGAAAGACAAAAGGATAGCAAATGGTGTGACTAAACAGCATCCAAGTCTTATTATTTAAAATCAATAGGATATGATAGAGTATAATGCTGAGTTGATCTGTGTTTTCAAAATTCCAACTAAGTTTTTTGCTCTTGTTGTTGTTCTATAATATATACAGTACTGTTTCATGCGACTAGATGACTCATTATCATTAACTTATAGAGTCATATAGTTGCATAAAACAGTGAAAAGTAGAGTCATAAGTCTAATTTTTTCTGTGTCTTAAAGCAGAATAATATGAAAAACTATTTAGATCATCTTCTAAATAAAATTCCTAGGAGAATTTAGTCTACCGTACTCACAGAGAATTTGTAAATAATTAAGGTAATGGGGCAGGGGATTAGGGTGGGTGACTCATGAGGTGGACTGGGGTAGACTGAAAAGGACTCTAGAAGTCTGCATACCAGAATTTATTTTAAAGGAACTGCATTTTGGTGGTTAAACTTTATTTTAACCCATACCTAAATGAATGCCTGTGATGCATGTGATTCGAAATATGTTCTCTTTAATGTGATGGGGAAAAGTTCCATTTAGCCTGTGAAATGGTAGCTAAAAAAATAACTTGCTTGTTTTACTAAGTTCTACATCAGGAGAGCCTAAAAATTAACCTCTAGATGCTCTCAGGATAGTTATATGGAAACCATTAAGCATGTCAAATAGTAATTCCTCTACTTTCTTTCCCACTGAAGTGCTTCACCGTGCGCATCGATGAGCACGTGTTTTTAATTCTGTTATTTTTCACACCAGTGAGCTTACCATGTGCTTTTGACTTTAGGACAGGCCTCTGTGACTACAAATCACTACCCTTCCTTAGCTTGTTTTGAACTATCATAGCTGCAATAAGAAAATCTGTTTGAGTTATGGTTGTTTTGTTTTTGTTTTTGTTTTTGTTTTTTTGGATCACACCCGGCGATGCACAGGAGTTACTCCTGGTTCATACACTCAGGAATCACTGCTGGCAGTGCTTGGGGGACCATATGGGATGCTGGGAATCGAACCTGGGTCATCCGTGTGCAAGGCAAATGCCTACCTGCTGTGCTATTGCTCCAGCCCCTGAGTTCTGTTTTTTTTTTTTTTGAAGATACTTGAGACATCTTTTTGTAGGTACAAGTGCACCCATTGCCTGCTTTCACCACTGTAGCACTGCCCTGTCCTCCCGTTGTTCATTGATTTGCTCAAGTGGGCAACAGTAATGTCTCCATTGTGAGACTTGTTGCTGTTTTTGGCATATCAAATACACCACAGAGGGTTGCCAGACTCTGCCGTGCTGGCTGGATACTCTCTGTAGCTTGCTGGGCTCTCTGAGAGGGACAGAGGAATCCAACCCGGGTCAGCCACGTGCAAGGCAAACACTCTACCCACTCTGCTATTGCTCCAGTCCTAATCATAGCTACCTAAACAAATTCTTTCATAAATTTGGGGTTTATGTCAGTAATTTCTGAGACTGTTTTGAGAACAAGTTAAGTTTCATATTTTATTTTTTATAAATTTTAAAAGTGTTTACGAAAAGACAAAATATGCAGCCATAGTTTGTTGGACATAATGCATTTATCATGATTATAGAGGCTCTTGTTTTAAATAGACTTGGGTGGAAATATTCTATCCACTTTTCCAATAATAAATATATTAGAATTATTTTAAAATATGGCTTTGCACTTGAATACATTCAAAATGTATGGAAGAGCGGATAATGCAGGGAACCACCTACCGTGGTACAAAAATTAGCCAGGAATTTGTCTCCACAATGTCCTTGAGACTACATTTTTGCTCTCACTTGGAATCTACAGTCCTGAATATAGTTAGTTCTAATAAAATTCTTCAAATTACTACTTGACAATTATTAATATATTTAACATAATATGTTAATATATATTTCCTTTAATATATTTTATGGCTCTAAATCCTCTGAGTGCTATACTTTTTCTAATCTGTTTTTGCAGTGGTTTGCTGTTTTTGTGGAAACGTTCAAATTTATTTATCTCCTAATTTTTTATACAAAGAAAAGTCTAATATCAAAAAATTTTAATAAGTAATCTATATTTGATTAATACGCTAGTATTCCTTACATTTTGAATGTAGGCCAACTTGTGGCTGTATATATTTTTTCAATTCATCATAATTCAATATTGAGACAAAGTACAACAAGGAGCATTTTTCATTTCCATTCACTTTCACTTGTCAAAAATAATACAGGAATATAAAATATTCCTAGAAATATAAAATTGATAATTAGAAATAATGTGTTAAGTTGTAAAGAAAAGCTTTGTAACCATAAAAATCCTAGATCATTTTATGCTCAAGCATAGTTATTTATTCTCTACTCATTTTATTATGCATATGTATATTCGTCTTAACACTTTTCTGTTGTTATATAGTAGACGTTGCAGAGAATTTGAATACATTTGATAAAATCTTTTTTTATCACTGCACAATAAGGCAATAGAAAGTCACAAAAGCATTTAATAGTCTTTCTACTATAATTTAACTTTTCTAATATCAATGCATAAAATCATATATTTTTACAAACTTGATAAATATATCTAGGTCCAAATGTCACAATTTTTCTTCCCACAAAAAGGTCTGAAACAAAATCAGGGTATTCTGTTTTGGACTACAAAACTCCTTAGGATTTGAATTTTTATTATGATTAAGAAGTATAATTTTCATAAGAGAATAACAATTTTACAGGGCAGGAGAAATTTTCTACATGAGAAAAATTATTTTCCTTATTTAAAAATGTTTTGGAAAAGTTTTTTTGTGTCTTCTTCAAAGAAAACTTTTAAAAAATGTAAAAACTAAACAGTAGGCATAATTTGACTCAGTATACATCTATTCAGTAGTTATTTTGTGACAGGCACTGTGTCCAAATAAGACTGTGAAAAATCCTTTCTAGTGGGAATTAAACAAGACTAAGTGTGAAAAAAGAAGGTTTGTTTTTCTCTCCTTTCTTCTTTTTCCTTCTTACTACCTTTGATGCTTGTATTCTAAATTTAATTAATTGGTCATTTTTTAAATTTAACTTATGAGGGTCATTTCCAATAAAAGAATAGAAATATAGTTCATTATTTCTCCTACCAAACCAACAAGAAAAAGTTAAACCAACTCTCCCATAAGGTGACAATTAAAAGTCATTAACCAAAGACAATATAAAGATTAATTTTCGTATTTTAACCTTAATTGATATTATCAATACTTTATATAATATAATTCTGATAATTCTGATAACACCGGCTGCACTTTATTTCAGTTGTTATATCATTGTTTATACTTTAGACATAGGGATGTATTCCATGGCAGATGAAACAGGGAATGGCATATAAGAGAGATTGAATGAATTCAAGGGAAGAAGTGAAAAGACAATGACATGCAGCAAGACAAATTACATACAAAAACCTATGACATAGATTTATATTGTGGGAGAGTTAGAAAATGTGAAATTCTAATGATTATATGAAAAATCTTAAGAAAAATATAATCTGGACACAAAACAAGAAATAATGATAAATAGGAAAATAGTACATGAAATGCTCCTGAATAACTATAGTAATTTAAAAAATAAAAACAAGTGTTAAAATAAAATACTAAAATAAGAAGTATATACGACTTCTAAATAACTACAAGTAGACTTCTAAATAAATAAAAGAAGAATTTAATTTTTTTCTCTTTGAACTTTGACTCTATATTACTCCACAACACAAAGGAATATGTAGGACATGAATAATATTTCCATATGTTCTGTGTTGTGAACATTTCTGAATTTGAATTTACTATCATGTTGTAGATGAAAAGAGATGTGATTTACAGTTATCTAAATGCTGGCATCAAGACTCAACTTACTTGACTATATATTTTGTGATTTATTATTCAGAGTTTATTTCTAAAGGAAGCATGTTTCTCACTACAGGTTTATTTGTGGAGATAGTTTCTAAGAATGATGCAGCTCTGATTTTATTAGGGTATCCTCAGCTGCAAACTTAAGTGTCATACTTGTGGTTTACGATGGCATCATTCCTACAAGATCTTGTAAAGTCAGCCCATTAGCACAGAAACGACATTTGATTTAGATTATAAACTCTGCTAGTGCAAGGACCATGTCTATTTTCTTCAGAGTTATTTACATGGTGCTGAAGGCACTGGCTGTTATATAATATGTAGCTATTTAGTGAATGAATGAATTTAAACCTTCTGGGCAACCACCCCTCTAAGCTGGGTAGATATAAAAGGATACCAAAGAAACTCAGTTAAAAATATAGAAAACCGAAGTTTATTCAAGGGCTGTTACTAACATTCACAAAACAAAAGACTTCAAAATATCCACCTTTCCTGTCTTTAAGGGTTTTTTTTTTTCACCTATAAACTGTGCTAAACTGCAACTGATGGTTTGGATGCTTTTCTCATGGACAAACTAAGAGGTTTGCACTAAATTATGAAGCAGAACCATAACCATTGGACAGAGGAGCTATGTAACAGATAAAAAAGTCCTCAAAAGTTTATTCATACAAGTACATTTTAACCAGAGACTACTGACAACCAAACTCCAGCACAAAATATAATTACTTTGTTGCCAGAGCAATAAAAGAGAAGGTCAACTTGACCACAATTATGTCAATGTCAAAAAGCATCAAAAGCAGCAAGTCTTACAATAAGCAACTGCATTTAATTCAAGGGCTATTTTCACACAAGTAAAATATCACAAGGATTTGGTGAGTCACAGTTATTTCTCAATTGCCTATTTCTCCTCAGCTTTTTGCCCCCAGCCCCAGAATGCAGTTTTGCTGTTTATGTCTTCTGAAGACATATCCAAAAAGAAAAGGAGGTTTAGTATATTGTTTCTATATTATTTAATAATAAATATTATTACTAGTTTTCTTTGGGGACCACACCTGGCATTGTTTAGGGTTTATTCCTAGCTTTGCACACAGGAATCACTCCCGGTGGTGCTCAGGAGATCATATAGGGTGCAAGAGGTGAGGGGAATGAACCTTATCACGTGCATGCAAAGCAAGTGTACTGCAAGCTGTACTATTTCTCTGGTCAAGTATATATTATTATTATTATTATTATTATTGAATAATAATTGTTGTCTGATGGGCCACATAAAGTAAAAGTTACCTCCTACTGTCAAATGTTAAGAATAGTTATAAGAAATGTACAATTAAACAAATATGATTAAGTATTAATAAGTTTCATTATTTCTATCTTACATTTTATAATAGACTATGAGATGTGCTTTCCACTGTAATATGCATGTCTTAAACAATTTACAGATATCAGATTTCTTAAAGATAAATCAAGATTCATAAAAAGAGACTAATTTTATCTATTAAAATATATAGTTTTACTTACTTGGTTGAACTAAATCATTGAATCACTATGTTATCTTCAACTTTACATTCTATTTTGCTATTCATATATAGCTGGCTTTAAAATTGTAACAAGGTCTTATTTGTATGTCTTAATGTTCCTGACTGAGTTGAATCAACATATTAACAAATATTTTTGGAACCATTTTGAAGAAAAGTTTAATTGTGTATTGAATTGCTGCTGCATTTTGAAAAATAAAATGAATCCAAAACATTTTTTCCTTTATTTTTTAAATTTTTTTTTACTTAAAGGGAATGGCAGTGTTAGAATCCTAGCATTCCATGTAATGATAGCCACACAAATCCCCAGCAACCTCAATTTCAGGCCAATTCTCCTTCACACATATCACTTCCATGAGACAGATTGTGAATGTCGGTTTGCTTAGATACCCACTCTTCTCCTAACATTAATTTCATGTGTGTAGAGATGAACTGGTACTGTGAGGGAAAACAAACAAAATTCAGCACAAAAAATTTAATTATCAGAAATGAAAACTGGTGTTTGATCAAATGGATGCAAAATATGACTCTTGTTGGGAATTTAAGATTATCTCTTAAAGACAATTAATATTCTTGGGTTGTTTTAGACAGAACGTAAGAATTATTGGTTCTACTTTGTTTAATTTATCTCAATGAGAGATTTCATAACATTCTATACTTTGATGAATTAATTTATTTAACTTGTCAGTGTTAATAACACTGATGAGAATGAAGAAATTATAATAGACCATAGGAACAAACAATTTTAGCAGTAATCTAGCTAGTCCTTCTTCACTAATAATATACCTTATTAATTTCCTTGTCCAATAAATCACATATGATGAAAAATAAAAATATTTAATAGAAATTATGTGCTTGCATTTATAATTCATTATAAAGCTAATACCCATTTAAAATTTGGAATAAATTATTTTATTTTAAATGCAAATGTAGCATTTATCAACTTAGAAAAAAGCTAAAATTATGGTGTTTTCTTGATAAATTAGTAATTTTAGGAATATTTTGAAGAGAACCACCACTTATATGCCATTTATGAGTGATTATAAGTGAACAGTTTATCCAATTTCTTTTTAACACTAGCCTTATTTAAACCTTAAACAAATGTTTATCTATTAAATTTAATATTTAATATTTCATGTACATTTTAATCCATGTCTATATTATGCATTTTGTCTAAAATTGTCTACTTGGCATGCATTTAAATGCATTTTTAGAGTTGACCAGACACACATATATAAGTATTCATTTTTTATCAAATTATAGTAGTAGTTTTATATATTTTAGGTCTTTAATAAAAATGTTTATCACATATGTACATTAAAGTCTCAAATTGATAACAGTTTATATAAAATGCTATTACTGTCATTGCTTCATCTTGGTTACAAGGCTTAACAATGGCTAGGAAGCTATAGGTATAGAAATTCCACTTTTTTTAGCCATGCCATTCACATACTGCAGTTGGATTTGATTTCTAAAATAGAATTCTATTTTACTTTATGATTCAGAACACAATGTATTGGTCAATAGAATGATATGTTCTTTCATTCTGGGGCAGTTTAACAGTTGGTTGAGTGATCTAAATGAGATTCATGTTTTTGGTTTTATTTTTCTCTTTAGTTTTTTGGTCAGACCTGGAGATGCTCAGGGCTTACTCCTGACTCTGCTCTTAGGGATCACTTCTGAAGATTCAGGACGGCAAGCAACTTACCCTCTGTCCTATCTCTATGTCACCAATGTTTATTTCTTATTGTGCACTAAGACATCGTGATCTATAAAGTTATCCATAATTGACTTTTAGGCAACCTGAGGATATGTGCGCAGAAAACTCTGACAGTATGATTGGTGTTGAATTATATGTTTTATTACCCTACATAAATTGGTCATTTAGTAGGTTGATGAGTAGGAATATCATGTATTTATAACATAGCATATTAACAGAGAATATGTATTGGAAAATAGTATTGCTAGATATCTAATTCTCTATTTATCTTGGCTATTATCCTTTTACTTGGTATCAGTAGAATCTAGGGCTATAACATTGCAAAAGTGAATGAGTCATCATCCTTTAATCAGAACTCTATGGTACATGGTAAGATAAGTTGGTTGTACTGCTACTGGACATTTTAATCTGTCTTCCCATTGTTCATCTTTTTGCTCGACCGGGCCCAGTAACGTCTCCATTTTGAGACTTCTTGTTACTGTGTTTGGCATATCGAATATGTCATGGGTAGCTTGCCAGGCTTTGCCATGCAGGCGAGATACTCTCGGTAGCTTGTCAGGCTCTCCGAGAGGGGTGGAGGAATGGAACCCGGCTCGGCTGGGCTGGCTGTGCGTAACACAAATGCCCTACCACTGTGCTATCACTCCAGCCCTAACTAGCAGTTTTTGAGATGATAATATTGGGAAATTGTGAGCTGATCTGCTAGTGAGAGTATAGAAAGAAAAATATTCTAAATGTCTTTTGCAAGGATTATTAGTACTCTTTTTTGGGTTGGTTGGTTTTGTAATTAGCGACCATCTCCAGTGGTGTCTGTGAGACAATTTTGTTGTGAATCAAACTTAGAGCCTTACCAATGCATTTGCTCTATCACTTCAGTTATCTTCCTACACCCAGATTCTTCAATTTAATGCCAAAACTGAAGTAAGTAAAGTAAGTAAAGGCCCTCCCGTTGATCATCAATTTGCTCGAGTGGGCCCAGTAACGTCTCCATTGGAGACTTTGTTGTTACTGTGTCTGGCATATCGAATACGTCACAGGGAGCTTGCCAGGCTCTCCGAGAGGGGCGGAGGACTCGAACTCGGGTAGGCCATGTTGGCTGTGTGAAAGGCAGACACCCTACCTGCTGTGCTATTGCTCCAGCCCATGAAAGGGACTGGTGTCAAGAAAACACTTCAGACCTGTGGAGTGCATGAAGTTTGTAGAATACAGAGCTGAGGCCTGAGTCCGAGGACCACTGAGTGAGTACCTGTCTTGCACTACACAGACCGGGGTTCCATCCTGAGCAGCACATATCGTCCTCTGAGTCCCACCTAGAGAGATTTCTGAATGCAGCCAGGTTCTGTGAACCATAGAGACATATTTATTACTTCGAATGGTATTCATTTCTTAGTATTTCTCTCATTCTCCTCCTGCTATTCTTCACTCTCATAGTCTCTGGACTCTGCCTCACAAAACATTCAAAGTTCATGAATTTTTTATGTGAGGTACAATAATTTTATTTTGAAATGATAAAAAATGGTTAGGTTAAAAGATGTGCTGACAAATTTAGACGAATAAAAGCATGCATTTAAAAATGAGACAAAGTTATTTGATTTACAATGATTGTTTAAAATTTTAAACCCGGAAAAGTGGACAGAAAAGATATTTTATAACCACAGAGAGAATAAAGAGGTGAATTTCACATTTTCTTGACAAAGTCGCAGATAGTCACCTCTGTATTCTTTGATCTAGTCCCAGTTAATAGTTTCCAAAGGAGCATCCAAAGATGTTTCTTCATAATTTTACTCTCATAAACAGCTCACTCTAATGCTAGCTTTCATCTCTAATGTCTCAGCCAGTAAGCTGAACAATGCATTATAATATCATTCCTTCAGCTCCCAATCCTCCTGTTGCTGAGTTTTATTATTTTCTTATAGTTGTCCCTAATGCTTAGCCACTTGGGGGTTTTAAAAAACAAATCACACCCCCCCCCCCAACATTTGTTCTTAGAATTGTTGTCACAGAATGCAATCCTTCAGCCACTAAGATTTCTGAGTTTTTAGGTCTTAGTGATTTTTGAATGGCTGGCCAAATTTTTAGATATGTGGATGATGATTCTGTTCAAAAACTTAAGTAACATGCAAGCAACTTTTTGTCCTCTAATTCTACTGATTTATTTTGTTGCCTAAGATGGTTTGGGAAAGTTTTAACACCTCTGTTCAGCGAGAAAGAAAACAAAAAGACAAAACCAACCTTGAAGCCCTCTAAACAAGTTTAAAATAGTCCTTACAAAAGAAACATTCACAGTAAAACGAATTGCCAGTTTTTCTCCAAGGTTGCCTCCTTGGGAGGAGCGGTTTTGCTATTCACGTCCCTTTCTTATGCAATGGTTAATGACTTTTAGGGTTGTTTGGAGGTTTGTTTCTGCTGAGTCACTAAATTGTGCGTTTTGGTCCCCAGGTGCTTTTCATCCTACTAGTGGAACATGCAATTGAGAATGCGTTGCGTGACTGTGTGTGTGTGTGTGTGCGCGCGTGTGTGGTGTGTAGCTGAGGACACCATTTCCCTGAGAGCAGCCCAGCCACTTGGCATGTCCTTCCTTTCTGAGAAGGAAGGTTCAGGGCGCAAAGGGAACAAATCTGCTTTGCCTAGAAAAGCATCCCATTGCTAGAGCTGCTAATTCCAAACTGACTGTTAAATGCAGAGCTTCCTAGGCGTCTGGCTGGCTCGGTCCAACGCAGAAGTCTCCCCCCCTCTCTAAAGACCCAAATCCCTGTAGAACCCCAGCTTGGAGTTACTTTGCCTTCAAGGAGACCGAAATAATTGTGATTTGTGGCGCTCTCCGTTCGCGGGGGGTATTTTCCTGTTGTGCTCAACGCCTCTTACTAAGTAATAGAGGTGATTGATGTAGACGATGAAGGGGAGTGTGTTGGACTCGGTGATTAATCAGTAAATTCCCATCCTCTGGCATCTCTCACTGCCCCTCTTGCGTGATGTAAGATCAGACGTACCCTGCATTGAAAAGTCAAGACACACGGGCGGCTCGCTCGCGCTCACACACATACACACACATACACGCACACACACACGCACATACACACACGCGCACACACACACACTCTCTCTCTCTCTCTCCCTGTGCCACCCGCGCGCATCCCTTACACCTTCCAGATCCTGCTCCAGGCAGGAGAAGACGGACTGGCTGGGCTCCTCCAGCTGAAGAATTCTCAGTGACATTTGTAAATGACGCTGCTCCATTCGGGGCTCCGGGCTGCCTCTGCCTCCGCCGACGCCGGGCCGAGCAGTCTCCAGCGCAGGCTTCCTCGCCGGGAGAGCACCATGTCCGAGTTTCTGCTCGCCTTCCTCACTCTCTCGGGATTATTGCCCAGCGCCAAGGTGCTGACCGTGGGAGCCGAGCGAGGTAAGCGAGCGCAAACGCCCGGGTCCCCTTTCCCGTCCTGGCTGGGCTTCCCCGGCTGGGCGCCGCTTGCGGATAAGTGAGTGCTGAAACTTAAGTCCTTGCGGCCCCGCGCCCCGCGCCGGTGGGTCCGGGCTGCGCCGTGTTCGTGGGGGAGGGTGACAGGGGCGAGGGGGCCGTTTTGGAGCAGGTGCCCGAGTCTTGAGCCGCTTCTTCCACCCCCCACCCCCACCCCTCGCTGTGTGTTCCCTTTGGCCGGCGATCAGTTCCCGGGTTTTGTCCCCCTTGCCCCCTCCTCCCCGCTCCCGGGGTGCCTTTGCACTTGACTGCGCGTTTCGGTCCGCGCATCCCCAGCGCTGCGGAGGTTGGGATTTGGGGGGAGGATTGGCTTTGGCAGGACTTGCCTCCCCGCGGACGCCTGGGGCTTTGCGGCTGTTGCGGGCTCGGGTTTGTCTCTGCCTTAGGTGGGGTCTTGCTCAACTTAGCTCCTATGGGAAGTTCTTTACCTGCGGTACCCCGGGTGTGTGCGGAGAGGAAAGTGCCCACTTGAGCCCCTGTGGGTTCTGTAGTTTGCGTTGGGAGAAAGCGCAGTGATTACCGAGGCAAAAGCGGTCTTGCAGGGCACTGCTGGGGACAGGCACCTATTTGACTTGACTTTTTGAATTTGTATTTATTTTTAAACTAAAGGTCGAAAGCAAGGCCCATGGTACTTGCAAAGCTAACCATCACGGACGTTTTGCTCTTGACATTCATTTCGAATAGTTGGTGAAAGGCAGAAGTTCAAAAGGAAATGTTCAGGCGAGAGAGAAGTTGGGGATGGCAGCAAAGCTGGATTCTGAAACTTTTAATCTGGAAACCCAAGAATCCCTGTGTAAGTTTGGGTAGCTGAGACAACAGTTGCACAGATCTTAAGAAAGGAAAGAAAGACAGAAAAACAGACAGACAGAAAGAGAAAGAAAGAAGGAAAGAAATAAGGAAAGAAAGAAAGAAAGAAAGAAAGAAAGAAAGAAAGAAAGAAAGAAAGAAAGAAAGAAAGGAGAAAGAAAGAGCAGTAGATGGATATTTGGGTCGTTGGCACTGGAATGGTTAACTGATTAAACTAGAAATCTCATTACAAATCATAACAAGTTTGTATGTCCTTATATAAAGTCTATTTAGAAAAATAATAGACAGGAACGATACTTAGATCCTAGTGTTAACAAATATGCAAAATGCAAATTGACAAAATTATTGTTTGGTTATAGCAAAGAATAAGGAGATGAATTGTGGTGTTCCAACTCAATCTACAGTTGGCAACCAGCTTATAGTCATTAAAGATGTACACACAAGCCATTTTCTTTCCAACTGATAATAGGAGTTCCTTTAGAAAGTGTGACATTATCAGGGTGATAATCTTTTGAACATAACATTGCCACTTAACTATATAGCTTCTGAACTTGCGTTAACTTGCCTTGAAGTTGGTGTGGAACAGTGAACACTGTACTGATAAAATGGAAGTGCACAGCTCTAACATGAAATGATGATCTCTTTGATCTGGAACAATCAGTTCTCAGGCTTTCTTAGGAAGAATATTTGAAGTTGGACCTGAGCAAATGGACAGAATGAAGGTTTTCAGTTCTCTGAGCTAGCAAAATGTGATGGCAGGACTGGCTTAGTGCTGCTGGGCTCTTTCTTATAGAATCTTCTATATCCTGAACTTTGACCTCACCAGAGCAAGTTCTTAGTGACTGTATAAGCATTGATACAGAAACGGCATTTATTACTATCATTGCAATGAATACCTAAAGTGAATTTTACATGAAATAAAAAATTAAGCATATAAAACCCCAATTCTCTTCTCAGATAAACAAAATATAATTTGAGGTCAGTTTCACTGACGGAAAGAGCATAGTAAGATATAAACAGGACACATTGAAGGATTGTTACTTTTATTCAAAAAGTAAAAAGTAAGATAGTTTTATGTTGTTTCACAATGTCAGCATAAGACGTACTTTATAAGCTTTCGTAAGTAAAAATAGAGACCAACACTTTACCACCGTTACATATATTTAACACAACTTTTAAAACTGCTAGAAAAAAAAAAGCTGTAATTGTCGCAGCTATAAAAAGTGAAAAGGGTGGGTCCCATTTAGGGAAAAAAAAAGAGATGTTGCTTGAAAGTTAAAAAAGAATGTGCTGCTGCATTATGACAAACTTCCCGCAGTGAAGTGCTGAAATGGAAGATATGGGAATATAAACTTAAGAAAGAGGTTAATGAGGTGGAGCTATCTGCACAGGTTCTTGTCAATTGTCCTTGTAGAAAAGAGTAGACATGAATTTTACAGGTTTTTTTTTTCTAGGGTGAGAGCTACTTTATTGCCACAAAATTACAAACTAATCTTAACTTCTCTAAATACTTGTTGGTCAATGGACGTCCAGTTAAGCTGAATAAAATAAATAGCAAATAATATGTTATCTCCTACCCTTGCTTTTCATTGTGGATTTATGAGTTACGAAAGAAACAAAAAAGGTCCTTGTATGTTCCAGTTCAGTTTATATACATCCACTTATACTTCAACTCAATAATGTTTATTTTCTTAGTTAATATTGATCTGATGCAGAGTTAAGCTAATGGACATGTCAGTTCTTATTAGATTGTATCATATTTGAAAAAGGAAACATCTTTGTAACTCTTAATAGAAAAAGAAAGAGAAATCATATTCACTGGGGATCAACTGGTGTGTCATATAACAATGTCATGTCATATCAAAGTATTGCTTAATAAGATTTAGGACTTAAGAGGAAGTATACATTGTCAAACTTCTAATGAAAAAGGGTTGAGATAACTAAAAATGAGTGTATTTCTGAGTAGATCAAATTCTTACTGTTCAGATGAGGGAATATTTCCAAGTATTTTAAGTTTATGGTGTTGTAATAATTTTTATATGCATCTCTACAAATCACAGAAAACAACATGAATGTAAAAATTTTTATCTTTCTTTACTCAGACTTAACTTATCCATGTACATTTCCCTCATATTCCTTAAATGTCATTAGTGTTTTATTTCAAATAGTGCCCTCAGATCATTGGGTTTACTATGCTCTGTTCTGGTTTCCTTCTCCCTCTTTCTCTTTTTGCTCAAGCTCACGTGGAAGCTGGAATGAAGAAAGTGAGTCAGTGGAAAAATTAAGGAAAAATGTGTTAAAACAAAAAGAAAAGGGAATTGCAGAAAACAGATTAAGTGAGAGAAAGCCAAATGATAAACTTAGGAAAGCACTTAATTCAAATTTGTCTTTCAAAGGGTCAAAGTACCTTTAGACACATAATATATCCTTAAAATAAATAGCTCCTCATATCCCATATTGCATATCATATTGAAACATTTTAATACGTAAATAATGTAAATATACCTGCAAAAATGGAATGCTGATATAATTACATATTTAAATGTGGAATGATAGATGAAATTAGTGAAAACATGTTAACTATACCAGTTTATTAAAATAAATTATTTTTAAAAACATGTATAGGAACTCAAAACAGGTGGATAATATATGATATAGTTAATGTATTCTCAAAAATGAGAAGGAACTTTCTAAATGCTACTTATTATTCAAGATAGAAACATGCTTACATTTCATTAGTAAGTGTATTTGAATCCAGAACATTAGTTTGTTGCCTGTTCCTTGTCAATTTCTTTTTTATAGCCTAGGAAATACCATGAAAATAGGCTTCATTTAAGGTAAACTGGACTGCTTTTGCTCTCCAAGCTCATGTTTTCTCTTGAACAATTATCTCTTTTGCTTGACTCTGTTTCTTTGCTTGCTTTTTTTCACTCTGGAGAAGTCTGTGTCCTCTCTTACATACACATTCCTTTCTTTCTCTACCCTTACATCTTTCTAAACAAGTTTCATTCACTTAAAAAATAAAATGCTTCACTTAAAAAATGAAAAAGAAAAAAATTTACTTAGACTGAATATAACTTTGCCTTGTATGATGATTATTACAATATTACAATGATGTGTAGGTCGCTGAAACTTCTCTCCATCCTGCATAATTATACTCAGTGATTATTTTTAATTCCACTATTAACTTTTACATATTGTGTGAAATATATGGTCCTTTCTTATTTTCCTAGTTATAGGAATTCTGTGAGTTAAAAATACCTACCAGAGGCATTGATAGATTTTTTTCTAGTGTCTCTGGTTGTCTGTCAAAACAATTCTTGCACAAAGGAAACACCTGTCTTCAATCTAGATATAGGCATTCAAAGAAAGTAGAATTAACAGAAAAAGTTAAACATGATTATATCCACACATGTCATTAGTTAAACAAATTTAGAGTAAGTTGAACTTCTCATTATACAACATGCATGCATTCATGCATATATTCATAGTATACAGTTTTAAATAAAATTGTATTAAAATCATAAAATACCATTCTTTTCTGAAAATTCAAGATTTTTTTCAATAAAATTATATTTAAACCTTCAACAGAAATATTTGATTAAAATACAAGAAAGAAAACATTAAAATTACTTTTTTACTATCAACATGAAGTCTTCTAGTAAATAGATTTCTTAGTTCCTTTTTGTTTTGATTTTCTAACAAATCTGATGTTAGAAAAAATGTCAACCTGCATTTCAAATTTGTCTATTAGCCGACTAATCAAGATACACCCAATGGTTATAATCTGAAACAGGGATCATGTTTTAGTAGCTGAAATCCTAAAGAAAAGTAAAGCAAATGAATGTTTTTATAATACACTA
The DNA here is from genome assembly GCF_029834395.1 of Sorex fumeus. Classification (NCBI taxonomy): domain Eukaryota; kingdom Metazoa; phylum Chordata; class Mammalia; order Eulipotyphla; family Soricidae; genus Sorex; species Sorex fumeus. The sequence goes on from NW_026606092.1 coordinate 23,878,302, forward strand.
TGTAGAATGCATAGTGGATCAAACCTCTTCAGAAATTTATCACATGGACTTTGGTAGTTCAAAATACTTTCATACATTTCCTGAAGAGCTCTGGCCTCTCATGTTTAACCTAAGAATATTAACAAAATACTACCTTGATTCATAATGCGTGCAAATGGAGTATTTAGTTTGGAGAGTTATTTTGGTGGCAAGAGAAGACAAAATTAAGCTAAATGACCAGCATTATGTACATTTTTATGGAACTGATTCACATGTTCATATGATTTATTATTCTTTGAATAAACCCAGAGTACCATCCATATGACTAAAGCCATAGGAATGAAATTGAGTTATATTATAGTAATTATGTCTCAGTGGATTTTCGTCCACTTATTTGAAAGGAGATGGGATAATTGGTTTCTTTAAATTTTTCTTTAATATTCATGCTTTCAACAAAACATTTTAAAAAAATCAAAAAAAGCATTTAAAAGTATCTTAAAATCAGAGTTCTCTTCCTTTTACCCCTCCCCTCTCCTCTTCTTCTGCTTCTTCTTTCCCTCCCTCTCCTCCTCCCCCTCTATCCCCCTCTTTCTCTTTCTCTCTCCTTCCTCATGATGGGCCGGAGAGAGTGATGCTATAAGATCACCTCTGCATATATATGGTTTGAACTCCCAGTCAAACTCTTGTCAACCTAACACCTTGTGCCACTGAGCCATTTTTCGGATGCCTAAAACTTCAATTTTTTACAGTTACTTTTCAAACTAATTTACATGTGTGACTTTGAGTGTATTTACTCCCTCACTTTTGAAGAAGTGCTGTGCTTGCAATAATACTTCAATACTATTTCAATTATTTTGTGCTCTCATATCTGAATTAAATGTTAATCACTTTCTCAAATATATTGAGAACAGACCTTTAAATCTCAGAAGATTTTCCAACACATCAAAAGTAAATCTAGACTTTTGGTCATTTAATACTGTAGTTTATCTTCCTCTGTCTGTCTTTCTGTCAGTCCCACCCACCTCTTGACTTAAGCTGTCTTTAAAGAGACCTAATTATTTTTGAGGATCTTCCTGACTTAAAAGTTGACAGTAACAATTAAAAGGGAACCAGGTATTAGGTAACAATTAGATAGTGTGATCTAATAAAACTATAAAATGAAATTTACAGAATATGTTGGAAGTTGAATTTTTGGGGACAAGATTTAGTATTTCCTGAAAAGTCTATGTATAGAGTTTTAAATCCATGCTTCCTAGGGGAAATTATGTGTACCATTGCTATGTTTTATCACAAGAGACAAATTCATTGTGCTTTATTGAAATTATTTATATCATGGGATAGCATAAGACCTTAGTATTAGAATAAATACATTATCTGAATTCACTTATACTCAAAGATTACTTTGATTTCATAATCTTATTAAATTTTTAGTAGAAATGTATTTTTACACTATTTGCTTTATTTGACTCAATTGATTTTTATAACTTAAAATATTTTTAATTAAAATATATTTGCAATGGTATTTTAAAATAAAGACTTTCAATACAGAATATCTAGTGGAGACCATTTTGGGGATAAAATAGAAAATGGAAATAAGAGTGTCTTTAAATATGGCAAGATTAACTCGTAAACAATACTTTGACAATTTTAGTCCCCAATTAGGTGCTCAGTTATGACTGAAAATAATTCAATGGCATGATGGAATAAATCGGTCTTGTAACTTGTTGCTGATTTCCAATAGATTAGAGTCTACAGCATCATCTCTGAGGAAAAGTAAGGATTGAGTTGGTAATGGAGATGCTACTTATGTTGCTCAAAAAATCGGCCACTCATCTTTATTAAACAATGAGTTTTTTGGGTACTTTTTTAGGTTTAGAAGTACACATAAAGATACATTAGTCAAAGTTGTAACATACCTATAGAAACAATGATTAGTAATTTCAGTTTCTACAATTACCATCAAGTTTTTGAATCATATTTCTCAAATGTAAGATTGAATATTGTAATGCTTCTATTAAAGCTTCCATTTGCATTTAAATAATATCATCCACATATTAGCTATAGAAGGTCAGTTGAAAAAGTACTTTTCCTGCGAGATTTGTGCTAACATTGGCAAGAGAAAAAAATTAAAAAGTAAAGAAACTTCTTGAACAAGATAAAACTTATTTCCTTGCTTAGAAATCAGTGTTACATTTTATCTTACAGTTCATTCATATTAACAGTGAGATATCTCTCCCCGAGTTGCATGCACCTCACTGTCCTGATTGGCATAGCCTTCAGACCAAAGCCATGCATTGTTGAAATGCGACCTCGTTTCAGTCGAAAGAATACTCTTCTTCTTTAGGTGAGATCAAGGTACTATAGCCTGTCTCTTGTTTTATTCTTACAATCAATAGGACATTCTTTCCTAACTTTTCCACATTGCATTGACATCCTTCAAGACGTCCCAGACAGCTTAACTTTAGAAATACGAATACATAATTCCTTAAGAATTTTTCTACCGCTGAGTTTTTCTTTAATGACAATTTGTCATCTTAGCCCTTTCTTCTTAAAATGAGAATAGAGAACTTAAAATGAGAGAAGAGAAGAAAAATGAAACTTGGTTGTACTTGCTTGCTTTAGTATTCATAGGGTATTTTAAGATATTTGTGAAAAAGAAAAACTGTAGGTACAAAACTGGCAACAGAAACTGGCTTTGAATAATCTGTTTTCATAGAAATAGGACATATAAAGAAACAAAGATGCGAAGCAAGAGGATATTGTCAGAAAGAACTTTTTGAAACTTGTGCTCCCATAGATCAAGCCAGCAAGCCTATTAAGAACCTCAAATTTTTGCTAAAGTATAAATTCTTGAGATTCAAAGATGTTTAGGCTTTAAGATGATCTCAGACCTGTATTTGTTTTCTAAGCCTTTTAGTAGTATATTATATTAATATAAAATGTTAAAAATATAAAGTATGACTATTAAAACATCTGCTTTATTCAACTATATTAATTTTAAAGACATTTTTTTCTCAGAATTATGTTTTGAAAATGCAATAATAATGCACTTCATGGGTAAATTTTTTTCTTTTTTAAATTCTCGGGGCAAAAGCATTGGTGCACAGGGCTTACTACTAGCTCTTTGTTCAGAGATCACACATTGTGGGCCATATATGGTTCAGGAGATAGAAAACAATTTGGTCACAAGCAAAACAAGTTTTTTACCTGCTGTACTATAACCCCCACGGATGCATTTTTTTTTTTGCCTCATCATGTGAAGCTATTGCACATCATGCTTTCTGGGAGTTTTATTAAAAAAAACTAAAATATGTGCATACATTTACTAGTTCAGATTCCAGGCCCTTTTATTGTTTACTTGTATTGTCATAGCACAGAAGCCAACATTACCAAGTTAATAAGTCAGAACATTCTAGTCTAAAAATTTTATATGGTTGAAAGCATGGTGACTATCTAATATTGAGAAAAAATAAAATAATAATTGAGTACATGCTAATTCTATGGGTCATTATACTTACTCTTATTCTATAGTCTGTTACCCTTCCTGGATGCTTTATTCCCTCTTTCATTTGCTGCTGATAATATTGATTAATTCAACAATATTTAGTAGACAATTTGAAAATATATAAATCATATTTTATGCTGTGAGAAAAAAGGAAAATAATTTAGGGCAATCAAGATAAGTCCTTTTGGGACTAGAGGTGGTAATTACCTAATATATTTTTGAGAAGAAAGACACAGATGAGAAAAAAAATGATGAGAGGAAACAGAAATGAATAATTCTGAGGAAGAAACTTTCCATAAATGCCCTTGAGAGAAAGTAATGAATTCAGCACTTTGGAGGAAAAATAGAATGTGCATCTGAAGAGCAGTAAAAGTGGTAGGGAATGGGAAAAAGACCTATTTAAGTTAAAGGCAGACTAGGTCAGGCTGACCAAGGTGAGACACTTATATTTTGCTTCAATTGCCATAGCAGTAATTGTATGCTTAAATAGAGGTGACATGACACAACTTATTTAAGAGATCATGTTCACTTCTGAATGAAGAACAAGAAGAGACACAGTGTATGCTATTTAGGCTACTAAAATTAACTTAGAATTTGAGATGTTGATGGCTGAAATAAATACAGTAATAATATAGATGAGGAAAAGTTACAGGAACAATTCACATCCTGAAGTTAGGAAGAATTTTCCCAACAAAGTGCAGGATCATGTGATACATTAAGAGACTAAGGTAAGAAATGAAACCCCGAAATTATTATTTTAAAGGTGAGTAAAACTCTTTTAGGTTATTTACAAATGAATATATTCCATGTTGCTGCATTTCTTAATTATTTTTATTTGATAAGTTCTATCATATGTGTTATGCATGGCTATGTGCAGACCCTGCTGTGTATTTCAAGGTTATTATAGCCATTTTCCTCATTGCTTCACATCACTCACTTCTCTGTTTAGAATAGAATTAATTAACTATAACCTGTAATATTTCTTTAGGTTTCTATTAACATACAATAGTTGGCAACATTCTAGACATTGGTACATATGACAGAATCCACTTTCCTGTTATTTTAACTATTTTCAAGTTGCAGTATAGCTGAAAGTATAGGCATATCAGTCTATGTGAATTCTCATTTGTGGCTTTTCCTTGAGGGAATTCATAGTGTTCAAGGAATAATTCCTTTTTGTTGCCCTTAAATCCTTGACATGATTGACAAGAATTTGTACTGTCAAATAGCTGTTTAAGAATATTTGATTAAAGGGAGAGCTGTAATAGGAATTTTGTTGGTTGTACTTGTTATTCTTCTAGAAAACTCCAAGAAAACCCTGAAGGTAAAGGATTGGTGAAAGCAGGTAGAAGATAACTGACTAGGTGAGAATTCTAGCAGCCTTGGTCAGTCAGATTCCGGAATAATAATTCTATATATATGTCCACACATTCACTATTCTAGTCTACATAAAATATGTATTGTATATTTCTATTAATGAATACATAAAACATGTAGTCTATAGCTTAGACTACCCCACTGTGATTTTTTAGGATAGAGACAAACTAAAAACAACAAAATCTGGAAAAATAATAATACATGAATTTTTCATTTGAAAAGCTTTGGATTTACTGAAAGTTTTTTCTTTGTCTCCACTACAAAACAAACTTGTTTGGATCTATTGAATTCTTGTTGGAATTAAAAAGGGAAGAGTGAGAGAAGGAGAACGAAAAAGAAAGAGATTTAAAACTGACAAAAAGGCAACAACAAACATTCCAAAGGTCTTTAAGAAGAAGGGAATGCAATTTTTAAAGTAAAGTTTTTTAATAGGAATGGATTGAATTTGGCCCTATAATTTTTTCATTGCTCTTTTTCTTTCTTTCCATTCATGTTCCTATTATCTACCTTGACAAAACTTCAGTTTTAAAACCTTATGTTCAAAGCTCCATTCCAATATATGAACTTCACCTGTCAAACAGTCTCTTTTGTTTCTAAAAGTCAAATAAACTATCACCAAAAATACAACTCTTAGAAGTACAAGTTTAGTTGCTATGAAGGAGTATCCTTTAGTTACTCTTTTACATTAAATTGTAAACAGCCTCCTTGTGAAAGTAAAGCTCCAGCTGATCAAGTAAAATTTTTTGAGAAATGCTATGTGGTCACTGCAGTTAAACAATATATGAATGAAAAAGCCCTCTCTAATAGTTTTCAAACATGGTGTGTCTTTAACTTAAAGAAAGAAGTAGTGCTACATAGACTATAGATTAAAATAAAGAGTTCCAGAGCCCAGGCATTCAAAGTTTTAAGAAATGCTCAAATACAATGTAGAAACTAGCTATCTGAATCAATTTATGTGTTCTGTAAAAAGCTTACATGCAGGTTTCAAAGACATTTGCTAGATCTATGTGCAGAAATCTAATTTGTGTATAACTTTAAGTTCAGACCATTTTTCATTCATGCTGTCAAAAGTCCCTTTAATAATTTGGCTCCCAAATTCCAGTACTAAGATCAACATTATATCCAAAAATAAGTTAAATATGAAATAAACACCAAATTTTTATTAAATTTAAGAGTGACTGAACCAAATGGAATTTGAAGCTGGAAGCTTTCACATTAATATTTAATTAGGGACTCACTGTAAATTTGTTTGCTGTGTACTTTAGCAGAGGGGTGCCAAAAAGTTTGAAAATAAATTAATCTGAGTAATTGAAAACAGCAGGAAGGGGAAGGGTTACTTGTATATTTGCAAGTATGAGGTATGATTTATGCTCCCTGACTAGAACTCTGCTCACTTCACATGGAGGTCTGCTGAAGGGCTTTTTTTTTTCCAACCTCTCATAAGAAAAGTACTGTGGGAAAAGGTTCAAAATGAGCATAACGGGGTTATTTATATTTTTTTGTAAAGCAAAAAATAATTACTGACTTCATGCTCAGAATAAAAGACGTTTGGGCAGGAAACATTCTGACCCCTTGGAACAGACCTAAACCTGTTAAAAAGAGCCAAGAAAAATAAACAAAGCTTATTCAGATAACGGTTAAGCTGGCTGGCGAGCACCTGAAAAACCTAGCAGTAGCAAGAAAATCACTTAAGTCAAAAATAAACTTTGAGATAGAAGCTACTTGAGTTCCCAAGATTTAGAGATGAATGCCAAAGAGGATTAGTAAAACTCTCTTCCGTGTGAAATCTAGCAGTAATGGCTCTATCTCCACATCTCAAACCCATGCTGGAGAGTCACTATGTAAGTGAGAGTTGAGCTCAAATCTATAATAAGAATAATGCCGTTTCCTTAAAAAGCAGAAAATCATCTAAAAGAACCTGAAGCAGCAATCTTGCCCTCTTTTCCACCCTTCTATGGCAAGGGAAAATGATAGCCTACTTTCCCCCACCCTCCTTTAGAGTTTCACAGAGGGAAATAGGTTGGCTCTGACTTCCGAGTTCCCTAGCCTCAGAGGAATGGCTGCTTAGATTTCTCTGCTCATCATGTTAAGTAATGGCACTCACACATATTTGACTAACCTTTATGACTTAAAGGGCAAGATGTAGGGCAAGTTTTGCAAACACAAATGCGTACGGCACCCAGACTGGTCAGAAGGTGCTTTGGGAGGCATGCAAATTAGAGAACACCCACATAGTCCAACGGGGCAGATGATATTCAGCTGGAGCAGATGGTGGCCTTGTGTGAATGTGTTCCAGGATATGAGACCTTTAGATAATTCAAGGAATGCCAGGGATTTAACTTTCATGGATTGAAGTTTTTAAAAGTGCTCATCAAGATAAAAGAAAGAAAATACACACACGCACGCACGCATGCACATGCACATCAGAAAAATAATATTATAGGGATCAAAAAACAAAGGCTGATTGACTCAACACCCAGGCTGACACCCTATGATTCTCTGTGCAATCACTGAGTTATAGGCATTAAGAGGAGTTTGGACTAGGTGACAATGAAAAGACATTTTTCATGGTTCATTGCAGACAAAAGGTGGCCCTAGAGAGCTAAGCACAATGCTTTGAAATTTGGAGTGTGTTATTATTACAGGCTTTGGCTTTGGAAAGAATAGAATCAAAGGTGTATTTCAATATTGCCTTGCATCTTTATCTTCACAACCTCCTCTCACTTGTAAAATACAAAGCAGTATCAGGAGAGAGAAGGTGGATACAGAAAAAAAATCTTAATGGTCTGGCATAGGGTCAAGTATTTTAGATTCAATTGTGAGGGCAGGAATGTGCCATTAAACATCATCTTAATCTCTCTCTTTCTCTCTCTCTCTCTTTCTTAGTCTCTCTGTCTCTCTCACTCTCAGTAATGGTTAGGAAATGTTACAGAGATGATTCTCAAAGCAGGAGCTCTCCAGCAGTCTAGCAAGAAACATTCTATGTGATAAATAACAGCTAGATGCAAAAATATTTTTTTTAAAAAAGGTATTTCTGTGCCATATATAGAACCAGACTATAATGTGCAGAGAAATAAAAGGACCAAAGGGAGAAGAAAAAAGTACAGAGAAATCAGGATGGTAGAAAGATTATCCTGATTAGACAAAATATCATGTTAAAACACAAATGGAATCACATTTCAGGTTGTATTACTTTTCTCATCCTTTGGGAAAGCTGTAACTTACCAGGAATCATGCTTTGTGTTTCAGTATCAGGACTTAGTTTGCAGAAGAATTTGTATATTCAAACAAAATAGTCAAATAACTCCTGGTACCCAAACCACTTAAATTTTTTATGTTTATTTATTTACTTATTCGCAGGTGAGGTTTTCACTTGGCAGTGGGGAGGGCTATATCTGGATCTATGCTGAGGATTGATCTTTGCTAATGCTCAGAATACCATATGCAGTGCTTGGGATCCAATCAGGGCTAGTGGCATGCAAGTGTTTGGACGTCACATTTTAAAAAATTTTGAAATTATATATATATGTATATATATGTTTGTATCTCTCTCTCTATATATATTATATATATATGGAAATTCTTCAATGACCTCAAGTCATCTCCCCCTACTGCTAAAATTTTTATAATAAAAATGCAGCCATAAAAATAAAAAGTTGATTTGATATAATACATATTATTATCTAAACTGTAGAACTTGTCAGGATTTTGCCAATTATCCACCAATAATCTGGTTCTGTCTCAGCACCCACTGAGTAATTTAGCGCTATATTGTTACCATATCTCCTCATACTTCTTACAACTCTGGCTTTAGCTATTTTCATAAAATGGGTTTATTTGAAGAATGCTGCTCATATTTTTGTAGGATGTTTCACAATTTTGGATTGTCTATTTTTTTTCCTGGTTATATACTTTTTTTTTCTTTTGGGGTCACACCCGGTGATGCACAGGGGTTACTCCTGGCTCTGCACTCAGAAATCACTCCTGGCAGTGCTCAGGGGGCCATATGGGATGCTGGGAATCGAACCTGGGTTGACTGCGTGCAAGGCAAATGCCCTACCTGCTGTGCTATCTCTCCAGCCCCACCTGGTTATATACTTTTGATAGGAAGATCACATGCAGAATTACACTGTTCCTAGTAAATGTTATCAGGAGATAGCTTTCCATTTGTCCCATTATTTTGAGACCACCGGTTGCCTTAATACTTGAGTAGTGACATTCTCATTCTTTGTAAACTTATTGACACTGTTCTTTCTGTAAGAAAGTATTATTTCTTATCACATAAGTACAAACTGGAAAATATTTATTTTATAATAGCTTAGCGGGTAGGCCGTTTGCCTTGCACACGGCCAATCTGAGTTCAATTCCTATGCCCTTCTTGGAGAGCCCGGCAAGCTATCAAGAGTATTCTGCTCGCACAGCAAAGCCTGGCAAGCTACCCATGATGTATTCAATATGCCAAAAACACTAACAAGTCTCACAATGCAGATACTACTGGTGCCTGCTCAAGAAAATTGATGAACAGCTGGAGGACAGTGACAGTGACAGTGTAATAGTCTAAAATTATCATTGTTGTTTTTTTCACTCAAATTGTTTTTTCTTTGGTTCATTGCAGAATCTTTCAAATTAGTTCTTCAATTATTTTAATATATCCTGATTATTTTCTCAGCATTTTATTACTTTCTAATATTGTCAGGATGATTCAATATAAATTCTTCTTGCATTTTCCATGTTACTTTTGCATGTTACTTTTACTCTTTATTGTAGCACTGTAGCACTGCCCTTCTGTTCTTCATTGATTTGCTCGAGCAGGCATGAGTAACGTCTCACAACGAATTGTGAGACTTGTTACTGTTTTTGGAATATCGATTAAGTCACGGATAGCTTGCCAGGCTTTGCCCTGTGGGCGAGATACTCTTGGTAGTTTGCCAGCCTCTCTAAGAGGGGCGAAGAAATCAAACCCAGGTTGGCCATGTTGGCCACGTGCAAGGCAAAAGCCTTACCGGCTGTGCTATCGATTTAGAGAAATTTCATAAGCCATTGACACTTCAGTGCCATTCAATGGATGCACACTCAAGTATCAAAAGATCATCTTAATGATAATAAAAAACTGCAAGAACAATTATGCTGTTTTAATATTTTCTAATGATGCTACAAAATATCTTCCTATAATTTAATTCCAATAGAGTGTTCACAGAATGTTTGGTTATTTAACAAATGAAATTCTGAATTAGCTCGATTGTGGTGATAACTTAATGTAAAAGATTAACTTAATATGTCTTCAAAATTTACCACAAATCACACACAAATCATCCTGTTATTCATCAATTGCCTCGAGCAGGCCCCAGTAACGTCTCTTTCATCCTAGCCCTGAGATTATATTCAAGGCTCTTTAGGAGAATGAGCCCCATCATTGTTACTGGTATTTGGCATATTGGGTACACCACGGGGAGTTTGCCAGACTCTACCATGTGGGCAGGCTACATTAGTAACCTGCTAGTTTGTCCAAAGTAGGAATGACATAATAAGATGTCATAATAAGATATTGCGTGGCCGCATTTGCAGCTGCGCGGTTCTGGGAGCTGGTTTTTATAGTCTCTGGGTCTTGGCCGTTGATGGGATTACACGGCGCCAGGGGGCCAGTTGGTGGGTGTGACCCCCGCCTACTGGAATTTGGAGGATCTGGGTGGAGGATGCTCGGCCCCAATCCGAGTAGGCTTGGAGATCTCGGCCCTGGAACCCGCGTGGCTTTGTCCCTCTGCCAGTACCTTCATGTGTGCGGAGAGTGGTCTCAGCATAGTGGTGGCTGGTCCTGGAGGTCTTCGGGTGCCAGAGTCCTGGTCGGGGCAGGGAGGAAAGCTCAACCTGCTCCCCTCCAAGGGGCCCCAGCGAGGACAGCCAGGCGCGGGGGCAGGAGACTGCACTGTTCTCTTCCGGGGCCGAGATCTCACACCCACCAAAATTTAACAGTCTGTATCTTAACCAAAATATGATTTATAAAATCTATTAGTATGTTCTATTTTTTTTAATCAAGAAGCCTGTGTGAGGGAATATTTTAAAGGCAACTCTACCCTTGAGATGCTTTATAACTCAAATATGAAATCACTATGGAAGCATAAGCAAGTCATAAAAGGAATCATTGCAAAGAGTTTGATCATACCTGGCAGGTGAAAAATAGTAGTATAAAAATTCTGCACATTTTGGATGGAGAATGAACAGAAAATTTTGTGCCAATGATACTAAGCAAGTATGGTCGTATGACTAGTCTAAACTAAAAAGCAGTTTTCTACCATGTTATATTGAACGATTGTATAGTTGATATGGGTTTCATTGATGAAGCAAGATAAACACATGCTTATGTTTCCAATAATCTTAGTCAGAAGACATATTAAATTTAGAATTTTGTCTCATTTCTGAGGTACAAGAATAGTCTAGAGACAATATTCTTTTGTCATTCAAATAAATAGTTCCAATGTATAGTCTAACATCGCCCATGAAGCAATATATAAAATCCCAGCTAGTGCAGTAAGCATAACTTTTTAGGAGAAAAGTTTTCTCAAATACTTAGAAAAGACAAGAATCTGCATTTCTTCATTATAAACACTTAAAAACATTCTTTTTTGCTCTTACATTTTTACTTTTAAATTTTAGGGACATTATGAACTCTTTCTGGTAGTCAGTAAGATCTTATTTTTATGATGATTTCAATCTTAACTTTGAAGATGCATTTTTTATTTCCTCTCACTCTGTATATTTTCCCCAGTGACTAAAAGATCCATACGTGACATAACTCTTCAGACTCTGGTTTATCTTAAGTGTTTGAATATACCTGATTTCAGTGGTATATAGTTTTAAAAGTATGCATGTGATGGTAGTGATCTGACCATCACATTTAGCTTCTTCTCTAATAAGGTAGTGAGAAACAGAGCTAGTTAGAAAGCAATACAACACCCATATTGAATTTTTAACAACTTAATACATTTTAGGAAATGATCCATCTGAAAGGCATTATGGCTTGCTGAAAAAAGCTGTACACTGGGAACTGGGAGAAATGGGCTCAATTCCCAGCTCTGCATCTGACTCACTCTTTGTCCTTGGGCAAGTCACTTAGCCTCTCTCTGTGTCTACTTCCTGCCTGGTGAAGTACGGAGAATAATGCATAAAGACTCCCACCTCAGCAAGATGTGTCGAAGCTGCATTTTGTTACTACTGAAGGGATCTTTTTTCCCTCTGCTGGATAATGACAAACTTATTTTTATTAGCTTCTAGTTTGATTAAATTTCATACTAAAAGCATGGGGCTACAACTATCTTCAAAAAAGCCTTTAATCCTTTAATTTACACTGGGATTTTACTGCAGTACATATTGTTTCATGTTAACAAACTCATTGCTTAGAGGGGGGTCTGTGGGTCCTATGAGTATAGAAATATTTCTTGTCTCAATCTACTTAAACACCAACCACAGTGTCTTTCCTGATCAATAGAGCTCATTGGAATAAAAAAAAATGGAAAGAAGAAGTGTGCATATAAGGAATAGAATATGTCTATTCAAAAATGCCACTGTTATCATTAGAATGTTGGCAGTGAGGAAATCAGTATCAATGAAAACGCATACACACATGATTATGGCAAGGTATAGACTGAAAAAATTATTAATTCTGTAGGACATACCAGGATTTATATAGCATAAAAATTAAATTTATTCATTTCTAACCTTTGACCTCATTAGATCATTTTGTACTCTTCTAGTTTCCCCTGAATATCATTTATAACATTTTAATAGTTTTAAACTAGTAGGCAATTATTGCTTATGCAATTGCTTTTTCTTATAAGGTTCTTTTTGTGTGCATGTGCTATACTTGATGGTGCTCCATGACTCCTAGCAGTAGTCAGGGTACCATACACAATGTTAAAGTTGCATACAAGGGAGTGCTCTGCATTGGACAACCATCTAACATGGGGCAGTTCTCAGGGTCGCTGACCCATCTTCTACCAAATAATACCCCTTGTACTATCTCCCTGGGCCATCAACTAACTTTCATATGACACAGTAGTCATTTATAATTTTCTTGACTTTGATCTTTTGAGATGATTCTTCCAGTTCTATTTTCTACATTCTGAATGTATAGGGTATTTATTTCATCTTAGACTAGTATCAGCATTTTTAAATAAATTAGATATTATGTAGGATAGACTAGATTCAAATCAAATGTTCCTGAATGCAATGTTGTCTAGGTGATGTAAAGTATTTCTAACATTGAATTAATAATGTAGACTCTAAGAGATGTAGAAAGGCCTTGGGCTTATAGTGTTATACCATTTTGCTTTGCGGAAATTGTCAGTGAAGAGGTAATGTATCATTCTAAATAAAAGACCACTTACCAGCTTACTAGTACTATATTTTATCAATTTCTTTATCTCTTGGAGGCTAAGTCTCCTTCTGCATGAAATAAGAATAAGTATGCCTCTCACATGATTGAAGTTTTAAGAATATGCTTATAAGTTGTTCTTTTTAGTAGCAGCCACTCTCAGTTAATAAAAGTATATTACTATCAGTAATAGTGAAGGTTGGTTTTGTAGTACTATTCATAAAAACTTGTATAATAGAACTATTTAAGAATAATACTTATTCTGTGAACAGAAAACAATACTGTTCATTGCAGAATCCATCCTAAAAGATGAACATTTTATATATGTTTGGTTATTAATCCTTTGGTTGTTTTAATAGATATAGTACTAATGGAAGATGCTATTCTTACACCTTTTCTAGAATGAAGTAAGTTTTAACTCATTTAACACACAAATTTTTTAAAAAATCCAGTGTCAAAATGGACTTTGCCAACAAATAGAATTTCCTCCCTCCCCAAGGTCATTGTGTGCTTTCTACCAAAGTCATTGCTTACTTGATCTTAGAGATTATAAGGTTTGCATCACTACAATACAAACATTTGCAGTCTGTAGTGTGAAGCTAATAATTCCAAGAAATCATTCATATCATATTGGAAGAGACCTTGGCCAACCTTATCTGCAAAGGAACCATGCAGAACAGAGAAGGACATCCAAAAGACACTCTATATGTTAAATTTTGAATTGTAGCCTGGGGTTACATATTTCTAGAGGGGTTCATTTTTTCAACTTTAGTTAGCAAAAAGGTGTCTCTAAGGTTTATTCTCCCTTAGATGGGGAGGAGCTGAGCACAGAGAATTGCAGAGGCAATGCAACTGATGCAGCAGCTAAGTGGTTCCGCCACCTGCATGGTTAATATAATACAATCAACTCTGGAATAGTCAGATGCACAGAATATGTTCTTTATACTGAGTGAATGCAAGGCAGATATAACTTTTAAGAGACTGGAGTCCAAATCTCTAAACTTATCTCATGAACTGCATTGCTATAAATAATGTAGTTCATGAAGTAAGAAGCTTGTTGAGGACTACATTTTCATGTAGATTATTGCTCTTGCTCCAGTGGTTAGTTACTAAAAAAATGTGATTCATTTTATCTTTCTGTTGTTCAAAATGACATTTTGACTATGTTAAAATAAAGAGCTCGACCCTCTGCTTACTTCTTGGTGGTGCTTCATGTTATGATGTTGCTGGGTGTCCTGTGAGAATGAACCACTAAATGAATCTGATAGTAGAATATATTAATGCCAATCTAAAATCATTGCTCTATATTCTTTGTATTACTGAGATTGCTTCTTTTGTGGATTTGAAACAAAGTTTTTATAGTTTTTTATAAAAAATTTGTTTAGTAAAATGACTTGCTTTAGGAAAAATATATGAACAACTAGGGGAGGAGAAACATATTTGTTTATTTTATACTCACAAAAATTATTATGCTTCTAGAAAATACTGCTCCCACCCCACCCAGGAAGAATGATATGATTGTATAATATCAAGTAAATGTTCAGTGCTCCTGAGTGATAAATTTACATAAAGGATAGTTTGCTTTCTCATCAGAGTCTGTGTACTAAAGATTTTCTGTCAGAAAATCAGAATGAAGACTAAAATTAAGAATTGGTTTTGTGTATTAATACTACACAGATCATTCTATACACATTTTGAAAACACTGAGCTAGATATTACTTTTGAATTTCATTATTTAGTGATGATATTTTTTTCTTTAGTAAAGAGACTAGGAGGAATGCCTAATAGCCATATTTCCCTCCTCAGAAGAAAGCACTAATCTTTACATATAAGTTAAAATCTGAGTTAATTTTTGTGCTATTTTGTCTTTTTAAGATAAAACGTATGTTACAGTCTTTTTTCTGCAAAGCAATTAGAGCAAGTAGTTCTAGGCAAAATATGTATAGCATTAATCTTGTACTTAAGTAATAGCAAATAACTTATTAGAGTAAGTAAATATTTGAATATTCTTTATGTGTAAGTTTATATATTATTTCAAATCAATTTTATAAAAATTGACAAAAATGACTTCCCAAAATAAGCATTATAATTTATAGTAGCAACACAAAAGTGTTATAGGAAATGGTCAAGTTAGACAGATTTTATATTGCTATTATATTTTCTAAATGGTGAATTCAAGTCTTGTTCCAATATTGTAGAAATAGGAGGGAAAGACATAAAAACATTTCTAGGGTGTTAAAGTGAGTTAACATCATAACCACCAACTGTCGGCAGGCTTTGGGGAGCCAGCAGGGAGTCATGTTTATCCCACATAATGGATGTGTGGTCACGGATCTCATTAAGCAATAACAATCTTTGGGAAACAGTCGTTCCCTCCCAAAGTCCACTCTAAATGTACTCTTCTGTAGTCCACCGAGGTTCATGCTGCTTATAAGGTCATCATGCTCTTTTTTTTCCCTCTTTTGAGTTTCTGTAAGCTGGTTTCTGTATATACAAAAGTATCTTGTCACATAAAAATTGAAATATCTGTGTCTCAAAAGTCCATGATAAGAAACCATTGCTTTAGATTCATGAGGAGAGTTCTTGGGTGAACATAGATGCTGTGATAAATAGTTTTGTGATAATGAGACACCCACCACTGCTGGTTTTACCTGCAGTAGTTGAGCTAATATACAAGTGCTATGACCCCAATGACCTTGGTGAATGAATTTTATAAACCAGTCAAAGTGTAGAAATGAAAACATAGTCTCTAAATCTACTGTGTATGGAGCACTGTGGGCATCCATATGGGGTAAATTTTTTTAACAGTAAATTTACCCATATTGCTGTCAATAGATAGAAATATTAAAAATGATAAGAAATTGATACAAATCTAATCATGGGATAAAAGAGATAACTAAAGAAAAAAGTGTCTAATAATTTGATTGTCAACAAGAAATTATTGAATCCTCAGGTGACCTCATTTTAACTGGCCAGTATTCAATCTGTTGTTCCTAGCCCCTAAGATTCTCATAAATCCTGTTTCAAATAAAAACAATTAAATTAAAACATTAGTGTCATGAAGTAATCAACAATGTGCAAATGTTGAAATGTGCACTGTATTTCATTAATTGATATGAATTTTGGATTGGATTTTTATGAGTGGCATAACAGTCAATGACATTTACAGTTGTGGTTTAGAAAATTTCTTCTCTTTCTATTTAATTGTTGAAAATCTAGACATTCTTTTTAAGTTTTTCTTTCTTTCTGTCTTTTTTTTGCTTTTTTTTCTCTCTGTATTACTCCTAGCAATGCTCTAAGATGCTGCAGATCAAATCAGGATCTACTGCGTTTAAGACAAACATTCTACCACTATCTCTCCAGCCTCGAAAATTTCTACACTATTTCTACAGGGAAAATGATGAGAACACTGGCAGACTTTATAAAAAGCAATGCTTTGTGAATGTACTGTTCATAAAGTAAATTTATATTCTTATATACACTAATAAACATATATATACATAAATATATACATACATATATATTTATAAGTATATTCATAAAATGCATTTATGAACATATTACTTATCTGGATACAGATCATATTTTGTTCTACTTTTTTAATAAGCAAAATTTAGTAATTGATGCTAAGCGATAAATAGATATTGGATACAGTAAAAAGATCAATCTTTCAAAAATTTAATTGCTGTAATATTTTTCAACAGTATCCATAATTTAACAACTATAACATATAATTTACCTAAGCTAACACAACATGATCCAAACTTCGGGTGGGACATACACAGATGTGAAAGACTTGTTGCGGTAGGAAGTGACATGTGTATTTTACCAAAAGTATTTTCAAAGATAGAATAATTTATGCTATTGGTAATAGCACATACATTTCAATGCAATGTGAAATGACCGAGAAATAAAAGATTCGGGTTTATATTGGAATTCAACTGCTTTTTGGCCGTCTAATTGAGAATAAGTCACTGCATTTCTCTATGTACAATTGTTGTATTTGCTGAATGTAACTAATGGCAACATATTACATAATATTGTTTTAAAAGTGAATAAGATAATGAAAGTGATTTTCAAATTCTATAGTGCTTTGTAAAATTAGAATTTCATTATTCTACAATAGTGATAATTAAAACAACTCTGCTTTTGTGATTTTTTAAAATTAGAAATGTTTTCATCTTTAAGAATGTAACTGTCAGTTTCAGAACTTCTATGACTGACAGAAAAACACAGGTTGATAACTTATTATTTTATTTTAATTTATTATTATTTTTAAAAAATTTTTATTAGTGAAACACCATGAGGTACAGTTGTAGACTTACAATTTTTTGTGCTTGGGTTTAAGTTATACAATGATCGAGTACCCATCCCTCCACCAGTACCCATTCTCCACCATCAATGATCCCAGTATCCCTCCAAACCCCTATCCCCCCACCCCACCCCGCCTCTGTAGCAGGGCATTACCTTTTGTTCTCTCTCTCCCTTTGGGTGCTGTGGTTTTCAAAAGAAACATTGAGTGGCAATCATGTTCGGTCTATAGTCTACTTTCAGCATGCATCTCCCATCCTGGAAGGATCCTCCCAACACCCTTTACTCGGTGCTCCTTTCTCTATCTGAGCTGCCTTTTCGCCTAGCATGTATAGCTGGCCTCCAAGCCATGGAGTGAACTTCCTGGTACTTATCTTGGCTATTCTTGGGTGTTAGTCTCCTAATTTGTTACTTTATATTCCCCAGATGAATGCAATCATTCTATGTCTGTCCCTCTCTTTCTGACTCATTTCATTTAGCATGATAGTTTCCAAATAGTACCACTTGTATGTAAATTTCATGACTTTCATCTTTTCTAACAGCTACATAGGTACTCCATTGTGTAGATGTACCAAAGTTTCTTTAACCAATCATCTATTCTCGGGCACTCGGGTTTTTTCCAAATTTTGGCTATTGTGAACAGTGCAGCAATGAACATAGAAGTGCAGATGTCATTTTGACTGTACTTTTTTGCCTCTCTGGGATATATTCCCAGGAGTGGTATTACTGGTTCAAATGGGAGCTCAATTACTAATTTTTTTTGAGAATCGTCCATACTGTTTTCCAAAAGGGCTGAACCAGTTGGCATTCCCATCAGCAGTGAAGGAGTGTTCCCTTCTTGCCACATCCCCGCCAACACTGGTTGCTTTTGTTCTTTTGGATGTGGGCCAGTCTCTGTGGTGTGAGACAATATCTCATTGTTGTTTTGATTTGCAGCTCCCTGGTATTAATGATGCAGAGTATGTTCTCATGTGTCTTTTAGCCATTTGGATTTCTTCTTTGAGAAAGTTTCAGTTCATTTCGTCTCCCCATTTTTTTTGATGGGGTTGGATGTTTTCTTCTTGTGGAGTTCAACTAGTACTTTGTACATTCTTGATATCAACCCATTGTCGAATGAGTATTGGGCGAATATTCTTTTCCATTCTATAGACTGTCTTTGTATTTTGGTCATTGTTTCTTTGGAGGTGCAAAAGCTTCTTAGTTTAAGATAGTCCCATCTGTCTATCTCTATTTTCACTTGCTTGGCCAGTAGTGGTGTATCATCTTTGAAGATATCGTTAGCTTCATTGTTGTGGAGGGTTTTGTCAACCTTGTCTTCAATGTACCTTATAGATTCTGGTGTGATGTTGAGGTCTTTAATCCATTTTGATCTTACTTTTGTACATGGTGTTAGGCAGAGATCTGAGTCCCCCCCCTTTTTTTTTGCTTGTAGCTGTCCGATTTTGCCAGAACAATTTGTTAAAGAGGATTTCCTTGCTCCACTTCACATTTCTTGCTCCCTTATCAAAGGATCATATGTTTGGGGGGAGATGTCAGTATATTCAACCCTGTTCCATTGATCTGCAGCTCTGCCTTTGTTCCAGTACCATGCTGTTTTACTGATCCAGATGGATTCATTAGAGAATTTTTCCAAGCATTTAAAGAGGACTTATTGCCAGTTCTTCTCAAGATTTTCCAGGAAATTGAAGAAACAGAAACTCTCCCAAACAGTTTCTATGAAGCCCATAACTCTCTAACACCAAAAGGAAATAAAGACACCACAAGAAAAGAGAACTACAGGCTGATATTCTTGATGAACACAGATGCAAAGAGTCTCAACAAAATACTAGCAAATAGACTTCAACAACTCATCAAAAAGATCATACACCATGACCAAGTAGGATTCATCCCAGGGATGCAAGGATGGTTTCACATTCAAAAATCAATCAACATAATCTATCATATCAATAAAGATAAGATAAAAATCATATGATCATACCAATAGATGCAGAAAAAACTTTTGACAAGATCCAGAACCAGTTTATGATGTAAACCCTCGCTAAAATGGGTATAGAAGGGACTTTCCTCAATATAGTTACAGCCATCTACCACAAGCCTATGGCAAGCATCATCCTTAATGGGGAAAAAATTGAGAGCAATCCCTCTAAGATCAGGCATGAGACAAGGATGCCCACTCTCTCCACTGCTGTTTAATATAGTAATGGAAGTACTTGCAATAGCGGTTAGGCAGGAAAAAGATATTAGGGACATTCAAGTAGGAAAGGAAGAAATCAAGCTCTCACTATTTACAGATGATAGGATACTATAATTAGAGAACCCTAAAACCTCTACCAAGAAACTCCTAGAAACAATAGACTTGTATAGTAAAGTTGCAGGTTATAAAATCAATTCCCAAAAGTCCATGGCTTTCCTATACGCAAATAGTGAGAGAGAAGAAAGTGACATGAAAAAACAATACCATTCACAGTTGTGCCCCCCCCCCCCCAAATCAAGTACCTAGGAATCAGTTTAACTAAGGACGTGAAAGACCTGTACAAAGAAAACTATAAAACGCTACTTCAGGAAATAAAAGAGGACATGAGATAATGGAAAAATACCCCCTGCTCATGGATTGGCAGATTTAACATGGTCAAAATGACAATACTCCCCAAAGCATTGTACAAATTCAATGTGATGCCTATAATGATACCCATGACATTCTTCAAAAAAATGAACAAACACTCCTGAAATTCATAAGGAACAATAATCCCCCATGAATAGCTAAAGCAATTATTGGGAAAAAGAAAATTAGAGAAATCAACCTCCCTAACTTCAAACTCTGATAACTTATTATTTTAAATAATGCTAAATAGACTTTTACTTTGAACAATATAGTGAGTGACATTATAATTAATAATTAATATGCGGTGCTGGAAAGATAATCAAGTGAATTGGGCTCTTACCTTGCATATATCTGACCTAGTTTGACCCCGTGTACCTCTTATGATCAACTATTCAATGTTAAGAGTGATTCCTGAGTGCTGAGCTAGGAGTAAGGGCTGAGCACTGCTGGGTGTGGCCATGAAACCAAAACTAGGTAAATAATTTAGCATCTTAGTAAAAATTCAGGCTTCAGAGCTCAGTTTATATTAGAAATATAATATTTCTGAGGGGTGAAAAACATAAATATACAGATAATCAAGCAGGTCAGATTACTTGAAAGAAGAGCTAAAATATAAAAATTTCTATCACTTTAAACATCTAATTACTTAAAATATAATATTAGATAGATGAGAGATAGCACAGCTGGTAGAGCATCTGCCTTGCATGTGGCCAACCCGGGTTCAATTCCTCTGGCCCTCTCAGAGAGCACAGCAAGGTACCATAAGTATCTCGCCCACACGGTAGAGACTGGCAAGCTACCTGTGATGTATTCAATATGCCAAAAACAGTAACAACAAATCTCACAATGGAGAAGTTACTGGTGCCCACTCGAGCAAATCAATGAGCAATGGGAGGACAGTGCTACAGTGCTATAATATTAGATGCTGTTTTATCTAATTTAGCATTAAATTATTAGAAGCATATTAATCTCTAGAAACAAGAAAAATCAAAGTAGTAGTTTCATGATCAGAAATAGTCATATTTATAATTTTATTAAAAACTTTAAACATATATAAAGAATTGCTACACAGATCCATAGAGATAATACTAGAACAAAAATAATTATCTTCCATATGACTGACCCTGATTTGATCCCATCAATACATTGGTTGGTTGCCTGAGTGATCATGTTTTATGTGTTAGTACAGAGCCAGAAGACAGACCAGAGCACCGGGAATAAGACCATAGTGAGGTGTTAGACCAGCGTATCAGGAGTAAGACCAGAATACCTGGTTTTGGTCCAAAACCAAAATTGAAAATGATGATGATAATAATAATGATAATAATAATACATCGAATTTTCCTGGGAAAATAACAGGGAATAGGAGTGACCTAAGTTTACTCCCCTCTGTAGTCATTCTTGCCAGTTGACATAGGTGACCTTTATAGATTTTGGAAATTAACCTGTAGATATTTCCCCATAGCAGTTGTCAAAAATGATGTAGTTATTGCCCCTTTTGAGTATGTTTTCGCTTAGACTGTGAAATATGTGTATATATATATATATATATATATATATATATATATATATCATGTAATCCCATCAACGTCCGAGATCCAAAACCAAAACCAAGCTATCGGAAGAGAACAACGCAGAGTCTCCTGCCCCTGCGCCTGACTGTCCTCACTGGGCCCCCTTGGAGGGGGCCGGGTTGAGTTTCCCTCCTCACCCCGAGCAGAGCCCCGGCAGCTGAAGACCTCCAGAACCCAGCTACAGCCATCTTAAGACCACTCTCCACATGCTCAAATGAGCCTCAGGCATGAAGGAACTGGCAGAAGAACCCAGGTGTGTGGGGCTCGGGGCTGAGATCTCCAAGCCTGCTGGGATTGGGACTGGGCCTCCTCCACCCGGATCCTCCACCCCCCCCCATCTTCCAGTAACTAGAGAGTTACACTCACCAACTGGCCCCGGCGCTGTGTAATCCCATCAATGACCAAGATCCAGAGACTATTAAACCAAGCTCCCGGAAGCGCACCACAGCATTCGTGGCTGTGTGACTTCTTATTGTCTAGTTCTTGCTCTTAGAGAACCTAGCAGGCTACCGAGAGTATCCTGCCAGCACGGCAGAATCTGGCAAGCTCCCCGGGGCATATTCAATATGCCAAAACCCAGTAACAATGATGGATCTCATTCCCCTTACCCTGAAAGAGCCTCCATTGTGGCACCTGCTAAAATCTCAGGGCAAGGACAAATGAAGACCTTACTGGTGCCTGCTCAAGGAAGTTGATGATCAAAGGAATGACAATTATACAGTGATATATGTATATATACACAAATATACA
Source organism: Sorex fumeus (assembly GCF_029834395.1). Classification (NCBI taxonomy): domain Eukaryota; kingdom Metazoa; phylum Chordata; class Mammalia; order Eulipotyphla; family Soricidae; genus Sorex; species Sorex fumeus. Next base: position 23,900,768 of record NW_026606092.1, read on the forward strand.
TACATACATCTGTACACACATTTACTGTTATTCCCTTTATATAATATGACATATATTTTAAAAGATTGCCTATTCATAAATACTCATTCATTAAGGGCCCTCAGGGGGTGCTCTGGAAGACCCACATAGAATGCCCGCTTTGGCCATTTTCTGGTAAACAAATTTACCCCTAGTGTGGTGTGACGATTCGAGAATACAGTATGCTATATGAGTTCTTCAGTGCTGAGAATTATTTGGGCTACCCTAGGGGTGCTCAGGGTCTTCCAGTGTTATACTTCTGTGGGAAACCTTGTGATTTAGGATTTAACCTGAATTATTGTGTCCCTAAATCTCTGTACTGTCTCTCTGGACCCTAGCATATATATTTTGATTTGTTACTCTAATGCATAGTATTTAGAACATGGTAAACGTTTAGGACAGATAAAGAAATAAAATTCACTATATATTTTGAAGGGCTGAAGCAATAGCACAGCGGTAGGACATTTGCCTTGGTGCAGCCAATATGGCCGACACGAGTTCAATTCCTCCACCCCTCTCGGAGAGCCCGGCAAGCTACCGAGAATACCTCGCCTGCAGGGCAGAGCCTGTCAAGCTCCCCGTGATGTATTCGACATGTCAAACACAGTAACAAGTGTCACAATGGAGACGTTACTGGGCCCGCTCGAGCAAATCGATGAACAATGGGAGGACCATGACCATGATATATTTTGAGAGTTTCTCATAGGTTTAGGTACCAACTTTGCTTAACTCTCCTCATGTTTAAGAAATGGACATCTGATTTATTGGTTGCTTGATTTTTTTTTAAAGATTGGTTGAGTATAAGACAGAGAAATACTTGAGAAACTGTACAGCCACTGCTTCCTTAGATGAGACTCAAATAGAAAAACCACGAAGTACTGTAGCTGAGCATAAGTATAGTAGAAATGTAGTAGAAATGATTCAAGTGCAAAACAAAATTATCTTTAAAATCTTTATGACTCTACATTACAGCAAACTCATCTCTGCTCCACATAGGTATCCACAGGATTCAATCCAACATTTGGAAAATATCCACCTTTAAATAAAATAGTTGGAGCACTGATTTCAGATCAGACTTTGCTAATTAAAGAGTGCTACTTTCCTTTATGACAAACAGCATACCAAACCTTCCACAAAAGGAATAAAAACCTCTGAGATATAGCTGATGAAGCTTTTAATGTCAATAAATGCCGTTTTGTGCGTCAGTATTGTGAGAGCTTCCTTTTCACAAATGGAAGAGATTTTATTTTTCAACTCTCCAGTGAAAAGAATGGGGATTTAGTGTTGGCATTAGTGAACCCTGTAATAAAACAAATCCTACCTTAAAGTTCCCCTTGAAGTAAAGGATGACAATTGATCTTTTCATTTGGTAATATGTGGATTAGAGATATCCCTCCACTGTACCACAGAGGTGTGTCATCTTAGCTGCTATCTTCATAAATATCCTAGCGGGAGAAAAAGGAATTGTAAAGAAATTGAGAAATTGCTTTTGGCTTAGTTAGACATTACTTGATTAAAGATTTGGAAAGTGCTATGAAAATACATTAGTTTTCTGACAATATTGTAAATGAAGCTCAACAAGTATGCACCAGGGTACTGACGAGATACATGGAAGGAAGCTTTTTACACAGCTGACAGATCTTGCTAATGAATCTTGGATTGGCACAATATTTAATTTGGCTTTACCTTATTATACAGCAGGTGAGAATCAGCCACTAGCATGAGGTCAGAGATGGCAGTTTTTGGCATATTGTGCTCATAAAAATTTATGGCACAATCTGGCTTAAACATTGAGTTCTCTGATATAGACTTATTTAAAAAAAATTTGAGTCATCTTTTAAAGATTAGAATGTTAAGTGGCATTTGTAAAAGAAAATAATGACCTGTGTCATCTCATTTATTGTTTGTTTAAGACTTCTTGCATTATTTGTTTTAAACTGTAAAATTTGTACACTAAAAATAATTCTAGTTAGATTCCTGTATGATTATCAAAAACAAATAATCATATTAAACTCAAAATGCTTTCTTTGCTATATTAAAATATCATAAAGAAGATAAAGAACATCAAGTTAGGCTGCTTCATGTGAATGAAAACACGTCTATAAGATTGTCCTTAATGAAACTAGGTGTATAATTGACTAGAAAAAAAATGATAAATAGTAAGTTCTAAATTAAGAAGCTGCTTTTTATAGATGTGTACATTTACTCAGAAGCTTGGGTCTCTGTGTTCTGTGTGCTAAATCTACACTTAACAACATCAAAATGTTATACAAAGAGATTGCCCAATAAATTAGTATAATTTACTTTAATAATTTAATTGCTACAAATAATTTGCAATAATTATATTTACCTACATGGAAATCAAGATAAAAGATACAACATGAATTAGTTGTTCATAAACCATTAAAAATAAAATACAAAAAGTGAAAATAGTAAATTAGCCTTTTTGGCTCTATAAATCTTTATATCTGTAGGAGATTTCAAGAAAACTCTACTTGCCAATTTGCTGGGTATGTATTTCACACTAGAGGATCATGTATTTTCTTTCTCTACAACTGAGAGAGAAAATCTTCTATTTAAACTTTTATATTTAGAGACAGGCTTCAGAATTCAAGAGGGTAATTGAAAGAAATCCTATCTATCCTCCAAACAGTTTAATTCTTTTTCTCCTTATATATTAAGGCCCTCCCGTTGATCATCGATTTGCTCGAGCGGGCCCAGTAACGTCTCCATTGGAGACTTTGTTGTTACTGTGTCTGGCATATCGAATACGTCACGGGGAGCTTGCCAGGCTCTGCCGTGCGGGCGAGATACTCTCGGTAGTTTGCCGGGCTCTCCGAGAGGGGTGGAGGAATCAAACTCGGGTCGGCCATGTTGGCTGCGTGCAAGGCAAACGCCCTACCGCTGTGCTATCGCTCCTTATATATTAATTTATTTCAAATTAATTTTAGCTTTTAGAACTCAATATATTTTTATTGGTAGTACTTTTATTTTGTAAAATTATCAGGCTTTGTATTATGCTCCATTAAATTAATAAAATACATTCCAAGGATTTCTTTCCCATTATGCAAAATGTCTCATCCTATTTTTTTGTTTTCCTTTGTTCAAAGATATAGTTTGCTTTATATTAAAGTTTTGCCTTTGAAATCTACTATAAGTAGATTACATTTGAACCATCATCTCTTTTAAATATGTATATAGATCCCGTCAATATGATTAGCTTTGGGTGGTTTAAAAAATATCTTTATCAATAGTTAGTCATTTCCCTCCCCCAACACACACACACTTAGAAAGCTGTGGAAACTAATTTGGGAATGTTGTCTTCATAAGTTCATAGGAAAAGCTGTGAAATAGTAATAAGAAAATTTAACTGAAGGAATCTTTAGTTACTTTATAATTGCATACTCTAAAATACACTTTACATATTCTATTTCTTTAGTCATGAAGAGGATGTTTGAGTGAATGTGTTAATGGGATGCAGAAATTTCCAGAATCCATGTATCTGAAATATTGTGCTTCATTATTACCTTGAGATAATTTTGTGCTTTAAAATACACTTCTGTATGTTTAAAATCATTGTTAATCATATTCTTATAAACTGTTACCTCTTACATTATACAGGAAGGCCAACTATCCAGAAATTCCAACAGCCACTAAGTGTCAAAATTGCACAGAACAGAACTCACATCTTTGAATTTCTAAACCTTTTGTTTCATAACTGTTACATTATAATATAGCTTCACAGAGAAAATGTATTAATATTTAATGAAAAGTTAGTGTTATTACTATGAAGTAATATCAGAGGCTTATTTTTTAAACAAATATAACTGAAAGTATCATGTAAGTGTTTCAATACTTGTTAGAATCCCTTGGAAAGCTAAAAAACCTTGTTTTAATAAAGGCTTAGGCACTCAAAATTTTGGAAATTATTATTTTGGCATTACCTTAAATTACTATGACATCTTTCTTTTAAACCTAATGCTTTCAAATCTTGATTTCTAAAGTATAAAGTTGATTTTTTTTATAAAATCAAAACTGAACTAGATGGAGGTAAAATTTGTGGCTGAAGGTGATTGATCAGAGTTTTTATTTTATTTATTTTTATTTATTATAAAATAATCTTATTATTTGCTCGAGCGGGCCCAGTAACGTCTCCATTGGAGACTTTGTTGTTACTGTGTCTGGCATATCGAATACTCTCGGTAGCTTGCCGGGCTCTCCAAGAGGGGCGGAGGAATCGAACTTGGGTCGGCCATGTTGGCCGCTTGTAAGGCAAACGCCCTACCCTCTGTGCTATCGCTCCAGCCCAGCACAGCGGGTAGGGCGTTCGCCTTACAAGCGGCCAACAATGGCCGACCCGAGTTCGATTCCTCCGCCCCTCTCGGAGAGCCCGGCAAGCTACCGAGAGTATTCGATATGCCAGACACAGTAACAACAAAGTCTCCAATGGAGACGTTACTGGGCCCGCTCGAGCAAATCGAAGATCAACGGGAGGGCCTTTACCTTTACCTTTTACCTAATCTTATTATCTTATTTTTCCTTTGGAGAACCTGGCAGGCTACCAAATGTATCCTGCCCGCACAGCAGAGTCTGGCAAACTTCTCGTGTCGTACTCAATATGCCAAATACCAGTAACAATGACGGTTCTCATTCTCCAAACCCTGAAAGAGCATTGAAATGGCTCTTTGAAAATCTCAGAACTAGGAAGAAGGAGACGTTACTGATGCCTGCTCAAGGAAATCGACGAACAACAGGATGATCGTGATCGTGATCGTGATTTATTTATTTATTGTTTTAATTTTTTTTTTTGGTCACACCGGCGATGCACAGGGGTTACTCCTGGCTCATTCACTCAGAAATTACTTCTGGTGGTGCTTGAGAGACTATATAGGATGTTGGAATTGAACCCGGGTTGGCCATGTGCAAGGCAAATGCCCTACCCAATGTACTATCACTCCAGCCCAAGAGTTTTTGTTTCGGGGTTTTAATTATAGAAAGTGATTTTAACTCTGAGGTTGTGTTTAAAGGGAATTCTTTAAAAAAATAAAATGCTTTAGAATGTCTCTTGGAATGGGGGAGATAGATCAATGACGTGGAGTGTAACCCTTACATGAATGAAACCCAAGGACCAAGGACCTAGTACCAGTGCTTTGAAGTGTGGGCCTGGTACCTCCAAACACCATTTTATTTCTGTTGACTCCCTGGGATGCAGGCATGAGAAGAAAGCAGAGCACTGCCAGGCTGAGTATTTCCAGGAGTGGCTTCTATTTCATAAAGCATGACAAGGGAGGTCACTTAAAGTAATATGAAAATTGCGGCTGGAGTAATAATACACAGGGTAGAGTGCTTGTCTAACATGTGGTGGAGCAGAATTCAATCCCTGACATCCCCCAAACCCCACCAGGAGTGGTCCCTGAGCATGAAGTCAGGAAAAACCCACTTACTGAGCCAGATATATCCCTCCCACCACTCCAAAGAATAATAGTTTCCTTGGTAGCCTCAGTTGAACATTAAGTGTCTTGTAGTGCCTAACATAAGAATAAGTTCATCTGGATTTGTTAGGATTGAGTCATCCAAATTCCCATTTTACTATGTTATTTTCCTAATATTTATCATAATAAAATAAGATTAGAAAAATTGTGTATGCAATTTAAAATAAAGTCTGTATATAATTTAATCTTCCATAGTTTTTTCCTTCCTCCTTCTCGTTGTTTCTTTTTCCATTCTTCTTTTCCTCTTTTGCTTCACTCTTCAGCCTCACTTTTCCAAGGAAAAGAAAAGCAAAAATAACTATTTGTGACCCTGAATGCTTGTAAGAGCAAGAATAAATTGGAAATAGCTTAAAAATAACACAAATAGGACTATCAGTTCAATTTTATTATGATCTTGAAGAATCATTAAAGCAGCTTGGTTTTTATCATCAGAATTTCTTCTGGAGTTTGAAAGGTGAAAGGTTAATGAGTCATTTACTGAGGTATGCAGTTTTCCTTCATTTTTCACTTACAATTATCGTCACTTGTTTTAAAATATAACACAGCTTCCAAATGTATTGTAGTTATTCATTATCTCTGCCAATTAAAGTTTCTAAATCATAGACTTAAAATGAATCAAAAATAAGCATTAATTGATTTCGATCTCTGAATGCCCACTTCCTGAACAAATGAATGGGACAGATTTACTTTTGAAATTTGCTTTCCGGGGCAGCTGGAGCACTGGGGCTCAGCAGATGTTAGTCTCTAAAGAGCTGATATTTCCATCCAAATCTGACTCTGGACTATTGTCTTTTCACATGGAATGGAATATTTGTTGATAGAGAGGTGTCAATGCTAATGGAGTTTTGAATGAAGTAATAGGAGCTTCAGAGAACGTTTATATTCACTAAGCCTGTTTGTGTGATGCTAAGGTCTCCGGATATCTCAAGGCCAAGTTTCTTCTGTAAACGGCAGATCTCGACTTCCTTCTAGGTGTTCTCAGAAGGAAATTCAGTTTTTAGATAGATAATGCAAGATCAATATTCTCAAAATCAGGCTGAAAAAATTACCATACTTCATTTAGAAGTGAGACTGACAAATGTAGAAAATCCCGTTTCGCTGTGGTAACCTGGAATCACTGTGGTGACATTGTACACATTTGCACTGTTTGTGAAATTCTAATCAATAGCAACTTTCGTATAGAGTCTGAGCTTTACTTCTCCATTCAGCAGGCTCCTTTATGATTGATATCTCTCTAACATGTAGAAATCCAGGCTGCTATCCCAGGAGTGGCATTATCATGAGGTTGTTGCCATAGAAACTTTGCAATTGCTGACGTACTTTTTGCCATTGGAAACTTAAATGCTATGGCAAATTTAGAGTTTTAAATTATTAAGAAACGGAACAAATTCTGTAGAGGTATATATCTTTTTTCTCTCTAAAAGAACTACTTGGGGAACTAGTTATTTTGACAAATCGATGAAAGGGTCTTATTAGTAGTACCGTTTGAGATCTACGGCATACTAACAAATAAGGCTGTGTGAAGATTTGGGTGTGATAAAGGAAGTTGCCTATAGATATCCAGAATTTAGAAAATCTTAGTGAAGTATTGTTTCATTTGGAATCAATTGGGTGATTTTGTTTCTTGGATTTGCTTTGGGGCCTTCCCTGGCAGTGCTAAGATCCTACTGTTGCCTCTGTCTTCAGGGATCAGTCCTGGAGGTGCTCAGAGGAACATTTTGAGTACAGGGGCTCAAACCCGGGTTTGCTGCATGCAAGGGAAGCACCCTGACCCATCACTCCTATCCCATCATACCAGATTTTTAACTCCTTAAATAGAACTTGAGGGGAAAAGTCTCCATTTTCATTGCTGTTTTTAAGACTGAATAAGTAGTCAAACAATGCTAGGCATATTAGTCAAGAAAAAATAAATTTAATAATGCACATATGAATAATTTACTTTGATATAAATTCTTTTATTTGGGCTAGGTGGGTGTCACACTCAGCAGGGCTCAAAGCTGCCTCCTAGCACTGACTCAGGGACTCCTCGGTGGGCTTGGGGTATACCTGGAGTGTTAGAAATGAACTGGGTTGGTCACATGCAAAGCAAACAACCTCTTTGTTGTACTATTGCTCCTGCCGCACAAGGCTATAAATTCTAAAAAGCAGAGTAAACCTGAATTGCTTATTTCATGTTTATGGACTTCGAATCAAGAAGATGAGCTCCATTCACATAGCAATGAGGAAATGACTTGTTTATTCAGAGAGGAAGTGGATGACTTTTTTGGCTAGGGAGGACATGTACTCTGATAAACTTGAGTAATCTCCACCAGTCCCCATACTGCATTCGGCTGTATCATAAAAGAGAGCACTATTACTATAGCATTAGGAAATGGGCGAAGAACTTAAATTATATAGCAGATATTTCCCATCTCTAGGGCCTAAAATAATCTAAATTCCTTGTTGATGGTAGCAGTTTCACTTGAGATCTATAGATTCTGAATTGAAACCTAGTGTGAAATCTACTTAATTGAAATCCCATACTAGTATGACATATACTAGTCAACAACGTCTGGTCATTCTGGAAGACTGCTATCACAAAGGGAAATGATTTTTTTTAATAATGTAAAAAACAAAATTGCTAAAGAAATACAGGAAAGATAACTTGTCTTCCTTTAGATAATCACTCAACACATATATGTTTCAGGTTAAAGTAGAAAATATTTTATACTTATGTTAATATTGTTCTGTTTGCCTATAGCAGTAAATGTAGGCATAGAATACATGAGTTTATAGGTTTATAGAACGATATTGCTTCTTTGCCTTGATTTTTTTTAATTTTATTTTTTATTGATCACCGTGAAATACAGTTACAAAGCTTTCATGTTTGAGTTTCAGTCATACAGTGATTGAACACTCATCCCTCTACCAATGCACATTTTCCACCACCAATATCCCCAGTATTCACCTCCTGTCCCAACCCTCCCCGTTCTTCTATGGCAGACAATTTCTCTCTTACTCTCTCTCTACTTTTGATTATTATGGTTTCCAATACAGATACTGAGAAGCTATCACATTTGGTCAGTGTCCAAGACAATGATTAAGTACTGATCCCCCCACCAGTGCTCACTCTCCACCACCACTGATCCCAGTATCCCTCCCATCCCCCATCTCCCCCATCCCACCCTGCCTCTGTGGCAGGGCATTCCCTTTTGTTCTCTCTCTCCTTTTGGGTGCTGTGGTTTGCAAAAGAGGCACTGAGTGGTAATCATGTCCGGTCTATTGTCTACGTTCAGCTTGCATCTCTTATCCTGGGAGGATCCTCCCAACACGCTTTATTTGGTGTTCCCTTCTCTACCTGAGCTGCCTTTTCCCCTAGCATGTGTGGCTGGCCTCAATTTTTAAGATAACTTACCAGTTATAGTATAAAATTGTTTTAATGTTAAGCCCATTATTATGTTATAAAAGTAAAAATGGATTCTAGTATGGATTGAAATATAACAAGATCAATAAATATTTATTATTTTAAATGTGGGCTGGAGTGATAGCACAGCGGTAGGGTGTTCGCCTTACAAGCGGCCAACATGGCCGACCTGAGTTCGATTCCTCCGCCCCTCTCGGAGAGCCCGGCAAGCTACCGAGAGTATTCGATATGCCAGACACAGTAACAACAAAGTCTCCAATGGAGACGTTACTGGGCCCGCTCGAGCAAATCGACGATCAACAGGAGGGCCTTTACCTTTACCTTATTTTAAATGTACATTTCTGTTCATTAATAAGCTTTTGACTAAAATGAATTGGAACATGGCAGAATATATGACTTAATATGTATCATATACATGTTATAGTTGTGTCTTTGTCATTTTTACTCTTTATGAATAATGTTTTCAGTCACTAGTGCCTGGGAGCAAGTTGTTATTTGCAAAAGTCATTCCTAATGGCAAGAGTCAACTCATGAGTTCTTAATAAAGAGGAATACTGAAATTCAGAGAAGGACATTCCAATTTTTAAAAATTTTCAAATGTATTATCATAGCTTCTTAAAATAGATTTTAAGTTTTAACTTAAAACTTGTTTCCTTCTTTGTTTTATCATTTGACTATGACATATATTTATTTAGATTGTTCAGAATAATGTGAATTCTCAAGTATTATAAGATTGAAATGCTTTAAGGTTAACTATCATTTCAATACTTATTTATACTGACTTCACTGAGTTATAATGAGAAAAAGAACAATTTTATATATTCTCATTCTGTTTCTATTGAATTCCACAAAGTATTTGATGATCTCAACTATATATAATATATAAAGAAAGGAAATAGATAGTGATCAATGAAAACAGATGTTTAGACACAAATATCAGATTATATTATCATGAAGGGAAGCAACAGGTTATAGGGAGGACAAGCATAGATAAGAAGGAACCTAAGAACAGTATTGGATGGTCACTGGCACTTTAGAGGTAGGTATGAGGCTATAACATTGTATGCTAACACATAAAATTTAACAAAATTGTTGATCACAGTGCCTCATATAAAAGTTTAAATATGTGAAAATCACTGATAAAGATTTTGATTGTTTTCCAGTGCATCTGGATTCATTCTTGCATTTGAAACCCAAATCTGAAAATAAATACAACATTGTATATTTTAATACTATAAAATGTCTCCTTTAAATGCAAAGATTTTTTGGAGGATGACATGCTTGGAGAGTGCGTGAAATCTCCTAGATCTTGTCCCATGCCTTGCCCTCTGCTTCTTCTCTGTCAGTTTCTAAGTATAACACATTCAGTCCCAAGATTGGTAACTGCCACTTTCCTGTGGACAGGTTTCACTTTACTCCTCAGGTCAATGGCATATAATTGCAATAATATTTTCTTGGAGATAATCCATATTGCAGCTATACAAGCACATAATTAAATTTACAGCAGAAGTTGGAGGGAAGAGCACCAGTCCTTACAGATGATGTTCCAAGAGACAGGCTGTTGACAGTAGAGGGAAAATGGTTTCCTTTGCAGAAGTTCACTCATAGTCTTTTTTGAAAAAGTCTTGCAAAACTGAAACTATCAACCCAGAACTCAGTATTATATACCAAAGGCACCTCATATCAGCCTAATTTATCCATATTTATGCCATATTCCAGTGTTGTTTTAGGAGGATGATCTGTTTATTCCATTTAGGTGAAGACTTCACATGCTTTCTATTATTCTTAGCTTACACTTCTTCTCTGCTTAAATTGATAACATAAGTTATCCTATCGCCTCCATCTGTGCATCAGCAGAGTGCCACTCTGAATACTCCTCACTTTTTCATCATGGAATAATTACAATGTTAGTGCATGTAGCAGTTGAATTTGCTAGAATCATTTCAGAATCATCTTATAATGTATTATTTTAGAGGAGAGAACTCAGTAGCACCCAGTTCTGTCCTCTATAATAAACTGGTGATCTTCTGAGTAAAGTGAAAACAAACAAACAAACAAAATAGCAATCTTGAAAAATAAATTTAAAATGATGTTCTTTAAGCTGAAAAGAAATGAAAATACATTGTAGGAATCCTAATGTTGGAGTGATTTCGAAGGCATTTAAAAATATATTTTTAAAAGAAGATCTGTCAGAAATAAAATAGTTCTTTGAACTATAGCATTATCACAATAATTCAGATGTTATTTTGCATTGTATTAATGTGCTTTGAATTGCTGTAAACATTTTCTGAAATATTTATTAATGCAACTGTTCCATTTCAAAGCATCAAAGAATATTTGAGTTAATAGTGTTGAAGAAAATGTGAAGTTCTTGATAATATACATGAAACTACAGAAAGTGCTTATTAAAAAACATGTTTTCAGGATCTGACCTTCAGAAAAAAGTATTATTTTTAACGTTTGGCAGGGTAGAGTTAGTATGTAAGCTAGATTTGAGCTAGAGGAGAATAATAACTTAGTCTCTTTTATTTTTTACATTAGAAAACAGTGAAAGATTTTCTCTAACTTGTCCTTGTTCTTCCAAACATTTTTTTCAAATAGGAAATTTACACAAGAATATTAGTCTTTGATGCTTCATTTTCAGAAGAGACCTGCAAAATGAAGAGAGTGACACCATATGATTTATTCTCATGAGAAATTTGAAAGGAACAAGAAGTACAAAAACTAGAACTGTTGCTAACATTGTTTACATCAGTACATGATGTTTTCTTTATTATGAATGCAATATTTGCGTGCTTCAAAACTGGAATGGAGAATCTTCATAAAATTTTTGCAAAATCAACTTCAAAACAGTAACTTCTTAATTTAATGATAATTACATGGTTTTCAAATTTAATTTTTTTTGAGTTATAATTTCTCAACAGACATTCTGCGTATGTGAACATTTAAATAAATGTTCTGGCTTCAAAACTACACTAGCTTAGCTAAGTTTTAAATAAGATTTTCCATTTTTTTTAAATCAGTAATGTATTTTTTTAGTGTTAATTCTGAATCCAGTGTGAAATTGCCCCTTCCTTTTGATTCACACATGCTATTATAAGAAATAAAGTACCATTAAAAAAATTAACACAGACCAACCTTGTATTTGTGAAGGATTGTAAGTGTTTGAGGGACTGGAGCGATAGCACACAGGGTAGAGCATTTTCCTTGCACGCAGCTGACCTGAGTTTGATCCCCGGCATCCCATATGGTCCCCTGAGCACTGCCAGGAGTAATTCCTAAGTTCAGAGCCTAGAGTCACCCCTGAGTATCGCCGGGTGTGACCCAAAAAAGCAAAAAAAAAAGTGTTTGAAGCCTTCATTTGTTTCCTTTAGGGGTGGGACTGGGGGAGTGGCTCCCTGAACACTGTTGGGTGTAGTTTCTACTGGGACAACCGAGGAAAATTCTATAGCAGCGAACACAATTCAGAAAAATCCATTTATCCAAGTGCTAGCAGAGAGAGGTTCTTATCCCTGACCACAGAAGTATGAGAGTCAGAAGACAAGAAGACTTCAAGCAAAGCATTTATTAGAAGTGAAAATAACATCCCCCATACCCGCCCACTGAATAGTGGTCCTGAATGGTGTGGCCTTTCCCCCATGAAATTAGTTTTCTTCTTGCACATAGAAACTGCAGTCAGGAGGCTGAGGTAAAATCAAAGATTGCTATGGGAACAACAACCACAAAACTTTTAATCTGATCTCCATCACCACACATCAGAATGACAAGATTCAAGGCCCCACTTTTCCTTCAGTTATTTGTATTTCTGGGAGAAAGAGTTCTAAGACAAGACTGTATAGAGAGATATATCAAGGAGCTGTGATGTGCTTGAGGCAGGATGCTGCAGAGACTCACTATAGGGGATTGACATTGGGGTTTGGGATGAGAACTACTTACAGAGTGAGCTCACAAGGGAACAAATATGTATAAGGGGTTGGGCTTGATTAGCACAAGTGGAATGACACCAAATTTGCACATGTATGTAAGGACTACATGCTTGCTTTTGCATTGCATTTATGATTAAGCAGCACATTATGCTAAATGAATGTGTATTAAGGGTTCAAAAGGAAAACTCTAAGCTCAGGGTTCAGTTTGCTGAACATAAGTCACTGACTAGCTAGAATTAGCTTTCCCAAGTTTTCTTCATCAGAAGTTAGTAACCACAAGCCTTTCTGCGTTAGTGTTTAAAGATTCTTTGTTTGCCTCAAGGTTTCACTGTTTTCCACTAGACACATGAATTAGTGTTTTATTTAATAGTGATTTTCCCATACTGTGTCTTCTTTCCACTCTCCTCTCCTTCAAGGCACCCCTCTAACTACCAGTAACATAAAGTCTGAACAGTTCTATAATCCTAATCTCCTGATCCTGTCATTCAGGAACAACTTGATTATAAAGGGAAGAAAAAAATACCTTAAAGAATTAAGTTCCAAATCATTATTTTTTTAAAACAGACATTTCTGTTATTATATGTTATTATAGATTATAAATTTAGATTTTCTACTTGCAAACAGATTATACCATTAAAATAATGTAATAAAATTCAAAAAAATATACTAAGAATAATGTTGTCCTATCATACTGGCCCTGATTGACTTGATCAGTAAGAGATCATTCCTCTGAGTTTACACTGTAGGTGCGATATTATATATCAGCACTAGTGCAAAATAGATGTGACATTCATGGCAAAATAGATATTTAAAAAAATAGGGGGAATTAGTTTCTTCTTAGGAATGATAATCACAGTAAACCATGGACTGGAATAGTTTAATGGTCTTCTAAACATGCCCATAAGAATTTAGAAAGATACATCAATTTTTTTAAAGTGAAGTTTATTTAGGCTGCCGTATTGGACTTTTATTAGACCTCTGTGAAATGGGAAACATAGAATTTACCATTTTAAAGAAAGTTAAATAATGTTGGTTTCATACTAGGAATTAGGGACAGAATTCTGTGGCCAAGGACTTTTTCATTTCTTACAAATTGAGGTTTGTGGTTCATTTATTGGAACAAATAGATTATACCATTAAAGTAAATGGCTACAAGAATAATATCACAGTGGAAGCTTGTAATTTGTACGTACGGACCTTCGTATACTACACATTACTTAGGGTTTCTGTATCAAATGGAAATGATTGCTTTGTTTCACCACTCGGATTAATGTTCAGTGTAATCAGTTCATTCTATTTCCTGAGTGACTTAATTTTTTTCCCTTGTCTTCACTTATAAAATCAAAAATATTCTGGTGTATATATACTACAAAACAAAGCATTTTATATTGAAATCCCACAAAATTGGTAAGGTTCCCCTTATTAGTGTCTTCATAAAGTATAATTAACAATATCCCTGATCTTTGATGTAGAAAAATCCTGCTACAACTAAATAAGACAAATCTATAGAATGCTGCCAACTTCTTCAACAGGAGAAGTGAATATAACAACCAGTGTTACTTATGCTTCTTATTTGGATTGAGAGTGAATAAGTCTGGCACAGAAAAGATTGTTAAGTGGACTAAGATCTGGCATCTATACCAAATTCCAGTTAATGTCACCTTGGTTTTCACAATTTCTTTTATATAGGACAATTTACCAGAAATTGAATAGAACTTCAGATTCATTTCATATTGGATCCTGAGTGATTTTAATATAGTAGTCTCTGCTTCTTAAGGATTGAATTTAATCCAGGGATGCTAAATTTAGCAGCAATCTTTTTTTTCCCTAAAGTACTTGTACAAATATCCAAATTACATGAGGTTTAAGTTGTAACATTGGAATATACTAAATATAAAATGTGTGCATTAGATGATTTCTAATTTAAAATGCTAAAATATATTTTTTAAAGGGGAGAAAGTTTGGAAACTGAATAAACTTAAAAGCCACTAATGTCTGGATATAGTAATGAAAAAGAATCTGTAATATCCTCTATGTACTCTCAAAGTACTGTGTCATTGGTTATATCTAACTCATATGTATGGTTATTTCAGTAGTTGCTTTCATCTTCATTATAATAACACAAAAATTAATTAAAACACAAGCACATACACATATGCAATAGCTAAGTGATTGTTTATATAAACTGTGCTAGATATGTTAAATACTTAATGAATATTAGGAAACTATAATATGGAGTTTATTGAACTACTTACTCCCTTGAAGTCAATTTACTCCACAGTAATGACACATTAAAGGTCCTTATTAAGGGACTTTTAAAAATACCACGTGCTAAAGTGCATTCAGCAAAATAATACACATTTGGTAACTTAGGCTCTTGTGCGTTGTTGCACATGTTGCTAAATCACATACATCCCCGTTGCATGTAGTTTCTAAAATATAGGAGTCCATCTGCTGAAATTTTTCAGAAACCTTTTAATGTATGCATATTGAATCCTTTTTTTGCTGTTCTCAATGAACAGACTATTTTTCCCATTTTGGTCAACCTCCTTTAGTTTGAAATTAGCACACTGCACCTCAAACTATGGAGCCTAAATTATGGCTAATTGGGTCAATTCACATAAATGCTAAAAATATTCATTGAAATCTTGAAGCATCTTGGCATATATAAGGTAGAATATATGCAAGATGTATGCATGTGATCTCACAAACTTTGTTTTGCCTCTTGAACTATTTTCTTCTTTTTAGTCATAATTTGCACCTAAAGAATAATATCAGCACTAACTGCATTTTCTGCTGCCCACATCACAACCTGCAGTGCGTATTTTTTCCTCTTACCTGTTCCTTACATTTTTCTAACTGAAACAATTTTACTTCAAAAATATTAGCACTAGTGTCTATATCGCAAGCCATAATGCCTAAATGTAGAGGGAGAGTAAGAAGGAAGGTGCCTGCCACAGAGACAGGAGGTAGAATGGGATGGGAGTGGCAAGAGAAATACTAGGAACATTGATGGTGGAAAATCCAAACTGGTGGAAGGCTGGGTGCTTGACCACTGATTGTATGACTGACACTCAATCATGAAAGTTTGTAACTGTATCTCACAGCGATTCGATAAAAAAAATAACGTTTTTAAAATTAAGAAATATAAAAAAAAATTGGCACTAGAGGAAAATGTACTCAGTAAAAACTGTATTACTTCAAAATATTTATGAATAATAATTGACTGCTTTTATATCCATTTATATTTAATATAAGTTTGCCATAATGAAAGACAAAACATGAATCCTTAAGAAGTTAATTAATAATTATCTATAAAACAAAGTTTCTTTGAATTTAAGCAAAAGTCCATTTCTTTTCAATATATTATGCTTTACTTATTGAGGACGTTAATTATTTTTGTTTCCACAATGTTCAGTGAATAATGTTATGGTCTAAAATAAGTATTCTGAATGGAATATTTTATATATTTTTATGCCTGTTCAAGAAATTCATTTTGCAAACAGTTCTGTTGCTTAAGTATAAAATAGCTATAACTATTAAATGTTGATAAATTCTGTGTATTACATATGTACAAGATTAATGGAGTCCTCATAGTATAGAGTAGGATAGTTTTGAATTCTCTTAACTGCTCACTGTTTTTTAGGATCTCAAATGAAGCTTGACTAAATATTAACATCAACTCCAAATATGAAATTATAATGAACAGTACACTTACCAAACAGCTAAAAGTTATTTTTAAAAAGTTAATTACTTAAATCCTATAAAAATTAGTAAAGAATGTTTGCTATACAGCACCATAGTTTTTTATAATTTTTGAATTTCAAATATATCTTGTATTACATTGTTTCAAGTGATAACTTGCTTGGTGCTTATTCCAAACCACTTATTTCTTCTGTAAAACTCTAGAGATATTTTCCTCTTTAATTCATCTTCTAGCATGTCAAGCCCCATGTAAACAATAATTATTTTTCTTATTCCAGTAATCTCTGTGTAGGGTGTGTGTGTGTGTGTGTGTGTGTGTGTGTGTGTGTGTGCCACAATATGCAGTGCTCAGGGCTTACTCCTAGAACTGCACTAAGGAGTTACTCCTGGGAGTGTTTGGGATACCATTAGGGCTTCTTGGGATTTAGCTCTGGTCAGGGGTGCAAGCAAATGCTTTACCTGTTATACTTTTATCTCTGACCCCCTCTGTCAACTTTTCTCTGTGCATGTGTCCATGAACTTCTAGCATTTCTATTTCTTGGGTTCATAACTTTAATGAATATGTGTTATTGACAATGGGCAGAAAAATCAATTTCAATATTCTATATTGTTTTTTCAAATGTATTTGGAAATATTTTGACTTTTTAAAGATATTTCACTTTTCTTTAAAAGGAAATTATCTTCACTTAACTGTCTGTTATATCTAACTAACTCAGAATAAAAATGAGCTTATGTGAGCCCATTGGAAGATATTATTTCATAAGTCTTGGGGTCAATAAATATGATCCTGTCTCAGGAGTATTAGAAGACATATGAGTAGATTTTGGAAAAACAAAATGGCAGTTAGCTTTGTTTTTATAAATCTCATGAAAATTTTATTAGGGAAAAATAAAATATTCAATATTAGCAATATTATTACCTTTGTTGTCACTGAAATATATAGACTAAAACAAAACCAACAGAACATTCACAATCATTTTGTTCTGAATAAGGGAAAAAATAATTTGTATCTTATACAATGCCAAAATGTAAGACAAAGGATATTGAAGATGGGGATACAAATAGAGCACTGATTTGTAGATCAAAAGGACACATGTGGGGCTGGAGTGATAGCACAGCGGGTAGGGCGTTTGCCTTCCACACGGCTGACTTGGGTTCAATTCCCAGCATCCCATATGGTCCCCTGAGCTACTGCCAGGAGTAATTCCTGAGTGCAGAGCCAGGAGTAACCCCTTTGCATAGCCAGGAGTGACCCAAAGAGCCAAAAAAAAAAAAAGGACACATTCTCAGCGTAATATTTCTCCAGGTATCACCCAAAATCCCCCACAGACAAGGCTTTCATCCTCATTAGGTGCTGGCCTCAGCCTAACTGTCTGGGACTGCTCTATTAAATTGATGCCAAGATTTTTACATCCCGTTACCTCCACTTTGTAAAACATATTCTCTATTAATATTATTTAAATCAATTTCTACTTCGTACAGATGTTTTTGCAACAGCAATTAAAAGTTTTCTTCCATGAGTCGAGTCCTCTTAAGAAAATTGATTGCCGTCTATTGTGTATTACTATTTTAACATTGTTTCCTACATTTGTATTCCTTTCATTGACTGTTCTCTCAATCATGATGCCTCCTACCCTCCTCCCACCCCATCCACCCCAATAAAACAATACATTATTATACTGTGGTTTTATGCTAACCTTACACCCCAGGTTGGGGGAGGGTCAGACCCTGGACTTCATTTTCATGGTCAAGAGATTTTGACCTTATTAATCAGCACGAGCTCTTACAGGGGCTGGAGTGATAGTACAGTGGGTAGGGTGCTTAATTTTCATTTATACGGGAGAGCTGTGTGGAAACATGCCATTCTTTGCTCACCAGTAAATAAAATTACCTTTCATGGATACCATTCCTTTTCTGACTTCCTAAGAAGTGATTAAGAGAAAGGTTATACCTGGATTTAATAATTCAACTCAGATCATTATCCATATTACTTAGCAGACATTTCCACAAATTTCCATTAGTAACATAGTGTAAGCTTGGATTAAAGCAGAATCATTGTCTTTGTCATCTTGTGACTATTCTGACTTTATGATTCACGTGATAGTGTTCTGACTTTCTGTTCCTATCTTCACCACATCGTTATAGGATTAAGTGAATGAGAATTGTTGAGGTTATTCATACATACTCAGTGAACCCAAATGCTATTCATAAACCAAAACAAAAAAATATCAAGTGTTCAATTGGAAATAACTAGAAATGCAGAGTTTCAAGAGCTGGATCTTAATACTCATTTAACTACTTTTGCAAATAATAAGATAAAAACAATTGAGAAAATAGCAAGGTTGACTGAAGTTTGTGTATTCAAAATAATTTTTGTTTCTAGATTTGATATAATGGTATTTTGGTTCCTTCCATATTTTTTAATGAAGCACTTTTTTGAGTGTTTCTAAACATGAGATTTATTTGGTTTGAAATTCAGTGGTGGGAACACTTTGGACATTTTTTAAAAAGTTGTTGATGGAAAGTTTCATTGAAGAAGCTTTTGATCAATAAGGGAGTTTGATTTGTACAAGTTCACGGTACCTAGGGTTTTGGTACTGTTCTGAGGACCAATGTTGAAAGTGGATTTTTGTTCTTGAACAGTTTCCTAGATGAATTAATGACATTTGTGGCCTTTGAGGTCTGATCATTTTTTTCTAATGGAGTTAAGATTTATATCTAATGCTGATTATACAAATTTTTATGGAACAAAGCTTAGAAGAATGAAAACTATAGATTGAATAGTAATCTAAATAAATCCTAGTATAGTGATGTACATAAAGGAGAGAAATTTTGGGTGCCAGAAATTTTCTCTTCATGGTGTTGGACTTAAATCAGTTGAAATATATTTCTGTACCACAATTTAAACTTCAATAAAAGTTTGCATACTTAAAAAAAAAAAGACACATGCTCTTCATGAATAGCTTATAGGATATTATTCTGGTGTTTTAAAGTATAGAAAAAAATTACAATTATTTTATTACTAATCTTTTCAAAATGAATGAAGACACCTTGAAAGAATTAATTTAGTAGGGAAACAACATATAAGGATACCACAAAAATGAACAATATAAGATATCAATATTAATATTCATTTTAATTGAAAACATTCGCATCTGGTTCAGTAATTAACATTTTATATAAATACATACACACATGTCCATTTTGTCAATGTACTCTTTAGAGCCCGGTAAGCTACCGAGAATATTTGATATGCCAAACACAGTAACAACAAAGTCTCCAATGGAGACGTTACTGGGCCCGCTCGAGCAAATCGATGATCAACGGGAGGGCCTTTACCTTTACCTTTACTCTTTCTCTGAAAGTATTTTCTCAAATCTTTCTATGAATCATACTAATGTTTTCTTAAATCAAAATAAGTTCATATGCCCATTTATTGTATCAGCACAAGACTTTGAGATGTAATTTCTGAAAACATTTGCTTCTCAACCACTTGTATAATTGCAATGCAATCCGTTGACCTTAATGTATTTTATAACTGAACAAAAGCACAGCTCTAACTTAATGGGTAGTAAAACTATCTAATGTTGGCATTACTTATGTGGGATTAGACTGATGAACTTGCTAACGACTAGTATCTTTCCTATGAACATGGAGCCATCATATTTTCATAGAATTGGAGAATTGTGTCCTAAATTAACATCTTTCAACTCAAGCCCAAGTATGTTCTCCTTAACAAATCACATCTTGAAGAAAAACTTGGAATTTTTTGCCTCCTGATATATTATTTTCAAAGGATTTTGCTAGAGCTTGAAATAATTTTAAGTCCTAAGTTAATTTGTGAAGTTCAAAACTAATCTCAACAACCCAATAATGCAAGCTTTGTAACTGTATCTCACAGAGATTCAATTTAAAAAAAATAAAAAATAAATCCATACAAGTGAGAAAATGAAATGACAAAAACCTTATGCATTGTAATATGGGAAATATACAAAAGAAAAGATGAGGATCCAATATGAATCACTAATAAAACATATTGTGTCACAAACCAGTGACTGATTTTCCAATTTTGCAGTGTTCTTTAAATAATTTCAGCTTAAAAATGTAAATACTTTTGCCAAAGCCTATGAGATGAGCTTGTCATTGAAAATAGGAGTGTTAGATAAACAAGAAATGACAGTTGCGCTTCATTTTAAACATGAACAGTTTTATTATTCAGTTCGTTTTATTAAAAAACAAGTAATTACAGATGATACTATAGATAATAAAACTGGATTTCTACCTTTTCAGTGATTAGAGAGAAATAAAATATCAACAATGAGAGAAATTTTCATGTAGTCATGATAAATTTTTGGCATAATGAGTGGATTTATGATATGTATGTTTTCTTTAAGGGAGACATATTGGAGTAAGTAAAATTATTAATTAAAAAATCTTTTATTTACATTAAATTTTATCATATCCTGATGTTTTTCTAGATTCTAAGTAGAGCCTTTTGCAGTACATAAAGTATAGTAGTATCCCAGAAACCACAAATCCAATGAAATTATTGAAAAATGAAAGTTTTATATGATGAAATTCCCCTGGAGGCTAATAGAAGAAATAAGAATATCAGGTTAATGGAACTTTGTATTGCCTGTTTATTTTTCATTAGCTCAATTTGAATATTTGGTTAAAAAGACCCATACTTTCATATAAAATATAAATGTACTTTATTCAACTGTGATATAATTAATGGAAGTTTATTTGGATTAATTTTTGTTTCTAATATTGAATGCATTTCTCGGTCTACTGAAATTTAAAATACTATCACAACTATAGGGGAAAAAATAAAACAACTTTTAGAACAATCTGTCAAAATGTTATATGTGTGACATTTGTAGGCAGGATATGCAACACTGTCTTGTTTCTAGGTTGTCTTTGAAGAAGTAGTAAAATCATTCTTTATTGAATTTTATAAATTCAAGATAAGAAATATTTTCTCATAATCTATATAATATGGAAAATACAGTTATCACTTTACTTTTATTTGACAGTAGATAATGATACCTTTGTGTGTATGCAGTTTTGAGATAGACAGCTTAAAGCATGCATGACTATGAGAGATGAGAAACATACACACAAACATTCCAAAATGAAATAAAAAATCATTTTTGCCAAATACAGTAGTTATATATATATATACGTATATGTGTATAAACTCAGTATTTAATGCTAAATTTTCATTTCTCTAATGACTGATTAAAATATATCTTGAATATATTATGTATAAGTTTTTAAACAGGCTTAAATTTATTTTTAAATTATGCCAGTTAAATTTCAAAATGTATGTCCTTAATTAAATTCTCATATCACAAATCTTAAAGATTGTTGTTGATTCACTAATGATTCATGAGTCACAATTAATTTTCTATTATACATTAAAAATGAATGATAATCTCCTCTTAATTCACCTTTTCCAACCTCAGTCATTATGGTCCATGATCACATGAGCCTGCCTGACTTTTATTCTTCTTCTCACCAGACTATTTAAAATGAAAAGCCGGCCTTCAAGGCCACTCAAAGCTTCTCCGTCTTTGGGGAAGCCCACAATTTCCTTTGAATATCTCTCTCTCTCTCTCTGTACTCTCTCTGTCTCTCTGTGTCTCTCTGTATGTCTGCCTCTGTCTCTGTCTCTCTGTGTCTCTATCTATCTCTGTCTCTCTCTCTTTACCCCTTCAAAATCTCCAAATAAAACTTGTATTACTTTACCGCTTGTCTACTCTTGAAATTCTTTTCTGTGAGGTGAGACAAGAACCTCAAAAAGCCTGGGTAAGGCCTGGGACTGGCCTCTCCTTTCCTGCAAAGAGCAAATCCTCTCTCCAATCCCAGTCCGTTACTTCCCAAGAAATTGGGTGGTGGGGATCAGTTCCCGTGCCTAGATGACCAAGCTGACTTCAGGTGTGGCCTGAAGGACACCTAGTGGGGCTAGCCGGGGCTCAGGTGCATGCCAAGCAGGCGTTCATCAAAGACTTTACCAGTCCTAGTCTTCCAGCGGACCCAGATGGCAGAGGTGTATGGGGAGAAAGTGACTGTCTTTCTCTTCCCTGCTGCACATAAGTCACCAGTGGAGCTCACCAACATCACTTTGACAACATGAAGGGACCATCCAGAGTGGGAGATATGTGCTGAAAGTAGGCCAACGATCGAATATGATGGCTTCTTAGTATCTCTATCACAAAATCGTCACTGTGACTGTCCTCCCCTTGTCCTATCCTTATATAAAAAAACAGTTAATTGTTTATTGATTTGCTCCAGCGGGCCCAGTAACAACATTGTGAGACCTGTTACTGTGTTTGGCACATCGAATAATGTCACGGGGAGCTTGCCAGGCTTTGCCATGCAGGCGAGATATTCTCGGTAGCTTGCCAGGCACAAAATCGTAAAGCCCAAAATTAGAGCAAGTAAGGATTGTACCTGTCACAGTGCCAGAGAGTGGGATGAGGTGGGGGTAGAAAAAAGGACACTGGGAACAATGATGGAATATGTGCACTGGTGGAGGTATGGGTGTCAAGCATTGGATGAGCGACAGTCATGCAAGTTTGTAACTGTATCTCACACTGATCCAATAAAACTTATTAAAAAATATAAAATGAAATGAAAAAATTTGACATTCTTTGTTCTGATCTCAAATTATACAAACCATAAAGGTGTTTTCTTCATATACCAACCAGTTCTTTAGAAAGAATGCATGTTTTTCATGAAGTATTTTTAATGATTCTCTAAATTTTTATTATTTTTTGTTTTCAGTCATGTGAAATTTTGCCTCAAAGCATTCTTTCTTAGTTCCAGGGTTTTATATACCACATTCATTAATTTCTAATACCTGCATGGCAGGCAATTGTTATATTTTCTGTAAATCTCAGTATTTATTGAATGATGTTATATATCTTCAATAAATATTTGATGCAATACTGATCACATAATTTATGCTAAAATATTCCTCACACAATTGTTCTTTTTTTATATGAATGTAAATTCTGTAATTAAAGGATTTCTCTAGGCTGACTAATGTATTCCTAATGCCTAAAAAATGTGTCTGGAGTATAAGAGGCTTCAGTATTTATTATAAATACATTTATATATGCATTTATATTTATGCAAATAAAAATAAATATAGCATTAATACTTTCACTAAAATTTGACTTTTTAGTAATCATAATAAAATATTAGAAGATTTGCTGAGTCATCAATAATCAAATTTTTCTTGTATAGAGTAGAAAAAGTTCCAGTTTTGAAGAAAATTGAAAAATCAAGTAGCTGTTCTATCCTTATATAAAAAACAGTTAATTGTTTAAGGATACTTTACTACATATCAAGTAGTAGTTTTCACTCAAATATATGTATTACATGAGTAATTGTAATATTTATATACTTAAAGTAAAGGCCTTAAAAATACTTAAACAGATAAACTCATCACACGTTGCACAATATATTGAAGCTAACTTATAGAGTCCACTGTCCTCGTGTTGCACAATTTGCTTGAGCGGGCCCAGTAACGTCTCTATTGTGAGACTTGTTACTGTGTTTGGCATATCGAATAAGTCATGGGTAGCTTGCCAGCTCAAGATACAATAAATGGATCATAATAAATTGATGCACTGAAAATTTTCAGAAAATCCACTACTTGGTTATGACGTCATATATAAAATATCAAAATTAGAACATTTCTAACACAGTCAGTTCTTTAAAAACAACATAAGTGTATTTTCAAGTGAGATCATGAGGCTTTTTAAATAAAATTACCAGAATTCCAGCTAAATTTGAAATTCAAATATATTGTTCCCTATTTTATCTATCAAATTTATATTGTATGTAGCATAAACAAGATAGAGTATACCACAAGTACTTAATAGCAAAGAATAAATTCTGGTCATCAATCAAGAGAGCAATTCTTTTTATGTCACTGTACATTACCTATATGCCTTTGTGAATTTTACTTTTATTTCACATCTTCTTTTTAATTTCTATTCAGAGAGTTTACAAATATCAAAGGATTGTTGCACCAGCAGTACCTTAGTTATCAAGGCCATTTTTTGGTTTTGTAATAACAACTGTTTTCAAGAAGCGTAAGTCCAGAATAAGAGGAAAATATGAATCCCAGTAGGTTTTTTTTGAGGTTTCTATAGCTTCAAATGTGCATTCTCTGGTGATAAGAATTTATGATAATTGGCCCATTATTTCAGATACTATCTTTTTATGGATTGGGGTGGAGAAAGAAATGTCATGCTAGAGAAAGAAAGCAATTTAAACAATCATTTTTTATGCTGTTTTTATAAACCACACTTTATTTGACCTGAGCTTTTTATATATCTAGAATTCTTTGGCTTGACTTGTCTTACTTTGAAGTTAATTTTAAAAGGGAATGCAAATTCAATATTTAGAATTATTTACATGAATTACATCAAAAGGGCAACCTGTTTAAATACAGTTCTGCAAAGAGGAAATAGAACAACACATTTCGGAAGGTATTTTCTACCTCAGAATCTCTGTCACTTATTAGCATGTAAACATATTCCAGAAATTATTTTTATTTCATTACTAAAATACCTTTGTTAAAGCAAAATTTGAATAATATCATGTAATTCTTTCCAGTCCAACAAAGGCAAGGGGCCACAGAGAAAGATAACATGCCTACCAAGCTAGATCTCATGTAAATACCACTCTACTGAATATAGCAAATTTTCTTGAGCTTAAGAACAGATAATTCTGTTTCAAGCAAGAGATAAGCTCAATTAGCACACAGATAGCAAACTGTACTTTACAGAAACACTATCTCTTCCTGCCTGAAATGACCTTTTATAAAGTAGTTTCAAAATTAAGTACTCAGATATTAATTTATTTTCTCAGCCTTTCTTAAGAATATGTATACATAAAATATATTCATATATACATAAGACCATACTGCATAGAACATAGAAATCCTTAAGTAATTATTCATATGTCAAGGCAATTTACCAAAGGATTTACTAAAGCTTTTCTTCCAGTTCTGACAATGAGAGTGCCTAAATATTTAATTGACTTTAAGTATAAAAACTACCACTGAAAAATAACTATTGCTTTGCCCAAGATTCACCCACTTTCAAATTTTAAAGACCCTTCCATTAGCTGATTCACCAAAAAAAAAATTATATTAAACATCTATTTTTGTCTCTGCAATTCATCCTAAATAAATCTTCCCAAGTACATTTACTCTCCATACTCTATAAGTTGGGCTAGAGTGATAGCAAAGAAGATAGAACATTTTCCTTGCACGCGGCCGACCCGGCTGACCTGGGTTCGATTTCTCCACCCCTCTGGGATAGCCCAGCAAGCTACCGAGAGTATCTCGCCCGCAGGGCAAAGCCTGGCAAGCATTTACAAGGTGTGTACATCCTAATATAGAGCAGACTAAATCACAGTTAAGAAGTTGGAGATAAAACTTTTATATTAACTAAAGATCTTGGACTTTATTCTGGAAACCACTGGGAACCATTGACATATTTTAAGCCAGTTTGAAAGGTCAGAAAAGCAGTTTACCTGGAGAATACTTGCCAATTATATGGAAAGTGGATATGAAAGGGGCAGAATTGCCAGTGAGAGAACCAATTAGGTAATGTTTACAGTAATGCAAAGAGTAAGTAGTACATATAAGAAGGTTCTTGGCAAAAAAATGATTAAGAAAGGGGGCAGGAAGAAGTTTGAAGAACTAATGTAGAGGTGAATTTTGAATTTGATATTTAGTTGGATGAAGGTACAAGAAATGAATAAATATCTAGTAGCAAATTAGACATCTGATTCTGAAAATCTGAAATGAAGTCTAAGTTCGACTAACATGTGTTAGAAGTTATCAACTTAGGTAAAATTTCCTTGTCTCTGAGATCACCTTGAAGAGAAGGACTAAAAATGGAGAGCTAACAATAAAATAGAAGACTGAAAAATGGCGCAATCAAAAAAATTGAAGATGGGTAGAGAAAAAGAAGGTAGAGAGTGAGAGAATAGAGAGGAAACAGAAAATAATGAGTTTTTAAACAGAACAAAATACAAGGAAATATATAAAATATAGATAAGATTGAGGCAAACACAACAGTGCCAAATAGAACACAGAAGATTAGCAAAATTTATTTTAAATGTCTCTAGATGGGTCAGAGAGATATAAAGTATAAGGAGGTTGACTTTCACTCAGCTGATCATAGTTAATTATGCCCCCACAACTTGCTTAGTCCCCCAAGCACCATCAGGAGTAATCCCTGATCAATGAGCCATGAAAAACATCCCCAGCACCTCCAGATATGGCCCCCAAAGAAAAATCAACAAAAACATTATGCCATATCATTTAATTTTATCACCCCTATCTACGGGATGAATTTTTAATTCGAAGGGTGCTATCTACAGACCAATCATTACATTGCATAAATACTTTTTGTCCTATTTAATGTACAATATTGGAACATTTCATAGTATCTGATTAAAATGTAAATTATAGTTGCTTTAAAATATCTATTTTATACTGCACATATTTATAAAAAAGTTTATTCATGTTCCTGGTATTTCACGATATTAATTTACAGTTTAAAATGAGCTAAATATATAATGTTTCTGCATTTACATTTCTCAAAAGAGAAATTATATTTCATCAAGCATAAAGTACATATTTAAATATTATCTATTTACACATAACGACACACAATAAACTAAAAGTTTTTTCAGAGGCATTATTGAATATTAATTAAATACTATTTAATTGTGCTGCAACCCTACAAACATACTTCATGCTGATTTCTGACATTAATAATTTCATTGAAGATACTTAAAAATAAATAAGTGAAAGGAAGAGAAGTTGGAATTAAGCTAATAATATATCAGGAAAACAAATTGTGAGAAAGAATCAGAAAAGCCAACAGAAATGTTATAACAGTATCCTGAGTTTGAGAGAAGGCAAAGCAGGGGGGGATTCTGTTTTGTTTATTTATAAATATAAAACCTGTAGCCTCAGTTTTGTTGGAATTTGGGGGAGAGTTTTCTTTAAGGACTGTTTCCAGAAATTCTGCATGAGCATATGAACCTCTACTTGTTTATGTTAATTCTTTCTTTATTTTTTAACTTTTTTTTGGGTCACACCTGGCGAAGCACAGGGGTTACTACTGGCTCTGTAATCAGGAATTACCCTGGCGGTGCTCAGGGGACCATATGGGATGCTGGGAATTGAACCCAGGTCGGCCGCGTGCAAGGCAAACGCCCTACCCGCTATGCTATTGCTCCAGCCCCTATGTTAATTCTTCTATCTTCTAATTTTTCATTCTACTTGATATCTCTTGGTCATCCACATTTTTTTGTTTGTTACCCCTAAATTACTATCATTTACTGCATAACATATTGGTCTTTGTTGAAATACTCTGCATTCCATACACAGATGCCAAGAGTAGAATGTATGAGACTTACCCTGTCCGTATTCCTGAGGCCAAAAAGTCCACTTAATAAATTTGGAATACACATGCATGTGGTGCATTGTGAGTGTATGACAAAACCGTAATATTTTGACTACTTGCATCTTTCATCTTACATGACAGGATCCTGTTATTTATCAAAAGTGGGAATGTTCATATAAGTGCTTAAAATTGCCTCATAGGATTCACATCATAGGATTCACACCCAACTTTATTTCATTCTAGCAGCTACTCTCTACCACTGTCCTACAGTGATAAGGCTTTTCTGGAAGGACTCCCAAGAACACAAATTGGCAGTTCTTATTGGCTCTCTCCACAGGAATCATAGCTGGTGCCCGCTCCTTGTCATTGTAGAACTAACTTGGCTGCCTCAGATTTCCATCTGATGAATGATGTCACTAATTGTACACTGCTTTTAGGAATCCGAGTTCTCTTTTATATGACTGTGCTTGCTGTAAAGTTTTGTTGGTTTCACTATTAATTAATTTCCAGATTTGGGGGAACAACATGGAAGCAAATATTTATAAACTTCAGCCATCTTATATATTTTTGGTAGAATGAATTTTGTTCTACACTTGAAAATATGCATGATGCATGATACTGCATGCACAGTAATTTAGGCATTGATGATATACTAAATAAATTTCAATCGTAGCATCCTCATTTATTTTCTTCAAAACATATTGCCCATGGTTATTATTTTGTATAAATTAGAAGGTTTCCATACTTAGAAAGTATTCTTTAAATATCTAGGATAATATTTCAGATGATAAAAACAAATGATGTGAATCTGATGAATATCAGAATTTGGTCAATTTTGAACAAGGAGGAAAACAACATGAACTTTAGCCATATCAGCCTAAATATGAATCAAAGTTCTGCTACTTGCTAGATTGCAGTAATCCTAGTTATTAACTTCTCTGCTAGACAGTTTTTTTAATATGTAAAACTAGGATATACATATAGCACTGTCCTCCTATTGTTTATCGATTTGCTCAAGTGGGCACCAGTGATGTCTCCATTGTGAGACTTGTTACTATTTTTTTTTTTGGTATATCGAATACGCCATGGGGTGCTTGCCAGGCTCTGCCATGCGGGTGGGATACTTTCTGCAGCTTGCAGGGCTCTCCAAGAGGGACAGAGAAATCAAACCAGGGTGCAAGGCAAACGCCCAACCCACTGTGCTATCGCTCCAGCAGGATTGATACAAGGATTATGTGGGTTAGAGTTCTAAAAACATTAGGAGACTATAAATTATAAAACTAAAATAGGTCAATAACATGTTAGTATCACTGTATCACTATATCACTGTCATCCCGTTATTCATTGATTTGCTCATGTGATGTCTCCATTCATCCCAGTCTTGAGATTTTAACAGCCTCTCCTTACTCATCCTTCCCAACAGTGCCATATTGGAGGCTCTTTCAGGGTCAGGGAAATGAGACCCATTATTTTAATTGTTTTTGGCATATTGAATACGCAATGGGGAGCTTGCCAGGGTCTGTCATACAACATGTTAGTAATAAGGACAAATTTAAATAGAACTAATTTAATTTAACAGTACATTAAATAATCTACAACTCAATCTTGTGATTTAAAATATATTTTTTCCCATTGTTTTGCACTCATATCTTTTCTCCCTCTTCTGTTCACTACCATCATCTTTGTCTCGATTAGAATACAGGTCTGTATCTACCAATAAATTATTAGAATTTTGAGGGCATATATTATGTTCTGATCGCAGTTTATTCTCCTGGTATTTGTAGCACTTCTATTACAATCTGAATCTATAGTGAATATTAAATTGTGAACTATTGTTACTGTTTTTGATTTGCTACATAACACTTTTGTGCATCTATGGTGGTATTTTAAAAAATGAACTTTTCTGTTCTTTGTATTTGATATATATAGCTATATATGCTATAAATGCACATATAAATGCATATATGAGCATTTGCGTGTATATTTATATTTATGTTTATATCTATATCTATAGTTTGTTTTTGGTACAATCCAAGTGGATCTCAGAGCTTACTCCTGGTTCTGTATTCAAGAACCACTCTTGGTTGGGTCAGGAGACCATTTAGAGTGCCAGCGATTGAACCGAGGTGAACCATGTGAAAGTCAAGCCTCCTTGTTGTCTTCTCCCTCTCGCTTGTGTTCCTGCTACTTTGATGATATGGCTGTGTATGTTGGTTGTGCAGAACCTGGTTTTCATGCTCTCTGGGGTTACAAACTTGGTTCCATTTCGAGTACATTTAGGGTTATTTTTTTTTTCTTCTGGTAGTCTCCCATATCAGACACTATTGAACACCTGTTTATCTTTTTAAACTGAGATTTTTGTAATGCTTTTATATTACATTTTCCATAATTTTGATAATTATAATTCTACATAAATCTAACTCTTGTAAATTTGAGCTATGTTGAAAGCAAGACCAGTGAGATGAGGAAAAAATATATACATTTATTGAGATATTTCAGAAGGAAGTCCTGTTTCCCAGCCTGGATTTAGAATTCTTCCATCATTTCTCCTTTCTCTCCTGAAATTATCAACAAAATCATTTGGGCGTAAGAGAGAAGTTTAGCAATAAAAGACAGTGACAGTTAACTCAAAACCTGCATGATTTTAATTATGATAGACATTAGGTTTAATTAAGAAAGGTATACTATTTTCCCTTTTGTTAGTATAGAATAGGACCCAGAATAGAATAGTAAAATAGAACCCAGAGGAACAGGAAAAGAGGTGGAACCAAAGCTCCATCATATATACAGATTCCTGAATGGTACATTTTCATGGTGTATTTTTTTCATAAATCCAAGCTGTGAAACTGGGAAGAAGTTGTTATCACAAAATAAACACTGTTCTTGAAAGTTGAACTGAATTATTTTAACACCATTAATTTAATTTCAGAACATATTATTTAGAAACTCAGCCCTTTTTCTGTTTTCCTTTAATTCAAGATAGACAACAAAGTGATCAATTATAGACAACAAATGAAATATGAATAAAAATCCATTAAAAACACTATTTCCATTAGGTTTCCATAGAAATCCATGACCCTCAGGCTCAGCTATCTTTTCTTTTCACTTGGATCATTTATAGTAAACTTATGTGTTTTTAAACACACTTGAACACAATAGAAGAGGCTATTAATTTTATAGTATATTTTTTATCTCCCAAAAAGTGAAAGGGCATATTTTTATACTGTACTAAACCAGAACTATAATCTGGAAAATCTGATACATTACAGTTGGGGATCTAGTTGTGAATTTGTTGATGTTCTTCTGTTTACTTATTTTGAAGGATTCATTTAGATGAAGTTAAGCCTAGCATAGCTATAGCTGAAATATAGGAAATTATGTTAAGTACTTTAATTTTAATCATGTAAACCAAAATCAAGTAAAGATAAATCCAATAAAACTATTTTTGTAGTGTCCAGTTACTCTTAATTCTGACTTCCATATATAAAGTAGAAATTTTATTCATTTGTATACTTGTTGAAAATATGTAAATTCAATATTCTTTTAGAAAGAAATGCAATCTACTTATATGTAATAAGAAAAAATGTAAAAAAATGAATTTAGAGAAAACCACCATTTGACTACTTGACTACTTTCAAAGGTGAGAGAATATTACTTGGAGTTTAACATTTAAGGTTGTATAATGATTCAATTTTTCTTTATTAGTAAATTATAGATTTAGCATATATTTAAGTTTTAATATGTCTATAATATAATGATAATAAAAAAAGCTCTAGTTGAGAAAACAGCTATAATCCATGGTAGATAATATTAGATGTATGTACATGTGAAAAACCTAAAGTGTTGCTCTCCTACTGTTAGTACAAAATATAAAAATATAGTTAAGTACCTTAAGTAGTACAATTTAAGTTTAATAGATTGGTCCATGTTCACAGCTTTATAATTCAGCATTCATTGATAATTTTTATTTTTTAAAAAATATGTTATCTTGGTAATGTAATGTGATGTCACTGAAAATTTAAATCATGTTAAAATAATAATTCATGTTTGGGGTTGGAAAGATCACACAGCAGCTAATATTCCTGCTTGGAACACAGCTGACCAGGGTTTGATCATCAAAACCATATATAGTTCTCCAAGCCCCGTCAAGAGTGATCCCTAAATACTTCTGGGTAGGATCTGAAAAGTAAAGAAGCAAAATCAATTTTGCATTAGATGGAATGTGTAATCTATTTGTAGTTAAAAACTAGATCTCATTAAAATAATTAATATATATACTATGGTTAAATTATATACTATTAACCTGAAAGCCATATAGACCATTTATTCCACAGTACATAGTGTGTTAATATTAAGCAGTATTTGTTAATTAATAGTTAATATGCTATATATGGAATTTATATGTTCCTAGATTAGAAAATATATTACAACGCACTCACAATTTAGTATTCAAGATACTGAGCAAATAAAAGAGTATATTCTTATAGGAACTTCTAAATTTATGTAATATTAAAAAAAATTTCAAAAAATCTAATAGTAGTACAACACTAATTCTGTTAAGTATTTCCATATAGCTACATCAACTAAACTAAGAGTCCCACACTAAAAATATTGTTATGCTCACTTTGCAGGGAAGTTCAGTAGAATGAAAGAAGCTATAATGATACAGTGGGATTATACAGTACTAAACATAAATCTCAAATTTGAATTTTTTAACCCAAACATAACACAGGTGATAGTACTAAAAATATGTACTCTGGTCAATAGAAAACAATCTTATTGAGGTCTATTAACTATTAGGAAAAGTTTAATTGATCAATTTTACTTGACATTTTGGGGGGTAGCTCTCAGGAGCCTTTCTGGCAATTCTCAATTAACCAGGATCATGAATAAAGATAAGAGCTTTAGTACATGGGTACTTGTTAACTGTGTACTAGAGATTATCAGGTTTACCCTGGAAGTGTTCCTAGACCTGTAAGTTTTCACCTGACAAAGCTTCAGGGACAGTGTGGTGCTAAGAATTGAACTAGAGTTGGCTACATAAAAGGCAAGTCACTTAATATATATACTATTCCACAGATTCCTGCAAAACCAAACCAAACCAACCAAACAAACACTTAATGTATTTGACATTAAAATGAGTTACCAAAAATAACTTTAGAAGTTGGAATGTACCATGTCTTGGGCAAGAAGTGCAAACTAAGGAAGGCAAATGAAATAGTGACAAATGTATTTGATTGTCACAAAATTTCCCTAAATGGAGAATGTAGAGAAAAATAAACGTTGCAGTGAATTTTCATAGGATCTGAAGAAACAAGATACATTTGTAATGAATAAAATGCATATATGTCATGTGGCAGAAAAGCCCTGGCAATAAATGAGGAGTAAAATGAAAGGTGTAATTTATTACACATTATGACATTGAATAATATTTAGTGTTACTCCAGCAGATAGGTGCACTGGTAAAAGAGAAAAAGTGGTCTTTCATGTCTTAGCAAACTCTGTGTCTCAGGTGTGATTTTCAAAGTATTACTCAAAGCAGTAGGTAATTATGGTATTTAAATATTCAAGTGATATGGTTCTACTAGGGAATTTGGGGAAAGCATATTTTAGGTTCATCATTAAACTAATTTCGTTGTTCTGGAAACTATGACTTACCACCAGCAATGCAGCACTTCTGAAACCTTCGGGGGGAGATGTAATAAACTAGAGATTGCTGAAGACAAATTTCTTGCAGAGAAAGATTTGTGAAATCCGGCAGGGAACCAAGGAGACTCTACTCCTAACATTCTTCCCTGCAGAGAAAGCAATATCATCGACTGTTTCTTGAACTCTTCAAAAAATAGAATTAAAAAAATAGCATTAAAAATGTTGAACTTGTTAGTGACCATTATTATGTTGTATTATGAATCCCCACAAGACAGTATAGAAATGTTGATGGTTATCCTATGCTATGAGTGTAGACTTTACTACTAATAATAGAAATTCTTTTTTCATATGTGTAACTTCTTTCTCTGACACAAGTAAATAGATTTTTGAAAGTGGAGACTGAATTTTTAAAACTTAATTTGGATATGTAAGCTGAGTATAAGTTTTGTACCCAACTTGTGCTAGATTTGGGAAATAAATAAGGCATGGACCTCTCCTTGAAAATCCACCAATATATGAATAATGTATTGGTTTTATGATATTTTACAGAATATTTGAATGCTAATTGCTTGCAGGAATTTGTGCATATTGCTACAAAATCACTAGTAATTCAAGTTTTCCAAACTTTTGAGCAGAATTCCATGTTGTAGGTAAATGTGAGCATGTTTCATGATTAAATTGTCTTAGACTTTATGTATCTCTGTACTTGAATTATAAATGAGTCTGTACACTATATTTTATGAATGCATATACATATGTACATGTGAGTTAGATGATTTCCCTGGAGTTAGTTATAAAAGCCTCCTGAAATTTTATTTTGTCACCTCAAATCTCTATTATTGCTTTTTAGTTCTCTGTAATGACATGGTGCCACGAATGATGCCATTTAAACATGCCCAAAAGCAGTTTGCACAAATGTATATTTTAAGGAAATTTTTAATAGACACAAATGTTGCTTGTTACTTCTATGACATTTTCATTTTAATATTTGTCTTCAGAAGTGTTTTAAGGAGTACAGTATAAATTATAAGAAACATTACAGAGTTTTTCCAAAGACCCGTCTTTGGGGATTTCTCAGCTCCTGTGATCAACATTTGTGTGATGAATTCCAAAAAAAATTACCTACTACTGAATGTTCTCTTGTTCTTTAAGAAGAAGATGTTTTAAAACTAGTTCTGTACAGTTTTCCAGGAGACCTTCTTATCTTCCTTTGATTTTAAACTTTGTGTTCTTCTGTGATTTTACTGCACACTATTATACCCATAAAACACCAGGTAGATGAATTAAAGAAATAGAGTGAAAGTCAGTTCTACTTAAAGGCATTTTTTTCTTTTGTTGCTTTTTACTCAAACCTTAGATAGTAATAATAAGATTCAAATATTCTAAAATCATGGGTTGTTTCTACAGGCAAACATTTCTTCCCTAAATGGATAACTCTAATGTTTCCTTTGAGAATATTGTTGGTGAGACCATTACTTCACTATTAAAAAAATGATGTATCATTATTCTTAGATATTAGAAGGAATAAATGTAAATTTTCCGCATCTGGAACATATTGTGGTTCATATCTTCAACAACATTAAATTGTTTATGCTACTTTAATTCATCAAGAGCATATATATCTTCCCATTAAGAAAATGGTTTGTCAGATGTCGTAAAACATTTTTTAACAGTAAAGGTCACATTTTATTGCAAAAACCTGTCAGTGCTTTATGTCCAAGCTGTGAAATGTTATTGCTCCAGGGTGATTATATGGGAGGGGGCTGTGGTTAAGAATGCCTTTCTGGGCCTGCTATGATTTACAGCAGCAAGTAGCGAATTAAACCCTTAATTGAAGCCTACAGAGTAGTGCCTAGAGGCTAGCTTCAGACTGAAATTTGATTCAGACAATTTTCTTAGCCAAACCCCTATGGGCTTACCAGTTGATTCTCATGAGTTTTGATTGTGATTGAAAAGACAAGCTGTTTTCTACTTTGCCCTGATCTTCCCTAAGGTAAACCCCTAGTTTTGTAAGCTTCTCGATTAATACGAAGGGAGATGGCATTGGAAAGAAAGCGAGAGTGTGCCAGGGATTTTTAACTATTTCAATATGTACTAGAATCAAAGCTTTAGCATATCCTATGTTCTCTAGATCAAAAGGACAAACTTTTCCCTTTTGAAATTTTAATGAAACTGTAGCCAATTTGCCCCCTGTGCTTTTTCTGAATTTCGGGGTGTCTCCCATCGGCTGCTGGGTGCTTATGTCCCTTAGGCCACATTGGAACCATCAGTGAACTTTAACTGTGGCATAACGATCACCCAGAATCCTGAATCCGTATTACTAATACCCTTGTTTGCCCCATACTCTTTTCTATTCTCTACTATTTAGCATATCTTCCAGGCCACAAAATTGATTACTCTCATTAAAAATGTGCTAAAATTTTTCTTTTTTACCTTCTGTTTCTTGATTTCTCTGATTACCAAATGGTTTTTGCTTTATATCCTTTTTCTCTAATCCTCACTGAAAATTAAAGATTAAGGCTTGTGGTTGTCAATGAATATTATTTGTTCTTTATAGAGGAAAATCAATATTCACATTTTGAATTGATTGCCTACATCTAGGAGGTAATATACTGGATATTATTAAAGTAGAAAGATAAAGCATATTCCACTATTTGCTCATCAATTGTGAAAGAACTCTGTTTATGAAATGGTGGAAGGACTGTAGAGTTATTAGTTCAAATAGGAAGAAAATTCTGTGGAATGGACACAGACATGATAAGAATTATAGTTTAAAAATTGTAGTTTATGAACTGGAGAAATGGTACATAGCATAGCTCCTGAGAGAAAAGACTATAGGAAGGTCATAGCAGTGGTATATGGAATAATTTTATGCTAAACAATGTAGTACTTACAGAATAGGAAAGACAGGCACGAATTATAATTCAGAAGTAACATAAGCATTGCTTGGCAGCCTCCTGAATATAAGTAATTCAGGAGCAGTCTAAAGCACATCAGGATAACCTTGAGTCTTTGAAACTAGTTAAATGGAAATATAACCATTAAACTAATAAAATAAGAGTGTAGGAATGGAGCCAGGTAAGGCAGAAGGTGCTTTTCTAGATGAAAAATTATTAAATATATCTTTTCATAGGGTAACAGCATGAAAATGTAAGGCCTAAAGAAAATGCCAGGTAAAAGGCATGACCAAACATAACATTGGGAATTTTGTCTAAAAAAGAGAATGTTCAGTCATGGGATTTGTGTTTATTTTCAAGGGAAAGGATACATTGAGAATAATGAAAATAATGGAAACTTGAGAATTAAAAATTTGGGGTGCAGAGCGGCAGAAGAAGCAAGAGGATTCTCAGAGATAGAAGAAAACCAAAGCGAGAATGGAAAAGTCAGACAAGCACACTGAAAATGGCAGGCTCACTAAAGTATCAAGATAAGGTAACTGACTCAGGCCGTATAGCTCTAAGAACTGAACTACTCAGTTTAAATGCTTGAGCCCTCTAACACAAGACCCCAGTTTGGTCCCAGGCACCACATGCTCCCTGCCCATGCACTACCAACTGTGGGCCTGTTGGCATCAGCACCAGTGAGTGCAGCAGTGATTGAAATGTGAAAGTAGTAAAAAGGAAAATAAAATACAATAAGATACAAAGTCTGTTTTATCTCAGTAACACTGTATTTCCTGAGCTTCAACATAGAACATCAGACCCACACAGCAGAGCCAAGTTCCTCCAGGAGTGATCCTCAGGCTACTGCTTGGGAGTGTCCCTCCAAAGAAATAAAAAGTAATTAAATTAAGGAACAATTTTCAGATGACTTTAGAAGTGATTTCAGTATAATGATGGGACAGAAAATTGCATGTCATGCTAGTTGAGAGATGAGATAAACTAGAAGCCTGATGCTGGTCTGTCCTAGTTAAAAATTTATTAGTAAAAGAGAACTGAGACGTTAACAAAAATGTATAAATGCTTGATTCCATTGTTTTGTGATGGAGAAATTTCACTAACTGTGGAAGAATATATTATTACAGAAAAATATCTAAGAAAGACATGAATGATAGAAATTACAACTATAAGCATGGAGCCTGAGGTCAAAAAAGAATAATGAAGGACATATCCAGTTATATGCTGATAGAGTAAAAACATCTTACCAGACCCTTAAGACATCCTTTACCATTTCCTCTTCTGCCTCTCCATAAAGTGCTTGCATCCTCAATATCCAACTTTAAAGGTACCTGATGTGTATAGTCAGATCATTTATACTGTCACCCAGAAGTGGCCTAAAATGTTTTCTCTTTTCTATATTCTTAAACAGAGTATTCAGTCCTCATTAATGTTTATAGACATATATAAAAGTGATTTTTGTGGTTAAAATGGATATGGTTCTAAATTTCAAGATTTTTTTCAAATGAAGAAATAGTAATGTTTAATATAGTGAAGCAAATTTGGTGATAGGATATTAAGAAATGCATAGAAATGCACATTGGGTCATTTGATTTCAAATAACAAATATGAATATTTTATCAAATAATTTCATAATTTATTGAAAGTTTTCCATTTTATATATATAGTGTAGAATGGAGTAACATTTGTGTGTGTGAATTGTTTTTCTATTCTATACTTTATATTTGTTTCTTTAGATAATTGAGCATGTTCATGAGCATACACAATTCATAAATATGTGCATTTTACTTAATCCAAGTAAATGGAGATTATATTTCTTTTTCCAGGACTCAGTCTGCTACCCTTTGATGCATATTATTTATATATGCATGTACAGTCATATTAATGCTTACTTACAAAAACCACTATAAGCTTATAGTTTAATAATGGTGATAATGGTGATAATAAATTTATTAGATCTGATATTAAGATCACAGATGTCTTTCATTTTTAGATGACTTCCTGGGGAAATAATGATATTTTCTATTCTGACTAAAATTATCCTTATTAGCATTGCTGAATAATCTTCTAGAAAATTTTCATAGACAATAAAAATAAATGTACCTAACATTTCTTCCTGAGATAATAAAGCATGCAGATTGTTTTGTTTCATTATTAAAAAGTTGTATTGGCACTGGCACTGTCCTCCCATTGTTCACTGATTTTCTCGAGCGGGCCCAGTAATGTCTCCATTATGATACGTTGTTGTTACTGTGTTTGGCATATCCAATACGTCATGGGTAGCTTGCCAGGCTCTGCCATGCGGGCGAAATACTCTAGGTAGCTTGCCTGGCTCTCCGAGAGGGGTGGAGGAATCGAACTCGGGTCGACCATGTTGGCTGCGTGCAAGGCAAACGCCCTACTGCTGTGCTATTTTGACTCAAATTATTTTGGTCTATGGGTCAGACTTCATTCAGATTTTATCAACAAATATATATATATATATATATATATATGTAATACTTATACCCTATGCAAAATCTTTTGTAGATATGGGAATGCTTTGATCAAAATAACAGATCGGTAGACTTTGCCATCACAAGATCCTGTATTCCATTGGGGATTGGATTGTAAGAAGAATCAAAAGTGCTAAGAATACATAAAATTTAAAAAAAATAGTCTTGAGAGGGGAGGGAACATTTTTTGTTCTGTTGTTTTTGATTACTGGGCCATGCTCAGCAGTGATTTGTACTCATACAGACTCAGTCAGTACTCAGTAGTGTCTGATTATAGTAGTAGAGAATTACATATTGCTGAGGTTAAACTCAGAACTACATGCAAAGCATCGTGTATGCTAGCTCTTTGAGCTCTCTCTGTCCAAGAGAATAATTTTAAGCTTTGGGATTGGTCACATGAGTAGATGGAAACATTTCTTCAAGTAAATTTTAACAAAAGGTAGCCATCACAAGCTTGTAAATGTTAAGGAGGGGTTAAGAGCAAAAGGGGCAAAAGCTAAAGGTAGAAACTGCAGAAGTGATTGAAATGTGCAAGTAGTTGTTAGGACGCGGATCGTGACCTCCCTTTAACGACAAAGAGACTCCAGAGACTGCAAACAGCAAGCAAGGTTTATTGTGAGACTGGTTAGCCAGGGTCAAGCCGCCTACACAGACACAGGTCAGATAGGTGAGGCAAGACCCCGAACTTCTTCAAAGGGGATCTTATATAGACCTTCACTGGTCCTTACAGCAAAGCCCGCGCATTTCATAGCCAATAGATTTGTAACGACATATACTTTCTTAACCAATCCATTTAAAAGTACATCACTCCTTAGCCTATAGATTCAAAGATCAGCATTCACGTACGTAGGCATTGTGGCTAGTGAGCATCTGGTAACTTGAACATTTGGTTATCACCTGGCTTCCTTTGATTCTCAGCCCTGCTTTCAGGTGGAGGTGGATAAGGGAAAAGTTCCTAACAGAGGTAATAGATAAGGAAGGCCCAACAAATGGTTCCCAAATTTACATCCCAACAGGGAAGAGTCAGCAAATGGTTTCAGAATTTGCATTCCAATAAGGAATGTTTCACTCTAAAGCTCTGCTAGGGAGGGGGCAGGAAAGGGAGAGTTAATAATTTGTAGAGTTTTAACTCTGGAATCTCCCTCAGGGTCCCTAGGGACCTTACAGTAGTAAAAAGGCAAATATTCCAATAAATATAATATCCTTTGAGTACTATTACAAAAGCAATAAAAAATTTAAAATAATGCTGTGAAATCTCTTCATCCTCCTTTATTTTATTTTATTTTATTTTATTTTATTTTACAATAAAGATGCTGTAATAGGTCTTTCTCCACCCTATAGCACCTCCTCCTCTACTGCCACATTCCTGTAGATGTTCTTGGAACCTGGGTTCTATTCTTGGCTATCTTATAGCATACATTTAAATAAATGTTGTAGCCTAGCATCAATTTACTTTTTGTCAAGACAATTTAATTGTCTTGATAAATTCAATTGAGAAAAAATGCTAGAATACAAATGAGAGCATGTACACATGTGCTAGAGACTGAGTATACAGAGTTTATAGTAAATTAAAATAGAAAAATGACATTACCTAGGGATTGTAGGAATAAATGAATTTTTTTGCAGTAACTTTGGTTTACAAGAGTATAAATGTTTATGTAGTTTTGGGAGCACAGTGTTGCCAAACCCATCACAAAAGTGCCAAGTTCTTTCACTGTCATCCACTGAACCCCTTCAGCTCACTTCCCCTGACTTGGTGACCTCAGTTCAGTTGTCAGTGTCTAATGGTTTGTTTCCATCATACAGTATCTATTTTCTTGCTTTGTTTCTTTACATCCTATGTGTAACTGGGATCATCCAGTTTTGTTTTGCTTTTTTTCTGATTTATTTCACTTAGCATGCAACCCTCAAATCCCATCCATATTGCAGTAAGTGGAAAGATTTAGTCTGTTCCCATAGCTGATAGATGAGGCATTGTTTACATTAACAGGTAGATTACAAACACTTAGGAGGAACATTAAGAACAAAGACTGGGACATTTGCATAGTTGTGTTCATAGAATGATAAACAATCAGCAAGCTTCCTTATAGTATATCATCAAAGTCATGGTAATCTCCTATTGTATTCTAGCAGGGCATTTCCTGCCAGCCCTCCTTGCCTAAACTTTTCTTTAGCCAAGGAGTTATCCCTACCTTGGAGTTTTTATTAAAAGGATGATTTCCTATAAAGGGGCCCTGGTGACCTTTATATAACCCAACTGTGCTAGAAATATTTGTGTTTGTACACATTAAATGGCACTAATAAAATAACATTTGAGAAGCAAGTTTGAAGCAGCCAACCTTCTTTTTTAAGTACAAAATTTGCAATTCAATACGTGAAGAAAAGTAAATCAAGACAAGTTATTTAATTTCCCCAAACTTTTCTCACACATTTGATTTAGTTTTGTTAGGGCGCAGATCGTGATCTCCCTTTAACGACAAAGAGACTCCAGAGACTGCAAACAGCAAGCAAGGTTTATTGTAAGACTGGCTAGCCAGGGTCAAGCCGCCTACACAGACACGCAGGTCAGTTAGGTGAGGCAAGACCCCGAACTTCTTCAAAGGGGATCTTATATAGGCCTTCACTGGCCGTTACAGCAAAGCCCGCGCATTTCATAGCCAATAGATTTGTAACAACATATGCTTTCTTAACCAATCCGTGTAGAAGTACATCACTCCTTAGCCTATAGATTCAAAGATCAGCATTTACGTACATAGGCATTGTGACTAGTGGGCATCAGGTAACTTGGACATTTGGTTATCACCTTGCTTCCTCTGATTCTCAGCCCTGCATTCCGGAGGTGGATAAGGGAAGAGTTCTTAAGGGAGGTAACAGATAAGGAGGGCAGGAAAGGGAGAGTTACTAATTTATAGAGTTTTAACTCTGGAATCTCCCTCAGGGTCCCTAGGGACCTAACATTCCTCCCTTTCTCTACTTCATATTGAGGAATCTTCCTCAGTGGGCTCTTCATACAGAGGAGTAATTTCCTCAGTGGGCAG
Source organism: Sorex fumeus (assembly GCF_029834395.1). Lineage (NCBI taxonomy): Eukaryota > Metazoa > Chordata > Mammalia > Eulipotyphla > Soricidae > Sorex > Sorex fumeus. The sequence continues at coordinate 23,942,838 of NW_026606092.1, forward strand.
GGTCCAGTATTGTTACCCAGAATTAGGAGGATTTTCAAGACTCAAACCAATTCTCCCAGGCCTCCCTTTCTCTCCGACGTTGTTCAAGGCCCTCCCCGAGCTTGGCCGTGAAGTCTCAGACCATCCCTGTGTGATCAGTATAGAGTAGCAGCATTTTTCTCCCAACATCACACATAAATCCCCATTCTTCATTGCCTTGGGAGGGGGCCTTCCCTATCTACCTGCCTACATCCTATTGCCCACCCCCCCAGAGATTCCACCACCTTGAATCTTTAAGGGAGAATGGCAGAAGGTCCATCTTCTGGAGCTGCTTCATGCTGACAATGGGGCGCTGGCCCTGCCTACACAAGGGGTGAAATCTCATGCTACCTCAGCTTTTTAGTGGCCCTCAGCAATGAATTGGTTGGGTTCCTGAAGTTATCTGAAAGAAAAGATCAGTTCGATTAGACTGAGGGATATCACTTTGAAAGGGTTAGACCCTGGAGGAGTAGAAGTTCCTTTCTGACCCAGTAAGGACAGAGTTCTCTACCCACAGGTTTGGCTGATAGAAAAATGACTTCCTGTGTCCAGATTTTTCTACTGGACACAGAAACACCAAGCCATTCTCTGGCTTTCTCAGTGCAGATTGGAAAAGCTTCTGCCCATACACTGAAGCTATCAATAAGAACCAACAGATATTTATACCTTGAACATATGAGCATTTGATCATTTGCATAAAGCCAAGCTGCGATCCTCCTCTAAGTTCCTTGATGCTGAACAGGTGTTAGGAGAGAAGGATCAAGATTTCCACTAGGTTCATTAATGGCACAGAAAGCACAGTTCTGAGTTACTTCTACCTTACTTGCTATTGAGTCCCTTTAATAATATTCCACTGCATTGGTCCAGGAGTTAGCAACTTTCCTTGTTGGTAAATCATCAACCAGCTTTCTTTTGGAAACCCCCAATGTCCACTATGTCCACTGTTCTTCTTCTGCAGAACATTCTGGCTTAGAGGAAATACTCTCTGGTGTTAATCCCATGATGCAACAAAAATTAAGAGCTGTTAACATCCTTGTTCTCTCCAAACGACTGTTCACAGAAAATGAGATGCAATACAAAAAGTATAGAAAGAAAATTCACAGTATTTTAGAACGAGCTATTAATCCATTCTAACTTAACCAGTTTAGATGCCCTTTCTTGACACTTTGGCCAATTCACAGACTGGGGGAAATCAATTCTGCACTTTGGGATGAGCTTCACCCTAGTAAAGCTCTGATCGAACTAGTGACAGCATTCATTTCTCTCCACCTTCATTTTAAAACTTTGCAAGATAGCTTAACAAATCTAGCTTGTTCTTTTGCATAAACACAGTAAGATTAGAGAACTCTCCATTTGGGATACCCCATTATTTACTGAGAAGTCCTGGGGATCGGCTAAAGACAGGAGACACACCAATAGTGGCATTAATCTGATTTGGCACGTCAGAGCTACCCAGGCCTGGCCAGAAGATGTCCCACGACGAACTGGATGGCCTCGAGCCTTCGGGCCTCATTTTCCACAGAGATGTCCTGGCAGAAAGGAGTCCATCCCATCCCTTCTTCAGGGCTGGGAGAAATCCTGATTTCCAGGTTTTTCCTTGACGCTGAGAGTAGGCCCAGACTGAGATAGTCATTGCAGAGTCCTGGATTCCTCATTCTCCATAGCAGTGATGATTTCCGGTCTTTCCTTGAGCTGGCCTGCCTGTAGGGTCGCCCTGAGGTTTGTAGGGTACTTGAAACAGTACCCGTTAAATCCCTGCTCCTGTCATTTAGACAGATCCCCTGACTGTTCCCTGAAAGAGGGCTTTGGGGTCCCATAGTTGGTTTTTCCTGTCTGCATGAGGGGTAGACCCTATTACAGAGAGGAAAGACTTATCTGGATTTATGCAAACCAACACAGTGCCATGAAACATCAAAAAACATACTGAAGGTACAAAAGAAGAGAAAAGCAAGCATTTCACTTTACTCACAGAGATGTAATACACCCATTTGCTGTGGGTCCTAGTCAGAGAAGCTAAAATCTGTAGACATAAAGCATACCGTTTAACATGTTTTTCAATCTCACATGGAAAAACTTTAACTTCCCATTAATAAGAGCACTGTACCAGGAGTCCAGTGTACAGTTTAACATGTCTAATTCATTTAACCCCATGTCAAAAACCCTTGATGTCCTGCAACTTTTGAAAAATTCAATTATCTTAAGAGCACTATAACAGGAGTCCAGATAATCCGTCCAGTGTCTTTCCCGTAGATCTTACAAAAAGGTACTAGAACAATTCTGCATGTGATTTAAAGAGTTTCTTACAACAAAACAATTTGATCAGTTCCTTTTCTTTAAAACAACCTCAAACCTTCTACACATTCCTTTACATACATTCTGTAACTTTCATTCATTTAAAAATCAACTTCACTTTAACAGAATTCCTTTCCTTTTTTCTCCACTGATGATATCTCCATCCATTATCTTTCTGATTTATGACATACATCTATAGTAGTACAATGTACAATGTGATCTCCCAAATTTAGACACAAGTTACCAACCATCTCACTTAACATGACAAAGCTGTACTCTGCATTGCTATTTCAGAAGCATTAGATCAGTTCTATAGATATTCAAAAAGCCTTTAAAATGCTCACAATTAAAGCTCTTACAAGGTATATTCACTGGGCAAAAGATCACTTTACATTAGAAATTAACCAGGAGACATCTTAAAATTCTGATTTACAGGAAAACACAAATACAAAAAGATTAAAACACTCATAGATTATCATGAAACAGAAAGCATTTCACATTTAGGTACAAAGTTCTCAGGTCAGGACTAGGTTGATATCTGGAGACAAAGCTTGGCATGAAATAAAATTATCAAAATAATAGCATGCACTTTTAAGCAATAGACAGGCTGATTAACAACATAGTTAGTAAAATTTCCCACATTTTCCATGCAATTCTCCATTCTCAGAAACTATTACAGAAGGCTGACATCTGAGGTGAACCCATTTTATAACTCTTAGTAGTTCTAGAAATTTTAGTTAACCAAGAGTCTCAGAGATCATATAGAGCACTGGTAGGACAAACTTTGCAATCAATTTTATAACTCTAGAAACTCAAGTTTAAACTAAACCATTACTTTTTGAACCTGTTTTCATGTGTCATAGCTATTTTAACTCCTTCTAGGTCAAATATTCTAATCCAATGCAGATACAAATATGTACATTAACATAACAGCATAAGACCTATAAACAATCAATTTTTATAAAACATGATAAAACTTCCTTTGGCTTAATTTCAATAGTTCTTGTACCTTAATTATTTAAAATCATGAGCTTTCTATACCAGACATTTTTTAAAAATTCCACAAAAATACAAACATGCTTTCAGACACAGAAAAAGCCCTTTGGATTTTTTTTTTTTAACCAAACTTTGATATCAGTATAAGAAAATATTTGAATTGCTGTGTGAGCACAAAAAGGATGGCAACAATCTATCTTTCCCACCACCCGCGTTCGGTAGTTTCCCCCACTCCAGGGAGGTAGATGGAGATGGGCAAGAAAAGGAAGGAAATCTTATGGCCAGGTTGCTTGATTTTAGTTGCAGTTTATTCCAATCCTCTCTCCATTCACTCCCGTATCTCTCCTGCCTCTCCTAGCCACCCATTCTTACAGTCTCATTATATCCCATAAAAGGAACTCAGGTTCTCTCAAGCATGTTTTCCCCTGTTCTCTCAGACCTAGTAGAGAGCCCCAAAATCTCATGGTACTTCTAAAGGGGCAAAAAGGAGAAAGAACATTGAGGCAGCAAAACATACATTGCTTCTTTACATCTGCAGGCCAGTACCAAAGACTAGCCTGGCTAGAGCTGGGAATCTACATCCCAAAGATCAGGCCTGGCTAGCACCTGAGATCTGCTCTGTGAGATAAGGGAAGCTGCCTCTTGCAGTATACTGAAATTATTTACTGAAGGCAGTTTGAAAGGGAAAAATGTTTAACCTCATCCAAACTAGTCAGGACATTCTTCTAGGACAGATTCTTACTTAACAGATCGACTCACAATTTACAATACAAGTTCAGTGTCCTGGAAGGATCTGATCTTACAAAATAACAGATTCTGACTAGGGTGAAAGCTGATTATCTGGTTGGGGAGGAGAGCATAGAGAAGTGGTTACAGAAAAACAAAGGAATGGAAGTGACTCAGGAGCACTGTGATGGGTGTAACATGATAAACCTTAGCTCCTTCTGTCAAGGAGGAATGGACAAGTCCAATTGTTATCCTATAAATTGCCACAGTTTAGGAAAACAAGGAAACTTAATTTTAATGGCTTCTGTACCTCTGTAGTTTGTAAAAGCGGCCTAATTTTTCATTAAAGTTAGCTGAGGCTTATAAGATAAGGTCTTGCTTTCTCTGAACTCTTATTTCACTTAAGTTTCAGGCTCTAGTTCCATAGCTCTTCTAGATAGTACAAGATTCTTAAGTTCAAAAGGATTTCAACTGTTAATCACATAATCATTAACGTTCTTCTAATAAGAAATCAAGATTGAGAATTCTGCTTTCTCTGTAGGCTCAAACTTCTGATAAGAAATCTTCGTTTAAACCAACTTGTCTAGCAAGTTCCAAAAACAACTGCATTCCTTAAATCACTGAGTTGCATATCACTGACTTCTCTAGAATTTCTACTTCTGATTTCAGCCTGGTCCCAACACTCTAGCGTTTCACATAGAGAGACAGATAGACAGACACAGACAGACAGACAGACAAACAAGACAATGAACTGACTAAAACACCACACATACATGTGCACATATCTGTAGTTGATCGATCAATCTGACCCTTCAAAAAAATGGCAGGGAGAAACTGATGGACTGAGAAAGGAAGGGACTGTCCCCAGGGCGAAGAAACCTTATCGCTGATTGGGAACTCTGCTCCCCATTTCCCAGTCTCCCGCTTGTTAAAAATGGGTCAAGAAAGCGCTTTTGTTGATATAAGCCGGCAAAATAAACTATGACAAAGATGTTACCATATTTTGGCCAAGGCTAAATCTGAGGCAGGGAGCTAGTATCATGATCTTGCATTTTCCTGCCTCCTCTGCTTTGATAATCCTATTTCTTTTGTTACCTATGAAGATCTGACTGCAGAATGATCTGGTAATGCAAACTGCCATTCACTGTATATCCTTCCCAATATTCTAACTTATACTCAGGCCACGTGGTGTTACAGAGGTCAACAAGATATTCCTTATCTAAACTATCTACTTGGAAGCTCTTCCGGTGTTTTAAGAGCAACCCAAAGGAGAATATTTAGGTACTGATGTAGAATTTCCCATATCTCCTAAGTGTCAGCAATAACCTATGAAAGGGAGGGAAAAGAAAAATCTAGGGTAGGATAAGTCCTTAGCATGCTCTCCTCCTAATAGTTTCTAGTGTTGTGGTTCTAGAGAGAGCACGGACACGACCACAACTGCATGCCAGCCCATCAGAAAAATCTCTCTTTAAAGGATGTCTCCTTTAGAGATTTCTGAGTCACCCTAGGAATCCCTGGGTCCTGCCTCCCGAGCGTCCACACAACCATGGCTTACACGTGTGGAGCCATACCTAGAGTGCCATGGGTTTCCAATAAGCCTATTAAGGGGAGAAGAGAAAAGTTCTGCCTTTCTTAGCTTGCCACATATTCCAATGTTCCCTGCTGACACTTTCTTCCACAAACTTCTTGTCTGTCTTTTTACCTTTTTTTTTTCTCTGCTTCACTTTGCCTAGGGCTAAACCTGCTGACTGCCTCCATTAGCATTTGAATTGACCTCTAGCTGATTCTGCTGGTTAGAATGCTTAAGAAAGGGATTTCTAACTAGAAATTGATCTGCCTTAGTTTACCAGGATCTTCTCACTAGTGGGCTCTCATCCCATAGTGGACGGTGATGCGAGACAGACAAAGGAGGGGTGCCTCTTTGCAGAGACCATTCAGATGCTTGCCTGGCCGGAGGAGAACTTAGCCTTAGTGGTTCAGCGTTGTGACTTGCGACCGGTAGCTATACCAGTGCCACCATTGACCGTATGTTCTCCGTGGAGTCGCAGGCAGCCCACTCGAGCTCCGTGACTTTAGAGGGACTTTAAGAGTGCCAGGTCGTGGAGCTACAAAATCACGCCCGATAGGAGGACCTATCAGGGTGCTCAGACACACACACATTCACACAGAGGTTATCACATTCCTCCCCCAGTCCCCCTAGAGATTTCCAAGGGAGCATACCTTCACAGCAGATCTTCCACAGATTGCCTCCTTTATCCGAGCCACAAGGTTTGGAGAGAAGGAACCTCCTGGGGGCCAATCCACACCAAAGGAAGGCCATTCTGATGAACAATAATTGGCAAACTTACCTTTCTTGATCATCAAGCCCAGATTCTGAGCTTTCCTGTGGATCTCAGAGAAGTGATCAAGAATTAAAGCTTTGGGGGTCGATTGATTCTGACCCATATTAAACAATCTCAATAAACAGAACTAAGAGAAGGATAATAAGACAAATACACACACTAAGGACACACGCACAGATCACACTCCTGCACTCGCTCGGACCGGTCCACTCTCTCACACGGGTGCGCACCACACTCACCAGTCACCCTGGGACTCCCGAATATGCCCAAAGGGCGTGCACGTGATTTTCACCTCCGGAGGGTTCAGCTCTTCCAGGTCTTCTCCCGGCGCCGGATTTTCCAGAACAGATGAGGCCTCCAGAACAGACAGACGAGGACCCGAGGAAACCCTATGTCCCCCCAAGTCCTCCCAGTCAGGGTTGGCCACTTCCCTGCCGCGGTCCAGAACAGACGAGGCCTCCAGAACAGACAGACGAGGACCCGAGGAAACCCTATGTCCCCCCAAGTCCTCACAGGGTTAGCTACTTCCCTGCCGCGGTCCAGAAGGGGACACTGTCCCCCCACAGAACAGACGGAATATTCCCCAGAAATTTTTTTTTTTTTTTTTTTAAGGCCTTTTCAAAACCCGCTCTCTGGGCCCGTTTGCCGTCGGGAGATCTCGCTGGGGCCTCCAAATGTTAGGGCGCAGATCGTGATCTCCCTTTAACGACAAAGAGACTCCAGAGACTGCAAACAGCAAGCAAGGTTTATTGTAAGACTGGCTAGCCAGGGTCAAGCCGCCTACACAGACACGCAGGTCAGTTAGGTGAGGCAAGACCCCGAACTTCTTCAAAGGGGATCTTATATAGGCCTTCACTGGCCGTTACAGCAAAGCCCGCGCATTTCATAGCCAATAGATTTGTAACAACATATGCTTTCTTAACCAATCCGTGTAGAAGTACATCACTCCTTAGCCTATAGATTCAAAGATCAGCATTTACGTACATAGGCATTGTGACTAGTGGGCATCAGGTAACTTGGACATTTGGTTATCACCTTGCTTCCTCTGATTCTCAGCCCTGCATTCCGGAGGTGGATAAGGGAAGAGTTCTTAAGGGAGGTAACAGATAAGGAGGGCAGGAAAGGGAGAGTTACTAATTTATAGAGTTTTAACTCTGGAATCTCCCTCAGGGTCCCTAGGGACCTAACAGTTTGATATAATGATATAATGGTGGATGAATAGTTCTGATATGACTTAAATGAGAAGGCACAAGATATTGAAAACAGTGATTGACATCTATAGATATCAATAAATTCTAATACCGCCCTTTCTAATCTTCTTACAAGAAAAATAGTTCTGCCCGTTATATCTGCTTGCTATGAACTATTTTCCTTAAAGAACAAACCTTGAAAAAAAGTTTTATTGATGTGTTTGCAAATGGTTTGTTGGGATCTGTTAGACTTGGAGTATATAAAATTAATTGTGATATGTAATACTAAAAAGAAGTCTATAATTTGTTTTATTTAAAACATTAAATTATGATTACTCACATAATAACTTCAAACTACTAAACTATACTGCATTTGTGTTCAGCAAACAGTCATAAAATTACTGTTAGACATTTAATTACTGCACAAATTGTTTTATAAAGCATGGTGAAATAAACATGTTGATTAGCAAAAAAGAAATAGAGACATGATTGCAAAAATACTAATCTTTTAGAATATATAAATTTTGCTACAAGGAAATATTATCATATCAAACTCTTTATGCGTTAAAAGCTTGTGATTTTTTTTTGTAATCCTGTATATCTTTAAAGGGGAAATTTACATGCAGATGTTTTCACATGTACAAATTTATAGAAGAGGTATATGTTCTTATAATTTAATTTCTTAATAGAAATTTATATCTAAACATATACAGGGGTGCATTTACATGATCACATCTTTACAGTGATAGGATTCATAAATACTAAAGGAAACTGAATGAAGTTGATGATTGTCAGAGTGAGGCTATGGCAGTATTCAATAAGAATGAGGGCAGGAAAGGGGAAGTTATTTGGTACCTTCAAACAAACTGATGTCAGTGGGCCCCACTCGTGATTTATGTGAAGCCCAGAGGAAAAGGATAGTCACTTTCTCTCCAACTGCCCCCACCACTCAGGTCCCACTGGGAAAACTGTAGCACTGTAGCACTGTCCTCCTGTTGTTCATCGAGTTGCTCGAGTGGGCCCAAAAATGTCTCCATTGTGAGACTTGTTGTTACTGTGTTTGGTAGCTTGCCAGACTTTGTCGTGCCAGCGAGACACTCTTGGTAGCGTACCAGGCTCTCCGAGAGGGGCTGATGAATCGAACCTCCGTCGGCTGGGTTGGCCACATGCAAGGCAAACACCCTACCACTGTGTTATCAAGACTAAGACCTATGAAGTCTGCAATGAGCCCCTGCTAGGCACAGGTCTGAACACCCCCTCCCCGCCAGCACTACCAGGTAGCCTTCAGGCCACACTTGAAATTGACTTGGTCTTCAAGGCACAGGAGCTGATTCTCAATCACACAATATCTCTGGAAGCCACTGACTCATATTGGATCAAGCATTTGCTCATTGCAGGAAAGAAGAGGCCAGTACCAGTCCTTACCCAGGGTTTTCATAGTCCTTGATCTGATATAGATACAAAGAGACAGCTTTGATGTTTCAGGTTAGTCTCCTAGTCTCTGATCGCAGTCCTTGTCTTGGCTGAAGTCTGACACCTCTGTAGGTGTCTGGCTTTCTTTGGGTCTGTTACTTGCACCAGGTGATCCAGGTGAAACCTCTGTTGGCTTTTGCAACTTCAGGGCTATCAGATATTATTGCTTCCTAAGAGTTTTACTGCCTTTGCCTTGGGCACAGGCCTTCCCTTTCTGCCTGCCTGCCTACATCAAAACCAGTTCTCAGGTCAACTAAAAGTCTTTCATATTTGAGGCAGAGGAATTGTCTTCTTCACATTAATGTGATCATAATTAGTGATTCATTTATGAAGATACTAGATCCAGTTCCAATCAGGAGCATCTACACTTTGACATGGAATATACCAAGGGAAAAAGTCATGCTGGTAATATCTTTTTTTTAACTTCTTTCAAAAACTTTTTCGAAAACTCATATCTGTGATGCAGTTTCAAATACAATTTTAAAGGAATGGCTACCTATTTGGCAAAGCCTGGAAAGCTACCCGTGACATATTCGATATCCCAAACACAGTAACAAGTGTCACAATGGAGACATTACTGGGCCCGCTCAAGCAAATTGATGAACAACAGGAGGACAGTGACAGTGACAGTCTATTTATTTATCTATCAATCTATGGCAAGGTGATCTCATAATGTAACTGATTTCCATACAATATATTGAACAAATATACATGTATGTTTATGAATGTATACAATGTCAGGGGCAGGAGAGGTAGTAAAGTGGATAAGTCATTTGCCTTTCATGCAGACCAAGATTCCTGTCACAGCACTTGTTCTTTTGAGCACAATCCAAAATGAGCCCTGAGCACAGCTGACTATTGCCCAAAAGCAAAATCAAACCAAACCAAACTACCCGCATCCAAAACTTTCACATAAGTGAATGATATTATACATAGTCTCATTATTTTTATTTGATAACTCCAAAAATTAGGGAAAGAGGAAGTTATGGAGATAATATGGAAAGAAGAGAGAATTTAGACCATTTTTCTCACTATCATATTTATTCAACAAACTTTTTCTCAATAACATTTTGTTATTCAAAATTTTATCCCTAAAATTTATGCCCCCCCCGATTTAGAATAGCAGACTTCTTTCTGCAAGATTCCTGTAACTCTAAACAATCTATTATTTTTCATATTCCACAGAGTGAGGCTGCTCCTTCATTCTGATGAGGTGTCTGAGATATGCTATGTGACAGGCACCATCTACATGTGTGGGTATACATCTGTGCAATAGATTATCTCTCAGAAGACAAATTTGTCTTTTTTTCACCACTCCCTAATTTGAAATAAGATTATTATAAGAACATTTTCTTCCTTTCTTTTTTTCTTTTTTTAAATGTAAGAGTATTGCTATTTATTCGTCTTTCTTTCTTTCTTTCTTTCTTTCTTTCTTTCTTTCTTTCTTTCTTTCTTTCTCTCTTTCACTACAGTGAGATACACAGTTACAAAGTTGTTCATGATTGAGTTTTAGTCATAACATTTTCCAACACCCATTCTTTCACCACTGCCCATTTCCCACCACCAGTGTAACCAGATTTCCTCTCAAATCCTGCCTCTATGGCAGGCACTGTTCTTTCTCTCCCTCCACCTCTCCCTCTCCCACGTCTCCCTCCCCCACATCTCCCTCCCCCTTTCCTGACAATCTATTCTCAGACATTTTAACTCTACATGATAATTGGAATCTACATTGATGGGAGTTAAATAAATAAAAACAATTTAAATAAATTCTTATAGATCATGTAACCATGAATAGAACAGAACCATTTTGATAATGGAAGTAGGGTTAGACTTTAAGAATGAGATAACATTTTTATTTTCAGTATCTTAACACTTAATTTAACAATTGGGAAAACTGATCTTTTTGGGGGGCAGGTGAAAGTGTTGTGCCACACCTGGCAATATTTAGAGCTTTCTTTTGATTCTGTGACCAGGGGTTACTCCTAACAGGGCTTTGGGAGATATACAAAAGGTGATGTGAAGTATGAACAGCCAACCCACATTTAGGTTCTTTCTAACAGTAGAAATTTGAATCCTGACCATAAAATTATGATTAAAGTTAATAGTGTCATCTCTTCCAAGTGTTCTGACCCTATTTGAGACATTATAATTGTCTTTTTTTAATCTATGTTAGCGGAAAATATTACCACCTCATAAAATATAAAAATTTCCTTATTATATAAAGAAACTTTGTTACAGATACACAATGGAATACTATGCAGTAGTTAGGGGGAAAAAAAGGTTTGAAATTTGCTTATAAGTGGATGGACATTGAGAGTATCATGCTAAGTGAAATGAGTCTCAAAGAAAGGGACAGACATAGAATGACTCCTCTCATTTGTGGAATATAAAATAACATGATAAAAGACTAACACTCAAGGACAGTAGAGCCAAGTGCTAGGAGGATTGTCCATGGGTGGGAGCCTGACTCAAGTGTTGGGACAGAAGGAAATTGGGATAGGGAAGGGACCACTAAATCAATGATGGTTGGAGGGATTGCTTGAGATGGGAGATAGGTGTTGAAAATAGAAAAAGAAGAACCAAATGTGATAGCTTCTCAGTATCTGTATTATAAATCATAATGCCCCAAAGTAGAGAGAGTGTAAACTGCATGCCATAGAATCAGGAAGTGGGGTGGAGTGGGGGTGGTAGGGGGGCTGGTAGAAGGGATAATGGGGACATTGGTGGTGGGAAAGCTACTCTGATGGAGGAATGGTGGTTTGATCATTGTATGATGAAATTCGATCATGAAAACTTTGTAACTGTATCTCATGGTGATTCAATAATAAATTTTAAGATAATAAATTGAACAAGTAATTTGGTTTCTAAAAAATTTCATAAAATTAAAACTGATAAATGAAGAAAAATAAATGTAAAGAATGAACCATACCTTCAACATAGTGATGATATACATCATTTTTGAATTAATGAATGCCATTAAGTTAGTTCAATGAATGCCATTATAAAAACACAGATTTTATTATGTCTCATAAAATAATAGTAAAATGACACCCAAGCATTGGAGATTCCCTTTCATTAATTCTACAAATAGCTTTAGAATTAAACAATTAAAGACTTTCTTTTGGACTGGAGTGAGAACAACAGGTAAAGCACTTTCTTTGCTTTTGCCATCCTAAGTAGGAACAACCCAAGGTATACTGCATGGTGTGGCTACCCCCCAAAATTATCTTTCTGTGAGACTCTAATGACTGATCAATACTGGAAACATGGGATCTGAAGGCACCAATATCCCACCACTCGTCTTGCACGTCGATGACCCCAGTTCAATCCCCGGATTCTCATCAAAAGTAATTTCTGAGCACAGAGCTAGAAATAATCACGAGATACACCCAGGTGTCACCCCAAAGCAAAAATAGTTAGAAACACAATCATTTAAATCTGAACACAACATTTGAGTATCTAGCTTCTGAGCTGCTGATAAACAAGACATTTCCATTTTTATTGGTATTTTACCATTAATTTTATTTCCACAGAAAATAGTATATATATGTTTATGTGTATATATGTGTGTATGTGTCTGTACGTGTGTATATACATATATGTATATATGTACAAAGGTTATGATGAGTTATTTAAATTAGTTTTTATACAGTTATTTCTAAACAGACTAAGTAGTTTTTTAAACATGTAGAAGAATAACACCACACTGATCTGCTCTAGGCTTGTTTCAAATAGGTCCAGAAAACCACTGCAAATCTAATGTACTTATAAAAGGTGCTATACTGATATTTACATTTGAATTATTTAGGTATCACTATAAGGCAGGTTGGAAAAATGATGTCACCGATGCTCTATGTTTTTATTTCAGAATTGAATCTTTCAGCCTGAGTAAAGTAAAATAAAAAGGCAAACAAAAAGAAAGTTAAAAAATATCCTACGGGCTGGAGCAATAGCACAGCGGGTAGGGCGTTTGCCTTCCACTCAGCCAACCTAGGTTCGAGTCCCGGCATCCCATATAGTCCCCCGAGCACCGTCAGGAGTAATTCCTGAGTGCATGAACCAGGAGTAACTCCTGTGCATCGCCGGGTGTGACCCAACAAGCAATATATATATATATATATATATATATATATATATATATATATGTGTGTGTGTGTGTGTGTGTATTCTAGCAAGAAAAAATAATATCAATGTAAAATAAAAGACTAGTTTACTCTTAGTGCCACTGTGATATATAAGAGAAAGGGCATATTTTCTGCTTTTCAGAACTTAATTGTAGAATGTAATTTTTTTTTCAGTCTTCATTTTCAAAGAACACTAGAACACTCTGTTCTTAGGTGGAAATAAATACATTAAATTGAAAAATACTGAAATGGGAGAATATAATTTCAAAAATAAATTCCAACATGTATTTTATAGAATACATATATTCATTTAAAATTGTATGTATTTAAGTAGACACAGTAATGGTTCTTCCAAAGATGTCCATGTACTTGGCCAAAAAAAATTACATGAATTATATTTTTCATGGGAACAAATAATTTTGCAGATATGATAAAGAACTTTAAGATAGAGAGATAAGTTTGGTGGGTTTATTGTTATCATGAAAATCATTATCCTTTGGGTTTTCCAGAAACATGGTTGTGCTGATGCCTTGATCCTAGATAAAGAAGAAAATGGGTATTTCTGACTACAGAAATAATTTTCATCGATTTGCTTGAGCAGGCCCAGTTAAGCCTCTCTTGTGAGACTTGTTGTTACTGTGTTTGGTGTATCAAATATGTCATGGGTAGCTTGCCAGGCTTTACCATGCAGGCGAGATTCTCTCGGTAGCTTGCCGGGCTCTCTGAGAGGGGCAGATAAATTGAACCTCTGCCGAACTGGTCGGCTGTGTGCAACGCAAACGCCTTACCCACTGTGCTATTAGTCCAGCAATAATATCTGAGATTTTTTTTTGATCACTGTTTTTTTGCAGTCTGTTACAAAAGCAATAAGAAACTTACAGAGTTAGAGAAAGACTTCAAATAGCTGGAGTGTGTGCCTTGCTTGTGACAGGCTCCAAGTTTTATCCCTGGCTCCATAGGCCCCTAAGCATACTGCACCCAAGTATCTGCCAAGTCTTGTACCACTGGGTTGAGAAGACCCTAAGAAAAGACTTGAGAAATGTCTTTTAAAAAGTCTTCTAAAAAACCTAAGAGAAGACTTATGGTTTTCCATAAAATGGTGGGGAGGCCAACCCTCCAAAAAGTAAAAGGAGACTAATGCACATTTTAGGATTCAGAAATTGATGTAGCAAGCACTTAAACAAGTGGAAATATTTTGAACTGAACATATATTCAAAATTTAGAGGAAACAGGTGAAAATGATTAGACTGTCATCAGATGAGTTAGTTAGCAGTGTAGATGCGAGTGACTCTACTAATGAAGACTCCGGAGGAAGTGAAAAACATGGAATGGAGGAAACATTCACGATCACGATCACGATCATCCATTGTTCGTCGATTGCCTCGAACAGGCCCCAGTAACGTCTCCTTCTTCCTAGCCCTGAGATTTTAAAAAGTGCCATATTCAAGGCTCTTTCAGGGTTAGGAGAATGAGACCCATCATTGTTACTGGTATTTGGCATATTGGGTACGCCATGGGGAGTTTGCCAGACTCTGCCGTGTGGGCAGGTAACGTTCGGTAACCTGCCAGGTTGTCCAAATCAGAATACTTACTCACCAAAAAATGTTTTTTGAAGAGATTAAATGTTCAACTCCTAGATACCTTCAAACACCCTAAGATAAGCCAAACACATGTATCAGACTATATAAGAAAAATAAGTGGTGTGAGGTCATGTTAGTATAGTAAATCTTGTGACATATAAGAGACCCCCAAAGTTCCTAAAATGTTATTGATTAAAAGAAATAAAAAGCTAACCTGGGGATAGAGCAACAACACAAAGTGTAGGGCATTTGCCTTGCATGTGGCCACCCAGGGTTCAATCCTTGAGACACCATGTGGTCTCCAGAGAATTGTCAGGATTAGTCCCTGATTACCGAGACAGAAATAAGCCCTGAGCTGTGCTGGGTGTTGCCCCAAATTAAAAATTAACAAAAACCAAGATTTATTTTTTTAAAAGGGGGACATAAAACAAAACAATCATGATACACCAGAATGATAAAGTAAGGTAGTAGGCAGATAAAATAACTCAGCTGGAAACATGCCAACTTTCAAGAAAATGAAAGCTCCAAAGGTAGATGCAATGATGGAGATCATGAAATGGAAATAGTTAATCTACAAAAGTAAATGGATTTTTCCCTTCAGGGATTTTTAAATTCCTTCATAAGTAAATTGTTCCTCTTCTGTTTTCATTCTTATTGAAATAGTTGTTCTGTATGTATACTCCCATTGCATTTTGAGAATAAATGTCAATGTGTTTGAATTTCAAAAAAATAGACTTATTTGAGCCCAAGATGCATTTTATCTGTGTCTCATTTATATTTGATTTAGGTAATTTTGATGAGACTTTTGAGTTGATTAAATTTAGTTATGATTTGGAACTCTGATGCTCTAATGGTTTGACAATTTAAGTGACTTTGGGATGAAATGAGTATACTTTACATTTTGAATGAATGTGGAACTATGAGGAACAAAGAATAGAATAGAATAGTCCCGTGTTATGTTATTTGTGCTGAAACTGGTTGAAGTTACTCTTCAGGTACCTGAAATATAGAATATTTGCTATTTTATGTTTATGTATTTTACATTTAGCATATATTAAATGTCCTTTTTATACGGATAGTCAAAACTAAAAACATATGTAAAAGTAATGAATGATTTGAGTCATTTTTAGAATACTTTATATAAAGATCTCTTTTTTATGTCACCCATTTGCTCATTTCTTAATCTGAAAGCAAGATAGTTACAGATAAGCTTGGTGTGCATAGATGTATGTGCATCCACACAACATAAATTTTGTTGCACCTGATAGGAAAATAATACACATGTAATTTGTGATGCCAAGTCTCAACTTTAGAAGCTAAATGGCGCATGGAGTCTTTCTCAAATACTGTATTAGTCAAGGAAGGCGAGAAAGAGGTACAGATGCTCTTCGTGGTTCTTGCAGTCATAGTACACAGTTCTCCTTTCCTGGCAGTGCTGAATATCGGAATTAGAGAGTCAAAACACAGATTCACTGTGATGCCTTCCAATTAAACAGCTAATGAGCTAGAATAATGACCCTTTCTCCTAACTGGTTGTAAGAATAATTAGATTTAAAAATACTTCACACATGAATGAAATCACAGTGTTGCCAGTCAGAAAAAGTGAAGACATAGCACCACACTTCGATTTGCTCACTCTGATAAAAGCTATTTTGGTAGTTGGGTGATTAATAGGAGCATTACAATCTCAATCATTGTTGAACAATACAAAGGTTTTTAAAAACACAGTATTAATAACCTGACCTTAAAATGACTATATAAAATTCAAAAAATAGTTCTGAATATAAACATGTGTACTACGCTAGATTAAAATTACTATTCATCTGCTTTCAAGTTTTAGATTTTAATTACTTGGGTACATTGATATTAGGTAAACATTTTAATTGAAATCAAGCTCATAAAAATATATCTAAGATATACTAAAAGTCATACAACTATAATGAAAGCTCTTGGAGTGCCTCAAAAATTTATGTTCTGCATTTGACTCTCAATCTTATACATCTGGCAATACTGGATTTATTAAATGTTAGTCACATGTGTGGGCTATGGTTCTTGGAAACACCACCAATAGGATAGAGTCAGGATTTCAGATTTTTTCTTTTGTTTGATTCCAAAGTCCATGATTTCTATATTGATACTGTGGCTAGTCAAAAATTGGTAATATTTATCTTAAATTTTAGCAATATTTCTCTAGTTTTGGATGTTTCAGAAGATTTAGCAACATTTATCTTAAATTTAGCAATATTTCTCTAGTTTAAAAACATCATAATATATATTTCAAGTCATCTAGAAATATCAGTGCCTTCTAAAAACACCTTTCATCTGAAAGCTGTTATTCAGCTTATCAATTGTCTCTGTATTATAGCTTTTTTGGCTTTCAAGTCACCTTCACTTGTCTAAAAGTGTATTATTCTATCCATTGCTAATCCATGAAATTAACAACTTGAAAGAAAATTTATACTGAGAAGTAAAACTTTAAGTCAAATTTCTTCATCTGTCATCTTCTAAAAATGTGAATGATAACACAAAATATGTAAAATATGATAAATGGAATTTGTAAAAGAAATATTTGGTGTTATTATTGTTTTAAAGTTTCAGTTTTTTTTAAGAAATGAGTTCTATTTTATATAGGTAAACTTTTTTATCAATCTGTCACTTAACACCAATCTCTATATCCTCTCAAAATCAATTAAAATTATAAAAAAGTTTAGATTGACCACCCCCAACATAAAAATCTTTCATTGATGGGGCAAAGGAGATAAAAAGGCTGATAGGGCACTTGCTTTGCATGCAGCAGACTGGGTTTCAATCTCTGGGACCCTGTTGTCTTCTGATCCTCACCATGCTCTTGAATACAAAGTCAGGAATATACCTTGAATACTACTGGGTATAGCCCCCAAACAAATAAATTTTATACTTAGAGTTACCTTATATATAACACATTATATTGCATTTCCCATTTCCTTGTAAATATTGTCAAAACATGGAAATAATGTTGGTAAATAATACCTTAGAATACCTTTCATAAAAGATATGGCTTGATTAATTATAAATGAAAAGGCTTCATGTGATATTCTTTAGATTGCTTCAAGTATACTTGTCAGAATTTCTATGTAGTAGTAATTGTGATCACTTAGTTTACTAGGGCCCAAGTGTTGTGTCATCCATGATAAATGATGCTTCAATAAAATAACATTAATTATTTCTGCTCCATCTAGTAGACATCAAAATCAAAAATTTTCCTCAGCTTTCATCTTATGGTTGAAGCAATCCCATTCATCATATTTTTATAAATGAGTGCGATCGGATCATGAACCATTTTTATGATTGGCAGACTTCATGGTGGATGAGAATAGGCAGTGGTCAGCAAAGACCTTGCAGATTTATTTCCTTGGTCATGCTCTTGCCTCTAATAACTCACTAGTTCTTCATGCTGCAACTTTTAGAGGTCAAAGAGGTGGCAGTATGTAAGCAACAGAAGCTAGATCATCTTCTTCCTGAGTCTTTTAGTGTTTTTGTGAGTACACAGAGGATACCTGAAGACATAAAAACAAAAGCAATCAATTTACTGTTCTATTTCCCTAGGGCTCTTGAAACTTGGCAGCAAACATAGATGCTATGTAATAGGGACTTTTAAAAGTTTACATGTGAAGAGAGAGCTTGCGGGGTAGGAACCATTTATCCACTGGAATTGTCCCAGCACATTTTTAAGAGATCTCTAATGATCAACTGCTGGCCATAGTAGCAGTCCTTTCATCAATGGTTCCTCCCTGAAAGACAGACTGCAAGATAAAATTGATCAAAGTAAAAAGTAATTTCAGGACTCTCAATATAAGTGTGCTCTACAAGTTTATTAACTTGAAATTCTTTGTTCTGAAACTGGAACAATAAAATTCCAAATTCTTTGAGTATGGTAGTTGTCATCCAAAATGAAACATATTATTGTGTGAGTTTCTATTCAAAACTCTACTGCTTTTAACTGCATGTGCCTCATTATCATAGGCCCCCCAAATTAAGCAAATATAAAGATGATCCATTATCAGTTTTGAATGTTTTATTCGATTAAATTTACGGCCTATTCAAATATAATCATCTTTTAACTTGATTATGTTAATGTGCAATATATCACAGAGGGAACTTTGAAATATTTTGCATAAATTAGATAATGCTTTTCAATGAATTTTACCAATGTTTTACTTATTTTAAATCTATTGAATTGAAAAATCCATGTATACTCTCCAGCTTATTAATAAATACCTCATTTAATATACTTCAATTACTGTTAACTGGTATATTTGCTTTATTATAGTCGTATTACTGTAGCACATTCCCAGGGGTCTTTTTGGTGGTTTGGATTGAACCAAGGCCTATTACATGCAAAACTCGTGTTCCTTCCATTGAGTTATTTCTCCATTTCTAAAAATAATTTTTTTACTGCAGTTCTAATAAACTGTTTGGTACAAGAAATCAGGCTAGTGTTCATGCATCACTTCTGATAGTGTTCTGGGAAACACTTGCAGTTCTGGGGATTGAACCAGGCTTAACATTAAAAAGGCAAGCACCATAGGTCCTGTACTTTTTCTATAGCCTCTCTAATAAACTAAGAGCAGTGTATTCAGGAATAGATCAGAATATATTCTAAGAATGAAAATGAAAGGAGAATAACAAAATGAAGTGAGTTTCTTTCAACTAATGATATTATTTCATTCAAAAATTCAGTGAAATCTTATCATCACACATTCTTGATATATATTTAAATATATGTATATTCTACCAGCTCTCTAAATATTGCTGTGCTCCTGATTCTAAGATAATCTTCAACATATTTTCATCCAAGCTAGCATCTGAAAATCAAAGTATTATTAGAAAAGCACATTAAATTCTTAAGAAAAAAAACTTAAAAAATTTCTGCAAGTCAGAATCTAATGTCTGTACATATTTTTGCCTCAGTTTTACTGTTCCTTGACATAGTGTTGTCATTTATCTTAACCCTTTCATACCTGCAGTTCTAACTGGACTCCTCTTCATTAAAAGGTAATTCGTAGGCTGTACCTGCTTATTTGTCTGTGAATTCTAATTGTAATTTCATTAGGACAATATCAAATCATTTTTCCATATTTTATTTATTTATTTATTTTTGCTTTTGGGGTCACACCTGGAGATGCATAGGGGTTACTCCTGGCTCTGCACTCAGGAGTTACTCCTGGAGGTGCTCAGGGGACCATATGAGATGCTGGGAATTGAACCCTGGCCGGCCATGTGCAAGGCAAACGCCCTACCCACTGTGCTCTCTCTCCAGCCCCCTCTTCCATATTTTATATTTTGCAAAGTGTTTATATAGCATTTAATAAATTTTTATTGACAAATTTATTTTTTGTTAACCCAGTGATATTAATTTGAACTGATTTTTTCAGAGTTGTTATACATATGTTGAGTAATTGGTGACAGATGAAGAGACAATTTTTGTTTCTAAACAGGTTTTTAAAATGCAGAGACCCTTTTCCAAACACATACAAACACAGTTTTGAAAGGTTAATGTTCAATGCAATGTATTGTGTAGCCAAAGCTACATTACACCCTCAAGGAGATATAAGACAGCAGTGTTACCATTTGTTCCTTTGTTAAACATTAAAAAATAAGCCAGAATAATCCCAAAATAAACCCAACCCATACAGGGTTTTAAAAATCTTTGACATACTCACCCGCCTCTTATGGATTTTTCTAACTTTCAAAGTAAGAGGGAGGATCAGCTGAGACAAACTCTACTGAGCTAAGAGATATAATACTCCTTGACAACAGATTTTCTGCACTCTCTTTTTTGAAAGCCTTTGAGGTTCTTACATTTAACCTTTTCAGAGACAACACTACTGTGATGGAGCCCCTCTGACAGCCAGCCACTTAGCAAAATATGCAGGTTTAAAACTCCCAGATCCCAGGTCCAGCCAGGCAAGCTACAACTTCGGATCTGGAATGGAGGCTGCTATTACAAAGAAGGAGACAGATTATTTCCCTCAAAATAAACAGCAAAAAATGTCACTTCTCTTCCCTTAATTTTTTTCTTTTGAAAATATCAGTTTCAGGAATAAACATAAGAAATACACTCAGTAGTAAACATAAGAAAGATTTTAAATACTCACTAAAGGTATATTCATGTAAGAGTTCCTGAGGTTTTTCTTTTCTATTTAGATTTTTTAAAAGTTTCTTAAGAAGAAGCAAAATGTTTTTAAAACTAACATATAAAAATGTGAATACATTTTTATAATGTATGGGTAAGGTATTCAACACTTGGTAAACATGACTTCACCTGGCTCTGAATTTAACACATTAATATAGTGATTATTACTAGAAATGATAAAATAAACTCAGAATTTTTTTCAATGTCCATGATCTCTACAGTATATGTTCTTTTTATTGTTACCCACCAGTTTTGGAGAAGATTTATCTCTAATAACAATCATAAGCTTCTCTCATTTGAAAATAAAATAACAAGGGAGCCTCATGGAAATATATTAAGGAAGAAAACAGCTATTTGTTGACGAGCAATTTTTTTTCAAACTATGTATACTTTGACAATGGTTTTCTTTATCTGTAAGTGAAGAACAGTTGTTAAATCAAATTATTACTAACGTCTTTATTTTTTTCTAGCAGTTCGAAAAAAGAAAAAAAACCGCTAAACTGTTTCCTTTACACACTTATGTAAGGGTTGTAACTACACATGCAGACACTCCAGGTCATCTATGCTTCTTGGGGCAGCAGCTCACGCTCATTTAGCACAATTGCTTAAACATAAAGTTCTCATTTTTGTTCACTGAAGTGATATAGATAGAATAAAATGGGTATTTTGAACACAGACCTTATTTGAATGCTACTATTATTATTTTAATTAGAAGCTTCAAGTATAATCTAGTTAAATAAATTCAGTATTTTCAAAGTAGAATTTAATGGCTTTTAGCAGATCTAGCAAATCTAAATTTAGAACATTCCTATTATCCTCCCCAAGGAACTTCATGCTCATTTACAGTTACTCCTCACTTCTACCACGATACTAAGTAACCAATTTATGTCTTTATGAATCCTCACATTAGTACCACTATTAATCATGGTCTTTTCAATATAAACCTTGTCATTCAGATAAGTGAGCAGTCTTTCTAAAAACATATAGTCGATACATCTAAATTTTACATGCAACTGTGCTTAGAGCAACCCTTAGAAATGATTCCCTGCTGGTTTTCTTATTTACAGATGAAAAAACTGTGGTACAAAAAATAAGTGAAATAGTATACGCAGTTTATCATTTAGAAAACAAGGGAGGGAGTATGTTTTAAAGAGTTTTTTTTTGTATAACAATTCATTTGTTATTATGTTAAAACCCATCATTGTACAAGAGGATATGGCAGAAGAGAGATTTAAAGTTGTGGGTGTTTTATTCTGAAATACTTTACTTTTGTTTGGGGACCGCATGAGAAGTGCCCAGGTCTAACTTCTGGACTCTGTCTGGGCTTAGGTATTATTCCTGGTAATGCTAGGGAAAGCTTATTTGGTATAAAAATCACCAGTTGCCTGAAAGTTAAATGCCTTATACATTATACTATTTTACAAGCCCTTTAAAATGTATTTTCAAATTACATTGGACCAAGCACCAAATTATATGCAAAACATTATGCTAGTTTTTGAGGAAAAAATGGTATTAAACTATACGAATGTATATTTTAACAAAATAGAACTGGATAATTTTTGTAGAATGCATAAATATGCTTTTTGGAGTATGGAGTCAAGAACAGAATAGAAGTGACATGCTGCATGTGTCATTAGCATAGAGAAATTAGCTAAAATTCTAAAGATTTTTTAAATAATAAGTAACACTTTAAGATCAAATCTTGGTAGCATATATCACTATCAGAATGTATCATCATGAGCTAGAACAACTAGTCAACTGAGACTGCTGAGGATGGAGAAGATAGTTTCAAATATTTAAGGATATTGCACAGTAATGAAAACAATTGTCCCTACACGTTAAAATAAGAAACACAGTGCAATATAAAAGCAGAAGTTCATTCCAGTCCCTGTTTCTGCATTTAAAGCACACTGAATTGTATTGGTCAATTGGGCAAACAACTTTCATTCAGCAAATTTGCACTGAAAGCTAGCTTTGAGAGTAGAGGTTAATTTACATGCTTTGCCCTATTTCAAGGGTTCAAGTGTAAGTAACGGTTACAACTGAGTAGAAACTTGAAATGCCAACAGTATAACTAAGAAGAACTTTGGATCTTTAGTAAAGTAAGTAAAGATTTTCAGAAAAGAAGTTAATTCAAATGATTCTTAGGAGATTCAGGGGAAATTCAGGTAAATGTTTAAGATAAGATACATATTTTGTCTGTTCCATATCTTTATTTTCCACACGCTATTGTCTGGTAATGTGCAACAATTTGGAAAGTAGGGTTTTTTTTTTTAATAAAAAGGAATTAGTAAAACAGTATGGAACTGTATTAAGGGCAACCTATAGGTAAAATCCTAAAGCACAGTATTACAGTCATGTTTTGCGTACTTAAAAATCTATAAAAACGTTTTGAAGTTCACACGGATTGCCATTTCCTCTGGCAGTACTCGGTATCATTAGACTTCAATATGGATGTAAGCTTTGGAAGAAATATTGGACAGTTCTTTTCTTTCCTTCGCTCCCTTTTTCTTTGCATTTGCATTTCCATTGCCATAGAATTTGAAATTTTCAGGTCACTGAAAGACTCCACTGATTTCATGGTCCCCATCTCTGATTGCTTGGGCATAGGCACTGCCTTCCTGTGTAAGTGAAACAAGAAATGGTCCTTTCCATTTAGGCTTTCTAAATCAGGCCTAGAAATAGGGATTGGGGTAATTAAGGCGTTATGTTCACAGCAAAGAACTATATGAGTTAATAAATAGTGGTTGAGGTTGGTTGAATGCCAAACTGAAGCAGCGATGTTTGATAACCATTACAGCTATTTATGGCAAATATACTTTGAAACCATGTACATTAGTCCCACTAGATGACAGAATTTAAAAAGCAGTAAGAAACCATAAAAAGTAAACATTCAATTTTCTTTCTGTGTGGGAGATATGAAAATACTGAGTTATCTGTTTTTTCTCTTTGAGAATGCCTTTGACACATAATTTAGGTAAAAAGGTAATCATATAAACAAAATTATTTATTGGCAATAAAAGGGCATTAAATATAAAATAGAGTGCTGGAGCTGAAAAGATTATAGCTGGAGAGGAGAGGTTTATTGAGAGTAAGGAAAGAAACAAAATAGAGCTCTAAATTTCCTTCATACTAAATTTGGTTAGTTATAAAATTCCTGATTATAATAATCACATATAATTTTTTTTCTACTGAAGTAACTATAAATACTTAACAAGGACACCAACACAAATGATAATAATTCCTGAAATCAATTTCATCAATATTTTTGGTAAATATATAAAGGAGCTTATGCTGTATTTTTGTTATTGTTGATTTTGTTTATATTTTATCTCTGCTTTATTTTGTCTACTTAATTGCTTTCATATAAAGAATAAAGCTTAAATATTTTGTGTTGCTTTTAATGATCTACAGAAGCTATGTACCCTTTCCTAATACACATAGTAATTTATATTCTATCACCTGTACTCTCTCCAGATTTCAATTATAAAAGGTCTTGCAAACTGGATGGAAGTATTCTGAGACTTACTAGAGTAGAATTATTTTTTCCTGCAACTTTACCGCCTAATGGTTTGTCTCTCTCTCTCTCTCTTTTAATTGAATCACCATGAGATACATAGTTACAGAGTTGTTACTGTTAAGGTTTCAGCTATACAATGTTCCAATCCCCATCCCTCCTTTTGAAGATTTACCTAATGGGACTTGGAGTTTGGCTTAGTCTTAGGGGCACAGATGCTCATCCTTCGTATTGTATTTTTATTTAAAAAAAAGAAAGGTGGAAAGCTTTAGCAGAAAAAAGGGAGGAAAAAAAGAAGGAAGAGGAGGTAAGAAAGAGTGAGAAGGAGGTACAGTCTGGGAATGTGAGTATAAACCCAACATTGAGTGACAGGACAGAGGAGTCCCTCTCTTCCAAATTCATGTTTTCAGTGACCTTCCTCTTAGGAGTATATTGTTATTCTTCTTTTTTCCCCAGAAAGCTATATGGAAATTCTAATTGCTAAAAAAAATTCTTTTTTTCTTAAATTTATTTTACTTTTTACTTTTTAATTTTTACTCTGAATCACAGTGATAAACACAACTAAAGTTATTCATAATTGGATTTCAGTTTGTCCTTTAAAACTTGGACTACTGATGCTCTTCTTTCAAGGCCATTGCTTGAGAGAAGGTAATTTTTATAATTTTTGTAGAAACAGAAACTAGCAAATTGCACAATCTTGTTGGAAATATGAATACAAATAAGGTCTGGATAGCTAATATAGCCAGTAGGATACTTACCCTCACCTGGCTGATCCAGTACCTGGCATCCCTAATGGTCCCCCAAATACCTTCAGGAGTCATTCCTAATACAGAACCAGGAGTAACCCTAGCACCTCGAGTTGATCCCCACAATCTCAAAAAATGATAGAAATATATTTTGTGGATGTTTTAAAAATTAAGAGTTCTAACACAAGAGTTACTTACATAAAAGCATATAGTGAAAAATCTTGATGTATTAGTATTCATTATTTTTTATAAAACTAGAGAAAATGTGATATGAGAAGCCTTAATGCTTTCTAGATAGTTTGGGGAATAATATTAATAATGTAGCATTAGGGCTCACTTTTGGAGAACAGTGACTATTGTTTCTTGATATGTTGTGATGACAAAGCATGGAAAATTCTAAAAGGTTTCTGCAATATGAAACATTTTTTATAAGTTGTAGTTTATATAAGAATGTATTTAAATAGTATTAGATATATAGCAAATATGTATTTGTATTAAATAATCAGTTTTACTTATAGGATCACTTATAGGTCTACTTATCTCCTATGCATTCTGCTAATGCATTTCCTTTGTAAGTTATATTATTCCTTAAAATATTTTTCTTCTTCACAAGTAATCTTCTAAAAACTACAAAAAAATGCAATTAGCTCTTCAAGATGCCATCACATTTTTATGCTGGTCTAAAATTGTAAATTTTTTCATGCTCTTTAAATTTTTTCAAATGAGAGTAGTTCCTTAAACTACGCAAAGTTGGGTCTTGCATGGTATACTCTATATCAGAATTTTCTCAGTTTATTATGAGAGATTACATGAGCCATTGTAAATAAAGTAATTGCCTTTTCTATGCCACTAGATTTGAACATCCATAATGGAAAAAAAGAAAATTTTCTTTTTTTTTTCACTGTTGTGTCACTAACATTTAGGTTGCTTACTGATGGGCACAAGTAAAGTGAGGAAAATGTATTTGGTGAGGAAATGAATGGGGTTCTTTATACACAGTGAGAATTTCTCTATGGCTCACTAACTCTAGAGATAAGATTTGAGTTACTCTTAAATTTAGGGATGTGAAATATGGTATTTCTTAAACAAGGTAATGCAAAACGTTCCAAATT
Organism: Sorex fumeus; assembly: GCF_029834395.1. Lineage (NCBI taxonomy): Eukaryota > Metazoa > Chordata > Mammalia > Eulipotyphla > Soricidae > Sorex > Sorex fumeus. The sequence continues at coordinate 23,969,129 of NW_026606092.1, forward strand.
TTGAAGAGCCAAGATTTAAACATTCATAGAACTTTTTGTGTAAGTGATTTTAAGAGAAAAGGATCACAAATTCTCAAAAATGAGTGAGGCTGAAATATTCTCTGAGCATGTTCATATTTATGCACTTTACTCAATCTACTGAATTTTCATGCTGATTATTAAGCAAAATCGAGAGTCTGTGGGGAATAGAAAGATCACAGAGACAAAATTTATATCATATTGGGGTTTTAAGTCAGGTCGGGTAATATTGGATAATTACATGCATATAATCAAATAAAATATAAGCCAGAATTGTCTATGCATTATCAGAAAGGTGTTTTAGTATTTTTATATACATGTAATCTTGTGAAATGTTGGTATTAAAAAAGTCACTGAATTTATGGCTCTTATGTACTTAGGGTACTTAAGAAATATATCAGAGAGATAAAACCAAAGCACATGGCAAGATGCAAAAATAGAAGTATTTAGGGAAGATAATATAGATTAACTTTCCTAGAATTTATGCCATATTTAAGGCACTAATAAAAAATAGAAGACAAAAATGTGTATGGAAAAATCTTACGAACAACATACAGTTTTGAGTACTCTGAGTATTACAGATTTGATTCTACTATTCTTTTGACACTACACAGCATCCTTTACATTTACTTTTGGAGGTAGGTAAGGCAAACAAAACAATTGTGTTAAGTGAATTTTAAACTGGTAGCTATTAGTATGACATTCCTTTGTCATTCTTAGGTCATAATGGCCTGACTTTCAATATATTCTCCAATGTGAGATTTATTTGTCTTTACAGAAAGTTCTGGAGTAAAATAAAATTGAGTATCTAATGACTCAAAACTTTAACTTAAACTGTGATTCAGTGCTTATTTCTTGGATCAGAGTGTAATTTTTATATCAATATAATTTTCTTGAATGGGCTCACTCTGTTATATTTACTGCCCTAAGAAATTCCACGTATGTCCTTATCTCTGGTCTTAAATGCTTCTATCCTGAAACAGTCACTCACTGCTAAATGTTAAGAAAATTAACTCTTTTGTAACATAGGCTAATTTTGAAAAATTAAGTCCATGATTAATTATGGAATTAAACAACGATTTAGTCATAACAATTATAGAGCTATTCTTTCTCAAAAACTTGATCATTCCATCTGTGAAAACAGATATCTTTTTATGTTGAATATTCACCTTGAACAAGTAAAGTAAGTACTTATTCACATATCTTTAGTTTTCTATTTCATACAGATGAACTTTTATCCTTAGAAATAAAAATAATATGGGACCAAAGAGACAATGCAGGGATTATGGCCTTTCCCTTGCGAATGGCCAACCTTAGTTCAATCCCTGGAATCATATGTTTCCCTGAGCACTCTCAGGGTTGATCACTGAGCCAGAACCAGGAGTAAGCTGTGATCACCTCCAGATGTGGCCCCTAAACAAAAAACAGACAAACAAATAATATGTGGAGGGATAGCACAGTGGGTAGGGCATTTGCCTTGCACGTGGCCGACCCAGGTTTGATTCTTTTGCCCCTCTTGGAGAGCCTGGCAAGCTACCAAGAGTATCCCACCTGCACGGCAGCGCCTGGCAAGCTCCCTATGACATATTTGATATGCCAAAAACAGTAATAAGTCTCACAATTTGTTGTGAGATGTTACTGGTGCCCGCTCGAACAAATCAATGAAAAATGCGAGGACAGTGCTACAGTGAGTGTTATAGTGTGTGTTTTAATTTAATTGAGGAGTAGAGATTTAGAGTGATGATTTGTTAAATTAGTCTCTGCAATGCTCTTTTATTTATCTTGAATATCTGCAAAAATATTTCTTTTGCTACTAAAATGATGAGCCAAACAAAATGAAAACAATTTAAAATATAATATAATAACATTCCTATAATAACATTGACAGTGTTTTCTGTATTGCCTTGGAACAACTTAGCAGAATCATTATTAGTGCCCTGATTGAAAATAATGCTATATACGTTTATCCCCGATATCTACTTTTTCCTGGTATCTGTACTTTCATGTATTGAAGCATCAGAACCGTTTTCACTGTTTCTCACTGAAAGAAGCTGAGATCATGTTTATTTTTGTCGGTCTTTATCCTAAAGACATTATTCCATTTGCCTTATGACATATCTATGCAACTATCTAGGCGGTTAGATTTAAAATCTAAGGAAGCTCTAAATTTGATTCCTTTTGTGTATTCATTAACTTCATGCAGACAAAGCAGATGGTCACTTGTATAACTGCCTATGTGTTTATAAAGAAAATCAATTAGCACTGTCCCTGTAGAGTTGTTACCTTTTTTCTCCTTAAATTCACATCAACAAATGTATTGATAGAGTCAGCTTTTGGCACTCACCAATTCCCATACTTGTACATAAGCCAAGGGATCTTCATCCATGTCAAAGAAACTTGAAGAAAAGAAAGAAAAGCACAGGGGAGGGAGTATGCGAGAAGAAGGGAAAAACAAATGACAACAATAGATTGAAACAGTGAAGGATCAGTGTGGCATCCTGTGAGCACACTTAGATATCTGCTGTTAATCATGAGGAGGGACACTTTTGCAACAGCTTCTAAGGAGAATGAAGAAAGAAATTGTGGACTGAACTACATCTTTAGCATTAACAATAAAGCATTAAAATATGAAAAGTCAATGAGAATAGTAGTTGCATGCAGAGAATTGCCTGTGGAAGTCTTCACACTTCACAGTCTGAAGTATGTGAGTGGGGAATCATTGGAGCTGGGTCCCTCTTCAGCTTTCTCTGACATGTACTTCATTTTTTTCTCAAACCAGCTTGCCACTACAAGGGCATCGAACTGCTTGCCACACTCATTTGACTCTGGGGACTCAGAGGCAAAATTTATATAGCACTAAAATGTGGGTTTCACGCTATTATTCAGTATAGAATAGTCCTTAGGGGAATGTTTTGTGTTTTCTTTACCCTAGGGTCTTCAAAATTCATTTCCTTGAGAAATGTTTGATATTTTAGCTGCTTGATTTTCTGTTTTGTAAATATTTTAAATTTGTGGAAACAACTTCACAGGTAGAGTAATAGCTTTGATTATTTACATAGGTCTAATATTTAAGTACCACAAAAAAAGCAAGGAGAAATTTACCACAGTTGAGGTTTCCACTATGATAACAATATGATGGACACACATATTTATTGTCTCAGTATTCTGATTATTAATTTTTTGACAATATGTTGATTATATTCATGGTTGCAGCATTTCAGTTTTCATTATTTAAGATTTCACTGACAAAAAAGATTCTTAAGATATATCTTTATCTCTATACACCTGCAAAGAGAACTGATAATAGGTTACATGACATATTTGCTCTTCCCAGATACTCAAGTAATTAGATGAAATTCCACATTTTTCACTAAGTCATATCAGGATATTGGGATCAAATTTTTCTTTACAAAATTAATCTTTAATTATTTTTTAATATTATTTTTTTACAACTCTTAATACTATTGTTTCAAAAATATAGCTAAAATTGCCACTCACTGTCACTGTCACTGCCCTCCCATTGTTCATCGATTTGCTTGAGCAAGCCCATTGTGAGACTTGTTACTGTGTTTGGCATATCGAATATGTCACGGCTAGCTTGCCAGGCTTTGCCATGCCAGCGAAATACTCTTGCTAGCTTGCCGGGCTCTCCAAGAGGGGCAGAAGAATCGAACCCGGATTGGCCATGTTGGTCGCATGCAAGCAACTTGTGCTAGCTGTGCCCTAGCGCTGTGCTATTGCTCCAGCCCAAAAATGCCACTGAATTTAGTAAATTGCATTACTTTACATGTGTTCTTTTTTCTACTTATTTACATATTTACATACTAAGTGGGATTTAGATATTGACGAAACCTAGAAATACTGTGAATTTTATCTCAGACTACCATAATAAGGAAGGATCCATTATTTCTTTCTCAGTGCATATGGAAGTTATATTTGTACTGGAATATAGTTTATAAATTCTATACTTGGCAGAGTCTACTGCCTTCGTGCCTGGCTGTCCTCACCGAGGCCCCTTGAAGGGGGGCAGGTTGATTTTCCCTCTCTGCCCTGAGCAGAGTCCCGGCAGCTGAAGACCTCCGGGACCCAGCCACAGCCATTCTGAGACCACTTTCCAAATGCTAGGATGAGTCTCACACATGAAGGAACCAACAGAGGAACACAGGTGTGCGGGACCCGGGGCTGAGATCTCCAAGCCTGCTAGGATTGGGACTGGGCCTCCTGCACCCATATGCCCCATCTTCCAGTAGCTAGACAGTTACACCCACCACTGCCATGCAACCCCATCAATGACCAAGATCCAGAGACTATAAGACAAAACCCCTGGAAGCAACCTCTAATTGTTAAGTTCTTGCTCTCAGAGAACCCAGCAGGCTATTGAGAGTATCTTGCCCGCATATATACCTTATTGGGAACACCTGTAAAGGTGATTAGAAGCTGCCCCCAAAGACTCCATCCCTCTTGGAGAGCCCAGTAAGCTACCGAGAGTATCCCTCCCACATGGCAGAGCCTGGCAAGCTATCCGTGGTGTACTCGATATGCTAAAAACAGTAACAATGATGGTCCTCATTCCCCTGACCCTGAGAGAGCCCCCAGTATGCCATCGGCTACACTAGCACGTGACAGGGACAAATAAGGACATTACTCGCACCAGTTCAAGCAAATCGATGAACAACAGGGTGATAGTGATAGTGATACTTGGATTATATATAAAAAAAAATGCTTATGTGTTAGTTAAAACATGTCAGTACTAAAATTGCTAACTGCTATCAGAATACACAATTAGTTATAATTATTTTTATTTTATATTTTTCTGGTGGAAAGTTTTATTTCAATATGGTGAGTGCTGTCTGCTCAAGGTAAAATGTATCATGTATCATATATAAAACTGGGTTAGCTCTCTCCATTTCTTATAATAATGCAAGATCCACTGGATTAATATGCTCTTCCTTTCATAAATGATTTCTCTTTAGCATGTGATCCTGTTAGAATTTTATCCATCCAAAATTTCTTTCTATATTGAAATAAATCTTTATAGATATAATGTGTTTGCATTATTTATCTATATTATATGTTTAAGTAATATTCCAAATAAAATGCTTTTCTTTCAAAAATATTCATGTCTTCACAGTACTAAATTCCATCTAAAGAAAAATACTTTCTTACCTCATATAAAAGGAACAATTCCTTACCATTAAAGATTTACAAAAATTTATAAAACTTCAGTGAACTTTTTGGACTCCTCCTTAGATTCTACTCCTCTTGTTATTTTCACCACATCTACAGTTATTGACTCTGCTCAATTCTTGAACCTCCATATACCATTCATAAAATTTAAAATCATCTCCTTATCACTGGAGCGATAGCACAGCGGTAGGGCGTTTGCCTTGCACGCAGCCAACATGGCCGATCCGAGTTCGATTCCTCCGCCTCTCTCGGAGAGCCGGGCAAGCTACCGAGAGTATCTCGCCCGCATGGCAGAGCCTGGCAAGCTCCCCGTGATGTATTCGATATGCCAAACACAGTAACAACAAAGTCTCCAATGGAGACGTTACTGGGCCCGCTCGAGCAAATCGACGAACAACGGGAGGGCCTTTACCTTTACCTTCACCTCCTTAAATTATTTTTTTAACTTTTACCCATGAATCGGGCTGGAGCGATAGCATAGCGGGTAGGGTGTTTGACTTGCATGCAGCAGACCTGGGTTTGATTCCTCCATTCATCTTGGAGAGCCTGGCAAGCTACCGAGAGTATCCCGCCCACAAGGCAGAGCCTGGCAAGCTCCCCGTGGTGTATTTGACACGCCAAAAACAGTAACGAGTCTCACAATGGAGACGTTACTGCTGCCTGCTCCAGCAAACTGATGAGCAATGGAGGACAGCGCTACAGTGCAGTGCTACCCATGAATCATGCATTTGAATTTTTTTGTTTGTTTTGTGAACCCTGATATAATGATAGGGTTTCATGCATACAACATTCCAAAACCACACCCCCTACCAGATTGTATTTCCTCCTGATTCCCCCAATCTCATCTCTCCAACATGGTAAATTCAGTTTTATAGACCAATTCTTGGTTCTGTTTCTTTGATATTTTATTATCTTCTTATTACATTCCTATGTATCCCTCATATGAGAAAGATGCTTCTGTATCTGTGCCTCTCCTTCTAACTTCACATTACACAGCAGGGCTCTCTCAAAGTCTTACACATTGCAGCAAACTGCATGCTTTTGTCTTTTCTTACAATTACAATAGTATTCCATTTTGTATGTATTTCAGTTTCTTTATCCTATAATCATTAGTTTTTGGACACTTAGATGCAAAGGCATCTATAACGGTGAATATTTTCCAGAAATTTTCAATTTACTTTGCTAGTAATAATAGTAGAAAATAATTCAAAATGGAGAAAAAACAGGTAAGCATTTATTAAAGTAAAGGCCCTCCCGTTGATCATCGATTTGCTCGAGCGGGCCCAGTAACATCTCCATTGGAGACTTTGTTGTTACTGTGTCTGGCATGGCACAGAGATGAAATGAACATATGCTATTGGTAAAAGAGGGCCAATAGATTTGTCAGCTTAGGGCTACTCCCACCACTCAATTTGAAATATAGAACATTTGTGAAGTAGAATAAATAAAAGTTCAATAAAATAAAATATAGTTTTAGTATAACGTGGATTTTAATTTTATTTTGTACATTTCATTTGAAGCTTCATTTTTGCTCAGCAATATTTATTTATTATATTTAAGTTACAAACATGTACTTTTGATGTAATTTATGTACTTGGCATTTTAGTGTGTGAATATGCTTTAATTATTTATATACTTATGGTAAATTGTGTTCTAGGCTTGTTATTGTTTGGTATTTCAAAATATTATATCAGTTTACAAATCTACCAACATCAAATATACTGCAAAGGTGAATGCTATATATACCTTTCAGTATTTGTACAAATTGGCATTCAATTTTTTCCCTGGGTGAGGGGGCAGGATAAACTCAGCAATGTTCATGGCTTAATCCTGGCTCAGTACTCAAGCACATTCCTGTTGAGGCTTGGGGGACCATATGTAGTGCTGAGGATAACATTTCAGTTTACCACACAGACAGTAAATCCCTTATCCACTGTACTATCTTTCTTGCACATGGTACTCAGTTCTTAAAAGCAAACGGGGCTAGTGAGTATAGCAGATAAGATATTTGCCGTGCAAACTGCTTACCCTCTTTCTATTGGGGAACAGTTTTTCCCCAACAGTGCTGGGACACGGTGTGCATCGGCTCCATGCAGACGTGGGGCGAAGGATGAGGGGCACGCAGATAAACACCCTCTGGGAGCAACTGATAGCTGTTCACCTTATTGCCAGATACACACATATTTTATAGAGGTTCACGGTTTACAAGAAAGTCCAATCACGTAAAATTCAGCATTATTGGCCTATCACCTTTCCAACTCTGCTTTGCCCTGGTCCAATCATAATCCAGGCTGCATGCTGCAGGTAGAATGACTTGCTAAGCATATGTGACAGTTTCTGTGTCTAAGGCTCATGTGACTAGAGGTTGAGTCAGGCTCAAGGCCAAACACCTGGTACTGACTGACACCGTTCTTGCCAACTTTCCCCAGATACTCCCTCTTTCAAGGCTTTCCTTCTGGGCCGCTTTGCAAGGTTGTCACCATGCTTCACATGTTTCAGTTCGCAGAACTGCATACAGTCCTGGAGCACTGCCAGTAGTAAGCCCTGAACACTGCTGTGCATGAACCACATCCTCCATTAAAGTAAAACTGAGAAGTTACAGGTTCCATATTTAAATTTGTTATTAGTATTGACATATGGCATTTCAAAATATCATATCAATTTACAAATCTACAATCAAATATAAATATTCTGTCTCCTCAACAGCAATTTGTGTGTCAGCAAGGAGTCTTTAAATTTGAAATAATTGAAAGTCACACTCTCCTAGTTTGATATATTCTTTAGACGTTTTTCTCCCCAGTCATGGTCTAAGTTCCAAACGTAATTTATTATTCCAATCTTAGGGGCCATTGTTCACTATTTTATAGGTATGCTAAAAATGTGCTTGCTTATGTTGCCCACAATTAGCATTTCTTAGGATATTCCTGCTTTATTAGTATTGTTGTTCTTCCTAGGGAACTTGACTTGAGGTACATAGGTAATTGTTTACTAGATTCAAGCATAATTCTACAAATATTTGTTATAAATTAGATAAAATTTGGGGTGCACATTAATTTCCAGCATATATATCCTTTTAGGATGAAAATTCCTGGTTGCCTTGCTGACTAAAAGCAATGGCTAAATACTGTTTGCAACTATATACTCAATATAGTGTGAGTGTGTATGTATACACATTTGTATTTGTAAAGTATAGGTATCTTTTACTACATAGAAATTAATTTGCTAATGATTTTGTTGCTTTTTAATAAAAGTATCAAATAGCTGAGATTATTGAAACATATTAAATATTCTTTTAAAAGTAAGTTTTTAAGTAAAATAAACTAACAATATTTATCTTATAAGCTTTTTAGAGCAAAAAGAGAATTGTAGGAGATTTTGCATCTTGATACTTCTCTACCATTACTGATTCATATTCACAATTGCTGCATTTTGCATAAAAATAGAAGAATATTTATTCTATAATGGAGCTGTCAAAATAATGTTTTCTTATAATTCTCAGCAAGTTTTATAGACTATGTGTGATCTGGGAAATTTGATTAGAGACCTAGATTATAATTATTTCATTTTCAAATGATATTATATTTGTTATCTCACCAGGATTTATCTTGTTACTTGAGACTGGTCAGAAATGCAACGTTTATTACTATTTTATTTGAGGGTTCAACGAATACATAAGGAACGCGAATGTGTAAAAGTAGTGGCATGTGTATAGAAAAATCATGCTTCTACCTTTCAACAGGAAAGCACTATTGGGACACTGATAAGCATGGAAAGACTAATCAAACAAATGTGTTGCAAGCTTTGAGGTTTAAACTGAAATGGAAAATTACTAATTCTCATAAACAATCCAACAGCTTAACTTGGAGCCTTCCAACCTTAACCATTGAGCTTAAAGAGGTGACATTCTTTTATTCTAAACATTGCCCTGAGGTGATGTGTATGAAGCCTATGTAAAAGTAATTATATAAAAGTAAGAGTAAGACTCTGGTAGGATGTGAGCCATAACAAAGAGTGCTATTTGAAGGAAAAAGAACAGTCTACAAAATTTAATTTTATGGTCACATAAATGTTGCTGGGTCAGACATGGAGGTATTCAGGATGGCCCGAGTAATCACTAGCATTGCAGTGTCAGAGTAGCACTATATTCTCGGATCCTGCCAGCCCATGCAAAAATAACCAAGAGGGGAATCCACAGTCCCTGATCACTTTTTTGTAATTCTATCTCAAAACCTCTGTGCTAGTTGAGAGTTTATTGATTATATCGAGTAACATGAAAAGAACAAAATAATCTGATAATTACTGTGTTGTACTTTAGTCTTTCACATATTCAATATAAAAACAAAGACTTTTTCTGTAGACAAAATGAGTTATTTTTTAACCATCAGTATTATTTCTGGGTTTCTTATAGAAATTTCATATATATTCATATAATCAAAGATCTATCCATTATAGTTTAGGTAACATGGTTACAATTGTGTAAATACTTATGAGTTAGTTGTACAAAGTTACTGTAACTCATCACCACAAAAGTAAGCTAGTATGTTTTTACTTTATTTCTGTTCTACCTCTAACTTCTCTGAGAACCCCTTCTTGCTAATTTGACTATTGTCATCCAAGTCTAAGAAACTGTCAATAATACTATTTATTTTCTTATTTCAGTACTCTATTTACCATACAGGTGGAAAATCATTTGTTTTTGTCTTTTCCCCTTCTTATTTTGCTTAACATGTTTCCCTCCTGTTCATCCATATTGTGGCAATGGCGGTGTGTTATCACATTTTGTATACAGGAATATTTAATTTAGTTTTCTTTATTGTTATTCTAATTATTATTATTATTATTATCATTTTGTATTTGGGCCACACCTGAGAGTGTTTGGAGACTTACTCCTGGCTCTGTGCTCAAGGATCACTCCTGACAGTCCTCAGAGGTCCATATGGAGGGCTGAGCATCGAACCCAGGTTGGCTCCAAGCAAGGTAAACAATGTAACTGCTGTTCTATTTCCCTGATTTTGGAAAATCTGTTCTGGTTTATAAAAAGTAGAAGCAATCAGTACTTTTATAATTTTTCTTTTACTTGTAATGCTATTAGTAATGGTTTCAGAGACATTATTCCAACACCAAACCATCGACAGTGTAGTTAATAATCAGAACTAAAGGAAACATTAAAAACATGATGGAGCTGGTAATAAGCTTTTTGAATTTTTAAGAGCACACAAATAAAGTCAGGCAACTAAATAGAGTTATTACAGTTACAATTCTTTAGTGTAAACAGTGTTGGGCTACACAATATGTATACTCTCATGCATCCCACACATGTTCTTTAAATATGTGTGACAAATGATATTAAAAAATAGTTCTACTTTACAATATTTACATGTTTTACATTGAGCATGAGATACATTAACATTTTATTTTTTAAACAGGTAATTTTCAGGTTTACTACTTTATAGTTCTACATTTTCAATAATGGTGGTGATGTTTTCTATATTGATCTATCAAAAATATATTTAAAAACTATTTTTGACTGTGCTGGTTTCATCACCCATTTCTTACTAAACTAAGACCATCAAGTTCTTCTTGATCATTTCAGTGTCATATAATCTACCTAAAGTAATGAAAAGAGCTGGTTAAAATTTTCAATTAACAGTTCTTGGAATGAAGTGGAAACTTTAAATATGCTACCAAATGCAATGATATAATTTGGGGTTGTATCGAAAGTAAATAAAACAATTCAAAAGTATACTCTTTGTGACAAAATATTTTGCAATTATAAAAATAATTTGGATATATTCAGTAATATTTATGGTGTTTAAGCTCAGATTCATAGGAGAAAGTGGTTCATCCTTTTAAGAACAATACTCAGATAAGTATATTTTGACAGTCGGTAAAAATGCAGAAGTAGGATAGGTAAAGATCAGTGAGTCATCATATTTCAATGTCTGTCAGTAGAACCGGGTTCTTTGGCAAATCTAGAAAATCTTAAAAAATGTTTTAAAATAATAAGTAACAATGAACAATAGAGCCATTCAAAATCATAATATGTGATATGTAAAAAGATCTGGATTTTTGCTACTAAGTTTCATTATTCAAATTATTAATTATTTAAATAAACCAAAAAAGTAATCTATAATTAAATCTATAATTAATTGATTTTTATAAAACGAATTATAAATACTGTCACTGCCATTGCCACTGTTCTCCCATTGTTCATCAATTTGCTCAAGTGGGCCCAGTAACATTGTGAGACCTGTTACTGTGTTTGGCAGATCAAATATGTCATGGGTAGCTTGGTAGCTTGCCAGGCTCTCCAAGAGAGATGGAGGAATCAAAGCTGGTTTGGTCACATGCAAGGCAAACTCCCTACCTGCTGTGCTATAAATACATATTTAATTATTAATCATTAATTCAATTGCTTTAACTTTATTTTTGAATAAATTTATTTATTTATTTAATTTATTTATTTTTTATTAGTGAAACTCCATGAGGTACAGTTGTAGACTTACAGGTTGTTGTGCTTGGGTTTCAGTTATACAATGATCGAGTACACATCCCACCACCAGTGCCAATTCTCCACCCCCACCAATCCCAGTATTCCTCCCACCCCTCCATCCCCCATCCCACCCTGCCTCTGTGACAGGGCACTCCCTTTTGTTCTATCTCTCCTTTTGGGTGCTGTGGTCTGCAGAAGAGATATTGGGTGGCAATCATGTTCTGTCTATAGACTACTTTCAACATGCATCTCCCATCCTGGGCAGATATTCCCAGCACCCTTTATTTGGTGCTCTCTTCTCTATCTGAGCTGCCTTTGCCCCTATAGTGAGCGGCTGGCTTCTAAGCCATGGAGCTAACAACCTGGTATTTATCACAGCTGCTCTTGGGTGTTAGTCTCTTATTTTGTTACTTTATGTTATCCAGATGAATGCAATCTTTCTATGTCTGTCCCTCTCTTTCTGACTCATTTTGCTTAGCATGATATTTTCCATGTTGTACCACTTGTATGTAAATTTCATGACTTCATCTTTTCTAACAGCTACATAGTACTCCATTGTGTAGATGTACCAAAGTTTCTTTAACCAGTCATCTGTTCTTGGGCACTCAGGTTTCTTCCAGTTTCTGGCTATTGTAAAGAGTGCTGCAATGAACAAACAAGTGCAGATGTCACTATGACTATACTTTTTTGCCTCTCTGGGGTATATTCCCAGGAGTGGTATTGCTGGGTCAAATGGGAGCTCAATTTCTAATTTTTTGAGAATTGTCCATACTGCTTTCCAAAAGGGTTGAACTAGTCGGCATTCCCACCAGCAGTGAAGGAGTGTTCCTTTCTCGCCACATCCGCGCCAGCATCGGTTGCTTTTGTTCTTTTGGATGTGGGCCAGTCTCTGTGGTGTGAAATGATATCTCATTGTTGTTTTGATCTGCATCTCCTTGATGATTAATGATGTAGAGCATTTTCTTATGTGCCTTTTAGCCATTTGGATTTCTTCTTTGAGAAAGTCTCTGTTCATTTTGTTGCCCCACTTTTTGATGGGGTTGGATGTTTTCTTCTTGTGGAGTTCAACCAGTACTTTGTATATCCTTGATATCAACCCCTTGTCGGATGTGTATTTGTAGAATATCCTTTCACATTCTGTAGACTGTCTTTGTATTTTGGTCACTGTATCTTTGGAGGTGCAGAAGCTTCTTAGTTTAAGATAGTCCCATTTGTCTATCTCTGTTTTCACTTGCTTGGCCAGTGGCATGACATCTTTGAAGATACCATTAGCTTCAATGTCATGGAGGGTTTTGCCAACTTTGTCTTCAATGTACCTTATGGATTCAGGTCTGATGTTGAGGTCTTTGATCTATTTTGATCTTAATTTTGTAGATGGTGTTAGGAAGAGATCTAAGCCCAGTTTTTTGCATGTATTCGTCCAGTTTCCCAGCACTATTTGTTAAAAAGGCCTTCCTTACTCCACTTCACATTTCTTGCTCCTTTATCAAAGATTAGGTGGTTATATGTTTGAGGGGAGATGTCAGTATGTTCAACCCTGTTCCATCGGTCTGCAGCTCTGCCTTTGTTCCAGTACCATGCTGTTTTAATTATTACTGCTTTGTAGTAGAGTTTGAGGTTCGGGAGGTTAATTCCTCCCATTTTATTTTTCCCAAGAATTGCTTTAGCTATTTGTGGCGGCTTATTGTTCCATATAAATTTCAGGAGTGTTTGCTCCATTTCTTTAAAGATTGTCATGGGTATCCTAATAGGGATCACATTGAATTTGTACAGTGCTTTGGGAAGTATTGCCATTTTGACATTATTAATTCTCCTAATCCATGAACAGGGGATATTTTTCCATTTCCTCATTCACGTCCTCTTTTATTTCCAGAAAGAGCGTTTTGTAGTTTTCTTTCTACAGGTCATTTACTTCCTTAGTTAAACTAATTCCTAGGTAGTTGATTTTTTGGCGTACAAGAAATCAATGACATGGAAACCAAAGAAACAATCCGAAAGATCAATGAAACCAAGAGCTGGTTCTTCGAGAAAATAAACAAGATAGATAAACCACTAGCAACACTCACAAAGAAACAGAGAGAGAGAGAACCCTAATAAACCGAATCAGAAATAAGAATCGAGATATCACAACAAAAACTAAAGAAATTCAATAGATCATCAGAGACTACTTTGAAAGTCTGTATGCCACGAAACAAGAGAACCTAGAAGAAATGGATAAATTCCTAGATTCCTATAATCTCCAAAAGCTGAGTCAAAAAGATATAGAATACCTGAATAGACCTATTCACATCAAGGAAATTGAAACTGTAATCAAATGTCTTCTCAAAAACAAAAGCCCAGGTCCAGATGGATTCACTAGTGAATTTTTCCAAACATTTAAAGAGGACCTACTGCCAGTTCTTCTCAAACTTTTCCAGGAAATTGAAAAAAACAGAAACTCTCCCAAACAGTTTCTATGAAGCCCATATCTCTCTAATACCAAAAGGAAACAAAGACACCACAAAAAAAAAAAAAAGAAAAGTACAGGCCGATATCCCTGATGAACACGGATGCAAAGATTCTGAACAAAATACTAGCAAATAGAATTCAACAACTCATCAAAAAGATCACACATCATAACCAAGTGGGATTCATCCCGGGGATGCAAGGATGTTTTAACATTCGGAAATCAATCAACATAATCCATCATATCAATGAAAGAAAAGATAAAAATCATATGATCATATCAATAGATGCAGGGAAAGCATTTGACAAGATCCAGCACCCCTTTATGATGAAAATCCTCTCCAAATTGGGGATAGAGGGGACTTTTCTCAATATAGTTAAAGCCATCTACCATAAACATACAGCAAACATCATCCTCAATGGGGAAAAACTGAGAGCCTTCCCCCTAATCTTAGGGATGAGACAAGGATGCCCACTGTCTCCACTACTGTTCAACATAGTACTGGAAATACTAGCAATAGCGATTAGGCAAGAAAAAGAGATTAAGGGCATCCAAATAGGAAAGGAAGAAATCAAGCTCTCACTATTCGCAGATGATATGATACTATACTTAGAGAACCCTAAAACCTCTACCAAGAAACTCCTAGAAACGATAGACTTGTGTAGTAAAGTTGCAGGCTATAAAATCAATACCCAAAAGTCCTTAGCTTTCCTATATGCAAATAGTGAGAGAGAAGAAAATGACATGAAGAAATAAATTTATTTTTAGATTTTTTTTAGACCTCGGATTATTTAGATGAAGAAAATTCTTATACCAAAGTTCCCTATAGTTTCAAAACAGCTTTGTGCAAGCTCTTAACCATTTCTTGCTTAGTCAATTAAAGGTAAAACTTGGTGGAAAGGGAGTTTTACTGACTTTCATTCTATGATGCTTAACATCGTCCTTCAGTGTCTGCAATATATAGAAGAAGAAAATAAAACTTCCCTTTTAGAAAAAGCCATTTTAGAACTACGATCTCTCACTTCTACCCACAATCTATAAGTAAGAACTCATGCATTTGCATTTTGGTACACTTATGTGTTTATAGTAAGAAAAAATATATATCTTGTGAACACCAAAATGATCTCTGTTGCATCTCTTATTTATGAGTTTATTGTTTCTTTTTGGATCTTGGGAAGCATATGACTCACCTTAGGTGATTATTTACACTGCTCCCCTCTCGGAGAGCCCAGCAAGCTACCAGGTGTATCTCTTCCACACAGCAAAGCCTGGCAAGCTACCCGTGACACATTCGATATGCCAAACACAGTAACATGTCTCATAACGTTACTGGGCCTGCTTGAGCAAATTGATGAACAACAGGAGAACAGTGATAGTGACAGTCAGTTATTAATTAAAGATGAACACATTTACAGAATTATAACAAGTAAAATTCAGATCCATGTTCAATCCCTGGCACTGCCTTTGGTACCCCAGTTCTCCAAGCCCTGCCAAAAGTGATCCCTGAGCACAGAAGAAATCCCTGAGTTCAGCTGGCTGTGACTTGTAAAACAAACAAGCAAGTAAACAAACCGCAGTGAAACTTCAATGCAAGTATTTTGAATGAGTTCTTTTTCATCAACAATTTTTGCTTTGAAGTATGTGAACACTACCAACTAAAGTCCAATTATAGATGACAATATGTAGAATTATAATAGACGGTTGATAAATATAGTGTCAATCTTAAAGTTTAAGCCCTATGTATAAGTCTGTGGAACACAGTTTACAGATTTTGCAGGTTATAAAGATCATCTTGTAAGTATTCCTTCTCATCCTAGGACTTTGATAGACAGAAATCTAAAGCAACTGCCATCTAACTATAGCAATCTACTCAATTGCTGTTTAAATTAAACATGATCACTTTTATACTCAATAAATAAATATTGTTGAAAATGAGAAGAGCTTGTTTCTGTGCTAGATACTACAGTTTGAACTGCTTTTGTTGTCAATTAGAAACAAATTGATCCTACTAGTTAACCTACAGAAATGTTTGATAAACATACTCCATCTGAAAGGTAGGGAAATATCTGAAATACCTGAGCTAAATCAATGAATGTTTAATAATTTCCAGATTAATTTTACCAACATAAGAGGAAAAGAAAAACCAAGTTTTAGAGTTTGTTTTCTTTTGTTAGGTGAATGCAGAGGAAGTTTTATATGAAATGTGGTAGGAAAAGGAATAAAAAAGCAAACAAGCCAGTGAAATGTGGAAAATAGAACAAAATACTATGTTAAATCATACTAACTCATGGAGAGAGGGTGTTTCTGGAGTTTTAGCTTTCATACATGCAAAGAAGTGCTCTACAACTCAGCTTTGTATATTAATATATTATTTAAGTATATTAAATAATATACTTTATTATATATCTATTATACATTGCTGGAGTGATAGCACAGCGGGTAGGGCGTTCGCCTTACACGCGGCCAACATGGCCGACCCGAGTTGATTCCTCCGCCCCTCTCGGAGAGCCCGGCAAGCTACCGAGAGTATTCGATATGCCAGACACAGTAACAACAAAGTCTCCAATGGAGACGTTACTGGGCCTGCTCGAGCAAATCGACGATCAACGGGAGGGCCTTTACCTTTACCTTTACCTTTTAAGTATTAGAAAAGTTAAGTGCCTGTAGTGTACGAGAAACTGTGACGTATCTTCATAGCTTCAATTTTTGTTACTTAGGAATTTTGTCGCTATTCCTTTAAAATTAAAATTAAAAGTATTTCTATTTGGAGAGTCAGTCTGAATTGAATAAATTTCTACTTTCATTGTGTGTTTGTTTCCAATAAAAGTGTTACTGAAACTGGAGATAGTTCATTGGATTAGGGACTGCCTTGCACACAGCCAACATGGCTGACCCAAGTTCGATTCCTCCGCCCCCTCGGAGAGCCCGGCAAGCTACCGAGAGTATTTGATATGCCAGACACAGTAACAACAAAGTCTCCAATGGAGATGTTACTGGGCCCGCTCGAGCAAATCTATGATCAACGGGAGGGCCTTTACTTTTACTACTTTAATCCTTAGCATGCTGTTCTCCAAAACAAAATGAAGTTCAACGTATACACATACTAAATTTTCTGGGTGGTGATTAAGGAAATTAGGGAAATATTTGTATAAAGTAAGATCAGAAGTAATATACTACTATAGCACTATCGCACTGTCCTCCCTTGTTCATCGATTTGCTTGAGCGGGCACCAGTATTATCTCCATTGTGAGACTTGTTACTGTTTTTGACATATGAATATGCCCTGGGGAGCTTTCCAGGCTCTGCCATGTGATCAGGATATTCTCGGTAGCTTGCAGGGCTCTCCGAGAGTGAGGGAGGTATTGAACCCAGGTCAGCCACGTGCAAAGCAAACGCCCTACCCGCTGTGCTATCACTCCAGCCTGGAAAACAGAGTATATTGTGGAGAATTTCCACTGAAGCTCACCTATAGCTTACTACAACTATGTTTAATCTTGTGTTTTAACAAATTAGAGCCCTTTTAAAATTCTTACTTGGACACTTCCTCTTTTGGAAAAGCTCATGTTCTTTCTTGAGCATCTCTCTCTCTCTCACTCTCACTCTCTCTCTCGCTCCCTCTCACTCCCACTTTCTCTCTTTCTCAGAATTTCTAAATAAAAGCTGTTTTCACTTAAAAAAATCTATTTGCTTAAGAAATTATTCATAAAACTTCAGAGAACTATTCTATCAATTCCCTAAATAGTGACCTTCTATCTTATTCACATCTCACTTTGAATATTTTAGAAGATGTTGTATTCCATTAGTATTCATATAATGAATGTCAACATGTGTTCCATACTTTTAATTTCCTTTCCTCGAGAGTGTGAACTTTGTTGCCAAAGAGACAGAGGCTCAGATCCCAGACTTGACATTTACTGAGTATGTGCCCTTGGACAAATAACATGACATCTCTGAAAACCTGTTAACTCTTTGGCAGGATGGAGACAATTATATTTGAAAGGGTATTTGAAAGGTAGGATTTGGAAAATAAAAGTTAGGGTTGATTACAAAGATATATTCAAGTATGATCAATTAGATGAGTAAATATAATTCTTGCTAGGTCTTGTTATAATGTTCTCAAAGTAAACAATGCGTAAAATTACTATTTTTAATCAGTTTTTATAGTAGTTTTATAACTTATAATAGTAAAAACATTTTTGGGTATTATGATTGTATGGGCTGGAGCAATAGCACAGCAGGTAAGACGTTTTCTTGCATGTGGCCGACTTGGGTTTGATTCCTCCGACCCTCTCAGAGAGCAGGGCAAGCTACCGAGAGTATCTCCCCCACAGGGCAAAGCCTGGCAAGCTTTCTGTGACGTATTCTATATGCTAAAAATAGTAACAACAAGTCTCACAATTTGCTGTGAGATGTTACTGGTGCCCACTCAAGCAAATCGATGAACAACTTGGGAGGACAGTGCTACAGTGCAGTGCTATTGTTGTATACTTAGAGTTCCTTCCCATGCCACCATTTGTGTCAAAATCCTTCCATTCACATCCTAAGGTCCCTCCTGATACCTCAAACTCTCCCTACCCCTTCTTAGCCTACTGAGTTTCCAGGTCTATTGATCATAGTACAGCATTTGTATCGACTAGAAATTGTCTCTTATCCCCCCTCCTTTTTTAAACACTCCCCTTATGAGAGTGGCAAACAATCTGCCATATTGTATTTTTCTCTCTCACTTAGATCTCTTAACACAACACCAATATAATTACATTGATGCAGAGAATTGTAAAATTCATCTTTTCTCATTGTTTGCCATTGTTTGCATATCACAATGTACATATATATACATATATATGTACACTCATCAGTTGTTGGACACTTTGTTCTTTGTAACACATAGCTATTACAAACAGTACAGCTATAAATAAAGGTGTACATGTGTCCTTTTGAATTAATATTCTTACATAAAATGCTGAGGAGTAGAATTTCAAAGTCATATGGAAGCTCTGTGCTAAATTTTTGTTGTTTCCTAATCATTTACCTACAAGGTTGAACCAAGAAATTGTCCCACCAGCAGCAGCAGGCAAAATTAGTTCCGTGTATGTGTGTGTGTGTGTGTGTGTGTGTGTGTGTGTGTGTGTGTGTGTGTGTGATTTTCAATGACATTTATTGTTTCTGGACCCCTTTTTTTCCTTTTAAATAGTACATTCTCACTGGTTTGAGGATATGAGTTGATATTTTGTTTTGGTTTGTGTTACCTGAAAGATCAGTGATGATGATATTGTTTGTTGGCCACCTTTATGATTTTTAGAGAAAAATTTATCAAATTCCTATCCCCATTTTATAAGGCTGTATTATTTATTTTCTTGTTGAGTTTTGATAGTGCTTTTTTTTATATCTTTTATGTTAGCCCTTTGATGTTTGATGTGCAAATTTTATCCTAATAAGTAGGGTACCTTTGTTTTAGGGCTTATTTCTTTCAAAATGCAGATATATTTTGATATTTTTTCCAGTTGGTTTTATCAACGAATATTCTTCAGAGGTTAATATCATGGAGGTTTATTCAATATCCTTCTGAATTTCTGTATTATAGAAACATATTTTTAATAGAGGCCCTTAGTCTGTTGCAAGTAGAATGGGATCAAGTTAAGAATTTTTATCTTTTTTTTTTAAATTTTCATGTGGTTTTCTACTTTAACCAGCACCACTTGTTATAAAGATTTTCCTTATTCCACTTTATTAATATAGGTCTTTCATTATAAATTAACATCAAACAATTTACTTAATTCTGCTCCTATGTTCTGAGTTAAATAAAATTAACTGTTTCCTGGTCAAACAAATAACAAAAGGGAAGCTCTAAATTCATCACCAAATGGACATATAACCTGAAACTTTTTAACCATCTATAAAAAAAAGTTGATTATAAATACTAGTCAATGAAAACATTAATTATAATTTAAATAGATAAAAAAAGAATACTTCCCCCTCACACGCATTTTTTCCAACTCACATGCAAATCTCTTTTAAAAAGAAAGTAGAGAGGTGAAATTTTGCATCAGAAAACTGAGGTTTAAATTTTTACCCAATTCCATGAAATGTGTTAGGAATGTAAGTGACTCAAGTGGAAATGTAACAGATATCCTGAAGTATTATGGGAATGATACAATATCGGTGCCATTCTATTCCTGTTTACTCTTACACAGGCTCTTCCTTTTTGCTCCGGCAACCTGCCCTCCACCTCAGGTAATATTGTAATGTAGGAAATGTAATGGGCTGGAGCCATAGCACAGTGGGCAGGGCATTTGCCTTGCAAGTGGTCAACATGGCCGAACTGAGTTCATTCCTCCGCCCCTCTCAGAGAGCCTGGCAAGCTACGGAGAATATCTCGCCTGCACAGCAAAGCCTGGCAGGCTCCCTGTGCTGTATTGAATATGCCAAATAATAAGTAACAATAAGTCTAAAAAAAATGGAGACGTTACTGGGCCCACTCAAGAAAATCGATGGAGGACAGTGACAGTGACAGAAAATGTCATGTAGAAAATTCATGTTTACTAAATGTCAGTAATCTTCAAAACTGAAATGCATAATCTTAAATGCATAATTTCAATAAAGGAAATTACTCTTAAAGATAACTCTTTTAACTTTTTCTCCCTTTTTGTATGTCATTGCTTACAAAGATGGGAAATCTAAAATATAGTATATAGAAAATTGGGCTTTATCCAGCTACTCTCAGGTATTTTTAAATTTAGCACAGGTATGAAGATCATCATGTCTCTGCATACCTAAAAAATGAAAAATGGGTCAAACATGACATTTTATCAGCCCTTTTCTCTTTGCTATTATATATTTATGATGATTATGAGGGTGCTTTTTTATTCCAATAAGATATTCCTAACGTCATTTTATGATTAAAGGTACACAATAAAATAGTTTTGTGAAAAACAGCATTAATGAATATTCTTGAAGCTGTAGTTTTTGTAATCTATAGAAATATGTTTTTCTATTGAAAAATTTCTTCTTTAAAGTTGATCCTATATTATACTAAACAATTGAAATATATGAAATAACTGAAATAAACATGTGTATTTATAGAATGTCTTATTCCATATAAAGGATTTCTAATTTTCAGACTTTTGTTAGAACGCTAATTTGTTTACATCAGTCTGATTTATAGGATGGTGGAAAGCTCAGCTCAAGCTCCAAAATAGATTCTTGTATTGAATTACATACATGGGTCAGTAGCTGAAGAAGCAGGAATTATTTCTGAACAATGCTACTTAGAACAACTCACCTTTAGCTTGGACAAATGAACTAATTATACTGACCCATTTGTTGACCTATGATTTAGTATTAGCCATAATGAAATTCATAGAAGATTGTGGTATTTTATTTTCTTGTATGTGTAAAGATTGGACATGTTGATATGATTTACAGTAGCACTGTATCAGTGTCCTCCCATTGTTCATTGATTTGCTTGAGCGGGCACCAGTAAGGTCTACATTGTGAGACTGTTGTTACTGGTTTTGGCGTATCGAATACGCCACGGGGAGCTTTCCAGGTTTTGCCTTGTGGGCGGGAGCAGGATACTCTTGGTAGCTCGCCGGGATCTCCAAGAGGGATGGAAGAATCGAAGAAGCAAAAGCCTTACCCACTGTGCTATCACTCCAGCCACGTTTTATAGTATCTACAAAAAAAAAAAAAAGAAAAAGAAAAAGAAAATAGAGACACTGTCAAGTTTTTAAAAGGGAAGTCAAGTGTGTCCAGTAGAAAGAAAGTACAGGCCTTGCACACAGCCTAACAAGATTTGATGACCAAAATTCTGTAATGATCCCTGAGCATAGAGCCAGGGGGACGCCATATTGAATAGTATTTATGGTTACTAAAATAAACATTATGATAATAATGGACACCATCCAACCACTGAAGATAGTGAAGGTCAAATAGTATATTGATATATGTATAAAATGAAGGGATATAATACTGTTTCAAGAGGATGCAACTTCTGAATTTACTTGCTTATTCTGGATTATTCTATTTGAAGCATTCAGAAAAGAAATAATTTATTCCAACTTCTTGTCCTAATTATCTCAGCCTTTACCAATGAACACAAACATTTTAGAGGTCGTTATTATTCTTACCTACATTTTTATAGCATACTGACCTCTGTGCTATTTAAATTCTGGGGCTTTAATTTTATCATAATTATTACAGCTTTCTAAATGCCACTGGATGTAGATTACTGCCAAATAAGGCTTATTATCAGCAGCCTGGAGTTTTGATGTACTGCAGACAGTGGCGTTCAGTTAAGGCCAAAGTCATTTGTTTGATGAGGCTACTTTACAGCACACATTATGCAGGAGAAACTGATTGTTGGCAAAGTAACAACAACACAAATAAAACACAAAACTGCAATCTTCTCAGCATTTACCTTGCGACGACATCACCAAATTTTAAACTTCTCTGTTTTAAAATGCCCTCCCTGCAAAGAATCTGTTTTCTCACAATGAGGAATATATTATTGTATAGACTAATTCTTACTCAAGTTCTTAGACTTTGTAAGTTGAAAATATGTGATAGATTCAAGTTGATTTTTTTCTCAGAAAATGTGTAAAATATATATGTCTGTAAATGTAAATTATTGGTCAAAGTTTCTCAGGTCCATCTTATACACTTCCCAGGTAGCTGTGATATTGACCAACTATATTTGTAATACAGTTCAGTGTAGTAAAGGTTCAATCTAAAATTTCTTAAAATATATTTGCTCTGTAAAGATTTTAGTCATTTTAAAGAACCAACTCATTTAGTTCTTCATTTTTTTAGGCTATACCCAAGAGTGCTCAGGGCTAATTCCTGACTCTGTCCTCAGAGATCACTCCTGTTAGAATTCCAGCAACCGTAGAGAATACCGGGGATCAAACCTAGTCAGCCACATGTATTTTCTCTGTCCAGAAAGCCAGAATATTTTTTTAATTATTCTTTTTTTAAATTAATTTTTATTAGTGAAACACCATGAGGTACAGTTGTAGACTTACAAATTTTTGTGATTGGGTTTCGATTATACAATGATCAAATACCCATCCCTCTACCAGTGCCCATTTTCCACCACCATGGGTCCCAGTAACCCTCCCACCCCCCATCACCCCCATCCCATCCTATCTCTATGGCAGGGCATTCCCTCTGTTCTCTCTCTCCTTTTGGGTGTTGTGGTCTACAAAAGAGGCATTGAGTGGCAATCATGTTCAGTCCATAGTCTACTTTCAACATGCATCTCTCATCCTGGGAGGATCCTCCAAACACCCTTTATTTGGTGTTCCCTTCTCTATGTGAGCTGCCCTTTCCCCTATAATGCCCAGCTGGCCTCTAAGCCATGGAGTAATCCTCCTGGAACTGATTTCGGCTATTCTTGTGTATTAATCTCCTATTTTGTTACTTTATGTCCCCCAGATGAATGCAATCTTTTTATGTCTGACCCTCTCTTTCTGACTCATTTCGCTTAGCATGATACTTTCCATGTAGTACCACTTGTATGTAAATTTTATGACCTCATCTTTTCTAACAACTTCATAGTACTCCATTGTGTAGATGTACCAAAGTTTCTTTAACCAGTCATCTGTCCTTGGGCACTCAGGTGAAAGCCAGAATACTTTTAGAAAGCCAGAATATTTTTAAAATATTTTCATGGGTCAAAGATAGCCAAAGGAAAATTTTTTTATCTTTATTTTTGGGTCACACCCGGTGATGCACAGGAATTACTCCTGGTGGTGCTCAGGGGACCATATGGGATGCTGGAAATCGAACCCGGTTGGCCGCATGCAAGGCAAATGCCCTACCCTCTGTGCTATCACTCCAGCCCCAGAAAATGTTTTGTTTTTACAAACAAACAGAAGCTTCAAATTTGTTTTGTTTCTTCTACTTACTGTTTCTTCATCCAAAGATAGAGTTAAATAAATATTTAACCTCATTTAATGCCAATGGCCTCTCATTTATTATTTTTTATGTACTACATGTGTATGCTTTCCACATGACTATTTTCCTTTCTACTGCTTCTCTATGTCTATTCCAATGAACAGTAAGTAGGTTTGGTTGCTTAAATTTTATGCCAGTTTCAGCTTAGCTAAGGAGTCAGATATAAATGGGTTTTGGAGTGAGCAGCTACTTATCTCACCTTTTACAGCTACCTGGTTATCGACACATCTCTGGGACCTACTATCCATGAAGTTACAAATCTCCATTTCCTTTTCAGTCTAAAAGCATGAGTATTCAACTACCTATATTAATGTATATTCAAGAAGAAAAGAAATTAAAAAAAACATATAGTTGGCATGGGTTCCATAGCATCTACACATATATTTTCATGACTTAAAGGAATAGCTCAGCATAAATGCTCATCTAACTGCTGAATCCATAATTTTTAGATGTGTCTCACAGGTCCAAATTTAGTTGATGGTACCAAAGACTGTAGCCAAGAATGCCCAAATTGTAAGTTATTCACAAAAATCTTTAAATTCAAGCCTGCGATTGTAGAACCAAATTTTCTATTATATGTGTCTTGACTGTCCATCAGCTAAAATGCACGTCAATCAATCTATTTTAAATAAAAGAGAAGAATGAAAAATAGATCTACCTACCTTGACAACCAGGTTAAATAGTTCAATCTACCATTTTCTTAGAAAATATGATTGGCATTTTATCAGATATAAATCATTCACAGACATATGCTATTTAATAATAATTAAAAACATTAAGGTATTTTGTTCTTGATTTGGAGCAAAATTAACATATTGAGTTATTAAAAACCAAAATCCTCAGTAGGCCTTTTTATAAGAAGTTTCTAAAATAGATTTTAAAAACAGTTTTATTTTTATTCCAAGAGCTAACACATAACAGGTATACCCTATTTTGTGTACATCTTTTGCAAGGAAAATGTTTTCATATGGGAGATGAAGAACAAATACGCATGATAAAATAAAATGAAAAGTAGAGTTAAGAAAATTGTATGAAAATAGAATTCCTATATGATTTCAAGCCTATTCAAAATAAATCTCCCAGGATATGCAAATGTTATTTCTATTGTATTTTACATTTTGAAGAATGAAACATTTTTCAATGTTTTTGAAGGAGGTTGGTATTTAGTCAACATATATAGAAACATTATAATCTGATTTTAATTTTTAATGGTATTAGAATATTCTAGAGAGGAAATTATGTTTGGAAAGATATAAATTTCACATTTTCAAATAGACAATTATTATCATGGGTTCCAGTAACCCTAACGGAAAATCTATAAATAATATAATTATTTTTGTTTTATAATTGATTAAATAGTAAGATTATTAAGACATAATGCTTGGTTGATGAAAACATATAGTGTTTTCCTGTATTTAGTACTTTGTTCAATCACTTAGAAAATAGCAGTTATTTAGATAAATTTTTTTGACATTTCTATATGGCATAAAACCATGTGGAGTAAAGAATGCAACAAATGACAGTTAAGCTAAAAGAAAATAAATTCAGATGTGTAAAAATTAAATTCATTTGCTTTTTTATATTTTTATACAGCAAGAAATTGAATTTTATTCCCTTTTTAAAAAATTTTTATTAGTGA
This sequence comes from Sorex fumeus, assembly GCF_029834395.1. Taxonomy (NCBI): domain Eukaryota; kingdom Metazoa; phylum Chordata; class Mammalia; order Eulipotyphla; family Soricidae; genus Sorex; species Sorex fumeus. Next base: position 23,994,866 of record NW_026606092.1, read on the forward strand.
AACACCATAAGGTGCAGTTGTAAAAATTTTTGTGCTTAGGTTTCAGTTATACAATGATCAAGTACCCATCCCTCTACCAGTGCTCATTCTCCACCACCACTGATCCCAGTATTCCTCCCACCCCTCATCCCCCCATCCCACCTTGCCTCTGTGGCAGGGCAATCCCTTTTGTTCTCTAACTCCTTACATTGCTGTTTCTACTTTTAACTGAGTCATTCACATCTAGTTACTACATATACAGTCAGAAATACCCCAATATACATATCTCTCAGCTCTCCACTGTTGCAGGAATTCCAGTTAGTTTTGTGATTTTACTTATTGCCTTTATTTTATTTATAGCATTTTATAATAACCTTAGTTTTTCATTACCAATTTCTTTTATAATCAACAAATTTTTCTAATACCATTGACTATTTCCCACATGTATACACATATGTATTTTTGTGGAGTTCTGAGAAAAATCGAAGAATGACAGATATAGATGTCTTAAATATCATAAGATTTAGAGATTCTTAACTTGTGCTATCATATTAACTTGTAATTCTACACATAACCATCTCTAGTCTGACTCATGGAAAAATATTTTGGTTAAGTCTATTAAACATTAATGATCACACATTGTTCAAGTAGTTAAAATTTTTTTCCATAATCAAACTCACTTTTCACAATAAGCTATAAACTTAGTTTCAAAATTAGAGGGAAAATATGTCTATCAATTTTTCACTAAATCAGAAATATTAGTGTATTAATGTCCTAGATAGGAATCTCTTTTTGAAAAGGATTCTTGTGGCATTAAGCTTCATAAGTGTCAAGGAAAAGATATCAATTGAAAAAGACTTTAATATCTAGCTACCACTGCTAGGCTGAATTATTTTAACTCTCCAGTATGAATATTTGAGTTTAATATCAATACTGATAAAAAGAATGAAAAGTAGAGAGGAAGTGTACATAGACTTTAAAAATGGGATTTTACCAAGTGATTTTTTCCTAATTGAAAAAATTCACAGAGGATGCTGAATAATTTTGATAGAGAAAGAGATATTGCCCACAGTGAATTTAACATTTGGCCAGGGACATGAGTCAGTGATAGTGCATCTGCCTTGCATATTTGACACCCTAGGTTTGATCCCTTGTACCCCAATCTAAATTTTTTTATTATAATATTTTTTAATAGTGAGACATCATGAGGTACAGTTGCAGACTTACACAGTTTTGTGCTTGGGTTTCAATTATACAATGATTCAAACACCCATCCCTCCACCAGGGCCCATTTCGCACCACCATGGATCCCAGTATCCCTCCCACCCCCCCATCCCCCCCATCCCACCCTGTCTCTGTGGCAGGGCATTCCCCTCTGTTCTCTCTCTCCTTTTGGGTGTTGTGATTTGCAAAAGAAACATTGAGTGGCAATCATGTTTGGTCTATAGTCTCTTTTCAGCATGCTTCTCCCATCCTGGGAGGATCCTCCCAACACCTTTATTTGGTGTTCCCCTCTTTATCTGAGCTCCCTTTCCCCCCAGTATGTGTGGTTGACCTCCAAGTCATGGAGTAAAATTCATGGTACTAATCTCAGCCATTCTTGGGTGTTAGTTTCCTATTTTGTTATTTTTGGTACATTTACACAATGGAGTACTATGTAGCTGTTAGAAAAGACGAAGTCACGAAATTTACATACAAGTGGTACTACATGGAAAGTATTACATTAAGCAAAATGACTCAGAAAGAAAGGGATAGACCCAATCTAAATTTAATTTGAAATTTACCATCAGACATAAAAGAAATAGTAATTTTCCAAAGAAGTAGTTGTTTCATGGCAAGTGACATTTTTCTGGTTTATCAAAGTGCCAGTTTCCATTAAATAACATAGCACTGTAGCACTGTCCTCCTGTTGTTCATTGATTTGCTCTAGCAGGTATCAGTAACATCTCTATTGTGAGACTTGTTACAGTTTTCAGCATATTAAATACATCACAGGTAGCTTACCAGGCTTTGCCGTGCGGGCAGAATACTCTAGGTAGCTTGGTGGACTCTTCGAGAGCAGAGGAATCCAACCCGGGTCGTCCATGTGCAAGGCAGACACCCCACCCGCCATGCTATTGCTTCGGCCCATTAAATAACATGAATAATTAAAATATATAAAGTCTAAAAAATTACCAATCCTCTGTTTTCTATTGCTATTTTCTTTATGTAAATACTGTCAGAAGGTGAATCTAGCATTCACTGTTAATATATTTAAATTTCATATTCTTTTGTTAGTGTGATTGGTTTTTGGTAGCAGTGCTTTTGGAATCCTTGTTTTTTTTGTGCCTCCTTAATATTAATTTATGTGAACTCATTTAAAATAGGAGGACTCTATGCTATTCAATTGTTTTAGACTATCACCATTCAAAATATATACCTGCCCAAGTCTTGAACCTGCATAGAATTCCACAATCCATTAGCTTCCCATGTTCCAATAACATCATAGATATGTGCAATAGCTGTAAAAGGAAGAATATTCATAGATTGGATAAGAGAAAACTTAACTCAAAACTATTTCTTAACAACTTAAAGAGGAAATTTACTTATTTTATGTTGTTTGGAAGATAGAACTGAATTCAGGAGTAAAACTTACTAGAAGGTTGGAAATTTAAACTTGAGTGCTCTGGCCACCAAACAGAGCAATTCCTGGCATTTCCTTTCACTGATGAGGAGCAATCTCAGCTCACAATTCTCAGGAATGTAGCACTGCAGCACTGTCCTGCCATTGTTCATCGATTTGCTCAAGCAGGCTCCAGTATCGGCTCCATTGTGAGACTTGTTACTATTTTTGGCATATCGAATATGCCACGGGTAGCTGGCCAGGCCCTGACATGTGGGCAGTATACACTCAGTAGTTTGCCAGGCTCTCTGAGAGGGAAGAAGAAATTGAATACAGACTGGTCGCATGAAAGGCAAACGCCCTACCCTGCTGTGCTATTGCTTCAGCCCTTATTCTCAGGAATACTGCACAGGAAACTGATGTAGCCACTACAAGCTGGTGGTAGTGGAGGTGGTGGTGGTGGTGGTGGTGGTGATGGTGGTGTGTGTTATCAGGGATCAAATCTGGGCCTTCACACATGAAAATCAAGTGTTTTTCTGCTGAACTACATACTCTGACCCAAGACAGTAGTTATTAGTTTAGAGTTTCTAATATTCTTTTCTAATTTCATCTTTAAATATATTTAAATATATTTACAATATATTTAAATATATTTTCAATTAAAATTAAAAACTTTTCTTGCTTTAGAAAATAGGTCATTAATATTCTGGTCCTGCAATGCTGTGTTAAGGATGAGACCTTGACATGTCCATCCAATTCCTTTAAAGTCACTTTGATGTCAGCAGTTAGACTGGAATCATAAGTCAGATGTCTGTAGGGTACAGGGTCATTTTTTCTGCACTGTGTTTCCACATCATTCAATTACAGGAAATACACAATCAAGCTTGTTTTTTCACGTTTGGAAGTGCCAAATATAATTTAGGCATTGTGTTGATAATGGGGCATTATTGTTTCCTGGTTTTGTTGTCACTTCAGGGTTTTAGCTCAGAGCCCAAAATTTCTCTCTCCCCTTACTATCTTGTTACTTTTCATTATTTCTCAATTTGTATCCTTTCTCTACTTTCTGTGAATCTGTAGGCTGTTCCTCTATGCTTATTTAGTTCTCACCAGAACTATAAACAGTGTCATTCTCTAGAGCATATGGTAGCCACCTGAACTTCTGTTAAGCTGATGTGCTTAGAACACCAGGGGTTGTAAAATAGAAATCAATATTGAAGTAAGTACAAAGTAAATCTTTTTTTTTGTTTATTTCTTGTCTGATGGTCAATTTTGTTTTTAGAGATAAGTAATTCAAATAGCCTTTTTTCCCCTGTGTTTCTTTTGAGTACAAAACTTCAAACACTTAGGAACATAAAACAAAAATCTCAAGCCAATAAATATTAGTCTGTCTGTATCAGTAGGTAAAAGTTACATATGATAATCTACATGACTCAGTATTAGTGCCAAGTGAGCAAACCCAAATGTGATTATAAATCTGTCCTTATATTTTTAAAAACACACTGAACTATGCAGTGTTATTTTTTTTTTTATCTCAGAACATATAATAGAAGTTACTCTAGGGGCTAGAGTGATAGCTTAGCGGGTAGGGCATTTGCCTTGCACACGGCTGACCCAGGATCGATTCCCAGCATCCCTTATGGTCCCCTGAGCAACGCCAGGGGTAATTCCTGAGTGCAGAGCCAGGAGTAACCCCTGTGCATTGCCGGGTGTGACCAAAAAAGCAAAAAAAAAAAAAAAGTTACTCTAAAGTATATAAGCTGGCTAGGGATCCTTAGTTTTTGTTTTATCGGTAAAACACAAATTAAACACTTTATATCCTGTGTGATTGGAACAAATAAATCAGGGACTAGGGAGATAATACAGGAGTTAAGGCATATGTCTTTCATAAGATAGATCTTGGTTTAATTCCCTTCAAAACATGGTCTGCCAAACATTACTCGATGTGACCTGAGTGGCCGTAGAGCACCACCTGAGTGACCAGGTAATCTTGGGCACCATAGAGCCAAGCAATTCTGTATCTTGGGCTGTAATAGTAAGCTGCTGTCACCGTTCTCTGAGAATAATGTCATACTCTAATCACTACTTAAGAGCACCTGCCCAAATGAAAATAAATCAATAATTAAATAACTGAAACAAACATCAAAGATGTCTCAAGAATGTACATTAAAATGTGAAAACTCCATAGTTTTCTCCTGAAGGAGGCTATGTCATTTTAAATTTAATTATCATCTACTAAAAGAAAATTTAAGTCACAAACTATAGAATACATTTTAGATTTATAGAGAATTTTAAGGAAAACGTTATTATCAATATTTGTGACAGTAATTATTTTGGAAAGCTTAGGACAACCTATTTTTTAAATGTATATTATCTTGCTACTGAACATAGCTCTGTGGCACTGTCCTCCCGTTGTTCATCGATTTGCTCGAGCGGGCCCAGTAACATCTCCATTGTGAGACTTGTCGTTATTGTGTTTGGCATATTGAATATATCAGGGTTGCTTTCCAGGCTTCGCTGTGCGGGCAAGATACTCTCAGCAGCTTGCCAGGATCTCCGAGAGGGGTGGAGGAATCGAACCCTAATAATAATAATAATAATCACTGGAATTATACAAAAATGATAAAAAATACACAGAGTATTGAAATCATCCATGTCAAGGAAGATTTTGATATATAATTCATCAAAAATTATATTAAAATTGAGTCTCTGGAATAGAGCTAATTTGTTAACTAAACATTACGTTCTAAAATGTCAATTGTTGATAAGATTGCCTCATCTTTACACTGGCCACGGAAAACTGTGGCTACTCACTGTCTGGTGATACGTTATGTCAGGTCCTTCCTGAGCAGGAAAACAATAAGTTTTGAGGCCAGTGTGTTCACCTGTTGTCTCTGTTGACAGTAGTCTGAAAAGGGGTTACTGTTTGGTCTGGACCAGGAGCAGTATTCTGGTGATCTTTCGATTTTCTGGAAAATATTTTTTTGGGGAAAAAAAGGGCCTAAGGATTACAAATTAAAGTAGCTGAACAGGCAAATTCCAAATATCTGATTGACAAGCTACCATAGTGTATTTGATATGGCAAAAACAGTAGCAACAAGTCTCACCACAATGGAGACATTACTGGTGCCCATTGGAGCAAATCAATGAATATGGGACAGCAGTGCTACAGTGCTACAGTGATTATTGTAAAAAGTAAGGTCCAAGGGATAGTACAGTAGGTAATGCACTTGCATGTAGCCAATCTGGGTTAAATTCTGGCACTGTATATGGTCCCCTGATTCTCGCCAGGCGTAATTCCTTACGGCAGATCAGGAAATAAGCCCTGAACACAGGTGGGTGCATCCCCTAAACAGCTTTCCACCCCCTACAAAAACGAAAAAACTAAACATCGTCACATGAATACTCAAAATATAAATAATACATAAAGACATGCAATATGAACTAAATATATTTTCTCTAAGGAATAAACAATTTCAACTGTAAGGAGTGGGATCCAAAATTTCTATGAAGAGAGCAACACTGAAAGTGGATTTTGTCAGCTCTGTAAGAAAATAAAGGCATCATCTGTAGAGGAAAGCCTACAAATAAAGGCAGATTTGTTCCACAACATATTTAGAATATGATTAGCAGGCCACTCTAGCTATGTGTGAATACATATCGAGATTAAGCCAAAAGGCAAGCTTATAAAATTTTGGATGTCATGGTGCTAAGAATTTATTCCAGGAAACAGCAGGAAAAAACATGATAATATATGCTCTTTATGAAGATATTTTTAATTGTCAATACTTTAGAAACATAACTAAAAGCAATGACTAGAAGAGATTAAATAAAGTTGGATGGCAAGGATGCAAAAACATTTCAGGTAAGAATAATCTAAAAGAAAAAACAGCATAGAGATAAGGTTTGCATATAGAATCGAGACTTGTCACCTGAGAAAAGCAATGTAAGTCAGATGCAGATAACACAAATTTTTGTGTGGATTTAGGTACACCATAGACAGTAATTCCAAATCAAGCAAACCACATTTTGGGTATTAGGTTGTATCTCTGGCACAGAGTGACTTCCCCTTTTGTGTTATCTTCAAGGGACTTCAAGGGACATCCTGATCAGATAAAACATATAAGTTTTTGATTACAGGAACAAGTACTTTAGGTGAAGTATCCTGATTGGTACTTTTTGGCTACTAGTGACAGGTAACATACATAAAATGGTCTTAAGAGTAAGAAAATGATTATATAGAAAAAAAATTGCTTTTAAGATAAAACACCCGATTCAGTTCAGTAGCAGACATTTCTAAATTCCTTCCTGTCATCTGTTTTCTTTAATACTAGATCAGCTCCTTCAGTATCCTCAAAGTGCAGGTTTCATTTCATTGAAGGTGCTGGGAACACAGAGCCCTATATAAGCAGCTTTCAGAATGAGAATGCAACAACTGGGACTGGTGTGTTTCACCAATAGGGCTGGCCCATTTCTTTCAGGCCATTTAAAAGCTTGGATGTGGGCCAACCCTCACCAGTCTCTACTTTGACAACAAAGAGGAAGTGTGTAAAGTGAGGTGGGACAGCTGTGAGAAGGAATGAATACCAAAAGACGAACAGCAACCTTTGCAAACTTAGTTGTGCATAGTTAGGTAGTAATGGATGTTTGAAAGCTGCTGGAGCAGGCCACAGAGCAAGAAAATGAAACATCAGAAACTCAAAGGTAGAATACAAAGAAATAAAAATATTTTACTCCAGGAGTTCTAGGTGAATGTGGGTCAGAGAGATAGTACAAAGGGTAAAGCAATTGTTTCATATGACCAACCCTAGTTTAATCCCTGGCATCATATATGGTTCACTGAGCCCCACCAGCAGTGATCCCTGAGCACAGAGTGGTCAACCAATCCTGAAAACTACCCCTTCCCTCCAAAACAGACATTGGCAACGATTGCCCGATCTCCCTGTTGTCTGTCATCTACAAGCTATTTACTCGAGTCATCCTGAATAGGAGTGGCAGAACACTAGATGAAAGACAACCATGCAAGCAAGCTGGGTTCCACAAAGGATTCAGTACGATCGACCATAACCACACGGTAACCAATCTCATTGAGGATTCTTGGGAGTTCAAGATGCCACTCTGCCTAACGTTCACTGATTTAAAGAAGGTCTTTAATTCTCTTGAGACTGAAGCAGTCATTGAATCCCTAATCAAACAGGGCTTTCAAACTCAATATATCAGAATCCTCTGTGAGCTGTATTACGGATTCATTACCAAGATCTCATCATTCTACGAAGAAGTGATCATCCATGTAAAGAGAGGGGTTAGGCAGGGTGATATACCATTTCACCGGAACTCTTCAGTGCCACCCTTGAGAACTTCATGTGATGACTGGAATGGGAAGGAATGGGAGTGAAGATAGACTGTTGGCAACTACTCCACCTCTGCTTCACTGATGTCATCATTCTAATAATACCAAACATTAGCCAAGCGGCACAAATGCTGGCCGACTTTGACCGTGACTATGGAAAGGTCAGACTACAACTGAATCTCACAAAGATAATTTTATGAGAAATGGACTCATTCCTGATGTTCCATTAACTTTCAATGGATTGAATATCTCTGAATGCAGTACCTAGGTCGAGAAGTCAGCATGACGAATACCTGGCACCTGAGTTCCGCAGGAGGAAGAGAGTGGCTTAGAATGCCTTCAAGAGCTTTGAAGAAATAGCTAAGAGGATAAAGAACCTCCGGCTCTGGGTACATCTCTTTGATTCCACTGTTCTTCCTGCAAAAACATATGCCTCAGAGGCCTGGGCCCTAAGAAACAAGATGGGAATGCTATTCGGATCTCCCAAAGAGGAATTGAAGAGCTATGCTTGGAGTATCACCTTGGAGTATCTAAGGTGAGAGAAAGAATCCGGAGTTTCGACCTCCATCGACGATCAAGGATCAGGAACACTGATTCATTTGCCAAGGCATTGAAAATCAGATGGGATGCACACATAATGAAATTTGGAGACAACCCCTGGATTAGAGCCTTTACCAACTGGATTCCACGGGACGTCAAAAGATCGCGTGGCCGCCCACCTACGAGATGATCAGAATTCTTCTTCAAGACCCTGAACTATTGGTTTGAGGCTCTTCATGTTCCTGGAGCGAGCAGATGTCATTGGGCTACACTAGCACACAACAGAGACAGATGGAGATGTTACTTGCTCCCACTCAAGCAAATCAATGAGTAACAGGATGTCGTGATCAAGTTATCAAATGATTTTGTTAAGTGCCAAGTAGAAATAAATAGAAAGCCTTAGCTATTGTACCTTGCTTTGCAATTGTAACTTATTCCAAATAATGGAAGAATGGATATTTGAAAAAGTAGTTGTGGGGAATAGAAGGAGGATTGAATAATATCATTTTTAAAAGAAAGACAATATATCAATTGATCGAGAAGAAATATCAACTTCTCTCCAAGTTATCTGCTTTTATATACCTTTTGTTCAGAAATAACTTGAAAATGCAATTCTAGTGAATTAGTGGCTTATGTGTGTTTTTCTGGCATGTATACATTGGTGTTACTGCACACAGTGAGATTGTATAGTAGGTAAAGTTAACACAGTCACAGAATAAAAAAGAAGACTGATGTGCAGATCTTTAAACAGCACATATGTGACAAGTAGTTAAAGTATATGATTCTCAGTAAAAATAAGTGTTGGTATAAGAAATAACATGGAAAGCTTGAAATTATGCTGCAACCTTAAAAAAATTGTCTTTGACAGGTCTATAAGAACAAAATTGCAACATCAGCTGAGGTAAAAATAGGTTTAAACAGGGCTGAGGAGCTTTTGGGTTGCAAATATCTAATAAATTGTGGCTGGGGAAAGCTAAAGTATTTCAGTGACACTGCTGGTACTAAATATTTAGAACAACCATCCCCAAATTCAAGATAAGTAACTTCACCAAGGTCTGCCCTTACCTTCGAGAATAATTTCTTTCTAGGGCATGAGTATTAAGCATATCATCTCTAATAAAACTCTTACACAAGTAACTTTCTTATTCTTTTACCTCACTCCATCTGCAACAAAATATCTATTCTGTGCCTGTTTTTACTTGGACCCCTGGATTTAAGAAGTGTTCTGAAGTTTAAATTTCAGTAATTCATGAAATAAATTGCTTTATATTTGCGAACCTTATATTTTGTTTCAAAACACTCCTTTAGAACTTAAAACCTAGATATCTGTCATATTACTTTCATCATTTGTCAGTATCACGATTATTGCAAAAACATTTCAAGATCACTTATCATTTAGTTTTATAAAATGAGAAAAGGGTGAAAATCATTACTAAATATATAAGTTCACCAGTAATATAGTCCATGCATTTACTTAGATTACAACCATCAATAAGGTCAGCAGTGGAATTTCAATTTATATTTCTTGACTTAATGAACATGAGAAGTAAATATTGACTGCTTTAAATATGACTCATTCTTTTATATCCATGCTTATAACTTTGATGAAATGCATATTTGTAACTGATTTTAAGTTATAAATTAAATTTAAAACTTCAATTTCCCCAGTTACTAATGTTTAGGACTTAGCATTTTAAAAATTACTCAAATTATGATTACCATAAAAATGAATTAAAGTTCAAACATTAATCCGAAACACAGTATAACATGCCCAATGTTTTTCTAAAAATGGTGTATGTATTTTTTCATAGGTAATGATGGAAGAGTAAAAAATGTATAGTCAACAGTAAAAAGTCAGTGCTTAGTTTGTTCAAATAAAATGAGGTATTTTATTTCAAGCTTTAGTGTATTCAACCTCTTTAATCATCTTGTCACAACTAAATTGATTACATTAAGTAGTTTTGTGTACAGAAGAAAAAAAGTCATATGGGACATTGTTCAGAAAACCACAGGGATATGAGTGAGAGAGTTATAAGTGATATGAGTGAGGGAATTATGGATTAGATTTTTATTAAAATAGTGTTTTAGACAAACCAGTTTGGGTTTCTAGAAGATCAAATATGCAGGAAAGATGGTGGTTTAAAGAATGAAAAGAAGAGGCAGCCTCAGAATAATTTATAGACTAATGGACAGGTGTATGTGTTCACTCGTATGATCTTGTTTGAAAAGGAAAAAGAAAACTACATAGCTTTCCTCTTGGCTTTTTCTCCCCTTTGCCTCTTTGGACCCAAGTATGTTATTATGTATGAAAATATCTTTTAAGTGTATGAATTAAATATTTTCCATCAATTTATTTTATGATCAGTTAATTCAAAGAACAGGATAAACAGAAGGTTTACAAGATGCATGAAATCAACAAGATTAGTTATTCACTTAAAGATTTTAACTTCCAGAAAAGTTTCTCTCTATCCTCATCAAAATTTGATATTGTCATTCTCTACTAAAATATGGTAACAGCTCCATCAGTGGTTTGATGATTTCTTGTCAGGTTTAATTTGAATTTCAGCATATATATTTTTTAATATTCTTAATTCTTTGAAGTATTTGATTCATTAACACTGGGATATCTATGTCAATACCAAATGCTTGAAAGAATGTGGAGGAATTAAAACTCTCATATACTCCATGAAAATGCAAAATGTTAAAGGTATTTGGAAAATATATTTTGTGAGGTTCTTATAATAAAAATTATGCCCACAGTAATGATCCAGAATCTCTTCCTGTAAACATTTACCAAAGAGAAGTTAATCTTATGATAGCACAACATTTGTGTATAAATGTTTGTAGCAGTTTTATATTTATTATAAAAATAGGAAACAGTACACATGTTCTTCAATAAGTAAATTTTTATTAACCAATTGTTTTCTCCATGCAATCCAATAGTATTCAGGAATCAACCAGATAGAATGGTCGATATACATAATGAACCCTAGTGCATCTAAGTGAAAGAAGTCAAAATAAAATATACTGAATATCTTCTAGTTTTATTTCACTTAGTTTTCTGGGCAAGTCAAATCTACCAGAACAGATAATTAGTTTCTTTACAGGCTAGGAAGATGTAGAGACTGAATAAACAGTTAAAGCAGAAATATAGGTAAAGGAATTGTTATGCTACATGATTGTATTGCTGGTAACACAACACTGTGCATTTGTCAATGTCGTATGTTAAAAATGAGTTTTTATAAAGTTTAATTTTAAGTGAATCAGAAAAAAATATCCCAGTTAAGAAACAAAATAACAGCTATCAGATGAAATATAAATATAGTACATGTTCAATCTTGGCATCTAATATAGTTCCCGGAGCACAGCCAGGGACACCACCAGGAGTGATTCCTGAGTAATCCCTGAGCATTGCTCGATGGTGGCCCAAAACACAAATTTAAAAAAATAAATAAATAAAAAGAAGTTACGCAGTTTCTTTCTCTGTTGATGAACATGAAATTTATTGTCATGATTGAAATAAGTCTAAAAAAGGACACATACCAAATGACAGGAGCATAGTAAAGAGATAAGAAAGATAAGAAAGAGCCAATGAAAACAGGTCCTGAGAGTCAGTTTACAGGAATTGGTTTGTCAGTAGAAAGGCAGAGTGAGAGGGAACATAGAGACTGCTAGAGGTTTTAGACACTGTGGGTGGGTGTGTTATCACAACACCGTAGGCCTGAAACGTTACTGGTAACATTGTAAATCACAATGCCCAAGCTAGAAATAAAATAAACACTCAATAATATTTGATTTGGTCATAGAATCAAACTTATTCTTTGATATGATAATTCATGATTTAATAATCATAATTAAATAATCAAATTTGATAAAGTCTGTATAATCTCTTCCATTTTATTGTATAATCTATTCCATTTTATTGAAATAAGTAGCATCATTAGATTAAAAATACAGGTCCACGGGTAGTTAATTTAAAATACACAATTTTTTCTGAAAATCACTAGGACAAATTATTAGCTGTTAAATGCAAGCTCTGATATTTTAATCCGAATGCTCTTTTTATAGTTTTGGCACTGTATTGGTCACTGTGTGACCTTAGGCATATTACTTTATCTGCATGCTCCCTCCCCTGTCTTTTAATCTAAGGATTGGTGACATTGTAACTTATTGTGCCTCTCTGATTATTGTAAGAACAAAACCCAGAAAGGTAAATGCATATAAAGGAGTTTAAACAGGTCTCGGCACCTTACGAACACTTGGGAAAAGGCAGCTACTATTAGCCTGTTTCAATGTTCAGAGTTTAGCCCATTCACAAGCTGTATTCCATTCTAATGACAGAAAGGTGAAAGTATGTCTTTTTCTTTATATTTACTGTGTAATAGCAAGATTTAAAAACTTTACAATACCCGTATATTTTATGAAAATAAAATGAAAAATATAAAAATAAAATGAGCAATGGTATTTTCTAATATTTACTATTTTCAACTATCCCTAGTTTACTTGGAAAGAAAAAACTATAAATTTATTTTTTTCCTTGTTATATCAAGATATGAGTGTATTTTTTTTTTTTTTTAGTTTTCAGGATTACTATTTCTGAATTAAGAGTCGATAAATCCAAAAGTCTTAATCACTTTCTACAGGAAACTGTGTCCACATGATCAGATATCTTAGTCATACACGGCACACAAAGCACATGCAAATTCCCCTCATCTATTTCATCTGAGTAAGGGTGACCTTTTGCAATCTGGTATAAATTACGCAATCTTTTTCTAGCTGCTAAAGTGAATAGATCATATTCTTGTAGCACTCATAAAAGTCATACTTGCTGTCAACTTGAGAAATTTTGGCTTAGTGCTCATGTTTCTTCTTCCCTGTCATAGAAGAAAGGCAATTCTTCTTATGAGGAGGACAAGATATACCATGAGAAAATACTATTGAAAAACAACTCGTTCTCTGTCCCCACAAAATGCAGAAGTAACATGTTTGAAAATATATATATAGCTATTTTAGTGTAAATGTTCTTGGGTTTAAATATCTCTATAATTGTTATTTTAATTGAAATTAGGATATAATCTTCAGAAAATTGCAAGCACTCTCTCCTTTTCTCCAAAAACATAATATATCTGATGACGGAAGATATTTGTATTTGGCCGTAACATAAATGCCACTTAATCAAATAAGACAAAAGACTTTAAGTTATCATTTCAGTAAATTTACCTGAGTATTTTTTATTAAATTTAACCACTAGAGATTGATTGCAAGGGATAAAATGTATGCCTGCGTATTGCAAACATATTCCATAAGACATGACTATTTGGAAAATACTCAAGGTATCCTTTGTCACATAAATTCCCCTGATTGTCTCTGGAATTAAGGAATCACATAATAGCCATATACCTCATTGGACAGACTATCTCTCCAAACAATAAATGTTTTATTAAACTTCTCAGTTGGTCTCGAGATAGCTCTGCATATATGCTAAGACAGAAATACAGAACAATTTGAAACAGTCGTTTTAACAGATGTGTTCTTTAAGTTTTAAATAGAAAGAAAAATGTGAATCAACTTCTATCAAAGCTTGCACAGCTGTTGCTGTGTTTAAAGGTGGCAGTATCTTGACAGTTACTAAGAAAAAGTAAAAAATAAGTGTGAAGATTTCTGGGGGGAGGGGTCTATGTTTTGAAAGTTTGAGCTTCTTTATATTTAGTGTATTTTATGGTTTAATAACTATAAGGCAATAAGTCAAGCTCTTCTTTGATTATCTCTGCATCATCTCACAATAGTTCCTTCATGAGATATATAGGCAATGATAACTATAACTATATAGGAGATAATATTAAGTCAAATATTAAGTCAAATATTAAGTCAAATATTAAGTCAAAGGACAAAATTAAGAACCAATGCCCTGTATTTTGTTTCTCACCCTATGGTCCACTGAAATCTTGCTTTCTTCCTATGGTTTCCTTGTCCTACTGAAGGCAACTATAGCCTATATTTTTTCTCATGTATGTGATTTTCACCAGATCCCTCTCCTTCACCCGTGGAATATCTTGGAGAAACAGAAGGGCCATTTTACCCCTGAGAAAAATTACCCTATGTCAGTTGTTTTAAAGCTGTTATTAACTGAGGATCAATGCTTTCTTGACAGCAAGTCTAGACCAGTCAGTTATAAGCACCAAAGGAGGGATGTGGGGTAGTTTTTTAGTTGTTTTATGTCTGTAGATTGACATCAGTTCCTAGACAAGCTATTGCAAGTCACTGCCCTACATTGTTGCAATAGCTAAAATTTTAGGCCTTTCAGAGATAGTAGGAATGCTGACATCAAGAAAAAGAACCACTTTCTGGAAATCTCTGTTAAGGAGCACATCTGATATTATAGTGGTGATTCTAACATGTAGGGATTATCGTCTTGCAGTTAGGCAATTATGGACTGAGACAAGAGCTAAAGGAAATGTTCAGTGCCTGCCCAGGGAATATTTTGACTCTATCCAAATAATTAGTATAGTTGATACAATTCAGTTCAATAGCCAATATCTTACTCCAGGCAAAACAGAGAGGTATTATTTTCTTTGACTAATTTCTTATGACTTCTACAGTACTGTGAAAATGTGATTTTACTTCTCAATTTTCGATATGTGGTGAAAGTAACAACAACAGCAACTCGAGGTGTCTTTCAGCTTATGGAAACATGTATTGCTTAGAAATATTCTTTGCATGTCATTGTAACTCATGCTGATAGTTTCAGGTTGCTAAGCAGTTTTTGGTTACTGAAATTACTCAGTTTGCTTCCTTTCATAAATGAACTCACCATATAGGTAGTATATGAAAATTAATTTTACAGAGTTCATTGTGTCATTAACAATTTGCGGTGTCTGTTTAACCACTGTGATTTTAAGGACAAGTTATTAGGAAATAAGTTATAGAGTCATTCTTTGAAGAGCAACTTTAGGTTGTACCAATGTCTTCCTTGATTACTGTGGCTTCCCATTGGCTTTGTTATCAGTTCCCGGTATTCACTATTCACTATTTTCATTGAAACATAGTATTTCCTGAATAAATAATAAATGAATTAAATTTGTCCAAACTAGTGATCCTCAATATGTAAAATTAAGAATTAAAGTTCATATTCAGTATCCTTGGAAAAGATACTGAGTCCTTAGAAAATACAATATGGATAATGACAGCTTATTTCTCATACCATTGCAATCAGTTACAAAACATATTTCAACTTTTACCAAATGATTATTCGATTTTTATAATTAATTGCTTTCCAGCATAAAGTGACTTGAACCAAACTCTCAAGTTACTCAAGCTAGCTAGGAAAAAAAAAGAACTTCCCTTCACAGGTACAATATAAGGGTTAAAACATCCAAACCCATTTGGGGGGTATATTTGCATAGTTTCCTGGTGTCATTAGTCAAAATGGAATACATATTCAGTTGCTCCTCTGTGGGTATATCTGTTTTGTTAAATTTTAAAAATGTATTACAGTGCACATGTTATGTTCAAGTTATGTTAGAAAATTTCAAATGTTTTATTAAAAATGTATTATAACACAATCAAATAGAAGGAAACTACTTGAATGTTCATAAAAATTCTCCACAGATGCAGGAATAGAGTGATTTGCAACAGAAGAAAAAAAATACTTGCTTATGTGACATGTATTATAAACTGGTAAAGGTCCAACCTCGATATGTAGATTTTCTGTTCCCTTTTGTACCTGATATATTAGAGATTCATTAATTGAATCAAAATATTGTGCTTCTAGGAGTTTCATGTTAAAGTATGGGTGTTGCTGAAATAAGTAACATCTTCCTTTATCCTCAGACATTGAACACCTAGGATGGGTTAATTTATTTTACTTTAGAGTTATACAATAATATTGCAGAATGAACAATATCTGTAATACTTTACATTTTTCACACTTTTATTAGCTTCTCCATCCCAGACATAAAGTGGGAATCATTTTATTAAAAGTAAAAATATAGGAGCTAAAAGAAAAAAATATAGGTGCAGAGACAAATTTTAGTATGGAACTGGATTACAACATATGGCCATTGAATTGAATGATTAATCTAAATACCAAGAATTGAGGAATTTCTCTGAAAGAAGACATAAGAAATGATCAACAGTTGATGTTGTACTGTGGAAAAATAGTCAATTTACTAAGTTATTGTGTGGAAATGGTAAACTGACACTTTAGAAGCTGTGAAAAATTCTAGTTCAAGACTCCTATTGGAATTAAGATCTAGGCATAAAGCAAGGATGAACTGACAGAAATAAGATAAATTGGCTTATGGCTCAAATGCAGTTCAGTCTTTACAGATCTTTTGCCATGGTCTTTATGAAATAACATTATGGAGTTTAGTTATTAGTTTCTTTTTATTTGCTGTACTGAGAAATCATTCAGTACATTAATAATATCTCCTGCATAGTGCCAGAGTGATAGCAGAGGAGGCAGGGTTCTTGTCTTGCATGCCATTGAACTAACCTTATGTGATTCTCTATCCCACCAAAAGTCACCCCTGACATCAGAGTCAGGCATAAACTCAGAGCACTGCTTGGCATGGCCCCACAACCAGCTGAAAAAGATCTTGTAGTGATAGAAAAGTTCAACTTAGAATTACAGCAGTTTATACCTTTCTGTTTTTTTAATGAATCAAAATTTGGTTAATGAACAAAAAACTCACATTTTATAAACGCTAAAAATCATTTATAATTAACTTTTCCAAATGTAAATATAGTAGAGATTATGCTATTTTTACTTCAGAATATTTTGTTTGTTTGCTTGTTTGTTTTAAGTTTCTTGGAACTCATCTGGCTATGCTCAGAGTGTACTCCAGGCTCTGACACAGAGATCTTTCATGTCAATGCTCAGTGAACCATAGTTCAATTCAGAGCTGCTTACCTGCAAGGCAAGCACCTAAATCCATGAGCTTGTAATATCTTGGCAGACCCAGTTTTTATTTACATTTTATACATTATAATAAATTTAAAGTCTTTTTATCATAATGTTAAGAAACAAATCAAAATAATTAAGTTGGTCCAGGATTGGTCTGATCATCTTAAAAATTTAACTTCCTGACAAGCTTCTATTGCAACCATGGCAAAAGAAAGAAATCAAAATATACACTTTTGATCTGACATTCACAAGTCCTAATGAAATAAGAATAATCTAGTTTCATGGTCCTCGTGTTCTAAGAGTGTAAATCACTTTATGCAAATTTACATTTTCATGAAGTAGAAATTCTGAATACTTTTAGCCTTGAAATGGCTTTAAAATGCAATAAACTTTTGGCACTAGAGCTTAACAAGGACAAATATTGTGCATGAAACAAAGGTCAACTGATTGAGAATATTTAAATGTGTTCTTCATCCTTATGCAAAAATAGTATTAGTATTTTTCTATCTTATACAAATGGAAACCTGGGAAACATTGTTAATTTTTATTTTATCCTATTTTTCCTGATAAATATTATTTAACTTATAGACCTTCTAATTTTTTATCAATAAATTGCATAGCAGATGTGGGATATTTGGAGAAAAAATACTCTTATTATGGCTAGCACCAAACTGTAAGTATTAAATTAAAATATATAAGCCTTCCCCTTGAAGCATGAGATGAAATTTATAGCTGATTTATTTATGGAGAAAATTTTCAATTACCATGTATAAAATAACAAATATATAGCTTATTAGTATTTAAAATACACTGAAACAAATATTTGAGGTATTTTCAAGCAATTTACCTTTCATCAATGTGGTAGTAATTTCTTTGAATTTTAATATGAATTTAAAGAAATAATTGTGTTTTTCTTTCCTCTTTTCAAAATGACACAAAGTAAATTTTAAAAATTTTGAAGGGATATTTACAACTTAACTGTAGTAAAGTAATTAAACTGAGGTTAGTAATATTTCTTATTTCATTTATAATGAAACTTGATTATGAATAATTATACATATTATAATAAATATACGTGTGATAATTGTAAGTGCTAGAGAATTGTAAAGATCACATGCTTTCTGCATTGTCTAAGGCTTGTTCATCTCTTTTTAAATCTGTTAATATGATGAGCATTTGTTACAATATTAATATTCAGTCACAAAGATGTGAAGAAAATCTACACTATGAGCCCAGATGTACTTACTGTCACTCAAGGAAGTAGATTTTGCAACTTTGCAATTAGTATTATAATGAATATTTACGAGCTACTTTGTTTTTCTAACAGAACCCAAGTGCAAGAAAGTAAAATTGACCTGAACTTACAGAGGAGTTCAGAAGCTAAATCCTGAAGTTAATTAGAAGATATATGATCACCCTTGGTCTTATTTGAATCCAATTCTAATTAAACCTATGCTATAAAACTAAGGATTCGGGGAAAGCCTAATTTTTATTTATTTTATTTTTAAGTTACTCAATTTTTCACTTTGCTTTAAAATATGTTCTAGTTAGCTGAGTTACTCTCTCAACATTTTTCATGGGTAGAAGTACAAAATAAAAGATAAGCTTGTAAATAGCAAAAAAATCAAGCAACGATGTAGGTGAAGACAGAATTAGATAGCTATTCTACAGTCACAGCTTTGTTGAAAAAACTTTTAGCAGCTTAGTAGCTTGTATTAATTAGTAGCATGCCATCATTCAGGGAATCACAAGAGAAATATAAACTGAAATAATGAATAATCCCTGGCATTAAAGACCCAAATACATACTGCTAATATGGCTCTATCATACTCTGATGCCTTCTTTTCGTAAACTCTGTGTTCTAGGACAGCTATGCCTAAACGCATGTGACCTATTGCGCCTTTGTAGAAAGGAAAAATAATAATCAGCAACACGGTACTGGCATGCTCTCCTTCAAAAAAAAATTACCTTCCCCTACACCCCCCCCCCCCCCGCCGTAACTTCCTTGTCAATCTTTTTTTTAAATATGTGTGTATCTATATCTCCTCTACTTCTGTATAGTTATGAATAGATTATCAAGGGGAAATTGCTGTGGAAAAATTAAATAAGGAAAATGTAATAGATTTTTCTACAGGGGACAAGATTATAGTTAATGGATGTTCAGTAAAATTAAGTCATTTTAGCAAGGTTGGAAGAGCCTTTCTATTTAGAGAGGAGGATCTTTGTCTGAGAGAAGCATTTTTGGTGCAAGGACTAGCTGGTCAAAAAGTTCTGAGGAGTTTGTTTCAGGCAGACTGATCCAGAAAGGGAGGGAGGTGTCAAGGCCCACAAGAACTCAAGGTCATCCTGTATTATAGTTAAAATCAACCATATATCCTCAGTTAACTATTGAACAAGCATGGGCATTTGCAAGCCAAGTCATATAATTACAGTTCTGTTCAATAATTTAGACTGTGTACACACTGTGGTTTATTTCTATTTGGATTGTGGAAATTAAAAATGAAATAAAGATTAGTACCCATTAAAAGAATTGAGAGAGCTAAAATATTTTTTTCTTAATTTAGTATTAGATGCAATTTTTCTTCAGACTAGCTGAGAGAGTTCTGTAAATGAAAATTTGAACTTAAATTAATCTTATTTTAAGATCTTTTTGTTAAATCTTTTCTATGAAACACTGAAAAGTCATTAATGTGAAGCTGTAATGTTACCAGGGACAATAATTTAAAAACTATAATTAATTGGAATTTTATTATCTTTTAATTAAGTTCCCAATTTTTACATTTAGTATACATATATACCACACACATACACACACATACTATCTCACACACACTCACATATAAATGGTTTGAAGATAATAATTTAGGCATTTACCTTGATAGGGAAAACTCCACTCTATCTTCTTAGGAATAAGAATCATAGTATGTTTTGGAATTTCATTATATATATACAAATTCAACAATTTAATTTTGTTTTATATAACTAATTTTTCAAAAATTTATTTGATTTAATCTGTGTGGATATTTGCACATTTTTTGTGTTGGATAAAATTCTTGCAGGTTTTAAATAGTCAAGCTTCATTTAGGATGGATGCGATTTATTGAACTTCAGCTAGGATATAAGATAGACTTTGCATGTGATCAAACCCAGCTCAATCCCAAGCACTGCAGTGTTTCCCTGAGTACCAACAAGAGTGATTTCTGAGCAAGAGAGCAAGCCCTGTGGAATTCTTGAGTGTGGCTCAAAAAACTAAAGAAAAAATAGGCAAAACCTAAGTATTACTTTAAATGTGAATGAAGTTTTGTCTTTGAAGATATAGTTTACAAATAAAATCATACAATATTAGTAAAGTGAGTTATAAAATTTAAGAAAGAACAAAATTACATTACAATAAATTATTTTTATTACTTTAACTTTACATATGGAGAAGGGAGTTATTACAAATTTATTGATTGCAATTTACCCTTCCATTGTATGTTATAAAGTTTAGAATGAGTGTCTTTATCTTAATATGACTGACTTTGCTTATTCATTTCCACCTGAAGGGGTATATTTATTCAGAAAATGGCATGGCCATTCCAGGAAAAAGAGACAGCATGATTTAAATATCAACTGCAACTTAAGAAGAATGATGACAATAATGTTATTATAGGCACATTTAATCAGGGAACATGACAGACAATTTGTTGTAAAACACATAAATACTTGTTGATGACTCATTCTAGCCACAACATAGGACATTAACATTTTTACAACAAGTTAGAAAAAATCTTATATATATTGTATAATTATTTAGACAAAAGGGATAGACCATTAAAATGCAGGACCCTGCTATAATTTGAAGGCAAGCATGATGATTCTGAAAACACACCTAAATTTAAAACTCTTTTAATACATTACCGCAATTATAATATTTTACTTTCACACTGATAAAATTGAAATATTTTTCTTTAATTCAGCGCATTGACTACTAAACATTGTTGTTTCGTACTTATGTGGAAAATAGGAAGATTGAACAATGATAAACTGCTATTTGTCACATTTGCAATAATACAAATTTAGAATGTAATATGCCTTATATTTTTGGTTGAAATGGTTTGTTATAGAATGCATACTTAATTACAATTCGCTGAAGTGGCTATTCATAATATTTTCATGTGTATATGAAGTAAAGGTAAAATGCCTTGTGAAAGGCAAGGACATACACAAAATTATCACATCAGTTTCATCAAATTCCTGTCACAAAGAATTAAGTGCCAATCTTTCTAAGGTTAATGTTTCTATTCTATCTTTTGTCATAAAATCACTCCTCACACCACCTTTTAATGTCTACTAGTTTTCCTATTCTGAATATTTAATAATCATCTCTACATGTTTCTTTTTTTTACAACTCATAAACCTTTAGAGTTACCTAGCCACCTCACCTTTTATATTCTCTTGCTTTAATGTCCATAATTATTCTTATTGATGTTATTCTCCTTAAGTTTATAAGTTCTTGTACCTTAACATAGACCCATCTTATTTAAAAATTAAATGTAATGAGTCAAATTCTGACTGCTGAAATTTTGTTATTTTATAAAAATTACTAATATGTTTATCTCTCACTGCCTTAATTTTAATTTGCGTAAAGTAAAATGAATATCAACAGGGTCACCTCTTTCTTTTTTGTTTGCCATAAATTGATCTCCTCCCCTAAGACCTTAAATTTTTTTTCTCAGATAAATTAAAGTGCTGAGGTTTGAAAACTGCTAGTCTACCTTTTGCCAGTTGTATTTCTCACCATAATCTTCTCTTCAATCCATAATGGACTGGAGCAAGAGCACAGCGGTCAGGGCGTTTGCCTTGCATGAGCCCGATCTGGATTTGATTCCACGCCCCTCTTGGAGAGCCTGGCAAGCTTCCGAGAGAGTGTCCTGCCTGCACAGCAGAGCCTGGCAAGCTCCCCATGACGTTTTCCATATGCCAAAAACAGTAACAATAATTCTCACAATGGAGATGTTACTGGTGCCTGCTCAAGCAAATTGATGAACAACGGAAGGACAGTGCTACAGTGAAATCTATATCTGTCCTTTTCATCTCATGAACTTACAATGATAGCAATGTTCATACAAGAGCAAAATTTACTATTTGTCAGTTTTCATTGTAGCTTATTTGTCTTCAATATCTGACAGCAAACCATCCACTTCTTTATTTTTATTTTTTTATTTTATAAATATTTTATTACATTTAATATTAAAACACCAATCCCACCACCTTTATACCTTCCCACCACCATATTTTGGCTGTTTACATCCCGAATCCCAATTCCTGCTCCAAAGAAGAATTGAAATAATATAATATTTCCCTCTAAGGTTGGTTGCTTCCTAATTTGAATCCCATCAAATATGGAGCAGTATTCTTGGAGTATGGGTAGGGTGTGTCCTATGAATTGTCACGCAGGGCCTGGAAGGGGTTCATTTTTGGGTGAGTTTCGACCCAAGCGTGTGGAGAGCGGCTGTAAGCATGGTGGCAGCTGAGTTCTGGAGGTTTTCAGCTGCTGGGGCTGTGTCCCTTGGGGTAGGGAGGGCTCTCACCCGCCCCTCCTCTGGAAGTGATGTATGGACAGTGGTGAAGGGTCTCTGGCACTTTGGTAGTGGTGGTGCATAACTCTACACCTCTACACTAAACATATTATCATTAACATCGTTATGATCATGTTACATATTAATCAAAAATATTAAGGTAAGGTAAAGGTAAAGGCCCTCCCGTTGATCGTCGATTTGCTCGAGCGGGCCCAGTAACGTCTCCATTGGCGACTTTGTTGTTACTGTGTCTGGCATATCGAATACTCTCGGTAGCTTGCCGGGCTCTCCGAGAGGGGCGGAGGAATCGAACTCGGGTCGGCCATGTTGGCCGCTTGTAAGGCGAACGCCCTACCTGCTGTGCTATTGACAGATAAAAATTAATTTGCTAAAATATATTTTCAACCACATGTCTTGTTATTAAAGTTAATATATAGAAACATGCTAGTAGAGAATGATAATTAGAATCTCAGGCTAAATATGTCCAACGTTCAAATGTGTTTGATCATCTTTTACTTTCTATTTTTCTGTCCTATATGCTCTACTATCCATAATTTTTTCTGATTTTTAACTTTAATATTTCTAAACCAACTCATTATCATCATATGTAACTTCTAATCTGGTTCCTTAAATCTTCTTTTTCAAAACTTCATAGAACACTCATTTTCTTCATTTTTAAGCAATGTATAGTGATGTAGAGAAAGTGACTGTTTTTTCTATAAAATGAATCTAATACTTCAGTTCTTAAGTTAGTTTCTATAATTTTATGCGTGCATAAAAATACCTCTAAGTTCTATTTATAAATATGTATTAGTTCTCTATTTTACATTAGTCAACCTATTGTAAAATTTTGTATTTCTCTGGCCACCAATAGAGTGACAGTATTTTTAGTTCAGTTCTTCATAATAACCTACATAACAAATTTTTCCCTCAAGATTTCATGGTTCTGATTATTAAATATTTTAAAACCTTAATGTTGCTACTTTGAAGAGTAACCAGACTGCATTCTTTGCACCCCCTTTACCCTTGCTGAGGTCACATTTTGGTCATATTTGAAAGAAAAAAATCACAATTTTAACACTATATTTGTTTAGTCATTATTTATTCATTTTTGGTTTTGGAGCCACACCCAGTGGTACTCGGGGCTGACTCCTGACTGCTTTCAAGAATCATTGCATATGAAGCTCAGGAAACATATGGTGTCCTATGGATCAACCTTGGTTGACTTTGTGGAAGGCAATAGCTCTCCCTATGGTACTTTCTTTAAAGTACCCAACCTTGGTTTAATATTGGTTAAGTAAGGGCTGGAGCGATAGCATAGCAAGTAAGGTGATTGCCTTGTACACAGCCGACCCAGGTTTGATTCCCAGCATCCCATATGGTCCCCTGAGCACCACCAGGAGTAATTCCTGAGTGCATGAGCCAAGAGTAACCCCTGTGCATCGCCAGGTGTGACCCAAAAAACAAAAATATTAAAATAAATTAATTAATTAAGGTAAAGGCCCTCCCGTTGATCATCGATTTGCTTGAGTGGGCCCAGTAACGTCTCCATTGGAGACTTTGTTGTTACTGTGTTTGGCATATCAAATACATCACGGGTGGCTTGCCAGGCTCTGCTGTGCAGGCGAGATACTCTCGGTAGCTTGCCAGGCTCTCCGAGAGGGGCGGAGGAATCCAACTCGGGTCGGCCAAACATGGCTGCGTGCAAGGCAAACGCCCTACCGTTAGGGGCTGGAGCGATAGCACAGCGGGTAGGGCGTTCGCCTTACAAGTGGCCAACATGGCCGACCCGAGTTCGATTCCTCCGCCCCTCTCGGAGAGTCCGGCAAGCTACCGAGAGTATTCGATATGCCAGACACAGTAACAACAAAGTCGCCAATGGAGACGTTACTGGGCCCGCTCGAGCAATTAATTAAAAAATATTGGTTGAGTAATACAACATAATCCCAAGAGTCTAGATTTTTACATCTATACGTATACGCAGTGGGTAGGGCATTTGCCTTGCATGCGGCTGACCCGGCCGACCCGGGTTTGATTCCTCTCCCCTTATTGGAGAGCCCTGCAAGCTACCAAGAATATCTCGCCCATACAGCAAAGCCTGGCAAGCTACCCGTGACGTATTCCATATGCCAAACACAGTAACAAGTCTCACAATGTTACTGTGCCCGCTTGAGCAAACTGATGAACAACGGAAGAAGAATGACTGTGAACATGTGGTTGAAGAGATTATTATTTCCATTAATTTTGTTAATTATTTCATGGAGCATAATATCCTGAAGATTCATTCATTTTTCCTCAGAGTAATTTATCTTTTTGGTGATAGAGGACAGAGAGAGAGAGAGAGAGAGACAGAGACAGAGACAGAGACAGAAACAGAAGATATGGAGATTCTTTTTAATTCAGTTTTCAGTTGGCAAACATTTAGAGCAATACTATGAATATTATTTTTTGTATCCACATAATTTAAATAACTGAACAAGTGATTCTATTACATAAAGCCATAGTGTATTTTTTCTATGAATGGCCATAGATATGGATCTATAATGCATATCTAATGTACATAGTGAATTCATTGTTGATTTTACTTAACTCTGCTTTTGTCCAATTTCTGAATCTCATCCAATATTCTCATCTTTACAAAAATGCTCACCACGTTATCGTGTAGAATCTCCAAATTTAAACATTATTTTAATGATGAAAGGTTCATGATGCTAAAGTCATAAAAGACATGATGAACTTGCTAGTGAAATGAGTCAGAAAGAAAGGGACAGGCATAGAATGACTGCACTCATTTGTGCAATATAAAATAACATGATATGAGACTGACACCC
Organism: Sorex fumeus; assembly: GCF_029834395.1. Taxonomy (NCBI): domain Eukaryota; kingdom Metazoa; phylum Chordata; class Mammalia; order Eulipotyphla; family Soricidae; genus Sorex; species Sorex fumeus. The sequence continues at coordinate 24,020,631 of NW_026606092.1, forward strand.
AAGGACAGTAGGCACAAGGGCCACTAATATTGCTCCACAGTTGGAAGCCTGACTTATGAGCTGGGAGAGAAGGCAGCTGCAATAGAGAAGGGATCACTAAGTCAATGATGGTTAGAGGGATTGTTCGGGATGGCAGATGTGTGGTGAAAGTAGATAAAGGACCAAGCGTGATAGCCTCTCAGTATCTTTATTGAACCATAATGCCCAGAAGTAGATACAGAGTATGGGGGAAACTGTCTGTCATAGAGGCAGTGGGAGGGGATACTGGGGACATTGGTGGTGGAAAATTTGCACTGGTGGAGAGATGGGTGTTCGATCACTGTATGACTGAAACTCAAACATGAAAGCTTTGTAACTATATCTCATGGTGATTCAATAAAAATAAAAATAAAAAGGGAAAAAAGACATGATGAACTTCGGACCATGTTAATGTTGAATATTACACAGAATATATGAATTCATTATTATGGAAGTTTTGTTATTTTTAAATTTCCTTGTAATATCTAACAACTTTATATATTTAGACCTTTTATTTTCAAAAAGTAGATTTCTAGCCTCATATGCCAGATAGTAAAGGTAATTAAATAATTAGGTTGATTGAGGTAGTTGCATTATAATACTGAGTCATGAAACCATACTCCACAATGTGTGTTGACACCAAGGATCTGTGATCCTTGACGTGCCTATCAGAATCCAAAAAAGAAAGGACTTTTCTGTTAAATGAGTGGGACGGAGAGACAGAGAAGCATTTTCCTTGCGCACTGTTGACCTAAGTGCAATCCCTGACATCCAATATGGTACCCTCAGTATAGCCAGGAATAATTCCTGAGAGCCTAACCAGAAATAACCCTTTTGCGATGCTGAGGTTTAGTTTTTAAAAAGTTAAATAATAGTACTGAAACACATTAACTGCATGGACTTTCTACCTGCTAAATATGTGATTATTATTATCATAATTTGACATGAAATGCATTTTTTGTTAAAAAACACAATAAATATATAGTAAACCTAATAGATCATAATTTGACCCCTATGTAAAAAATTGAGTACTAAGAATTGATTTTATGAGATGAAAAATGTAATCTTTTGACAAAATGAGAATCTGAAAAAACATTGACTTGATTTAATATAGTCAAACATCTGGATATGTGACTAAAATTTTCAGTTTCCATATGGATGTTTGATTTTGTGGCATAATATAAACTTATAAAAATTGAAATCAAAATTTATGACAAAATAAATAATATGATTTGCCCAATTAAAAAATTTTGTTGTAAAACAATAGCTTTTTCTAACAGGGTGAATATATAATAATGGATATTTCTGTTTTGTGTATTTTCTTATTACACAGTAAAATATTCACGTACTTGAGAATGACATCTGATTCTTATAAAACACATTTCTGTGTGTTTGTGTTTCTAATCATTCTAAACTAATTTGTTCAGTCTTAGAATGCTCACCTTTTTTTGGACTATGACCTTCTTTACTGACAGATTCTCAACCTTAAATCAAAGGAAATTAAAAACTTTTTTGTATTAAAAAATAAATGTCACAAAATATCAAGTAAGTAAAGAAAACAAGAAAGTTAATAATGTTTGTATATTTCTTGGTTGATACTCTTTCTTGGAGAAAGAAAATATTAATACAGAATTTAATTTCATTTTAGGAGTATTAGAAGAGTTAGGTGAAGTTTATGTTGCCTAGAGTAATAATAGGTTAAAATTACTGATTACAGTGGGAATTAATTTTAAAACACAACAGCAGACCTTTGAACTCTTTAGCAAAATTCAGACAGTCTCTGATAGTGGAAAGAAGTATAATTAAAAAGCTATCAATAGTCTGAGATTGTCAAAACTACTTTGTTACCTGAAGCATATTCCTTGTAATTATCTTTGGGGCTTTAAACTAGATCACCATTAACCTCAAAAAGAAAAGGGTTACTATGCTTTCTGGTGTGAAAAATTGTACCATCATGTAAATTAAACCCCGTTCGACAGTCAAATTAGATTTGGGAAATGATTGAGTATCAAATCTACTCATGTATATTATCAAATGACACAAAGATGAAGAACACAAAGGAAAAAGAGAGTTTCCCCCTTTCAAAGATTTTCAGATTCCTTATGTGCATAGAATATGATTTTGAGCATACATCAGAGAAATAAAATCGATGCAATAGAGGGAAAACTCAGAGGTATTTTTAGCCTTTCCCCAGTGATTTCTTTTCAGCTCTCAGACAGTACAAAATGAGTCAACACTTAAGTAAGCCAGAAATAATATAACAAGTCTGCAAAATTACAGCTACCTACAGCTCAGATCGTCAATCAAGTAATTGTTAAAGTCTCACTAGAAGGAGGAACAAATATGTTCGCAGATGAACTTGCTTAATATTTTTAACCTTATTGTCAAAAGAAGGAGTCGTGATTAAGATAGCACAGTGCATGAAGCAGAGTAGCAGAAATGCATCTCACCAATGTTTGTTTATACCTGAGGTGGCCTTTTCAGTTGTAGATTAACCAAAAAATAATAATTTCTATCTATACATAAGATTGTTCACTCCTATTGTCACATAATCAACTAGTCTCATTGATAGAAAATGTTTAGTCAAATGGTTGTTATGAAAAATCATCTCAGTGACATAAGTGATTACAATTTAGAGGCAAAATACATCCCACCATCAATTGTATACAGTCATACTAATTTAAGCTGAGGTTCCAATTTATACTATAAAGTGTTCTGCTTGGTTATTTGAATAGAAAACTGTAAGAGAGGTTACTCAACTTGCTTTCACTAACACTTCGGTCAGATAACAGATAACTACATTGGGGCTGATAACTCTTTTTCGTTGGGGCTGTCCTGTGCCTCAAAGTGTGCTTTATTTTATCATATACAGTTAGCACAGTAGGTGCTAGTAGAACAACTAAACCTTAGTATGATGAATAAAATTTATTGGCCTTGACAAAATATATATTGGGTATAAAAATGTCTCCCAGTTGAGAACAGCTGGTACAAAACCTTTACAAATTCTATGTAGTGCAGATATGGTCCAAAAACAAACAACAATATTTACAAAAAGAAAGACTAAACATTCTAGATCATTACATTCAGTCTATCTATATATGTATATATGTGAGTATGTGAATATATATATAGACAGACATACTCTTTTGGAGGAAACACCTAATCTTCCTCAGGGTCTATTCCCAACTCTATGACTAAGGGTAATTCCCAGCAGTTTTCTGGGATCCATGTGTTACCAGGGACTAAACCCAGGGCTCCTGCATATGAGGCATGCGTGTAATTTTTTAAACTCTCTCTCACATTCATATATGTGTGTGTCTGTGTGTTCTTGTGTATGCACATACTTTTATTTTTGTATACAAAATATTTCACATATATGCATGCATCTATTTACCCATGTCTAGTCATTTTATACAAATATGCACATATATGCATATAAAGATGTATAACCCACACAATATATGTGTATGCTCATATAACATTATAATCATACATAATGTTGGCATTTATATGCATATATGTGAATACACATAATTGTATCAATATGTTCCATAGAGTCATAATATATAGCTATTATTTTCATATGCCACTAATTAGTTGGCTCTATTGAATTAGGAAATTAGATATTTACTGTGATTCCAGATTTTAATTTTGGCATTTCTTTTTTAAATGTGAAGATTTGCAGGGAAAAAAAAACAACTGATTTGAAATTAGATATTTACTGATTTGAGTGATTTGAGTGAATAGATTCCATGTAGTGACATAAAAATATTTGAAATCCTCAATCTTAAACATAAATTGTATATATATATATATATATATACATATATATATGCCAGTGTAACAAGAGACTGAGATGCATGTGATGACACAAACGTTGATGTAGACAAGATAGATAAGAGCTAAATCATATTTTAACATAAATATCAGCACAGGTTGTAGAAAATAGTAGAGCAGTATAGTTTTTTTTTCTTAGTTACACAGGGAAACAAAACCCAAGAATTCACCCCAAAGGACTCAATAGTTAGCACAAATATTAAATTTTATTTTAAGTATATCATTCTATTAGTCCTGTTTGCTATAGTTTTGCTTTAGATTTTAGAAGAAATGTGACTTGTCACACACCCCTTCCTCTAAGTCCGGATCCTCAAAATTGAGACTTTGTACAGAAATGCAATTCTATTCTAAGAAACTGATGATGAGTGATGATGGTCCAGAAAAAATGAAGTTACAGAAAACAATGGAGAGCAGTTCAGCAATAAAATAGAAATCCCATACAAGGCCAAATCTATGCCACTGCTTGAGTAGTTTAAAAATAGACGATACCACCAGAGAGGTAGTACTGTGGGTGTGTCACTTTGTCTTAAATCCAGCATTCCTGGGTTCAATCCTAGGTATCACATATGGTCCCCTAATTACAAACAGAAGTGATCCTTGAGCACAAAGCCAGTAGTAAGCCTAAGTACTGCCATATTGGCCCCAAAATGAAACAACAACAACAACAGCAACAACAAAATAACCACCAAAATTTTCCTAACATCTCAAAACAAAAAAAGTACTTACAAAAGACCTTTGTCAATGACTTTAAAGCTGTAGTCATGGGAGCTGGAGTGATAGCACAGAGAAGAGGGTGTTTGCTTGCACATACCAACCGGGGTTTGATTTAATTCCCAGCATCCCATCTGGTCCCCAAGCAGTGCCAGGAATAATCACCGAGGGCAGAGCCAGGAGTAACCCCTGTGGATTCCTGGATGTGACCCGAAAAGCAAAAAGAAAAGAAAAAAAACGTAGTCATAAATGTGCCCCATTCTTATTTGTTATATGATTTTTTTGTAAGGCACAGAAATTGTGGAAGCTACCATATATTCAAGTAAATTGCCAGGCAAATGATCAAATAAATTATGGGAAATTGTCAGTTGTCAACTGATTGGTTTAGGCAATAATTCTATTTAGTTCTGTCAATACCTTTCTAAGGTGGAAATGCTCATCTCTATTTAAAGATTTCATGTGAATATCAGGCTTAGTGAAGTTAAATAACAGATGTTTGTAAAGTCTGTAAGAGATAACACGGGGGATCATAGCCTGGCATGCTTGATAGAACATCTAAAACCATCTACTACTACATAATGCTACTATTTGTTAATTGAAGGGAAAAGTGTTAAAATTGTTATTTAGTATGGATTATTAAAAGAATGGGCTGGAGCAATAACAGAGCTAGTAGGGCATTTGCCTTGCATGCGGTAGACCTAGCCGACCCAGGATTTGGTTCTTCCGCTCAGCAAGAGCCCGACAAGCTATTGAGAGTATCTTGCCCACACGGCAGAGCCTGGCAAGCTCCCTGTGGCGTATCCTATATGTCAAACACAGTAACTACAAGTCTCACAATGGAGATGTTATTGGGCCCGCTCAAGTAAATCGATGAGCAATGGGAGGACAGTGACCATGATTAAAATAATAGGTTGGAGTGAATTTAGACTAATTTTGTCTTAGTCTGGATTTACTGACTCTTTCCTCTATGATAGATACATGAAAAAATTAAGTTATCAATTTTCACAGGTAAAAAATAATAATAATAGCTGTCTATGGGCTTATTTCAAGTGTTCATATAAAATATTCTTTCCAGGGCTGGAGCAATAGTACAGCAGGTGGGTATTTGCCTTGCATATGACAGACCCAGATTTGAACCCCAAAATCCCATATGGTCCCTGAGCACTGCCAAAAGTACTTCCTGAGTGCAGAGCTAGGAGTCACACCTGAGCACTGTTGGGTGTGATTCACAAAACCAAAAAAAAAAAATTCTTTCCACCACATATGCATTTTGTGATTAAATGTACCTTGTATCTGCTTTTGATTTGGCATATTGATGGCAGAATAACGAAGCCATTTAATTGAGGTCAATATATGAGCATAAATGATTAATAGCATGAAATCCTTACAATTTTATCATTAATTAGGAATATATAAGGCATTGACACTAATTTCTTTCTTTTTCTCCTAGTTGTGGGGCCATACTCAGTGGTACTCAGGTCTAGCTCCTAACTTTGCACTTAAGAATTATGCCTATATGTGGTACCATAAATCAAAATTAAGCTGGCTATGTACAAAGCAATCACCTTACCCACTACACAATCACTCCTGTTTCTGACCTAATTTTTTTAAAAAGCATAGTATTTTTAAAGTTATTCTGAAAATTATATGCACCATAGCAAACAAAACTTTCTTATAAGAGGGAGTTACTCATGTTTTGATTTTAATTATTAACTAAGAAAATAAAAATAGTATGTTTAAGCCCATAGAAGATTTAATGTTTTTTCTCCTAAATTTAGGATCATCAGATTTTAAGAGGCCTAATTTTAATTATTTATTATTGATTTATTGAGTTAACAAGTTTCTATTTTTGATGTAGGTCACTGTCACTGTCACTCTCCTCCCATTGTTCATCGATTTGCTCAAGCGGGCCCAGTAACATTGTGAGACTTAATGTGTTTGGCATATCAAATACATCATGGGGAACTTGCCAGGCTTTCTTTGCCATGCAGGCGAAATACTCTCAGTAGCTTGCCAGGCTCTCCAAGAGGGGAGGAGGAATCGAACTTGGTAGAAAAGTTAAATTGAGATACAATGATTTGAAAGATGGGATAGAGCATATTTAAAAATTTTTTTGACAAGGATGATTTTCTTACTCAAAACATCACAAAATAACAATTTATGAACTAAAGTCTGAGCACTTAAATACATTTAAAATAAACTTGCCAATACTTTATATTGAGACAAGAAAGCATCTTAATATGCAGTCTAAAGTGTCATGTGCTCACCTTTAGATCTTAATCAGTAACATCCACAATGCAGAAAGAGCAGGAGTCTCCCTGGAAATTCACTTCGATGTGTAGTAAAAGATCCATTTTTTCTACTTTTTTTTAAAAAAACGGAATACGAGTCAAATAAATGCCTAACTCTCTCTAAAAACTTTCAAGCAATTACAGAAACTATAATTTAACTAGCCATTTTAGCATTAAGTCAAATTATTGCACATTGGTAGCAGTTGGCTGCCAGTAACTCCAGTCTTCCACTTCATTCATGTTACAGAATGGATAATCGAAGCTTAAATGTGTTAAAGGAGAAAGAGCATAGATTCTATATAAAGTTCTAGAAGCATCAAAATGCAGAGTAAGTAGGAGAATGTGGATGGCATATGAATGCAATTAATTTGTACATGAAGAGAAGGTTTCTAGTGTGTTGTTTAGCTTCATTACAGCCTGGTATACAAGAACGCAATCACTGTTTTTTTTTTTTGCCAGAAATATGACAAACTGCTTGTTACACATTTCTAAAAATTTAATGGATAGATGTGATTCTTCAGTGTGCTTTGATTAACCCTTCTCTTGCATATTTTAATTAGCACAAAATTTATGCTAATTAGAAAAATTTGTGGGATTACAAATGACATAGTGAAAAATATAAGTAATCTTGGATTATATGAAAACAGAAATTCATTAACTGAAAGGGTTAAAAGCTTTGTTTTATTTTTCTACTGTTAAAAATTTAATTTGTCAATATGTCTATAAGTTTTTTTCTACTCATTGATACAAGCGTTTCCTAAAGAGAGTATGAAGGAAGATAAGTGCAAAAGATTTAACTATTTTTTAGAAGAAAATTTCTTCTCATTTTCAGAAGGTAATATTAACATTGTAAGTTTTAGGGATTTGTTCTGTTCCTGATTTCATATTCACATATTTAATCAAATTCTTACTGATGGTAATATAAAGCTTGTAATTCTATTTATAAATAAAAAAGTAAATAAAGCAGCAGAATATAGTTCTTCCCAAAAGTCTTTGAGTCTTTTCTGTTTTGCTGATTTTATTTTGGAATGTATTTTGTCAAGTAAGTGCCAAAACCAGACTGAGAAAAGTGGCTAACTATAGAAATAAAATTTGACTTCACATATTGAAATGGTTGTAAATTTGATAAATTATTTTAAATAAATGCCTTTTAAAAAGACAAATTATAGCATTAAAGTCTGCATAACTTAATCAGCAGTGCTAGGATTCACATTTATTCGTAGCTTCCTTTTACTCATCACTACATGAGTAAAATGGTAGTGACTTATTTATTTGAATAGATCGTACTGCATTAAATATTGTAAAATAAGGCAAACAGTTTACTTAAAAACTAGGCTATCACAGGCCTCATTCATGAATTAGGTATACTGCCAAATAAATAAAATTTAGATTGCTTGGAAATTTCAACTCGCAATAGAACACAATTCATGGGGTTTCAAAGAAAACTATCTTTCATTTAATCTAATTTTATCTCCTCCCTGAAAATGCTTTGAATGTTAGGAAACTGTTGTTATTCGGTCTACCATGAACATTTTATTATCTTTATATATTATTTGAAAGCACAATTATTTATGCAAATTGCTCTTTTGAGAATGTCATCTACTACAGATTTATAAATTTTAAAACCTAGTTGTACTAAACATTTGAATGAATTTAGAATATATGTATATATATTACAAACTCATACACATATATGCACACACACAAACACACACACATACACACATATATATATGTATTCTTTTTCAGTCTTTCTCATCTAGTTATATTCTACGTTAACCTTATAGCATTTCCCATGAATATGATCCTGTTTATACAAGGTAGTTCTAAAATAAAAATGATTGAACTATTTTTGTTAGATCCTTTTTTCTATTCCAATTCTGTAGTCAATTACTGCTGTTTTAGTGTAGCTCTTCTAGTTCCCTCCATGCTTTTCAGTTCTTAGATTCCAACATTCATGACTGTATCGTCTCTGCAAGATGCACATTTTGAGTCTTATTCCTGATACTGAATAGTCATAGAACCTTGGGGAAAATGTCTATAAGGAAATTCAACCTTATTATATGTCAGGGAAGTTAGCTAACTACAGATGTCCTTTATTTCATAGGGTCCTTGTGGAAATCAATCATTTGCTTTACTTATCAGTAGATGAAACTGAGCCTGCGGTGTGTGTGTGTGGTGGTGGTGGGGGGGGGGGGGGGTGGATGTGTTTAAAAGGTAAAGGCAGCATGAATTGTGGTAGGGTTGGAGTTTCATACTAGTTCATTCTGCTCTAGGATTTCATGTTTACAGATCATCAGCACATATACATAAAGTTCTCAGATTCTTTTGAAAGCATACAGTTCTCATCTGCAAATAAAAGCATAAGAATTTCAAATGCTTAACGAAGTGATGCACTGGATTGTGGGAATTTAGTGATTAGACTGTACTTCTGACTAGGGTTACACAGTTTATATATCTTCACTCTTGTGATATTTATTTCCTGTGTTCATTTAATTGTTACGGCATGGTACATTGTTGTTGTTACTATTAACTCTTACATTCCGGTGTTTTTTTTAAAATTCATTAGAGCTTAGCTAACATGGTTCTAGTAGCATTACCATTTATGGTATTGATGTATAAAATGTATCAACCAACTAGTAATATGTTCATGACCCTCTTCCACTGTTCTTAAGTTACCACTAGTCCATTCTTTGTTATCAACACACCTCCACAAATTAGTAGCCACTTTTTTAGCACAGAACCAAAGGAGGGTTTGTCATTCTTTAAATGCAGCTTCATCTTCTCCTTAATCTTTCTCAGACTTATCCAGAGAGGTTGTCATTGTGAGGAAGAGGACAGCAGAGAATTGAACAGCTGTGTCACTAAGTTATGCTTTTTAAACAGGGCAGTTTCATTTTTAAACAATTTCCTTAAGCTTTCAACCTACAAGAGTAAATATCTTCTAGAGAATGTATATAAAACATTCTATATTCTAACATTTCTAATTTGTATAAAACCATTCTATGACTCAGCCATCCATAATCTTGTCTGAACTACCTGAAATTGGGTCAAGGATCTATATCATCCAGAAACAATTATCCTTGCTCCAAAGCATAAAAATAAGGGAAACTTACCCATCAGCTTACCCTTCCCCCTAGAGTCTGACCTTTTACATTGTTTTGGCTCCGATCTCAGGAGACCAGCCCAAAATGGGATTTTATTCCTCATTTTCATGCCCACTATTCTGCAACCCATACTTCCTTCCATTTCTTTTCCTGTAAAACCCCTTTCTGGGACCATACAAACAAAATGGTAGCTTTGAGAACATGAATTTTGCCATCTTCCAGCTCTGCCAGGATGCTGCAAATAAGGCTTTTTTGTTATCTGTCACAGTGTCTCAGCCCTTGAGTGGCAGCGGAACCAAAGCTTGGAGGAAAATAGCCCTTCTACAAGCACTGTCTCAGAAAACTATTTGTGACACCAGTTGCCAGCACTCGATTGTAAGGGCTGGACAATGGGTTTATTGGTTACTGAGTTCTGTCCACCACCTATGGAACAATTAGTACACTCAGAAGTCTGGGTTAGGATGTTTGATGTTTGAGCATCTTTATGGAGAATAGCCGTGAAGGGAGGGAACTTTATTATTATTATTATTATTATTATTATTATTATTTATTATTTGGCAGACCCTGGCAAGCTATCTGTGGCGTATTCAGTATGCCAAAAACAGTAACGATAATGGGTCTCATTTCCCTGACCCTGAAACAGCCTCCAATACGGCATGTTGTGAAAGATGAGTAAGGAGAAGCTGCTAAAATCTCAGGGCTGGGATGGAGACATTACTGGTGCCTCCTTGAGTAAATTGATGAATAATGGGATAATAGTGATATAGTGATATAATGATGATGATGATGATGATGATGATGATGATGATGATGATGATGATGATGATTATCTGTGTCATTTGTGGTTTTTATTTTGATATTCAGAAATCTTAGGGCTGTCTCTGGGTGCTCAGAGTTCAGATTTCCCCCTGGTTCTTAGGGGTCCAGGATAATAGAAGGGCTAGAAACAGTGATGGCTGCATTTCTTCCACTGTCTGTGCCTCTTTGCTCTTATTTCAGTGAGTGGTAGCTGCCAGTAGCATCTCTCTGAACAGTGGCCTTGGCAGCTCGAGTTTGTCTCATAATCACAGCTCTCTTGCTTTTATCTCACTGCTCTTATTCTATCTCAGGGATCAGGCATGGCAACATCTTCATCTGCCCTGCCTGGGCTTGCTGAGTTCCTTGCTGAGTTCCTCCGAATGGGCTGCAGTTCTCCTGGCAGTAGGTGACCCCTAACACGCCAGAAACCTTTCTAGTTGGCTTCTAATACTTCTCTAGGAGCTGGCCTCTAGCTATCAGCAATGACCCATGGTAAAGGTCCTTGCTGTAGCTCTCCTCACAGCAGCACCCCTGCCCCCAGCTCTGTCAGGGAGCCCCTGACACTCCCACTGCCCAGAGGAGCTCTCTCATAGGACAAAACTAGCACGATATAAAGGCCTGTAAACCATCTGATACTCACATGTAGAGATGAGTACACAAGATCTTGTTTCCAAGGCATGCTGTTTTTACCAAAATCAAGGAATCGTTTCTACTACAGGCTCTCAAATTGAGCTACTAGGCATTTAGCATCTTTTAGGGTGAGAGCCTAGCAATCTAAATGTTGGAGAAAAGCCTAATAATACTTTTTACCATAAGTTGTCCCACACATGAAAAATCAATTTTTAAATGCTGTGTAAAGAGTTAAACATTATAGCAAGTAGCATACATTTATAATTCATATTTTTCTATGTCATGAATTTGGGTGTGATTTTTTTTTGCCTGAGAATCTCTCAAAAATATAAAAAAGGTGCTGTCCAGGCTTTGTTCTTACCTAGAGGCTAGAATCTGTGAATTCTGTTGACTTGTTTGAGAAGTTCATTGCCTGGAATTTCAAATGAATACATGCAATCTTGCTTCTTCAGTGTAGGAAAAAAAAGATAAAATATCCAGGGCTTCAAAATTTCACTCAGAAATGCTATATGAAGTATTTTACCTAGGAAAGTAGCTCCTTTGATTAACATCAACTAAAAGTCATTTGACCAGGGGTCTTAAGTATGTTCATTCTTTTTCTTTTGCAAGTGTGTTCTTTCTCCTTTTATCAATATACATCCCCTAGAGATTGTACATGGCATGGCTTCATCTTCATTAATCTTTCCCAGATTCTTTTATTCTATCCTTGAATTTGATATGTCATATCCCCAACTTTTTTCAATGTAAAATTATTTAGTTTAGAAATAATTTCTTTTAAAAAAGAGTAGGATAAAGTGTTTCATTCAATTTAATTATGTGAGATTATATAATCAGATGGATGAATTCCTTTCACAATGTACATATATAATATCATGTCCCTTTATATATAGTATATATTTGTTAATTCAATCTCAATAACATTATTTCTGTCATAAAGTACCTGTGACTAAAATAGTGGTTTGTGAACATATTCTTAATACATGATTCTAACAATAAAATCATTACGGACAGATTTTTAGACATTAGATCTGTTAAATAATAATTATCCTTTTGGAGAAATCTGGTGAAATATAAACAAAATCACCATCTTTATATATTGCTTGAGAAAACTCTTTATCAATAAAATCATTTTATGGAAAACTTTTGATGGGTTAAGTAACTTATCAAAGGCCATTGCCTCTCAATAATATAATACTGCTAATTTCAAAATATAAGCACAGTGATATCCTGGAAAAGAATCTGTTGTCCAACTTAATATCACTCTTTATAAACAAAAAAGGATTGTTTGTCAATTGATCCCCTGCTCATTTCCAACTTTTCTCTTTTGACATTGAATGCTTATTTACTTCATTTCTTCAAAATAAATGATGATTTGCATGGGTATATGGGTTTCCTGGCTATAGGTTTGAGGAAAGGCACAGAGTAAAAATGAGTACAGCCAATGGTATGAATTGACATTGAATATGTTGCAATAAATGATGACACTAATATTGTGGAAGCACTTAGTATGTGTTAAGTGTTCAATTTATTTTTCTTAATTTATATGGCTCAGTATCCAAGGTATACTGTCTCTCAATGGGAGGTTAGATTCTATAAAGCAAGGGATAAGGCCTGTTTTTACTTTTATCACCACAGCTCTGTAGTCTTTGATGGGTTCTATATTCATCTGAATCTTTAATAGTTAAAAGATGTTTATCACTTGCTTTTGATAAAAAGGTGTTGTAAAGGACTTGCGAATTAAATTTTGTAAACATATTCACATCCTGATTAGAAAGTACAACAAAAGTACAAAGACATGATCATTTCTAAGCGTCAAGATAAAACTCAGATATTTGCTGTCTCCCAACAAAGAGCGGCTGGAAGAACATCTGTTCCCTGCTGCCCACAACAACCTCTCTCTGTGTTGTTCTGTTTTGTTTTGTTTTGATTTTTCTCCAGCATGGTCTGGATATCACAATACAGGCACATCCTTTGAAATGTTGCATGGCAGAATAGAATCTCTAACTTACTAAACACTGACTTTTACTCGATTTCTATTTAGGCTCAGGAAGTTAAAAGAGGCTTTTAGAGAGTTCCTGCGTGGATGTTGGATGTTATTTTATATTATGACACCTATAATTGCACATGGCAATGTAAATTTTAAAAACCTGACAGACCTCAATGAATTATGTGATATATATATATATACATATATATGTATATATATATATATATATAATCTTCCAAAGAGAAAGGCTTTAAATTGATGGTGTTGCACCAAGCAGTGGAATAAAAGTTACTGGCACTCCTTAGAGACTAATAGCTACAAATAATTTTATGAATTGTTCATTTAGAGATGTGCTCCTATCCATTTTTAAAGCACAGTGTGAGCTTAGCTTACTTATCCCTGATAAAGATATTAGTAGTTTTGTTTGGAGGGCATGTGAAGCTATCCTTAGGTCTTATCCCTGGCTCTGCGCTTAGGGATCATTACTGGCAGGACTCAGGAACCATATGGGATGGAACACGGGTCAGCTCTCTGCAAGGCAAAGACCCTGTTTGCTATAAATTTTGGCCCCATGATGTTAGTATTCTTTAAGAAAAATTGCAATTTGATTAGATAAAATTCTTGCAATGACGTGCCACTAGAATTTTGCTACAATAATTCATATATTTATGATTAATTAGAATTATTTATTGTTACAGTGCAAAGATTGATTGGTTCATGCATCAATTCTAGTTACTGAATGTCCTGAAACATGCTGCTTTTTACATCACTACCTGTGCAGTATATAAAACTTAAATATCCTTTAGGGGTGCTTATTTGTAGCAGTTGAGTGAAGCATTGCAACAGTGAAATTAGCAAAATTGGAGAGCATCTTTTTCACTGAGGTTAAATCATTATTTTCCTTCTTAAGTTCAATTACCATTGCTTTCCCTTGGGTAGACACAGGAAAGTGTTCAAAGTATATTCTAGTGATTTCACTGTGCAACTACCATTAAAATAAATACGAGCTTCATGGCTAAATTAGAGCATGCCGCTTTGAAAATGTACCCCACTATTTTCAGCATATTAAACTGTCAGAACCTGATAAAATCAATCTTACATTCCCAATTTGAGAGTATATTTGTAGACATTTAAGTTTTTTTCATCCAAAGTTGGAATGAAGTTTAAATGGTAGTATAATGTGATTATGTGCACCGTATAGTTCATAAAGCTAATGGACATTTTAGAAATATTTCTGAGAGTGTCAAGGCTTAACACATTCGCACTGATGAATAGAGTGATGAATATCTCCGATAGACTTATATTTTAAGAAAAATATGTCTGAAATTTTCCATCATTTTTTTCTTTGTTAATGTGCAGGGCAGCAATCCTTCCTGTTCTTTGAATTTACATGGGTTTATTTGTAATCAGTACATTGAGTAACAGGCTCACTAATCAATTAACAAATAATTACCTAAGCAAGGACTGTGAAGCAAAGCAATGTTTGGCCTTCTCCCTAGACTTTGCAGAACCTTCTATTTGACACTCTGATGTTCGGTAAATATTTACTGCTTTGCATTTTCTTTTACTTGAAGAGCAGAACTGCTAACAAGCTGGCAATAGCATTAAAGCATAATAACTACATGGACCGATTTTGGGGTAGAGATATCTATCTGTAAAATAAAAATATATATGTTGCTCAAAACCAACACCTTTAGAACTAAACTAAATTTAGTTCCATTTCTAATTTTCTCTTACTATTTGGATCATCTGGGGCAGGATGCTTAACATTTGTCTACCTTCTATTTCTGCAATGTGAAATAGGAATAATAATAGAATTAAATAAAAAGTAGTCTCCTGGGTTAAATGAATGTTGTAATGTACAGATATTGTAACTTCCTGTTCATAATAAGCATGCTTCACATTTAGATACTCATTTCAGCAATATCAGAGACCTTATTTAGGATAGATCCACTGATTTTAATTCCTATATCCCATTTTTAACTAAGTCATAATGACCATATTACTTCAAAATCATGAGACTATTCCATCGTTTATCTCTCCATGTTTATTTTCTTAGTTTTTTTTGAAGTTTGTAGCATGTGCTGTTTCTTCCAAATTTTGATGGTGATTACTACCTTTCTGTTCTTGTAAGAAATAAAAAAAATATGTACGAAATCATTTAGGACCACATTGCTCGAGTGGCTCATTTATATGTTGAGACCAAATATATATTATTTCCCTAGACATTTTTTTATACACACTCCATATCAATGTCTGCAGAGTAAAGACAATACTTTTTATACAGTTAACTCAGAGCATCAATTAAATAAATATGGTTTTAGGTCATTGCTACTATTTATTTTCACTTTCATTATGCAGGTCCATCATAGAAAAATAATCACTGTATCACTGTCATCCCTTCGTACATCAATTTGCTTGAGCGGGTGCCAGCAATGTCTCCATTCGTCCCTGTCACATGCTAGTGTAGCCTGATGACATATTGGGGGCCTTTTCAGGGTCAGGGGAATGACCACTATCATTGTTACTGTTTTTGGCATATCGAGTATGCCACGGGTAGCTTGCCAGGCTCTGCCATGCGGACGGAATACTCTTAGTAGCTTGCCAGACTCTCTGAGAGGGATGGAGGCTTTTGGGGCAGCCTCTAACCACCTTTACAGGTGTTCCCAGTCAGGCATATATGTGTGCAGGATACTTTCGATAGCCTGTCAGGTTCTCTGAGAGCGAAAACTAGACAATAAGAGGTCGCGTGACTGCAAAATAATAATTCACAAAATTGGACTGGAGTTTGCAGTGTGCAAAGAAAGTAGTTAAAGCTCTGCATACACTCTCTGGGTTAATTGTCCTTAAGTTTTCAGCTGAGTCAATATGCTTAAAGTCTTGAATTTTAAGTTCTCCAGTATGTTTACTACTGTATGTTTTAGATCATTAAATATTTTGTGGATTGTATCGATGAATAGTATGCATGTACTTACATGTGTGTATGATTTCCAAATTTTAGAAATTTCTATAACCAAAATCTAGATTTTTTTATTCAAATTAGTTCACTCAAGCTAGATATAAGATTAACTACTTTATTATTAAATCAGGGAAACTTGATACATTTTACTTTAAACAATAACTAGTTTCATTAATATTTGAAAAATAATAGAAATAGTACATGTGTATAAGTATAACATTATTATGATTTCTAAAGAAGCTCTTAGCTAAGAATTCTATATTAAGTGAGCATTTCTTAAATAAATTTAAAGAGAAATCTATTCATATTTCACATGAGATTTTCTATCATAAGAGGAAAAGACTTTAGTCAAATTAAATAAAGTGGTATGACTTAAACTATTAAAATTATCTTTATAATGTTATTAGGCTGTATTTTTAAAGCCACTTTAAAATCTTTATTTCTTTAACAAAACCCATTAAGCCTAAATAGTCTCCTATGTTCTCTTGTAACATATAAATTGCTATAAAATAGTTTTAGAATTATTTTTCCTACTGCACCCTTGGTATGCAGGAATTAATAGATTACTTATCAGTTACCAAACAAATATGTATAAAAATAAATTCAGGTAAACAATCTTTGAAATATCTACTTTAATGTTTTCTTAATATTCAAATAACATGAAAAATTTTAAATCTCAGGATTCAGAGAAATATTACAGGGGATTTGACTCTTGCTTTGCAAATGGATGAACTTGATTTGTTTCCCACCATTTCCTGTGGTCTCTGGATGATAGCTAGGAGTGATCCCTGGGTACAGAGCATTGAGGTGACTCAAATGATAAACAAAATTATTGAAATCTATGATAGTTTTAGGAAACATTATATGATTTATAGAATCAAATGCTATTTAAATTCAAAATCACCAAAGTAGACAGTCACCCAAATGTTGAATGATAATTCCAACTCCTCCTCACTAGTTTTCAAATTTTAATTTGATATCAACAATCATGATAAGTATCAGGTGTCAGAGCTCACCCAGGTTCCGGTGGCTCATCTTGACCTATTGGCACTGATATGCAGAGAAATAATCTAGTGTAGTTGTCTTCACAATGTTCAGTTAATAAATTCAAAGAATCCCTTGAGGTTTAAAATAGTGAAGTCAGGTTTTTTCTCTTGGCTGAATAAAAATGGTTTAGTGTGAAAAAGCATGGAGCTGATTGGTTAGAGACTTATAAATCACCTTTGATTTCTACACAAATTGTAAATAATTTTTTAAATTGCATTCTCAAAATGCCAAAAATAATCACTATTTGAAACAAATATTTGCTGTATCTTAATTTGTCTCACTAGTTGGGAAGTAAATAAAGGTAGATAAGAATTTAAATGCAAGTGTATACAATTGGGTGAGAACCACGTCTCGATTGGGGGAGAACTATATATATATATATACATATATATATATATGCATCGTTTAAAATTTGTTAAAAACAATTTCATTAGATCTCCGTTGTCGTATTTTAAAAGCCAGACGTTACATTTTCTCTATATGGAAATATAATTCTAATAAATGTTAGCATCCACTATAATTTATTGAGCATGGACTAGGCCTCATTTATTTTGCCCTGTTTAATCTAATTGCTACCTTGCAAGGTAAATAAACATTAGCTGCCTTTACTGATGTGAAAGTTAAGATTCAGAGAGTTTACATTATGAGAGCGGTTTTAGTTGAAATTTTGAATAAAATTTCTAAACACAAATAAAAATAATTTTGATTCACTCATTCAAGACTTTATAATGCAACTGCCTTTGTATTTTTGTTATTTGAAATACAAAAATAAATCCATCTTAATGTCATAGTCATTTGGGTGTTACTTATGGGTCTAAGATAAATTAATATAAATTTTATCTTTTCTACAAAACTGAAATTCACCTATGCATTTATGACTTCCCCCTGGTAAAAACAATTTCTCTGTGTGTGTTTGATTCTTTTATAATTTTAAATATCTTCTGCACATAAAATCTTTGTATAATTCTGAAAATGCATAGTTATAAAAATTTCTCAACAATATTAGCTGAAAGGAAATAATTTCTGTTCCTACAAAACAGTACTATTACTACTTTCCTAAGAAGAAAGTTATAACAAATAAATCCAATTATAAGGTAGTTTATATGTAATATTATCTTTACATATATTATTCAGTATCATCTACAGACAGTAGCCAGTATAATAATGGCCTTCAAAAATATCCATATTCTCATCCAAGATGAATGTGTCAATTAAAAGGCAAAAGGGAATTAAAATTGCAGCTGGAGTTGTTTGCCAATCATTTAACCTTGCAATAGGGAAATTATTCTGAATTATTCAGGTGGGTCCAAAGCAATGAAGAGTTCCTAAAAATAGAGGAGAGGCAGGAGACTCAAGAGTCAGAGGAAATAGGACCAATAAAGAGGTCAGAGGAATACCACAAGAGAAGGCTCAGAAACAGAAACGTTTCCTGGCTTTAAAGCTGAAGGAATGTGGGTAGTGTAGAAGATAAGAAAGGGAAGTAAAC
Source organism: Sorex fumeus (assembly GCF_029834395.1). Taxonomy (NCBI): domain Eukaryota; kingdom Metazoa; phylum Chordata; class Mammalia; order Eulipotyphla; family Soricidae; genus Sorex; species Sorex fumeus. The sequence goes on from NW_026606092.1 coordinate 24,039,502, forward strand.
TGATATTTCTCTCGAGTCTTTAGAGAAACTTGAACTGCAGAATTTTAATTGAGATTGGGTTAGAACCAAGTCTAGGTACCAGCCATAAAAAAGTATAAAGGACTATATTTATATTGATGTAAGCCACTATGTTTAAGATAGTTACTTGGGGAAGAAACTGAAACTACCACTATGGTCTACATGATTGTGTTCATATGCTTTTCTCAATTATGAAATTCTAAGGATTTTCAAGATATGGAATCCTGAAGATGTTGTGTTTTGTTTGTCTTGCTTTCCCTTAAATCTCACTATTTAATCAGTTATTCTGTCCTACTTGACTCTACCTCAAGGCTTTATATAAGGTCATTTTAACTGCCTTATCACTCCACTGCAGGACAGAAATCAAAAAAGAAAATTTTTAGGAAACCCAAAATCAGGACTAATTATTTTAAGTTGTTGGAATAAGAGATTAAATGTAAGAAGATTGAAAGACTAAGGTTGAAATAATTACTGTAGCAAAGATAAAGGTAATATGTTACTTTTATATGTATACACTTCATTTCTCTATATCTATATATTGTGGATTTTTTATATACTCTTTTGTTATATATCATAAATTTCCTTTTTATTTCCTTACATTTCAGACACAAAATAATGGTTTTAACAATTTCATCTGTTTCATTTCTGATGCTCCATATTCCTCTTCAAGCACAGAAAATACAAAATAGTGTGTGTGCTATACACATTTACACATATATTATGAACGTTATGCATATGTCTGTATGCATGTACACATGTAAATTTTGTGTACAATGTCTATATACAAGATATAAACTTATATACAATATATAGCATTCTGATTGCCAAGCATATTTTTATATTCCACAAATCAGCACTTGTAAATTTATAAAAGCAGTCTTGATGTTATTCATAAAGTGAAAGTATATTTCTCTCTATTGTGATTTTTTTATAATGAGATTAATCATTGAGAACACCTCAGGTCATTCATAAAATTAGCCTGCTGTTGCTAGCTGGCTAATGTTACATTAACATCTCCCCTATCTGGAGAACACTTTGCAAACAACCCTAATTCTGGTAAACAGAGGAAACCTAGACAAGCCAAAAATAGTCCCTGTACAAGTATATTGAATTTTCACTTAAATAGCCTCTTTGTAAAAGATGACTTTAGAAAACTTGATTAGCTAGATTTTTAAAAATTATTAAAAAATAAATGTAGCAAGAATATTATTAACTTCATGTGACAAGCACATAAAGTTATTGCTCATAACTTGTCAATAAAACAAAGGAAATATCAGTACATAGCATGCTGTTTTATTAGTGCTGGAACAAATATCATTTTGGATCTCAAAAGCTATCAAAGGCAATGGTCCTAGTATAAATATTGGGATTATACAGTTAACCTTGAGTCATCTAGAAAAAGTTAAATTACATTGTCTCTTTCTTTTAGAAGACATGGAGAGTAAATTGATTTCAGAGAGACCCTTTACCTATGGTACTGACATTTCTTGTTTATCTATATAATGGGCCAAAGGTACTTAGCAAAAGTCATTCAATTACTCTGTAGTTATATTATTTAATAAGGTAATGTAACAAAATAAAATAAATTGTACTGAGAGAGTTCCTTCTGCCTTAGTTCAGCTAAACCTTTCAGTTGGCAACCCATATCCCCCGGACACTATTTCTAGTTTTATTTTAACACAATCAGTTGAAGTTGCTTTTGCAAGATGGAAAAGTAGAAGTGTGAGTTATATTTTTATATGATTTTTCCACCTTCTGATCCTGGTGTAGTGTCCAGAAGCAGAAACAGCTAATAAAGTGCAATTTGATGTGACTCAGTCATGTCTAGGGTAGTATGGGAAGAGAGGAAAATCATGTTCCAGATTCCTACTTTGCATCTCCGTGGAGCTGTAACAACCAAACATCAGCAGAGTCACTCACTCCTGTGTTAATAGAGCTTCCATAGGAACGGGCCCAGGAAGTGGCACCATCCACATTTTCAGGAGATCAGTTCTTGTTTTTGTTCTTTTTGTTTGTTTGTTTTGTCATGTTTTGTTTGGGGACCACACTCAGCTGTGCTCAGGGCTTGTTCTTGGCTGGAGAATGAGATAACACTCCTTATAGTGTGCAGGGAACCATAAATGGTGCCTGTGATGAGCCTCTATGCAAGGAAAAACTCCACCTCAGATTGTACTAGCTCTGCAATACCAATCAGTCCTTGTTTCATGCTTACTTCCCTGATCCTTCTCCATTTCTTCTTTTCACTTTTTAAATCATTTAATCATCTTAATCCATTCATGAATAAATTTCTGATGAGACCTCAACAGTTTTTTAACATATGGCTTAATGTTTTATTAAAATAATATGACTAAAATAAAAATAAATTTCAGTGAAAAGTATGGCTTTTAAATGAAAAGGTTTAACTTGTCAAGGAAATGCAGTCATTCAACTCTGAACCAGTTCAAGTGATCTTTTCATCCCAGCATTGGTAATTGAAGATTAAAGAAATCATTTAGAAACCTGTTATTTTAAAAAGTACAATAGAAATTAAAACTACTTTGATAGGTTTTTATTCTTTTTTTTTCCTTTGGGCCAGGACTGGCAGTACCCTCAAGCCTACTCCTGGCCAAGCTTGAGGGGGTCGCTTCCAGTCATGCTTGAGGGGACTGCATAGTGCCTAATGCAAAGCATGTACTCTAGCCCTTCCAGACAAACCCCTGCCCCTACTTTGATAGTTTTCTGAAAATTATCATGCCTTGGGCATTGATTTCAGTCATTTCACAGTATGGCCTGGAGGAATAAGTAGTAAAAGTGAGTATATAAAACACAGTGCCAGAATCCTCTGGCACCATTAGCAGGTGGAAGTATAGATTAATAGCTTCAACCCAATTAGGACAACATCCACATATAACATTCATCCCCCAAGTCAAACAGAATTATAATTTCAATGAGCAAGAACTATGAACATAATTCTACAAATACAGTTATACTGAGTGTCAGGGATATTTCATAGTGTGGTGGGAATTTTTTCTGCTTTATTAAGTTTTTTTTTCTTTTTAACAAACAAATATCGATTCACAGAACAATATTATTTTTGTTTCTTTCTGGGCCACCCCCAGCATGCTCAGGAGTGACTCTTGGATCCACACACAGGGATCACTCCTAGTGACACATACCAGGTGCCAGGGATCGAACCCAGGACAGAAGTGTTCAAGGGAACTGCTTTATTAACTTTCCAGGCATGAAGATCATGGAAACCTTAAGTAGAAAAATTCCTAAAAAGTCACTGTATTCATTTTTCATCTAAGGATCTTTCCCCCATGAGGTGTTGTGTGAGGGGAGGGGCTTCCCTGTATTAATAAACCATTCTTATTTACAATGGCAAGATGAGACTTTAATACACTAAATTGATGCTTGTGTAATCGGTTTTCTCTTAGAACTTTGATCTTTTCTACATGTTCAACCCACAGTTCTTACAGAAGCTATTCTGTATAAAAGATGAAATAACCCCCTCTTTTTGGCTTTTTGGGTCACACCTGGTAATGCACAAGGGTTACTCCTGGCTTTTCACTCAGGAATTACTCCTTGCAGTGCTCAGGAGACCATATGGGATGCTGGGAATCGAACCAGGGTTGGCCACATGCAAGGCAAACACACTACCTGCTGTACTATCACTCCAGCCGAAATAACCCACTTTGATAGGCTGAATTTATTCAAAGTAACAGCAAAAAATAATGTGTCAGATATAATAACCACATATACAATAAGTTTTCTATTAAAATAGGCAAATCCCATATTTTTGGTTGAGAAAGAGGAAGTAATAAACAAGGGAGCAAGGTGTGATGACTGTCATGCACAGAATGCATGGTGAAGTAGAAACCATCAGTTTTTTCAAGTCAGCCAACATGTTTGCTTGTATGTTTTTTACAGTTTAGGGGTCACAGAGTGATACTCAGGGCTGACACCTCCCTCTGGGCTTAGGGATCACTTCTGTCATTGCTGGAAAGGGGACATATGTGGTGTTGGGCTTCAAACAGGGGTCAGTCACATGCAAGGAAGGTGCCTTAACACCAGCACTATCTCTCTAGCCCAGTAAATATAAATTTGAATCTTTATGCAGGTATTAGGTGAATGAGGTTTAGTTTGTGATAGGTCTGTTTCTAAATAGGAATATTCAGATGTTTCCTAAAAAATAAAATTGTTTCTTAAATGTAATATGTGCATTTCTTCAATTCTAAAATGGGTGTCATAACATCTTTTGAGATCTATCTATCTATCTATCTATCTATCTATCTGTATTAAGGAAATAATAAACTCATAAAATAATTGTCTCCAGGCAATATTTGACTAATACTGATAATAACCGAATATCACATTTTCTACGCTAAGGATGATAACAGTATGTTTACTATCAGTACGAGTAACAGAAAATGCTTAAAGATTGTAGAAATAAAAAGTAGTTAAAAAGTTAGGCATGATTTTTAATTCACGGTTGATTGGGAAAGGTAAAGCTAAATGTTGACATTGCAAATACTTTCAGATAGTTGACAAACATCCAAAATAAAATGTCAGTGAAAAAATTTCCAATTGTAGGTGTTAAATGGAAAATTAAGTTCCCTCCACTATAATAATAGACTACCAATGAAGATTTGCAGTCTTAATAGTGATGTCTTGGAACACAAAGAACATTTTATCCGGAAAACTAAAATGTTGAAATGAAAGATAGATAGGGACCAGTGTGATAAAAACCCAAGGAGATCTAAATTCTGAAAGTGTTGTTGGAAAGGCAGCTTTAAAAATCACATTGATCGACTTGGATTTAAGTACACACTGATTGTAGAAAATTACTGCCTATCTTGGTAGTAAATGTGCTATTACTAACTGAATTTTTAGTGAAGTGTTGTGGGAGTCAAAAAGAATGTCAACCAGTTTAATAAAATAGCCAGTAAATGATTTTAAAATAACTTGTATCACATACACACCTTGACAGCCCTTCCTATTTAAATGTATAATGGAAAATTATTTGTCAGATGCACACATTTTAAAAACACTATTGTGTTATATTTCTGCCTAATTGTTGTCAGCTCATAAATAAAATGCCCCTGTAATTTTCTGAAATAGTTACACCCATATTAGGAAATAGGAGTATAATGTGAGTGAATACAATAATATTTCGAGTAAAGTTCAGCTTAATGAATTTAGTAGCATGAACTCACTGTCCATATAAAAGTCCATCAGATCATATACAGGTTAATACTTTTTGCTGTGTTAATTTTTTTCATTTTTGCAGCTAGTTAGAAACTGTAAAGTTAAAATTAATGTTAAATCTGAGGAAAATTAAATGCCATAGATAATTTTTAATCATTAAAAGCAGATAACAATACAAAGAAATACTTAATCTATAATTAATTTTTTATTTATAAAAATCATTGGTGTTTAATATTTTATACAAAATACACTTTTCATAATACCATAGCAAATAATCAGCTTATTTTATTTAATCATTTCTTTACAGATAAGCTGTATGTTTACTTAGTATAATTATAAACTATTTGTAACTTTTGCTCTTCGATTCCTCTGCCCCTCTCGGAGAGCCCGGCAAGCTACAAAGAGTATCTTGCCCTCACGGCAAAGCCTGGCAAGTCACTGTGACGTATTCAATATGCCAAACACAGTAACAATAAGTCTCACAATGGAGACGTTACTCGGCCCGTTCAAGCAAAATCGATGAACAACGGGAGAACAGTGCTACAGTGCTACTCTTGGATGAAGTACAATCAGATACATTTGTTTTACTCAAGTGGACAAGATAATATCTGAGATGTCAATATTTTTCAGAGGAAACTTGAGAAAACTAAATTTTACTGCTTTTAGAAACACTGTATATTCACAGTCTTTAAAAATTGTTAATTGCAGTGTGTAAGGGAAATTATAATCATCTAATAGACATTTAATTCCATATGCAGATCTAATGAAGCCTAAATGACTTATTTATAGCAGTTATTATCATATCATTGCTAAAGCGTATTGAAATTGATGAAGTACAATTGATGTCTATCAAGTAACTTAAATATGTAATATAGATAATGATCTATATACATACATAACATTTTCCTTAAAAATATATACCTTAGCCATTTAAATGTCTTGTTTGCTTTTGTTGTGAATGGCGACATCTGAGTTTCTTCAGTCTCTGATCCTAAATTATTTTATGATTTTAAGTTTTGAGGGGCATACCATGGATCACATTAGAGACTTTGTAAGGAGACAGGAATATAGTTCAATCGGTCCATAGCTTGTATGTACCTGGGTTTGTTTCTTCTTAAGCAACAAGCTACCCAAGCACTGCAAAAATATTAACCTTCCTCCCACAAAAAATATATGAATGTTTACATCTTTGCGACACAACATTTTAACTACTAGTCATTATTATTTGTAAACTATTTACCATATGGTTAATGGCAGCAATAATGTACAAGTACTCAGTATACACATATTTTTTTTTTTTGCCATTTACCAAATGATGACTGATTGATTAATTGCTTGATTGATTTGGCTTATGGTTTTGTTGTTGTTGTTTTGCTTTTTGGGTCACACCCAAATGCGATGCTCAGGGGTTACTCCTGGCTCTGCACTCAGAAATTACTTCTGGTGGTGTGCTGGAGGAACCATACAGGATGCTGGGGATCTAAATCATGTCTGCCACATTCATGTCAAATTCCTACCCATGTTACTATCGCTATGGCCCTGATTGATTTGGTTTAGATACCACGCCCAGCATACTCAGGGCTTACTCCTGGCTGGTACTCAGGGATCACTCCTGAGGTTGCCATTTATGATGATGGACAAAGAACCCAGGTCAGCTGCATGCAAGGAAAGCATATTAACTATTGTACTCTGGCCCTTATTAATTTATTTTTAACCAAATGCAGAGATTGTTTGGGGCAGTATACAGAAAGAAAATAGGTGTTGAACAATCATTAAATATACTGAAATGGACAAAAAATTTTTATAAGTCATTTTCATAAAAACTAATTTTGAAAATAAATAATTTTGGAGGCTGTAGTAATATCTCAGTGCCTTGACTTTGTCAGAACTGAACCCTGAGCACAGAGCAGAGAGTAATTCCTGAGCACCACAAATTGAGGCCCAAGAAACAAATGAAAATATTTATTTGAAGAGTTTTTATATGTAATATAAGCTTAATTTAATGGCTTGTTAAAGGAAAAATTCTGCTACAGGTTTTCTTACATATCTTTAAAGATACATAAATGCAGTAATTGAACTTTTTATTTTAAAAAATAATGTATGAATTCTATAATTAAAGTTTCCCAAAAGTGGGAAACTAAACTAGAGGGAATTAAAAAATTGCCCAGAACTTGAGAGATTGTTTTTATGAGTACTTTGGGTTTTTTTTTTCTGCTTTTTGGGTCACACACGGTGATGCACAGGGGTTACTCCTGGCTCTGCGCTCAGGAATTACCCCTGTCGGTGCTCAGGAGACCATATGGAAATATGCGATTCTGGGAATCAAACCGGGTCAGCCACATGCAAGGCAAATGCCCTACCTGCTGTGCTATTGCTCCAGCCCCTTATGAGTACTTTTAAAGGTTTCATTTTTTGGTCTTAGTTTTATTTGAGGCACCGTCATTCACAACTATTAATGATATGGTTTCATGTACACAATTCCCAACATCATCTGTTGCATTAGGTTAATATATTTGGTAAAATATTATGATTATCATTGAAGAGGGAGGAACTTCTGAGAAATAGTGTGTTAATTGAGAACACCAGAGTATACTGCTTTTACTCTCAGATCTACAAAAGATCTCAGGAGAGTCTTCCTGGTAAATACGTGCAGTCAATTTTGAAGCAAAGAATTATTATGCCAAGAGATTAAGTGATTCAAAAAGATATATGGTAAATGTATGTTAATAATTAGAAACAATACCAGGTACATACAACTGAAATTAGAAATATTTAAATCCTTTTTACAAACAGTAATATTTCCACAAGAGTCAAGATAAGGATGCTTAGTACATATTACTCATACATAAAATAAATAAACTTTTTAATTTTGTAATTCACAGGTTTTAACATTTTAGGAAATAACAACATTTGCTAAATAAAAGCAACATTTGCTATGATTTCTGCTTTAATCTAGTCCACACCAAAATTTTTCTATCATTTAACAAAAAATAAAACAAGTGAGGTTAATAAAGATGCATTAACTGGCAGAGAAAAACTTTGAGTTAAAAAAGTTTAGTTTTAGATTAATTTATATTTAAATAACTATACAGCTCTTTATAACATTAGAGTTTGGCACAACTAAATTTTTTAAATTGACTCCCTAATTTGTATAGTTAACGTTTGGAATAACTGGATTTATTTGACTGCATATTTTGTATAGTCAATTTTTAGGAACACAGTCTATAACTTTATTTCTAGAATAGGATATTGAAACTATACTTTTAAACTTTATATATATAAAAAGTTTTTATGTATATATGTTATATATATATGTACATACCAATATACACACACACCTATGTAATGGATCAGTGACATTCAACTGATTTTATTTTGCGATGGATGTTTACCAAATCAATAAACATATTAATAAAAATTAATAGTAATTCCTCTGCATATTCCACTTATATAACTTGCATATTCATTAGCTTTGAAATCATTGCTTTGCATGTAAATCACTTTTTGTGTTTATTAATACTGGAAGAGTCTGAAAGGTATATGCACTTTGGCTAAAAATAATGGTATTGCTAATCATATACTAATAATGAAATATGAACTCATATCCACAAATTAAATACAGCACCCAGTTCAGAATGCAGAAAGAATAATTATTTTTTTCAAAGCTTTATGAAATTAGAGGGAAAATAAATTCCAAGTGAAAAAGTCATTGGGTTTGTAGACGGTAAATTAAAAGAAAAAGAAATCCCTGCTGACTGAACCTCTTCCCAAACATAAGGCTTACAGACACAAAGAGAAAAAGAACAGAAAAAAAAATTAAAAAGCTTAAGTCAGCTTCACACTGAGTTTTTGGTAAGGTTAATTAATTGTTGCTAATTGCAACATGCCTCAGCCAGAACAGAAGCTTTGTCAGAGATAATGCAGCCGGGAGGAACAAAAAAGGAAGAGAGTGTTTGTGGAATTTTAACTTTCAGAAGTTATTCTCTACCTCACACCTCACTCTGTTTAAGATACAAAAATTTTTTTTAAAAAATAATGCAATATTAAGAGAAGTACATATACTGAAACAAGTTGTAATTAAGTATTTTCTAACTCCTCAATAATTGCATACATATCAATTAACCAAGTGGAAACTTGGCAATTCTTCACATATTTATTGAGTGTAATAGTCAAGCTCTATAATGTGGTCCCTTGAATTTGGTGTGAGTGTAATAGAGTCAGAACCTAAATATACTATCATTTAACTCTAATAGATTTCTCCCATTGGATATAAGAGTGATAGTGAGAAATAACATTTATAAAAGCTAATGATCTGTCTGACAGTATTCTGATGGAGACTTAACTCATTTAATCTTCTGCAGAACTTATCAAGTAATGAATGTTTTATCTCTATTTTACAGATGAAAACACAGAGACACAGAGGGGTTAAATATTCAGGGTTACATTAGTGACAGAACATTTTATTCACTATACATGCTGTGATCTGGACCCCTTGATTTCAATATAGATGCTAGAAGTGGTATCACTTGTTTCTTTGAAACCTTTTATATTTGAAATAACTGTTCAGTTTTGGTTTTTAGATTAGCCAATATAACCACTGACCGCACTTTTAGAAAATTATATTTGTAAAGGTACTCTTAAACTTTGCCACTCTTCACATATTTGTGATTAACTGAAAATGTTGAACTGAAAATGACCAGCACATATTACTATTTAAATGCTAATAATATCCATATAAAATGTCAATATTTCAATTTAAATATATAGTTCCACCCTTAAAATTAGAATATTTGTTAAAAGTACAAATATTTAATAATACATCCAAATTCTATTGTCTTTAATGGAGGGAAGGTAACCATTAATTTGACAAAAACAAAATAAACATGGGACAAGAGAGATAATCCAGCAGGTAGGGTGCTTGCCTTGCATGTGGCTTATCCAGTTTTAATCTCCAGCACTATACATTTCTGTGAGCACTGCCACACTTTATTGTCATCAATTTTGTGTTTGATAAAGAATTTGGAAAACTTCATTTAGAACAGATTTTAAAATTTTCCAAGTGTATTCACTTTGTCAATTGCTATATAATTATACGGAATTTTTAAAAAAATTTTTTACTATTTTTTATTAGGAGCGATAGCACAGCAGTAGGGCGTTTGCCTTGCACGCAGCCAACATGGCCGACCGGAGTTCGATTCCTCCGCCCCTCTCGGAGAGCCCGGCAAGCTACCGAGAGTATCTTGCCCGCACGGCAGAGCCTGGCAAGCTCCCCGTGACGTATTCGATATGCCAAACACAGTAACAACAAAGTCTCCAATGCAGACGTTACTGGGCCCGCTCGAGCAAATCGATGATCAACGGGAGGGCATTTACTTTACTTTATGAACTATAAAGAGCAGAATTCACTTAAAATATGGTGTCCATGTATATACACACAAACACTGTATATATATATATGTATATATATAAAACACACATATGTAACATATATACATAAATGGTATTTGGCATTTATTACTGGTATTTGCCAAATACCAGTAACAATGAAGGGTCTCATTCTCCTAACTCTTAAAGAGCATTGAATATGGCACTTTTTAAAAAAAAATCTCAGGGCTAGAATGAAGGAGACGTTACTGGGGCCTGCTCAAGGCAATCGACAAATAACAGAATGGTAGTGATTGTGATACATAAATATGAGTATATACACATATATACAACAATAAGTTGATATTAAATTTGCTTTTAAGTAAATTTCACTATCATTGTGTATATTCACCATGTGCAATACTCATAACTATTTCTTTTCCTGATAATCGTCGTTAATATATACTTTTAATGATGAAAGAATTTTCTAAGTATTAAAGACCTTTGGAGAGTAATTCTAAATTTTAGATATACTCACGTATCCGTACTTCCTTTTAAAAAAGGCCTTAATAGGTATGTCTTTATAAACTCTACTATTTTTTCATTCCCTGTAATATATTATCCTTTATACACAAGACATAAAATACCTCATTTTTCAATATGCATGATTATAAAATGCTACTAGAACTTTATTTCAAACCTCTATTCACTTAAATTTAGAAGAAGAAAAATGAGGGTTGTGATCATTTGGGGGAATCATTGAGTTGAAACGTATTTTGTATGCAGGATATCCCTTTTAATAAGAGTCACAAAGTAATGCTGAAAAATACTGCTTGAAACATAAACTTATAGAAAGAATAAGCATACACAGTATAATAGTGGAACAAAAAATCAATGTGCAGAAATCTACTGCATTTTTATGTATCAATAATAGGTACAAGAGAAAAAAACAAAGCTTTCCCAGTTAAGATTATGTGAAAAAAAATCACCCCAGATATCTAGGAAGCAATTTAACAATGGCTCTATAACTTACATAATAAAATTTTTGTATTGTTTATGAAATATAAAATATACAATAAGTGGAAGCTTGTTCCTTATTCATGGATTAGAAAACTCAACATGACTAGACTCATCATCTTATCCAAAAGTATTTTACACATGCTATCCAATTCAATGAACATTTCCAAAACACTTGTCAAGAGCATAGGACAAATACTTTGAAAACTTGTATGAAACCATAAAAATTCCAGAACAGCCAAAATATTCCTAACAAAAAAATACGACTGCATTCCCATATCTTAAATTAATTTCTAACTTTAAATTTTTACTTTAAGTTTAAATAGCACAGCGGTAGGGCATTTGCTTTGCAAGTAGCTGACCCGGCTGACCTGGGTTCAATTCCTCTGCCCCTCTCGGAGAGCCTGGCAAGCTACTAGACTATCTCGCCCGCACGGCAAAGCCTGGCAAGCTACGAGTGACGAATTCAATATGCCAAACACACTAACAAGTCTCAAAATGGAGACGTTACTGGGCTCACTCGAGCAAATCGATGAACAACGGGAGGGGAGTAGCCGAACTAAAAAGCTATAGTAATTCAAATGCAAGGTTCCATTCCAATGGAAAACCAGCAAGACTGTACTACTATACAAGAAAGGAGACATCCACGACATTGGCAACTATCGCCCAATCTGCCTATTGTCTGTCATCTACAAACTATTCACTCGAGTCATCCTGAATAGGATTAGCAGAACACTAGATGAAGGACAACCATGTGAACAAGCTGGATTCCGAAAAGGATTCAGTACCATTGACCATATCCACACAATAACCAAGCTCATTGAGGTATCTCGGGAGTTCAAGATGCCGCTCTGTCTAACGTTCATTGATTTAAAGAAGGCCTTTGATTCTGTTGAGACGGAAGCGGTCATGGAAGCCCTAGCCAATCAGGGCGTACAAACTCAATACATCAGGATCCTTCGTGAGCTCTATTGCGGATTCACTACCAAGATCTCACCATTCTACAAAGAAGTAATCATCCATATCAAGAGAGGGGTTCGGCAGGGTGATACCATTTCACCAAAACTCTTCAGTGCCACCCTCGAGAACATCATGCGACGACTAGAATGGGAAAACATGGGAGTGAAGATAGATGGTCGGCAACTACACCACCTCCGCTTTGCTGATGACATAGTTCTAATAACACCAAACATCAGCCAAGCGGCACAAATGCTTGCGGACTTTGACCGTGAGTGTGGAAAGGTCGGACTACAGCTGAATCTTACGAAGACAATGTTTATGAGAAACAGCCTGTTCCTGACGCTCCATTCGCTCTCAATGGAACCACCATCTCCGAATGCAACAGTTATATATACTTAGGTCGAGAAATCAACATGATGAATGACCTGGCACCTGAGTTACGCAGGAGGAAGAGAGCGGCTTGGAATGCCTTCAAGAGCATTGAAGAAATAACTAAAAGGACAAAGAACCTCCAGCTACGAGCACATCTCTTTGATTCCACTGTTCTTCCTGCATTAACATATGCCTCAGAGACCTGGACCCTACGAAAACAGGATGAGAACACTATTCGGGTCTCTCAAAGAGGAATCGAAAGAACTATGCTTGGAATATCACGATTCACTCAAATGAGAGATAGAATCCGGAGTTCTGATCTTCGTCAACGCTCAAGAATCAGGGACGCTGTCTCATTTGCCAAGACATCAAAAATCAGATGTGCTGGATATGTAATGAGGTTTACAGACAACCGCTGGACTAGAGCCATTACTGATTGGATTCCACGAGACATCAAAAGATCACGTGGACGCCCACCTATAAGATGGTCAGACTTCTTCGTCAAGACCCTAAATGATCGGTTTGAGGCTCTACATGTTCCTAAAACGAACAGATACCATTGGGCTACGCTAGCACGCAACCGGGATGAATGGAGACGTTACTGGCACCCGCTCGAATAAATCGATGAATAACGGGGATTAAGTGATTAAGTGATAAGTGATTAATTCAAATGCATGAACCATGACCAAAGACAGACTCTCCAATGGAAAGGAATTGAGAGCCCAGGGATTGATCCCTCTGCTGTATGGGTAGTTAAAACAGAGCAAGGTGAGCCCCTTGGAGTAAAAAAAAAAAAAAAGAAGAAAAGAAAATGGGACAACTGGAACCATCACATGTCTAAAAGTAACAGTAGGCTTCTGTCTCAAAATAAATTCAAAATGTATAAAGACATTAATATCAAACTTGTACTACAAAACTTCATTGGAAAAATATAGGCAGGACTCCAAGATTTTTTACTCAGAGGAATCTTCAGTGTGTGCTCTATTAATAAAGAAACAAAACAGCAGAAATAAGTGTCAGATATATAATGCAGCAAGTAGGGAAATTGCCTTGGGTGTGGCTCACCTAGGTTCAATTCCAGACAAGTCATATTGTCCCTTATGAAAGCCAGCAATAATACTTTAGTGCAGAGCCAAAAGTAAACCCTGATCAACTCCAGATGTGGCCCCAGAACACTGAAAATAAGAAAAAAAAAAAAGCAAACCAAACAAATAGAACTACATCATATAAAACATATTCTATACATTGAAGAAATAGACCAAAAATAAAGAAAACTCACTAATTGGGAGATGATATTCATGCATCACACATCAAAGTTCTAATATTCATCTATCTATCTATCTATCTATCTATCTATCATCTATCTAGCACTGCACTGTCCTCCCATTGTTCATCGATTTGCTCGAACGGGCTCAGTAATGTCTCCATTGTGAGACTTGTTGTTACTGTGTCTGGCATATTGAATACGTCACGGGGAGCTTGCCAGGCTTTGCTGTGCGGGCGAGATACTCTCGGTAGCTTGCCGGGCTCTCCGAGCTCTCCGAGAGGGGAGGAAGAATCAAACCCAGCCGTGCGCAAGGCAAACATCATACCGCTTTCTATCGCTTCAGCATATATATATATATATATATATAGAGAGAGAGAGAGAGAGAGAGAGAGAGAAAGATAGATAGATAGATATGTGTATATATATACATATATATATATATATATATATATATTTCCCTCTAAGATTGGTTGCCTTCTACTTTAAACCCCATTAATTGTGCTGCGCTACTCTTGGAATATGAGTGGTTTGAGGTATGAGATATTTGTGGCCACGTGGTCCAGTGTGGTTCACTTGTGGGTGAGACTCAGACAGAACATGTGGAGAGCCACCATGAGCGTGGAGGTGGTTGAGTTCTGAATCTTGTTGTCTGCTGGGGATGTGTCCCTGGGCGAGGAGAGGGGCCTCACCTGCCCCCCTCCAGGCTCCTTGAATGAAACAGCCTGACGTGGGGTCCGAGAACATGCCTATGGTGAATCATTTTATGCTCTCATCAGAGAGAAGTATGAATCTCTGGATTAAGGCCATTGATGAGATTGTCTGGCTCCAACTAGGGGGAGCTTGTGCGAGTGACTGCCAATTTGTAGGAAACAGGAAGACATAAGGGAGGTCACCCATCCCTTATAGAAGGGCTTAGTGGTGCCTGGGTGAAATACAACAATCTTCACACAATTTCCTCTAAGAAAACTTTTTTGGAGAATCTTTAAGCGGTTTATTCATAAAAAATACAAAACAAATCTGCTCGAGCGGGACCAGTAACGTCTCCATTGGACACGTTGTTGTTACTGTGTCTGGCATATCGAATACGTCACGGGGAACTTGCCAGGCTCTGCCGCGCGGGCAAGATACTCTCGGTAGCTTGCCGGGCTCTCCGAGAGGGGCGGAGGAATCGAACTCGGGTCAGCCACGTTGGCTGCATGCAAGGCAAACGCCCTACCGCTGTGCTATGCTTTGAGGCAGGGGTTGGGTTCAGTATGGAAAGATCTGCATATTGTGGTGGGAGGGAAGGTGTACTAGTGGTGGGATTGGTATTAGAATATTAAATTTAATCAAATACTGTGAACTATGTTATAAAAATAAAATGAAATTTAAAGAAAAGAGAAAAATTTAAAAGGACAAGTAAAGGGGGAAAGTAAAGGGGGAACTAATATCCAAGATTAATAAAATACTCTCAAGTTAAACAAAAAATAGGCAAACCATAAAACACTAGGGATAAGATATTAATAATTTCTCTAAGATGATATAAAATTAACAATAGTTATATGAAAAACAATTTTTAATCATCAGTAATTATCAGGAAAATGCAAATGAAATATCCTCATACCAAGAAGAATGATTTATATCTAAAAGTCCCAAAAACGTTAAAAGTACTGACAGGATGTCACAGAAATGAAACTCTTTGCTGGTGGGATTTTCACTTAGGTTCGTCTCTTTGGAAAACTGTTTAGAAAACTAAAAAAAATAATTAAGAATAACATATCCGTAATACCCTATAATTTCAAAGCTAGACAGCTATCACCCCCACCTAAATACAAAAGCATTAATCTAAAATGACAGATTCATACTCTATGTTCATTGCAGCATTATTTGTAATAATCAGGATCTAAAAACAGATTAGTAACTTGATATTATATATATTTATGTGTGTATCCATATACATTTATATATACACACATACACATAATGAAATACCACTTAGGTTCAATAAATTGTGACTAATAACAGATAAATTGCTCAAGATATTACATATACATATAAACATATATTATGTATATTATGTATATTATGTGTATTATATATTGGGCTGGAGCCATAGCACAGCAGGTAGGGCATTTGCCTTGCATGCGGCGGACCCGGGTTCGATTCCTCTGCCCCTCTAGGAGAGCCTGGCAAGCTAAGGAGAGTATCTTGCCCTCAGGGCAAAGTCTGGCAAGCCACTCGTGATGTATTCGATATGCCAAAAGTAGTAACAAGTCTCACAATTTGTTCTGAGACATTACTGGTGCCCGCTCGAGCAAATCGATGAACAACGGGAGGACAGTGCTATATTTTATATTATGTAATGGAAAACCACTTAGGTAAAAGAGAAGATAAGATCTTGTAGACTGCTGCACTTGTCTGTAATCTGGAAACATTAGACTAAGTGAAATGAGACAGAAAGGAAAAGACAGACACTCGCATATATATTGCATGATATCATCTCACTCATTTTCACAAAGCAAGAGATCAGGCAATCCCTAATGGATTGGAACACTGATATATTTCCTATCCTAGGGGAAACAACACTAAGACATGGACATTAGAACTATGAGATGATGAGTTAGGGGCAGGATGTGGAGTGAGAAAGAGAACTTTGGGATAATGGTGTTATTATTATTAAAAATGGGTGAGCAGTTAATTCATTTGGTAATCACAATCTGTAGTTTACAATACAGTTTTATATATGCATATGTATATGGGTATATGTATGTATTTGTGTGTAGTTATTTTTAGTTATCTTTTCAGAACAGCTAAAAGCCTGTTTTGAAGAAGTATTTAATGAAGTAAATTATAATGAAAATGCTATATGGGTCAATAACATATAAGAATCGGAAATTATCATTCACCTTATACTGATCTGATTTTATTTATCCTGAAGCAAATATTTTGAAGAATTCTATTAAAGTAGACAATTGTTCTTTTGTTCTTTCATGTATCTTTTGCCTAATATTATCTCTATTGGGTTTGAGTTTTTAAAAATAGAGAATTGGGGCTGGAGAGATAGCACAGCGGGTAGGGCATTTGCCTTGCACACAGCCGACCTGGGTTCGATTCCCAGCATCCCATATGGTCCCCTGAGCACCGCCAGGAGTAACTCCTGAGTGCAGAGCCAGGAGTAACCCCTGTGCATCGCCGGGTGTGACCCAAAAAGCAAAATTAAATAAATAAATAAATAAATAAAAATAAAGGCAAATATTTAAAAAAATAAATGAAAATAAAAATAGAGAATCAGGGGCTGGAGCAATAGCACAGTAGGTAGGGCACTTGCTTTGCACATGGCCAACCTGGGTTCGATCCCTGGCATCCCATATGGCACCCAAGCACTGCCAGGAGTAATTCCTGAGTGCAGAGCCAAAAATAATCCCTGAGCATTGCTGGGCGTGACCCAAAAAGCAAATAAATAAATAAATAATAAAAATAAGGTAAAGGTAAAGGCCCTCCCGTTGATCGTCGATTTGCTCGAGCGGGCCCAGTAACGTCTCCATTGGAGACTTTGTTGTTACTGTGTCTGGCATATCGAATACTCTTGGTAGCTTGCCAGGCTCTCCGAGAGGGGCGGAGGAATCGAACTCGGGTCGGCCATGTTGGCCGCTTGTAAGGCAAACGCCCTACCCGCTGTGCTATCGCTCCAGCCCAATAAATATAATAAAAATAGAGGATCATAAAAATTAAAATATATCTCTTATACTATTGTAAAGTATTAGATATTTCATTAGAGCTACTTAAAAGTATTCTTCATTAGTAATTTCAATGCAAGGTGTTGAAATCATCTTATTGTTGCTAAAGCAAACCATAACATTTTGATTCTTTCTGATAGATAGGCCCTATAACAGAACTGTAAGTTTGTAAACCCTTTGCATCTTTGGAGTGATGTAGATTGTTTGCTATACTTCATACTGCCAAAATCAGAATTATTAACATATTTAGTTATTTGTCTACTTTTTATTTCTCCATCATGGTACACAGAAGTCAACCTCATCCCCGACATTACCTTTTCTTTTAAATTTGAATCATAGTCTAGACCTCACAGTATATTCATAGTTGTTCTGATTCTTTGCTAATGTATGAGCTATATAATATTCATACATGTTGGATATAATTATTTGCATCAGTAGTAACTTATATTTTCAAATTTTTCCCAAAGGCTATTTAATATGAATTCACCGTAAAACATTAATATCTGTCTAGAACTGAATACCTAACAGTATGTAAGTTTTTTTACTATATGTTACAGTGATATGTGTTTAGACTTCAACAGGCATATGAATTTGTGACCATCATTTCCTAGGTTATAAATTTATAAATGCATAATTAAACAATGACCTCTTTGTATAAATTGCAACTAAAGTGAATACTTTAAATATGGATTTGCCTTAACATTTTGAGGCCATATCCAGCAATGTACAGGGCTTACTCCTGATTCTGTGCTCTGTGATACCTTTTGGTTTCTTTGGGAGACCATCTGGGGTGTCCATCACACCTGGCTGGAACACATACAAGATAATACTCTGTATTCTCTCTCTGAATGTGAAAAGTTGGGACAATATCAAAAAATTACCCTGATAGGCATAATATATTGAGCCATCTCATAATAAATTGGGCCAGTTCAATATATTATAGTTATTAAGCCATCTGAAGACATAACAATTGAAATGAATGGTAAGATAAGATTAAAAGAGTATTTTGGTTTTTTTAATGGTGGCAGTTGTGTGTGTATATATATATGCGTTTGGTACATATTTACTTGTTTTTCCTAGTATTTTGGGCCGCAACTCAGAGTCCTCAGCGGCATACCTATGCTCAGGGTTGACACACAGCATATCTCAGTGACCATGATGTGCTGTGGATCAATTCAGATCATATGGAAAGCATGCACTCAGTCTGTTGAGCTATCTTCAGGACCCTCATATTTATTTTGAAGTAAAATTAAAAAGTCACATGGCAGCATAATATAATTAACCTTTTTCACAGAAACTGGTCTTTTATATATAAGAAAATTCACCCCATAAATCTCTCCAGACTCATTTGATGATCTCAAAATATGTGCAGACTGGACACATGAGTATTTTCATTATCATTGTCACACTCTATTTAGTACTTGTTCTGCACACTCCTCATATTTGATAAAGAATGCTGGATTCCATCAACATTGATTTTTGTGTTGTTTGGTTTGATTTTGTTTTTGAGGTGGGTGCTAGGAATGAAACCAGGGATCATACATACAAAGCACGAACTTACTGAGTCACATTACTAGCCCCAGCAAGAACATTTTAAATTTTCATTTATACACATACACACATATACATCAATATATATGTCATATATTTAGGTATATATATATCAATATATATCAATAGTCAATATATTGACTATTACGAGCTTTCTC
This sequence comes from Sorex fumeus, assembly GCF_029834395.1. Lineage (NCBI taxonomy): Eukaryota > Metazoa > Chordata > Mammalia > Eulipotyphla > Soricidae > Sorex > Sorex fumeus. The sequence goes on from NW_026606092.1 coordinate 24,059,112, forward strand.
CTGGTACTTTTCCCTAGAGATGATTTGAGGCAGTCCTTGGAGAACTTCAAATACATGTGCTTCTTAGGATTGATTTGGGTCTGCTATGTACAGAGAAAGGAGCTACCCTCCTAAATATTTCTCTAATCCCAACATTTATTGTTTTAAGTTCCTTTTAATATAATATCTGCAAAAAAATATTTTTCCGTGGGAGTAATAGTAACTTCATAATTCATTAATGGAAATAGTCCTCCCTACCACCCAGTACCACTAATGTAATAATTATGACTCTACCCTTTGTTTAGTATGTGTGTGTTATGACTGGTTGGATTTGTCAGGTAGCTCATCAGCAAAGTGTTAGAGTCAGCTGTGATTTCTAACATGTAAATGGAAGAGATGGGGGTTGTGATACATAGTAACCCTGCTCTGACACAGTAATCAGATTTAGCCATGGATTTGGGACAAAAGGTGTACAGATAATAAGGGAAAAACATCAGAATTTAAGGACAGGGATTCATTTAACAAAATTTCAAAACAAGGGAGGGTTCTAGATATCCAAGAAATTGTGTGTGTGTGTGTGTGTGTGTGTGTGAGTATGTGTATTATATATATGTGTTACAGCAAAGTATCTGTTTGAAAACTGTTTCTTAATTTTATCTGAGGTTGTACTTTTTGCTCCTTATTTTTCTTATTTGAGCTGTGACATGCCTTAAAAATGTCTCAACCAAAAATATCTTCTATTATTCTATGGTTTACTAAGTCTTCTATATTAAAATGCTACAGAAAATCATTGTCTTTTCTATTTCTTGTTCAAACACCATTCAGTATTTTCCTTCCCCCCTCAAACCTGCCACATTTATTCTTAAATGTGAATGAAATTAGTCATAACATAAGTTTTCTGAACATATAATTTTGCTGAAATGTAGCAGAAATGCAAATGAAATGTAAAGATTGTTTATCATAAAAGGAAATGAAAGGAAATGAATTGTACCTTTTCAAAACTATATTGTTCCTAATATAAATTGCATTGTTCATAAAACTTCTCAAACTAAGACTTTTAGTCACTTTGAGTTATATGTAGCATTTTCAGACAAACAATTCTATTACATGAAGAACTTAGGTGTGAGAGTAAGAGAATGCAACTTCCGAAAAGTTGTTAAAACAAATTTAATGCACATTTAGGGTTAAAGCACGATTTCTTTTACCCTCAGATTACAAATACCTCATCTCATTCTTAGTTCTATTCTACTGCGTTATTTCTTTTTTTTTTTTTTTCTTTTTGGGTCACACCTGGCGATGCACAGGGTTACACTTGGTTCTGTACTCAGGAATTACCCCAGGCGGTGCTCAGGGGACCATATGCAATCGGACCCGGGTCAGCGGCGTATAACGCAAATGCTCTACCCCTGTGCTATTGCTCCCGCCCCTCTACTGCATTATTTCATAGGAAGATATCAAGATTTGTGAAAATATATGCTTAATATTAGTTTTAGGTAAAATAAAATTAGGAGTGAAATATTTCACATAACCAGTGTTATTTGCACTATTATACTCCGCATAGTGTGAAATTACTGGAAATATTACCAAACAATTTTATTCTCAAAGGATATCAAAGACATAGGCAAATCTCGTTTCTGCTACATCGGTTTTATCACAAAGCAGACAAATCTGTCTTATGTTGTGTTTGCATATATCCCCTTATAGATCTTTATAATATTGTTCTTAAACCCTGCTTTTTAGCAGTTAGTGTTCTTTTGTATCTTCTAAATTATATCCCCAGAAAATTTGGAACATCGGCTTAGATTTCAGCCATCTATTAGTGTGGTAGAGGGTTAAAGTTCATCTCCTCTTATGCACATATGGAGAACTGTACTGCTTGAAAAATATCTATAACCTGCTGAAGACACATTGCTAAAGAGGACTACTTTTTAACTCTAAATCATGAAAGAAAAGTAAAATCTTTCATGGATAGCTAGCCATTTTTATCATAATCTCCTGTATAAATAAACCTATGAATTCCCTTGAAGATCAGAATGATGTACTGGCATGACCTACTTATCCAACTGGATTATATATGCAGACATTATTAAAGGCCAGAACAGTATTCTGTGCTCTTGCAACTTCCACCCATGCTCTTAATTGGGTCCACTCACCACTCTGAAGCTAAAGTGATATTTGAAGTACACAAATCGCTTTATATGAATCATTTTTTAAATCATCCTTGATCTCTTTGAACATAGAATATAATGTAATCTGCTAATCAAAAGTGTAAGAAAGATGTTGTCTGGCCTCTACTAGACACTGATATGTGGTCTAATATTCCAGCCTTCTCCTGTTTAAATTTTTCTATTTTAGCTTAAGTTCTATCTCACCTATATCAACTTTCATACGTTCACATGTTTGACTTCTCCTCATTCTGTTTCTAGGACTAATATCCTGTAATCAAATGTTCACCAATTTAGAGAAAGGAGCAAATTCACAATCAGTCATTGGGTATCCTAGCTTTGTTTGATGTTCATCAATTTTATATAATACTTAGTATTTGAAATAAAATTATATATTACAACCGATGTGTATCTTACATGGCTACTCTGACCTTTGATTACCTTTTTTTTTTTTTTTGCTGATGTTGGGGGATGCTCCACATCAGACTCTACCGTGGGCTTACTCCTCACTCTGCACTTAGGACTCAGGGGACCATATGGGGCTCTCAGAAATGAACCTGGGTTGGCAACAGGCTAATGCAAGTGCCCTACCTTCTGTCCTATCAATCCAGCCCCTTGATCTTTCATTTTATAAATGAGGAAACCAATATTCAAATCACGGCCTATTTTCCAGAGATCATATAGTTGTTCATTGTAGTGAGAAGGCAATAGATACTAAAAATTTTATAGTTTGATAATATAAGGTACAAGAATCTCACATTTGAGGAAACTGGTATTTCATTTTAGAAACGAAAATCAGCTTTTTCTTAACAGTTAGTGCATATGTTTTTTTTAATAATAACAGCTTGAGAGTTTAGTAGTGTGTAAAAAGTAAATATCATTTAAAACTGCAGTATCAAACATGTTAATCTGTAATTGATTCAAGTCATTTAAATTTATATTAATTTAAATTAATTTATAAATTATAAATTAAACTATGTCTTAAATATGTGTGATCCTAGGTTTCATACATAGTACCTCTAAAAACTATTCTTAGAATTAAGTAAAATAAAAAATTTCTCAATTTTACTAGTCAGATTTCAGTTTCAATACCACAGATGACAGTTCAGAAATGTTCTCTCTGACCCTGATGGTCGATAGGTTTTTCTTTTATATGCTATCACCTATTTGCAATTTGCGGTTCTAATTTTTATGGTTCCTTCTTGCTAGTAACAGTCATAAATCAATCTATCATCCTTTTTCATTTGTTTGTTTTTGGTTCTACACCCAGATGTGTTCAGGGCTTACTCCCGACTGATTAGATATCACTCCTGGTTGTGCTCTGGGATATCGAACACTTTCAGATGTATGCAAGGTCAGCTGCTTAATCCCTCATTCCATTTTCTTTAATAGATACCAGGGAAAGACTTTCACACAGTCTTTGAGGGGAGAAAACCACAGTCATAATCACATTGTATGTTTAAGTTATTTCACACAGTCTTTGAGGGGAGACCCATAATCATAATCACATTGTATGTTAAAGTTATTTTCATGTTGCTCATAATTTTTATTTAAATTCTACCTAGTTGGCAACTGATATTTTTGCACTGTTGTAGAAAACAAGACTATATGAAGTTAAATTCATATTACTAAAAATATGCTTAGACATCATATTGTAAAATTTAGCAGATGCATAGTGATTTTTCGGGATGAGATGGAAAAGGACACTTTATGCTATGATTCTCTCTTATCTTTATTATAGCTGGTGAGTGTCAGGGACATATCTACCAGTGTATTTCCTGTTTCCAAGGTAATAACTATCATAGCTGACCTCTTGGAGCACTTATTAGTAATTTAATAATAAACAGCCAAGCTTCTGACTCTTAGGCTCTATAAATGGCAATGCTTCTTTTATCTTTCTTATAGTAGAAATGGAATAATTTAGGATATCAGTGATTTAGCCTATTTTTTCACTTACACAAGGCTATCTAAAAAAATAACTTCCTGTATTCTTGTGAAATATATTAGTATATACATGAGGCAATAAAAAATATTGATGCCCCCCAAAAAAACAACACTTAACTGCACAGCATGTCAAACTTAATATTCCTCTGGGTATAGCATGATGGTCATTTCCAGTTTGTAAGCCTGGATTTGCATAGACTGTGACCCAAATGCAAAGATGAGTACGTATGTGTGTATGTGTGTGTATGTATATGTGTGTGTATATTCAGTTTGGCAAGTTAGAATTGCAACATTATATCTCAGTAGCTTCACTGTGCTGATCATGTCAAACTAACTTAAGTAGAATAGTCTCAGCTTTGTCATACAAGTACAAATGAATATTGTATTTCCCAATTTTAATTTAAAGGAGAAATTGACTAATTTGGGACAAAATGCCCCATATAGTAGGATAATTGAAATGGAAAATTATAGATGACTAGACAAGTAAAAGATACATGGGTCATTATTAGAGATACGAGACAATTGAGAATGGTTATAACAACTACAACAAAATATTTCAATGTGTTTGTGAATCTACCATGAAAAAGTGACTATGATTTATCTGTGGATGTTCTTAAAATGTGGCATGAATGTGAATTGCATTGAAGTAAATTTTAAATTATTTTAAGTGTTGAATAGTCATTGTCCTACTAAACTTGATTTTAATATTTCTATTTGCAAAGGTTAAATTACCACCTATTCAGAAAAAAAATACTCATTTTGGGGACTGTAGTGATATTATAGTGGGTAAAGCATTTGCCTTGCAGGCATCAGACCCGGGTTCCCCAATTCTCGCCCTCCCATATGGATCCCAAGGAGAGTAACTCATAAATGCGAGCCAGGAGGAATCCCTGAGCATTGTCGAGTGAGACCCAAAAAACCAAAATAAATAAATATATAAATAATAAAACGAATGTGTTTTAAAAAATACTTGTTTTTGGTAAGATTGTTTGCTCAGATATTTAACCCTTATTTCTTTTGACTCTGAAATATTATTAGTAGACACTTTCAAGTGGATGGAAAACTTTAAGAAATTTAAACAAACATAGCCACTGAGATTAAATTGATTTATGATTATCAATTTTAATCCATTGAAGTATGTTCTCTTGACTTCATAGTGAATTAAGTAAAAATAAAAATAGAACTGTTCAATTTAACTGTATGTTACTCTCTTCAATCTTCTTACTTCTTTAACAAGTCTCAAAGTTAGTCCGGCAGTTTCCTTTAATTATAATCATCATTTAATTTAAAATATGTTTATAATAATTTATCAGGCCAAAACATGAACTTTATCTTGTTCTTTATATTTTCTGTTTTCACCTCACTTTATCTCTTCATAAGCAACCACAAGATTCCACATGGACATAGGTTCCACAAACTTCAAAGCATATATAAATTTTAAAATGTATAATTATTATATGAGTAAACCAGTATTTTTCTATATAACTATTATTCTTGTCACATGATAATTTTATAATAATTCTATGATATTTTATGCAAAAATTTTGTCTTATTGGGTATTTTGAAATTTGTGCTATATTGATTGCTTTGTATCAAAAACTGAATATTTCCCACACATCCATAGTCAAACTTTCCTATGTTTTCATATCTTGAAAATGCACATTCAAAGAATATGTGTAAAGTAAAATTATGTCTGCATTTCATTTTTCATTTTTGTTGTGAGAATAATTTAGAAATAATGCTAAACTTTACAAGTTACTCATCCATATTTTCTTGTTTAGAACTTAGAAGAAAAATGTAGATTTCAGAATTATATAGGTAATATTATTCTAAAACACTATTTAATGCAAATGAAATTCATAGATTGTTTGGTTTGTCTTCTATATTCCAACATAATTTATTCAAACCCGATGAGCAAAATCACATTGAATATTTTCATAATTGGCAGCTGTCCCCAATGACCCAATTAAGCATAGAAATGATGTATTTCAGGAATGCTATGTTAAAATAAGAGATAAGGACATACATTTATTTAGTACAATCCATAATACAATTGTAAATTTTTCTAATACTAAAAAAAAAATCAACAGCTGTGAGAATAAAGAAACATAACATAAATCCTAATTTAGAAATGTTATTTGGGTTTAGAATTGTTCAAATATTATTGTCTGTATATAGAATACATGCTATATGCCTCTCAATATTACAAAATGGTAAATGAAATGTGCATATAGAAATCTCTTACATATGAATTTTATGGTTGATATGACAATAAAAATATTGAGAACAATGAATATTTTAAATGAAGCCTGATAGCACTGCAGAGAGAATAAAGCAGAGCATTCTGGGAGGCCTTTAAGCTTGACAAAAATTTCTCTTCCCTGAAGTTACAATTATTGCCTGTTCTTCTATGTTCTTTTTATGTAATTAATTTATAGTTATTTTTGGTCATATGGTTTTTCTAAAGATTGAGATTCTTTGATTTACTATTCTGTCAAGAATGATTTCCCATGAACATAATTCCAGTACTGCAGCCATCACCAATTTATAGTTACTTTTGAAATCTATTTGAATATTGTGCAAAAAATAAATGTTAAAGTTAATTTTTTAATCTGACAAATTAATTTATTGAGCTAATACCTTAATAAAGTAGGAAAAACTTTTTTTTTTAGGTACAAGATTACCCATCACGTCACACTATTCCCACCAATGAAAGCGTTAGTAACCCTCTACCACATTTTATAGGATGTTTTATTTCCACTTTCCCCTCCCACTCAGTTTCCAGTCTATGGGCTTATTTTTACCTTAGAAGTTCTGTTCCTTCGTTTGACTTCTTTTTGTATTATTTTTGTATAAGAAAATTCATTTTAATCAACTTACAATCTAATGATAGAAAAATGCCAGAATTTGTAAGAGATGTCAATAAGGAAGGAAAACAATATTTGAAAAGTCTCAGAATCATGGTTTAGAAATATGGGTTATAGTCTTTGATAGTCATAAGTGAATACCACAGTTTGGATACAAATTAGAATTTTAAGATTGCAAGTGCAACTCATTTCTCTTATAGTACCTATTTTAATATTTCATTAAAGAACTATGTTTTACATTTTTACTAATTTTTACCAATCCCACCACAAATATCAACTTCCCTCCACCAGTTTTACCAAGCCCACTTGCCCACCAACACCACTGACAACCTGACAAGCATGTTTCTATTTGCTGGGCAATATCGTTTAGTTTTTTATGTTTTCAGTGTTTTTGAGTCTGTACTTTGGGTATACAGCTATACCACTTCCACCCGTCACTGGTATAGCAGAGGCTCTTGATCTGTGTTCCCCATCACTTCCTTTTCTCTTCTTCCTTGTCTGTTGATTTCTGTTTGGTCTTCCTACATATTTTCTGGGCCTAATGGTGATCTAGGTGATCTTTGCTACCTTTCATGTTGTCACCCAGTTATCCGATATACCACTGGTTTAATTATAAACCAGTGGTATATTTTGTTTTTTTTTTTTAATTTTACTTTTAGATCAGCACCATGATCTTACAGTACTGTTTGTTAGTGATAGAGTTCCGTACATACAATATTCCAAAATAACACTCTCCCTCAGAGTATACTGTTTTCTCTTATCCTTTTCCAATCAACCCCCAAGCTCAGCCCTTTTTAAGGCCAGTTCTATAGACCAGTTCTCAGGTTTTGTTGTCTTTGGCCATTTGTTATTCCCATGCTATTTCTTTATACTTTATATAACTTTTACCAACTTGTTAATATTATGTTGGCCATGTCTAAACCTAAACATAATGCAACATTAAAAAGAATAAAAGAAATTCAATATTCACAAATGTTTTGAAAAACAAGTATCTTAAGTATTTTGTTCACGAGGTACAGCTTGCCTCCTCTGATTTTAAATTACCTGTTCTATTTTCAGAACAGAGCACATATTTGTCTACTTTATGGACTTCTTAGCATGTTTTCCATAATTAGTTCCATAGGTTTTCTAGTTTTATCTTCTGCTGCCTTGCACACAACACTTATCATAATTCATCATTAATTCTGTTACACTGCACTGTCCTCCCATTGCTCATCGATTTGCTAGAGTGGGTCCAGCAATGTCTCCATTGTGAGAATTGTTACTGTGTTTGGCACTTTGAATATGTCACGGGTAGCTTGCCAGACATTGCCATGCAGGCGAGATACTCTCAATAGTTTGTCTGGCTCTCCAAGAGGGGTGGAGGAATCAAACCCTGATCGACCAGGTTAGCAAGGCAATGCCCTAAGGCTATGCTATTGAAATGTAAAATTTTGTAAAGTTTTCTGAGATGATAAAACTGACATTTGAAAATATCATTTGTAATTCAATCATTTTCACTTCTAATTCAGTCATATGAGATAAATAAAAATTGTGGAAAAATAATGTTATATTATTAATTCAACAACTGAAATATTTTAGAACCTTCAAATAATAAGGGTAAAAATTTAAACTATAGTTCTAATTTTATTTTAGTGTTTTTCAAAAAAATATTATAGTATACAGTTCAAGTAAAAGAATCACAATTGCACACAAGTACACAAACCAATATTATTTTATATAATATTTTATATTGAATATTGATTAGATTGTATCTTGACTCAGAGGACATAATAAAAATTTTTGAAAAACAGTGACCTATATAAAATTGATATTTTCCCTGGACCAAAGTCTTAACAGTTGAATGTGTCAGAGGATATTTAAAGCCTCAGGAGGCCTAGTAGATGGGTTTTATATATTTCACTGTTTAATATGTTTAGGATAATCTAACTCACCAAAATTTTATACCTGGTCACTCTCAGAGACATCTAAGACAACTTATACACATGCATAGAGTAAGACAAAATAGTCACCTTCTCCAAAGCTTTGAAAGTGGGTCGATGAACTGTGTTAATTAATGCGTTGAAGCGCACTGTCCTTAAAACACTCAAAGGAGAGAAAGGAATAAAGAGAATTGGAGCATGCAAGCCTGTGGTCTCTGCCCTTCAATACCTCGATGTGGATGTTCTATTGCTTTCCCAGTGGTGGCATCGAGTGAAATTTGAGACAAGCTGAAGAGCTCTAAAAAGGTGATGATTGTCTTCCCCCTTCAACAGAAGGAAAGGATAATGTTACTTTACCAATAGCCCATGAAACCCTTCAGACATCAACTAAATCTATGCAAACAAACAAAAAAAGATATAAAAGGGCATATATTCAAGCAAAACATTCACCTTAGAGAGACTTAGTTTCTATCAGCGTCAGAAAGAAGTGCCACTTTGGTCAAAAGTTTCAGAGCAAGTGCCAAGGATTTGGTTGAGCTGTACCATTTTTATATTAGTCAAATGTAGTCAGTAATATAAAACATGACTAGATACATACCAAGCATTTCTAATTTAATTCTCATAGGTGAAGAAGTGTAGCAATTGTGAGAGTGCATCACACATGATGCAATATCAAAATAAATTAGTTTGAATTACATTATAATGCGAAGTGATGATGTAATGCAAAAGAATAAAATGGAAAAAATAGGCAATATAACTTTTGATGCTAAATATGCATAAATGGTGGAAAACCAAATTAGGAGAAATCTGGGGAAACTGAATACAAATAATTTGACTTTATTTACAGATAAAATCTTCAATCTAATAACACTCAACTGAGTAACTAATAATCAAGACTTAATATTTCTGCCATTGTAAATTGTATTGACTGGCAAATACCCCTCCAGTTGTTAGGCTTGATGTCTTTAATTTTTCTTTGAAATTTAGTCATAGAAATAAAAATAATATAGAAAGTTAGTTTTTCAATAAAATATTTTGTGTTCTGTATTTCTCTACCAATGTCTTTTACCTTTAAATATTCTACCTTAATAATATCTTCACAATTATTTTAGGCCTAACCAGAATCTCTCATGTTTAACTTGCTAACACTCTGAGAAATCTGGACAAGTTATAGGTGTATTTGCAAACTTTTTAAAATCCACATGAAGCACTTTAAATCTTCACAAATCAGTCTCTGAGCCTTTTCCATGTATTTGACCCTACTGGAAAACAAATTAAGGCACACATAGAAGAATTAGCAATTGGTATTCTGAGCTTGTCATTACTACTATGGCTTGTCATGAAATTCTGGGTATCCAAAATTAGTTGAAGGCCCTTGGAACTGCAACATAGTCTGACAATCACATCCAAGAAATTGGCATAACACTTACCTGTTCTAGATGCAGACCTTTATAAATTTTAGATGAAATCTCTTATATATACAAGGCAGGTAGTTTGGTTAAAAGATTATTTAATAGTAGGTATTGAGTGTCTAGTGGGCAATATATTAGAAACAGTAATTTTGGCATAATCTTCATATATATAATATATATATATATGTATGTGTATTGCTTTTTGGGTCACACCTGGCATTTCACAGGGGTTACTCCTGGCGTACACACTCAGGAATTACTCCTTGCGGTGCTTGGGGGACCATATGGGATGCTGGGAATCGAACCCGGGTTGGATGCGTGCAAGGCAAACACCCTACCCACTGTGCTATTGCTCTAGCCTCTATTCATATATTTTTGAGAGTAACTACTATGGCTTATTAACCACATTTTTGAGAAGTGTAAATGGCAAATGACATAATTTTGAAAGTAAAATAAGTAGAAAAGTTTTGTTTATATACCTTTGCCTTTTTTGTAGAATTGTGCACATAAAAATTGATACAGAAATAGAATATAGTAAAGAACATTCTAGTAATCTTACAATATTAACAATATTTCAGTTCATGACTAGATCAAATGTTTCACTGACTGATTACTTGAAGTATTCATATACAATTTTATTTTAATGATTGAAATTAATATCAGGAAACTTTATAAAATTATCTGTACCTGGGTCAGAGAGAAAGTACAATGGGTAGGGCACTTGCCTTGCATATGATGGTCTCCTAGCAGTCAGGAGTAATTCTTGAGTGCAGAGTCAGGACTAACCCCTAAGCATTGTCAGGTGTGGCACCAAAACAAATAAACCAAAGGAAAAATAAATCTATACCTTAATCTAAGATTTAAGACAATCTTTGATGGAACTGGAGCAATAGCATAGGGGGTAGGGTATTTGCCTTGCACGCAGTCAACCCAGGTTTGATTCCCAGCATCCCTTATGGTCCCCCGAGCACCACCAGGAGTATTTCCTGAGTGCATGAACCAGGAGTAACCCCTGTGCATCTCCAGTTGTGACCCAAAAGGAAAAACAAAACAAACAAAAAAAACATCATTTGATCAGAACATGCATATATGTTCAAATACTTGTAAATTTTATAATGGTAAAGTTATGTTAGAATCTGAACTACTTGATCAGGGTATTCATCACTTTTTAACTCCCAGTGCCTACAAAAATGAACGGTGCTACTAACTGCAGGTAAAACATAAATAGAAGAAAAATATTAATAAAAAACAATATGTAAAACTGCTTTGATTTTTCTTCTAAAATGTGTGAGATTACTCATTTGTTTTATGTAAATGTATAACTTCAAAATCTACCTTTACCTTTAAAAATACTCAAATTCATAACTTATTCTAAAATATATATTTATTCTATTTATACTATTCTTAATTTGAATCAAAGAAAAAATGCCAAAACACATATTTCCTTGACGCTAACCTTTCCCTATTCTTCGTTTGGTGATGTTGCTGATTATAATCAGTAGACAGTTATTAAAACACATTTTATTAGGCTTTTAGAATTTACAAGGATAAATATTAAATGTGATATTGGATTCTGTTAACAATTGTTCTTTTTATATGTAAATTCCCACTACAGTCAGAAATATATTTGTTGTTGACTTCGGGGATTTGTAAGTCAATGAAATAGATTGATAAAAAAAAATAAGACATAATATTAAACCTAAACATGTATAAATATTTTAGTTAAGAAATATCTTCAGCATGAATATAATATGAAATTGTGAATTATAAACAGATCATTTAAGTGTGGTTTTGATTAAAATTTCAATTTCATTATGATTCAGTATTCATTTTTGACCTAGCACAAATAAAATAAAAGTTATATTAAATAAATTATTTAATATATCAATATACAATATATCAATATTGAGATAACAATATTGATAATGGATTCAAGTCAGTCAAAATAAATTTATCATAACAGTGATAATAAAGTAGAAATAAACTTCATAATTAATTTTAAATGTTGATGTAAATTTTTTAACCTTAAACCTAGATACATTTGCTTTACTATAGTAGTCTCATAGCCATCTTAGAAAACGTAGCTTTTTTCTCATATTCTGCAGATGTGATTCATTGTGGGCACAATTTTGTGAGCCTGCATTCACCTGTTTGTGGATTTAGTTACAGATTTGTGCCTATCTTTGAGAATATAGATCTTGAATATAACACCTGAAAATATGAATTTCATTTGACATAGAATTGAAAGAGTCACAAATAAATACTTAGAAACTGCAGTAATAAGTTTCATGTTTTAAATAGAGGATAATGAGGGAGAATATAAAATATGTTTAGTTTTGAAATCCTTTTAATTTGAATGTTACTTAATAAAGTTATGTATCTATAAAATTGAGCAGTTATGTGTAAGTCATTTGGTCAAACATTTAGTTCCCTTTATGATTTTGTATATGTATGTATACATATTTCTATATAAACTTATATATTTATATATATTTGTACTTTAAAAAACTGTGGAAAATTATTTCAATCAGACCATCTTGGAAGAATTTTGTTGGAATTGTCTTATGTAGAAGTGTGGACATTGCTCTAAGTACTGGAATGCATACCCAAAATAAATACGACCTCGGGTTTCATCTAAGTACTAATGTCCATCAAAGTCTAACGCTGTGTGTTCTGTTGGCCTCACCCCACTCTATGATCAACGGCTGTATCCCTACTGGCTCTGAGCCCTACAAAATAGACCTGTTGATCCACAGCACCACTTGGCCAAAGCATTGAATTGTGTGGATACAGGTTCTGTTTTACTAGGAGTGGCTGTCAGACTCCCTGAGCAGTAAATAGAATTTAATGCCTCTCCTCTTTCCTTCAATTATATCATGAGTTTAAATAAAACTATAATTGCTATTCAAGAACAGTTTGTATTTGAAGACAACACATGGCCATTTGTTAACATAATTTTAAGTATCAGGATACATGTACTATATTTTGGATATATACCACTCATGCAAAACACAGTGCCAACAGCACTGAAAAACACGAGATCTAAGCTGAAACCACTGTAACTTTGTAATGCACATGGATGACCTTGGCTGAGATTGATCCACAGCACCACATTCTGTATGAGCACAGTCACAATTTAAGCCCTGCACCCCACTTATCCTCATCCACATACATCAGCAATTTTTTTCAATAAATAAATGAGAAGATATTATGTGTTAAAAGAAAAATTAACAGTGTTATAGGCAGAAAGGGGTGAGAAAGGGCACATATAATATCTAGGAATGTGATGTCACTGATAACCTGTAAGGTCCATAATAAGAACTGTGAAGAATTCAATGAATATGAGTGAATTTTGATGGAAATCAGCAGACATAGGCAGGAGAAAGAGTAGGAGAACCATAAAAATTTATATTTAAAATAATAACAATGGCAGTATGTTTCACTGCTTTTATTAGTAACTTGATGATCAGTCTTAAAAGTCCTTTACTGATGCCTTTTGGGCTCTCTTTGTAATATAAATCATCATCCCAATTCATTCAATTATTAATTTTTAATGGTACCATTGACAAAATCCCTCTGGGTACATGTATGTAATTACAAAAATAGTGTACGATCATAAAATGAATAGAGGCTAAACTTAAAACTGAATAAAAGCAGGTCACCTACACATTAGTAAAGACCCTGATATTGAATAAGCTGAGCCATTATCAAACGTGGAACAGATGGCTTAAAACAAAGAGTGTATGAAGACTAGGATGTCCCCACGACAAAGTGTCCTTTATTAAGGAGAGAGGAACTCCAGAATGTAAGAAACTTTTCATGTGTTTAACCTTAGGGTATTACCCTTTTAAATTATATTTTATTCATTTAAAATTCAACTGTGGACATGTTCTTCTAATTTGTCTCAAAATTCCATGTGTGAAATATTGGAAGAGCAGCAAAGTTGATGTTTGGAATGTTAGACATGTTTGAGTTTATTGGGCAAAAATGTGCATTTTCTGAGACCATTGCTTTATATCAGTCATAATCTGGAGAAGTTTAGTACTTTAACATATGTGAATTATGTGCATCATTCAAAATCCATTTCACCTGGTATTTATTATGCGTTACTTACCCAGACTCTGGATTTAATCATTTAGATCATTGAATCAAAAAGGAGAATTTTTTTTTTTTTGCTTTTTAAGAACCGTTGTTTAATAATAATGGATGAATGGCTTTGTGGTCTTGGTTAAAGTGTTAGAAATGTTGAACTTTCTCTGTTATTTATGATTCTGGTATTTATGCTTATACTATTTATGATTTTATCTAATAAAGATATTTGTCGCACCTGAATTTTAATAGAGTAATATCATTATAATCTGATTGACTTTTCATTATTTTCATTATCTTTAAACGTCATCCAAATCTGGAATTGTATCTTCAAAAGCAGAAAAAGGCTGAGGTAACTAGATAAACAGAAGAAATTTGTAGTTGCTCTTAGGAGCTGACGCATTGATGGAGGGTTCTTGGCTTAGTTGTGTTTTTTATCTCTTTACCCTTTGGAGACAGGCCTCCTTAGGGCAGACACTATTGTAAGGAAAGGGCAAAGGTGGTCAAGGTCACGTAGTCTTAGTAAATATAGACTAATAGAATTTTGTGGATATTGCTTTTGTTAAATTTACTCAGCATTTGTATAGTTGTGAAAAAGGATATGCAATGTACTTTGAGCTATAAATATGCACATGACTGAAAATTCTTCCCACAAACCCCTTTTAGGTTATAGAAATAAAGATCTCTAGCATGAAACTTTATTTTCCTGTTCATTTAATAAATTATTTTCAAATATAGAAATTGTGAAATATATCCAAAACAGAAAGATCACTAGAAGGTTTTGTCATAAACATAAAATAGTGTCCAACATACGTATCACTAAAATGTAAGTGGGCTATATCCTCAATAGAATGGGCTTTTGATTCTCAAAATAATCCTACATTATTCATCATCTGCAGTCAAATGCTCTACCCCTGAGCTATGCCCCCACAGCTGGAGCGATAGCACAGCGGGTAGGGCGTTCGCCTTACAAGCGGCCAACATGGCCGACCCGAGTTCGATTCCTCCGCCCCTCTCGGAGAGCCCGGCAAGCTACCGAGAGTATTCGATATGCCAGACACAGTAACAACAAAGTCTCCAATGGAGACGTTACTGGGCCCGCTCGAGCAAATCGACGATCAACGGGAGGGCCTTTACCTTACCTTTATTCATCATATTGTTTAGTGATACATTAATATTGTCACTGTCACTGTCCTCCCGTTGTTCATTGATTGCTCAAGAGGGCCCAGTAACATCTCCATTTTGAGACTTGTTGTTACTGTGTTTAGCTTGCCGGGCTCTCTGAGAGGGGCAGAGGAATCGAACCTGGCTCAGCAGGGCTGGCTGCATGCAAGGCAAATGCCCTACCACTGTGCTATCGCTGACTCTGACTCCAATAAAGTATTAAAGATTCAATTTTACATTTGCATATAATACATATATTCCATACAGGAATATAAAACTAACTCCTTTATAATTAACTTGAATAGATCAAATTTTATTCTGTAATTTTTAAGTATAAAAATACGAATCTTTATCCTTAATCATTTAATAATCTTATGCTATAAAAACTGTGAGATTGACACTAGCCAACAAAATGTAATGAGTGATTCATTGATGATATAGATACATTGTTCCCAGGAAATTAAAATTTTATGGAAGTCAATAATTGCTGGGTGGACAAGAATAGTCATAAACATTTGAATATTATATAGTTAAAAATATAAAATGTTCCTTCTAAATATATATATAAATAAAAAAGAAAATATGAATGAAATATAGGAAATTGAGCTGAGCCATCTTTATCAAAAAATATATTTAAAACACTCTGCCTGAACATAAGTTTAAAAATATGGACAAATTATCATTCCCTTTTTTACAGCTTTATAATTTGGGGGCGAGAAGTATCCTACAGAAATCAGTATTTCTGTATGTGAAAAAGACTTTCAGGAAGACACATTCTAAATGTTCTAAGGGACGACATGGAACATACAAATAACTAAAATTCTAAACTACAATAATGTCTTGGATAAATTGGCTGGAATAATATAAAGAGATGGGTATGATTTTACTAGGCAGAAAGGACTATCGTTAAAGAGTAAAATCAACAATGTACTGATACAGTTTTAGTAATAGTTATGACCAGGGAAAACAACTCCAGCATGGTGAGAATTTAAAAGACTTGGGAAACTATGGTAAAGATATTTGATAGAGTAGAGAAGGAAAGTGAAGTTTATAGAATTCTTAGAAACCTGATATATTATCTTGATATAAACTTGGTGTAACTGTTGTAATAGAAGAAGTCAGAAATACAAGAGTCACTGCTCATAAAAATCAGATGGTGTGACATATACGATCAAAAAAAGACGGTAGGAAAGTGGCTCAAACTTCTTTCTGGCCCATGCTTGACATGCCATGAGGTCTTTTGTTTGAGGCCTTTTAATTCATTGCTGGGAACTGTCCAACCTATTGAGCCAGGCTAAGTAACTCTAGGAGCGGAGTACCAGCCTGTGAGCACTACTTAGAAGTCAGTATTTAAAAAATAATAAAAATATTATTAACCCCACTGTATTAATTTGGTCAGGTTGTCAAGCATTTGAAAAGTGGAGAAATATGCAAGGAACCGACTAAGTATAAAGATAAATATGTTTGGTCAATTACTTGAGTTGTACTGAAAATTTTTAAAAAATTGTAGACTGGAAAGATAGTACAGCAGTTAAGTCATTTGTCTTGCATGTGATACCAAATATGACACCAGAACAGTTCCAGGAGTGATTCCTGAGCATTGAGCTAGAATGTAGTCCTAAGCACAACCAAGCTTGCCCTATAAACAAACAAAACCAACAGCAACAAACAGACAAAATATTTTTGTTTGAATAGCCAGTATTTTTTTAAAAAAAATTCATCTCTAAAAACAAAATAACTGGTCCACTTAATATCTGAATAAATGAGTTGAGTGGTGGTGAGTTAAAACCAACCAGAATATACTTAATAATTAATTTATTAATATATTTGTTGTACAAGGGCCATGATGATCTTCTCTGTATTATTTCAATTATACTATATGTGCTGCAGAAGTGAGCACATATACTAAAATTGGAACAATAGCAAAGCAGATAGGGCGTTTGCCTTGCAAATGGATGACCCAGGTTCAATTACTCCATTCCTTTCAGAAAGCCCGGGAAACCTCCAAGATCCTGGGAGCCTGGCAAGCTCCCCTTGGCGTATTTCGATATGCCAAAAATAGTAACAACTGTCACAATGGAGATGTTACTGGTGCCTGCTCGAGCAAACTGATGAAAAACGGGAGGACAGTGATACAATATTTCTATTAATATATTAATTTACAAGTTGCCAAGTAAAAAAAAAACTGTAAACTCTCAATTAGAACACTATTTCTCAAACAAGGATTAGATAACCCTTGTTGGGCCCTCTGGATATTCCACCAAGATTGCTGGAATGGCTAAAGAAACTATGGTACATCTACACAATGGAACATTATGCAACTATTAAGACAAATGAAGTCATGAAATTTGCTTTTAAATAGATGGACATGGAGAGTATCATGCTGAGTGAAATGAATTCGGAAAGAGAGAGGCATAGAATAATTGCATTAATTTGTGGGGCTGGAGCAATAGCACAGCGGGTAGGGCGTCTGCCTTGCACGCAGCCAACATGGCCGACCCGAGTTCGATTCCTCCGCCCCTCTCGGAGAGCCCGGCAAGCTACCGAGAGTATTCGATATGCCAGACACAGTAACAACAAAGTCTCCAATGGAGACGTTACTGGGCCCGCTCGAGCAAATCGACGATCAACGGGAGGGCCTTTACCTTACCTTTACCTTGTGGAATAGAAAAAAGTCATAGTAGAAGACTAATACCTACGAACAATAGAAGCAAGTGCTATGAGGATTATTGCATAGATTGAAGCTAGCCTTAAGTGCTGGAGGAGAAGTCATTTGGCACAGAAAAGGGGTAATTATGAAAATAATAGTTAGAAATGATCACTCCGGATAACAACTTCATGTTGAAAGTAGGTAAAGGACCAAACATGGTAACCTCCTAATATCTGTATTGCAAATCATAATTCCCAAAAGGAGAGGGTGGGATGGAGGGAGGAAGGGAGGGAAGAAGAAAGAGAGAAAGGAAGAGATACACAGGCAGACAGAGACAGAGAGAGAAGGAGGAGGGAAGAAAGAGAGGAGGAAGAGGAAGTAGAGGAAGTGGGAGAGAAGGAGAAGGAGGAGAAGGAGGGGGAGGAGGAAGAGGAGGAGGAGGAGGAGGAAGAGGAGGAGGAGGAGGAAGAGGAGGAGGAGGAGGAGGAGGAAGGAGAAGAGAAAAATGCTTGCCATAGAGGTAAGCTGGGGTGATGGTTGGAGGGATACTGGGAATACTGATGGTTGGAAATGTACACTGGTGGAGAAATAGATGATGGGACATTATATGACTGAACGGTTTTGCACATGGTGACTCAAAAAAAACTGAAAAAGAAAAGAAAAGAAAATTACATAAATGGGTGAATGAGACAAGGAGATTGACTAGAGAATGGGGCACAGGTCAGATGGGTTCATGGCCAGAGTAAAGTTTGAAAAATTGATTTTTACAATTTCAGATTTGGGGGCTTAAAATATGTGGTTTGTTCCTGGGAATATATCCCAGAGAGACAAAAATGTATAGTCGAAGTGACATCTGCACTTGTTTGTTCATTGCAGCACTCTTTACAATAGCCAGAAACTGGAAGAAACCTGAGTGCCCAAGAACAGATGACTGGTTAAAGAAACTTTAACAGATGTCTGGTTAAAGAAACTACACAATGGAGTACTATGTAGCTGTTAGAAAAGTTGAAGTCATGAAATTTACATACAAGTGGTACAACATGGAAAGTATCATGCTAAGTGAAATGAGTCAGAAAGAGAGGGATAGACATAGAAAGATTGCATTCATCTGGGGGACATAAAGTAACAAAATAGGAGATTAATACCCAAGAATAGCCGAGATCAGCACCAGGAGGATTACTCCATAGCTTAGAGGCCAGCCGGGCATTCTAGGAGAAAAGGCAGCTCAGATAGAGAAGGGAGCACCAATTAAAGGGTGATTGGAGGATCCTCCCAGGAGGGGAGATGCATGTTGAAAGTAGACTATGGACTGAACATGTTTGCCACTCAATGCCTCTTTTGCAGACCACAACACCCAAAAGAAGAGAGAGAACAAAAGGGAATGCCCTGCCACAAAGGCAGGGTGGGATGGGGGGGTGGGGGGGATATTATCCATGGTGGTAGAAAATGGGCACTGGTGGAGGGATGGGTATTTGATCATTGTATAATCGAAACACAAGCACAAAAAATTGTAAATCTACAACTGTACCTCATGGTGCTTCACTAATAAAAAAAAATGTGGTTTGTGTACCTATGGACCAAAGGGGGGAAAAAATAAGAACACTGCAGTGGTAATTCTGGTGAATAGAATTAAAGAAGACCGATTGAAATGTTGCAGTTCTATTTTTGAGGATCTATTAATATTGCATTAAATATTAAAGAAGACTGGAAGATGTTCAGGTACTGATGTTGACAGTAACACAGTGGGAAAGAAAAAATGGTGTACCTGTGGCCCCTAATACCAAATGAGAACAGGATGGCACATTCAGAGTGACCCAGGAGGTGCACACAGCAAAGCAAAAAGGAAAAGGCATTAATTTGAGAGAGCAGTCCTGTATTATTTAATGTCAATTCTATGTGATCATGTTTTCTTCTGTAATTTAGTCCATATCTATATTGTGAATTAACTTTTTAAGCACACATAGTCTGTACCTGGAAAGATACATATGCTACGATAAATGCAGACATAGGACCTTTTATGAAATGTATTATTTTACCTCAGTGACTATAGTTTCTCTAGAAAAGCAAATTAGCCATGACTCTAATTACAAAATTAGAGTAAGAGAATTGGGGCAAAATGATGTTGAAATATAAGAACAATATATTGAAAGATCATACTTCCTGGTAAATTGTAGCCTTCATTTCCAAAGGAGTGAGATTAAAAATCACAAAACTCTGGAAAACACAGTTAATTTCTCCCACAGATTCATCAGAAAACTACAGAATACATTTATCATCAAGGAAAGCACTGTTGTATAAAAAATGTACAAAGGCTTTTTGCTAAGATGTTAGATCATCCACCAATCAAAACAGTTATGCATTTTGTTGATATCTTACTGGAATAGTATAATGCTGCATGTTTAACCCGGATTATGAGGCTCCATGCCAAAGTTTGTAGCTTTGATTGCAAGGTGCAAGTTTAAGTAGCTCCTTACTGATTAATGTCTAATACATCGTAATTCACTGACTAATAGGGTAAACAACTACATTTCTTAATTAGACAAATTTAAATATATATTTTTTGTTTTATTTTATTACTATTGAATTTCAAGACTAAGGTAAAAATACATAGTATAATAAAATTCATCACACTGAAAAAAGTTCGGTTAACATAAAAAAGTTTAATATGAGGCAAGCGTGATACAGTTCTTTATTCTTGTTGCCAAACCACCATAATGAAAGAAATTAAAACTTAGTTGTGAAAGTTAGGCTTATAATAAATAACATTTCTCTGTATAACAAATCAATTCATATGAAATAAATTACTAATATGTACATATATTTTCTTTTAGCAGGTGCATTATAAATCACTGTAAAACCCAACTGACTTGGCATTAAAACTAAGCTTGCATATACTTTTCTTTTTTTTATAATTTTAATGGAATTATTCAACTTTTGCCAATAGTTTTTACTACTCTACCCCCATTGAACAAGGAATGTGGAAGGTTTTAACAATTTTTTTAATGACTTATAATCATCTAAATTGTTTTTCTCAAAAATAAATACTTGTGGTCTTATAGTTGGGAAGGATAAAATGAATATAATTTTAGTACTTGAATCAGACTTGTATCGGGATTGTTATTGTAATAATACCAGGGACTGAAAAGATAGCACAGTGGGCTGGGTGCACAGGAATGGGGGTGAACCTGGATAAACCCAGGTTCAATCCTTGGCCGTACATAAGGTCCTCCAAGCCCCACCAGTAAAGATTCTCAGCATAGAGCAAAGAGTAAAACTGGATTACCAGTGGATGTGATTCCCCAAACAAAAGTACTGATTCGTATTTCATTTCTTATCTGATAACTCCTCTGAATTATACTTCTAATGTGAATTAAACATTTAATATAAAATTTAAAAATTTTATATTATCACTGACAGTTTAATTTTTCCTCGAATTAATTCATACCCGGACGTTAGAATTTATCCTCCTTTTAAAGAACTGCTGCACGTTTGAGTTCAAGGGGATCATTGACTACATTTTCCACTCGAAGTCTCAGCTGAAGACCCTGGGCGTGCTGGGCCCCCTGGACCACCACTGGCTCGTGGAGAACAACGTGGCTGGCTGCCCGCACCCACTCATGCCCTCCGACCACTTCTCTCTGTTTGTCCAGCTCGAGCTAGCTGGCGCTGCCTTTTCTGCCACCAGTGAATGGCTTCCACCTCCCGGGCAGGAGCTAGTCCTGGCACCCGCCTCCCGGGCAGGGTTTTCAGCACTTACCTCCCGGGCAGGGCGTGGTTATCCCAGCACTCATATCCCAGGCAGGGGGCTGTTATCCCAGCACTCACCTCCAGGGCAGGAGGCTGTTCCTTTTCCCTTCAGAAAGTGCCCTGCTGTCTTCATTGGAAAACTTATCAAAAACTGAAGTTAAGGGGAGTGAGGTATCAGAGAGAGGGAGAGAGAGGTGTTTTTTTTTTTTTTGTCTTAGTGATTTAAATTTTCCATCTGATTTTTGGACCCAGGCTGGAGAGATAGCACAGTGGGTAGGGCGTTTGCCTTGCACGCAGCCGACCAGGCTGACCAAGTTCAATTCCTTCGGCCCTCTAGGAGAGCCCCGCAAGCTACCAAGAGTATCTAGCCCGCTGGGCAAAGCCTGGCAAGCTACTCGTGCCACATATTCGATATGCCTTAGCAGTAACAATAAGTCTTACAATGGAGATGTTTGATGAACAACAGGAGGACAGTGCTGCAGTGCTTAAAGAACTGCTAGTTAACTCAGTTGACCAATTGTAATTAATAGCTTAAACTTGCCTAACCGCCAGAAGAGAGTTCAGTGATCTATTTTTGTGTGCAATTACTGATTCCATTCCCAAAGTTGAAGAAATGCAAAATAAAAAATAAAGGACCCAAATATATAATAGTCATACACATGGAACAATTTGAGGCCACATTACAGAAAGTTTTTATTGTATGAAGAGGAGACCCTCAAGCTTGGTGCTACTAAACCGTTTAGCAAACAATGGATTGGAGGGAAAATAAAGTCAGCCTAGAAGTGACAGTGTGCGTGTGTGCGTGTGTGTGTGTGTGTGGGGGGGGGTGGCGTGAGCACAGTCATGGTGAATTTTAGTAGCTTTGTATATCAATAAACTTTAATATTATTTATCATATGATATAGATTACTTTCTAAACTACAATTTAAGAAAAAAAAATGCTAGGGGGGTCACACCCAGCAGTGCTGTTATTCTGGGCTCTGCACTCAAGAATTACTCCTAGCAATGATCAGGTAACCATATGGAATTTCAGAGATTTAACCTGGTTTAGGTTGTGTGAAGGGGAGCACTCTACCTGCTGTACTTTTTCTCCAGCTGCCTCAACTTTTTATATCATTTTATTATTTTAAGAAAAGCATGAGAATTGGGATTTAAATATTTTTTTTTCTAGAACCATGCATTATTACTGTAAAAAGTAGATTTGGTAAAATTGTCCAAGGGACATTGGTAGAGTAATGCTTGACCAGGGAAAACTGATTTACCAAGACACTGGATGACAGTGCTTTCCTGCCTTCCGATTAAAATACAGAGTATTGCTCTCTAATTCAAAATTGCTTAAGACCTGTAGGGCATAGAACATAAATATAACCAAGAGACTTTGGATTAAATTAGTTAGAATGGCTTTCCACTGTCATATCTCTGAATTGTTATCTGACAGCGTTTACACAAGTACAGTGGTTTGTATAAACTACAGTGGGCTCAACCATCTCTGTGGAACAAAGACAACAGTCTTCTGAGATTCCTGGGTCATATTGGGGCTGAGGATGTAGGAAAGTTTGTAAATTTAGGAGTTGTTCTTTATAAAAGAGAATATCTTGATGTAGACCAAAAAAAAATTGCACTGATTGTCTCCTGTTTATTTTGAATTCAAAAGCAGTTAAAAAGAAAGTAACAACCTTATATAGTACACTAGATGGGCTAATTCCTTAGCCTCTGTCAACCTATAAGTGTCCTCAGTGTTTGCTTCCTGCTATAATAGTCCTTGGATCTTAGAGTACTTTTATATATTATATTTATCAGACAATTTCACTGTCAACACTAAAATAGAAGAGAACCACCTTCCCATTTATCAACCTTTTTATTTTTCTTCATGACACTTTATACTGTAAGTTGTTTTGCTTCCTATTTGATTTCCATTTTCCTCCAAAGAATTGTAAAGCCTATATAAGCAAAAAAAAAATTATATTCAGTTTTGTTTACTATTATTGTTATAGATACTGACATATTATCTGAATATAATAGTTAAATGATGGGGAGGCAGGAAATTTTGATCCACTGACCTGTTTACTTTACATCAAAAATATATTGGAGGGGTCGGGCAAGAGCAATCATACAGGAGGTACGATTGCATGTGACTTACCAGGACTTGATTCCCAGCATCACATTTGTGTCCCCTGAGCCTGCCAGGAGTGAGCCCCCAAGTAGACATCCAGGACTAAGCCCCAAACACAGTCAGGTGTGATCCCACTAAAATAATATTATATTAAGAATTGGGGAGTAGTGCAAGAGGATTGGGGTTTTAAAAGTCACCCAGTGGTGATCAGGGCTTACTCCTGGTTCTGTGCTCAGGGATCACTCCTGGCAATGCTTAGGGGACCAAGTACAAGATAAGCACCTTAACCATGTATCACTCAGTCCTGATTTGTAACATACTTTGGCGAGAATAATATATTCCTCTTTACTCAACAGTTTAAGCACCTTGGTCCTATAATAAGTAGATAATTTACAAGTACTTTTGTAATAAAATAACATCTTGTATAATTTAGCCAAAACATAGAATTTTTTATGATATATATTTTTGTTACTTGACATTTGTTTTACTCTCACTAGACTATAATAACAACAGGAGTGTTAATTATTCTAAGCCATGTTAAATAAAACACATTGAAAATCAATATGGTCTGGTTCCATCTAACTTCCAAGAGAAAGAGTAAAAGGAAAATATTTTGCTTACACACTTATTCTCTGTGGTAAGACATAGGATTCAAATGGAGGAAATTATTCTTCCAAATAACATTGTGCTTGGATAATATTAAATAAATAACTATTTGACAAAAAGCTTTCATCTCAATCATTGAGCCTATATATTTTAGAATGTACAATTAAAGGTTATTTCACGGTCATGGTCCTCCCATTGTTCATCGATTTGCTCGAGTGGGCCCAGTAACGTCTCCATCGTGAAACTTGTTGTTACTGTGTTTGGCATATCGAATTCATCATGGGTAGCTTGCCAGGCTCTGCCGTGCGGGCGAGATACTCTCAGTAGCTTGCTGGGCTCTCCGAGAGGGGCAGAGGAATCGAACTCGGGTCGGCCATGTTGGCCGCTTGTAAGGCAAATGCCCTACCTGACAATAGGGTGCTGGCTTTACCCTGTGCTGACAGGGGTTTCCAGGGCCCCTACACCAGTTTTTGAGGATTTTAAGGGTTGCACCTAGAGATGGTTGGGTATTAGGGGTGGTGAAGACTGAAGTGGGTCAACTATATGTAAAGCATACACTTTAACTCTGTGCTATCAATGACCCTCGTTTGATGCATATTTAATAATAACGAATTGTACTTGAAAATATTGATTTTTAAATAGTTGGAAAATATATCGTTTCAAATCTTATTATTAAACACAAACCAGTATTTTATACAGTCTTCTCCTCACCATTTTTTTAGCTGTTTTCTTTACAGTGGATGAGGAATATAACTCTCAGTCTAATTTAAAGCTCAAAAAAGAGAGATTAGTGTGTATTTCACTTTTCTGATTTTATAAGAAGCAGCATGTTTTTTTAATTTATAACCACTTTGTTCAATTATTGACCCAAATCAATTAAAGACATCAAAAGCATGTAAAGGCACTAGAATTAAGATTGCTGCTGAAAGGGAAAAAAACATCCTTCTATATTTATTTTTCCATTTGATTTTTGAGGGCCACAGCCAGCAGTGCTCAGAGATTACTCCTGACTTTATATTCAGGGAAGTCTCCTGGCAGGCTTAGCAGACCAAATGAAGTGTTGGGGATCAGACCAGGGTTGATTGCATGTAATGCAAATGCCCTACCTGCTGTATTTTCCCTTAGGCCCCGTAACTTAGATATTTTGAAAGAAATAACACCTATAAGTATATTCAGACTTTTGAAAACATTAGTTAACCTTTTGTTGTACTCTCTACCCTGCAACAGTCAAAATGAAAAATAAATAAAAGAGAGTGAAAAAATGAATGTTGAAGGCTATGTTATAAATTTGGATTATTTTTTTCTGTATGAAAACAAAGTGTCAAAGGACAATATAACACCATGGAACTAAGAGCTCATATTTTGAGAAAAAAATTTGTTCTAATGACACATTTAAAAATGATTACTGGTTTAGAAAATTCATTTAAATATAATTTGACCACATTACCTCTTGGTTCGGTCATAATTATCTGCAAGTAATTTTATAAATAATTACTTTTAATGCTGTATTTTGCTATATATCATGAAGTAACTAAATTAAGATTTTAAATTATGCTGCTTTGGTATTTATAGTTAATCATATTTTAACTTCATGAGCAGCATTTAATTGAGAATTTGAGTACAAATTTAATAATAAAAAGCTGATTTGATTTGGCTTATTGTTGAAAGAGCTGTTCAATTTGACTGTTAATGAAATAATATAATATATTTAAAATAATGTCTCTCAAATGACTGATCCTAATAATTTTTATTTTATCTTTATCTGTTTTACCATGGTCTTTGCATTACAGACAGAGTTACTTCAATTCTCATATACTATGCAGAACAAATATTGTAAACATTTTCCAGGTTGACACATTAAAAATTAAAGCAGAAGATTATAATATTTTAATTATAAAACTGTAATTACATCTATACTACACATAGAAAAAGACTTTTTTTCTGTTGTCTTAGTGTTTAAAGGGATTTCGAAGTTTTTTTTTTTTTTGTTTAATTTCTGGGCCTTCGTTGTGTTTAGGGTTTATTCTAGACAGTGCTCAGGGGACTATGTTATGTGCAAAGAATTGAACTAATTTCAAAAAATGCCAGGCAAGTACTCTAACCCCGGAAATATCTTTCTGGTCCCTGGAAGCAGTTTAGCGGGTACAATTGATAGTCTGGAAAAGTGAAACTCTGAAGTATGAATCTGTGATCAGAATTACTGAAAAATGTAAACATTACAATCTGAAAATTAATAGTAGTACATTATTATAAGAATAAATTTCCTGAGAACTGTATTAAAATACATTAAATTGTATTAAAATTTATTAAAATGCATGTATTTATTAAAAATGGAGAAATAGCAAAGTAGAAATAAAATAGATAGAAGCCTAGATCCTAATATGAAATCTAATAATCATTAGGAATCTACATTGGTTGGCTTGGGACATGGAGCATCAGAAGATCTGAAAGATACTCTTGATTTTGCTTCTAATTTGCTGAAGAGATTTAGTAAAAGCAATTAACATTTGAGTGCCATTGTCTCCTTCTAATTTAAATGATATGCTATCTTTTCCACTAAGCATGATTTATTCCCTTAACTAAATTTCTTTCCTCGCATATAAAATCCCAAGACACATGTTCTTGTATCTTTCATCTTCTATTTCAAATGTGTTATACTTACTTATGAATGTGTCTATATATACACACTTCTGGAAAATGAACTTAAAAATAAGGTCTGCTTCTTCTCATCTTTTTTCCAAAACGACTAAGCAAATCACCTCTGAGAATTTTCAATAATCATTTACTTTATATGTAATTTGATTAATTATTTGAAATATTCAGCCATAGATTCTCTAGAACATACAACACACTTTAGTAGCCTACCAGGCTTATTTTTCTATTGAGTAATTTTCACATATGTCTTATTCTGTTGTGAATCAGAACATTTGTAAGAATTAGTGGACAAAGTATAGCATTTCTCGCTAATATTTAAATATTTATCTATGTTGAAACAACATTGTGAATATTTGATTCAATATAATTTTTTTAAAATTTAATTTTCCCTGTTTTTATAAATTTTCTTAGCGTAACTTTAGGAAAGAAATGAAAAATTACTCGTTTCACAAAATGCTTCATTTTATTAACCTGACATTGATTTTTGCTTACTAGAATTCTGTATGGTACAATAATCAATATTTTTAATTGACATATAAAGTGTGACAATGACCAGATTGGTATAGTAAATAGCTACACATGAAACACAGTTGATAAGTGTAGTCATTATTTATTTAGAATATGCAAATACTAGTATGTGAATAAATCAATGCAAAAGTTTTTTCAAAGTGCCTGTTTGGCTTACCACACAAGAAGAGAAAAAAAGAAAAGATTGCCACCATTCTGAAAGGCATAATTAATGAATAACAAAGCTTATCCGAGGTCATTAGAAACAATTAGCACCTTGTCTGCTACAGTAAACAGAACTCTGTTTTCAGTAAATGCTATTTCTTGCCAGCGTTAAAGAGAGGCTGGTACCTTAGGAAAAGATCAAGCAAGGGAAAGGTAACACTGAAGGAAAAAAAAAGTTGTGCCCTAGAACTTGACTCAACTGGGTGGTGAATAACCCTGATTAATTCACTTATTCATTCATTGTTTTTATAAATTGAATAAATTTGTTTAGATTGCTTTTAGATCAGGAATAAGGAAGATAATTATCAAAGAAAATCAAGAACGCATTATTTTTCTACTGTTAAGAAGTAATAAAATGGAATATTTAAGTAAAACATAAACTAAATATTAATAGATTAAAGGATTTTACACTATTCCAACTTTATAAGGGTATAGCTTAAATTTATTTTTGCATTCTGATATAACCTAAAAGACAATATTATACAGCAGAATGTAAGAAATAATGCTGTTAGGGAAAGAAACATATCTATTTTAATGCTTTTCCGTTTATTCTGATTTTTCCCAACAGATTAAAAAAAATAAAACTTACATTTTTGAAAAGCAGCTTGATTAAATATCACCCACGGGACAGTTGTATTCTTTCTGAATTTATATCTGCAACAAAGTGGACAGAATTTTAAAAATATATAAACAATATGCATTCATATCAGTTGATTAGTCAAGCCATTCCTTTTTTTCTTTCAACAATCCCTGTAAGAGAAATAAACCACTTTGCCATCTTTGCAAACAAGAGTGGGTGTTGGGAGGCAAAGAACCCTTTAGTATTTTAGATTCTCAACAAGGCTTGCTGCGAAAAGCTTAATAGCCTTCTGAGAGAACTGAGGTTGCATTTTGTACAACTGCAAATTTAAATCCAGGTCACAGAGATGTTAAATAGCAAATGACACATTTACTGTGCCACCCAGCTGCCTCCTCTAATGCACTAGGACTCCTCTGAACAAAGTCAGCATGACAATGTTAGACTGTGTGTAAGTGGTTTTGTTGATCAGGGTAACACTAAAAGACGAAATTCTGCCCACAATTAAAAAGCTACTTAGCTCAATTGCTAATTCACCCCTGAAGTGTCAAACAAATGACATGGCACTCTGAAGGAGCTCTAACCTTGCACCTCAGGAGTGAAAATTTTTCTAGCTGTTCAGTGAGTCAGACATAAGATTAAAATACCTCTAGAAAAGTCTCCCTATACTACTTGCTGAGGTCATAGGCTAATGTCACCGTGGTACTATAATTAATTTTTCGAAAATATGCTCTGCCTCAAGAAAAACTTGTTAAATTAAAACTTATAAGCTTGGCTGTATATGAAGAAATATGTTGATGAAATCTCCTTAGGCTATTTATTTTAGATCTCTACAAATTTCTTCAAAATTATCTGACTGGGGGCCAGACATACAATAGTACAGTACGTAAAGTGTTTGCCTTGCATGTAGCTGACCAAGTTTTGACCTCCAGCACCCCAGATGGTTCCCCAGCCTACCAATAGTGATCTCTAAATGCAGACCCCCAGAAAAAGCCCCGAACACCCCTCGGTATGGCCCAAACAAACAAAACTGGTATAACTTCCTGTTACAAATCAGACTCATATTACTGATGAATTACAAAGTGAAAATTGAGAGACAGATAATCTGGGAAGAACACATATTGAAGGCCTTCACTCCCGCCTTCACTGAGTCATGAAACTGGAATCCTAGAAGAAAACTTGGATTTCTACTAAAGGTGATGAAAAGGATGAACCTGATCATAGTTCTCACTTGTCAGACTATTATTTCTGAACTGTGACTGAGATAGCTTGTCTAGGCTCGTGGTTAAACATCAGTAAAACTGTTTCAGGGTACTACTGACCATGAGAATTGCTTGGGTACTCTGCACATATATCCCTTTGCTGATTTATCATATCTGACTTAGAGTCTGGGGCTGGAACAATAGCACAGCGGATAGGGCGTTTGCCTTGCACGCGGCCTACGAGGCCAAACTGGCCAACCTAGGTTTGATTCCTCTGCCCTACTCGAGAGCCTGGCAAGCTACCGAGAGTATCTCGCCTGCCCCTCAAAGCCTGACAAGCTACCTGTGACGTATTCGATATGCCAAACACAGTAACAAGTCTCACAATGGAGACTTACTGGGCCTGCTCAAGCAAATTGATGAACAACAGGAGGACAGTGCTACAGTGCTACAGACTTAGGGTCTGAGTTATAGAATTGTTCGAAAGATACTGATATTCACCCAGACTGGGAAAATATAATGTGATCCTGTTTATCTCAAAATAGACTCATTTTCTGAACTCTGTCCAACCAAAGTCACTTAATGTTTAAAAATTTGTAGAAATTATTAAAAAAAATGCACATTTATTTATATACACAGCATTATTTACTTTATTTATACTAAGATGTATTGATGAATGAATTATTTCACAAAAGAGAGATAAATCATAAATATTTTTAATTATCTTTAAAATAGGTGAAAGAATATTTTTTTTAAATATTTTTTACTAGAAGTAACCCCTGTGCATTGCCGGGTGTGACCCAAAAAGCAATATATGTATATCATGATCATGATCATCCGGTTGTTCGTTGATTTCCTCAAGCAGGAACCTTGAGTAATGTCTCCTTCTTCCTAGCCCTGAGATTTTAAAAGAGCCATTTCAATGCTCTCTCAGGATTAGGAAAACCAGACCCATCATTGTTACCCATCAATTTGGCATATTGAGTACGACACGGGAAGAAAAAAAATATATATATATCTATATATTTTAATTATAATTGAACATCCCAGGACACTAAATGATTCACTGCATTTTGGGAAAACACTCTATTCTAAGTAGCGCTAAGCTTTTATTTTTAACTGCAATGGAAATATGAAGTGGAGGGTAGGCAAGTATGTTCACTCATCTTTGGGTAATATTTGTCTGTACTTTATCCTCTCTGTGTGCAAAGTTGGAAGCTTAGTACTCGGATATTTATATATTTGTTCATCGCACACAATATTTATAGTCTTTTGGGGGAGGAAATTCATGTATATAAATATCTACGTTAAAACAAAAAGCATAAACCATGAAGGGGGAAAACTAATCAATTTAACTATATTGATATCTAAAAGTTCTGAGCATCAAAAGATACCATTTTGTTATAGTGAAAATACAAGAGAATGTAATAGAATATTTCCAGTGAATGCAGCTGACACAGATTAAGTTCTTGACTATTTCAGGGATTGTTGAATATAAATAATAAAAAAGACCATACAACAGATTAGAACTTTTGGCAGGTGTATGATCAAGTTATGAATGGAAATTGAATAGACAAAACAAGAAAAATATTGCTATAATTTGATAATCATCAGAAAAATGATTATTACAACTGTGACATAAAACAAACATCAATTTTCAAAATATCTTTGAAACTGGCTAAACAATATTAGACTATAAAGATGTGAAAATTATTGCACATTTTGTTTTGTTGTAATGTCAATTCTCACCTCTGCTGAGAACAAGCTTGTATTAGTAAATTAAGCTGGGGACATGCATACTCCAAGAAGAAATTTCATTTTTAAGCCTATGCCAAGAAAGCAATTAGGGCAGGTTACTTGGGCAAAAGGAGTGTTGAGGTGTAAATAACCCAGATCCATTTTTTTGTCTCTGATACCCTGTGAGTGCCTCACATTCAGATAACCTGAAGTCAGGTAAAGGAGATCCTTGGTGAATTTATTTTATATCACACTGTCATGGTGCAACAGGTGGTTGAGACCTGGAGGAACCCAATGAAAAAATCAGTATAATCCTTACTGACAGTCCATATCATAGATCGCCATAGATTAGAATCACCAAAAAGGCCATATAAATATCCATAAACATAAAACAACTCAACAAACTGTCCTGGGATAAAAATAGCCACATGCCAAAAATTGCAAATGGTAGTCATAATTTATCATCTAACTCATAAATATATTATGTGAGTAAAAGGATGCACAATAAATAAAGTTAGAAATGTAGTGAACTGATGAATGCAGATTGATGAGAACATTTCCCTGTCAGGAAGGGACAGGAAAACAGTTTTAGTTACTTACACTAAATATAATTGTGTGCAGTTTATCTGAGTTTCAAATGTATCTGGAGGGCCTATATTTTCTATGGTAGCCCCAATCCAGAGCCATATATGAGGCAATGTCAGTTGTCTGCATGAGCTGCACAAATTTTCCCCCAGTCCATATCTAAATTCCCCAATGTTTCTGTTGTTAGGATGTCTTTTTGTGGAAAGAAGTTATACTTCTTTACTTGGACAATGAGAACACAGGTGCTTGTTTTGTTATTCTTTATAGCATTCTGTATACTGAATTATCCCATAAATAATATTGAAAATATCTAACAAAATCAAACCTGAAACATGTCATCAGGAAGAGCTTCTGATAAAGTACTTTTGAAAGTTAGATGAGATAACTCAAAACCTGCTAAGGAACTCACAGATGTTCAAAATGTTGAACTATGAATACGATAGAAAGAAAAGGCCAGTATACTCTCAACAAAGGAAATATTAAGAGCGTGAAGGAATTTAAGTGCTGGAGCAATAGTACAGCTCTAGGGCATTTGCCTTCCGCTCAGCTGACCGGCTGAGCTGGGTTCAATTCCTCTGCCCCTCTCAGAAAGCCCAGCAAGCCACTGAGAGTATCTCACCTGCAAGGGAAAGCCTGGCAAGCTACCCGTGACACATTCAATATGCCAAACACAGTAACAACAAGTCTCACGATGGAGAGTTACTGGGCCCGCTTGGGCAAATAGATGAACAACAGGAGGACAGTGACAGTGACAGTATATTATGGGGATAAAATTATAATAATGAAAATAATCCTTTCAATAACAATGATCAAAGAAAAACACGATATTACATTAGTTTGAAATATTTTTTTCACAAGTGCTATGTGCAAAATATTTTGATTTTTGTATTTTTATTTAGTTTAATATCATCAAAATTCTAATATAAGTACTATAATTATCTCTCTTAAACATGGACTATAAATATATTAGCTAATTTATGCTAGCATACACAGTAAATTGCAGAGGCAGATTTTGGTTTTAATACACACTTATAACTTTATGCTTACTCATGTTAAGTAAAGTATTGAGTATTGAAATACACACCTGCTGTGCTCTAAGATTGCTGTTTCTCTTACTTGCTTTATACACTACATTATTTTATCCCTGAAACTATCTTAGAATTTAGATATTCCCCAATTTTATAAAAATGTGTATCATTTGCCAGATAATGGCTTGCTGAAAAATAGCAATTTTGGTGTTTTAAACCAGTGTTCTAGTTTCAGAACAATTAACTAGTAGGTTGATTGACCTAGATAGTAATAGATGTAGGGGAAAAGAAAAATAAGGGAAAACATTTCCTGGAGTTAAATGTTGCTAATAAAATCTTGAATGAAAGATTATATTTTCTTATGTCAGCATTTTCTTGTTGTAAGACCTATAGATGTGGCCATTGAATGTTTTTGATTAGCAGACTAAATTGTCATATCTATACTTCAAAAAGACTAACATTAAAATATAATTTTCAGATGGCAGTTCGTTGCCAGATATTTGATTTGGTGAAGTTTGTCACTGCCCATAATTCACTGTACCTGCTTCAAAACTTAATGGCATTTCATATACGATAATCACTCAATATTCCCACTGACAGAGAATAATTGCTATTTTTTGGACACAATGGAAGTGCTTAGGAGTTACTCTTGGCCTTTGTAGGGCTCAGAGGCCATATTCAAACCCAGGAACTGAACTTGGTTTAGCCAAATGCAAGGTAAACACAATGCCCTGCCCATAGTACTGTATCAATACAACTTGTTAATTGCCTCTTGCACATATAAGTGAACAAATTAATGAATGTTTTATATAATGCAAACTAACCATTACGTCAACATGTTACTTAAAACTTGACAAGCTATCCCGAGGGCTAGAGTGGTGGGTGTTAGCCATTTCCCTTCACATACAGTGTATCCTGGTTTGATCCGGGTTTGATTTTACCACATGTTCTCCCCGTAGTCACTGCCTGGAGTAATCCCCAAGTGCATAGCTAAGAGTAAAAGTAAAGTAAAGTAAAGACCCTCCCGTTGATCATCGATTTGCTCGAGCGGGCCCAGTAACGTCTCCATTGGAGACTTTGTTGTTCCTGTGTTTGGCATATCAAATACGTCACGGGTAGCTTGCCAGGCTCTGCCGTGCGGGCGAGATACTCTCGGTAGCTTGCCAGGCTCTCCGAGAGGGGCGGAGGAATCGAACTCGGGTCGGCCATGTTGGCTGCATGCAAGGCAAATGCCCTACTGCTGTGCTATTGCTCCAGCCCAGCTAAGAGTAAATTCTGAAAAATGTGACATGTGATCCAATCACCCCCAAAATATATGAACCAATAAAATAAAATTTAAATATTATGACATTGGAATATCAACAAAGGGTCAGAGATCCCAAGACTTTCTATGTCTCCCTCTGTTAGTGATGCTTAGTATTCTCAAACTAGATGACTCCTGAAATTCCTTGTTACATTATAGTTATGAAACATTTAGAGTATTTTGTATTTTTGAGCATTTGCAAAGTAAAAGTCATACTCAGTAGCAGATAATTGGAATATTGCAGTGTTAATATAGTAGCAATATTTTTTTTCTTTTCCTATTTTGTATTGAATTACTGTGAGATACACAGTTACAAAGATTTTGTTATGGTTAGGTTCAGTCATTCAATGTCCCAACACCCTTCCCTTCAGCAGTGTCCATTTCCCACTACTGTTGTGCTGGGTCCCTCTTGCCACTCCCCACTCCCTCTCCAGGCAGCCTGCCTGTATGACAGGCAAAAATAAATGTTATTTCTTCTCTGCTCTCTCTCTCTCTCTCTCTCTCTCTCTCTCTCTCTCTCTCTCGGCATTATGGTTGTTTAATAGCAATATTTCTTATCTAATTTCACAATGTGCAGTGTGCAGTAGAAGAACAGAGGTCGTTCTCGAGATTCTTTCATTTTTAACAGTCTTGCTTTGAATTTTAAATGTGTTTAAATATATAGGCAGTTGATTCCCAATTAGTATACTGTATTTGACTCTATTCAATAGAAAAAGTAGTTACATGAATATGGACTGAAAATAATATTTGTGGGTATATTCAAAACATGTGTTGTACCTCCAGTACCCAACCACCATCATGCTTCAGACCACAGTCCACACAGTTGGGTCGAGCTTCATGCATGAGTGAAGTCTCACAGAACCCAGGTAATGTGGAACTTTGTGACCTTAGACTCTGGGCTCAAAGGGACCTGGAAGCAGAGGTCCTCTACCTGCTTCCCCCAGTCTCTGGTGACCCAGGGATCAGACCCATAAGCCACCTCCTGCCAGCACCAGATAATCTCCTCATCAGCCACCCTCCAGAACTCACAGCTGCTTCTCCTGAAAGGGAGCATAAAAGAAGGGCCCCATAACCATGCCACCGGACTCCACACCAGGCTGTTTTCACTTGGGGTGCCCCAGAGATCAGGGGTGAGAGCCCTCCCCGCCCCAAGGGACTCAGCCCTGGTAGCCGACCTCCACTACCCAACCACTGCCACACTCCTGGCTGCTTTCAACAGGCTTGGGCTGAGTTTCACATGTAAGTGAACATATTCCTGGACCACATGGCACAATACATCATAAGACACTCCTTACCCATTTTCCATAATTATCACACCATATTTGATGGGGTTCAGACAGTAGGCAACACATCATAAAGGGATATATATATATGAGTTCAACAAGCTATTGAGAGTATCCTGCCCACAGGACAGAGCCTGGAAAGCTACCCGTGGCATATTTAATATGCCCAAAACAGTAACAATAACAGCCTGGCCTCATTTCCCGGACCTTAAAAGAGCTTCCAATACGGCAGCATTGGGAAAAATGAGTAATGAGAGGCTGCTAAAATTGCAAGGCTGGGACGAATGGAGATGTTACTGGCACCCGCTCCCTTAAATCTATGAACAACAAGATGACAGTGATAGAGTGATTCAATGACAAGATAATATTGAAGTATATATTTGGATTGATTGTATGTATTTATTTATATGACTATTCATTCTACAATGTAAAATATTCTACAATTATTCTACAATTATTTAACCATTTTTGACTCTCTTTGGGAGTTTTTATAATTTTAAAAAGTTCATTTATAAAGAGCCAACTAATGTTTTATAGAATGTTCTTGGAATAGGATTTAGGTTGCTTACATGCAAGGCAAGTACTTTACCCGCATACTATCTCTATAAATAAACATTCTTTTTAATATTCACAGACTGAGAATATTCTAAAGAAAATGTTTTATAAAAAAATGTACATTTGTGGGTGAGCAAGATTTGTTTTAATTAGCAGTATTTTTTAGAATGCTGCTTGTGATTCCCAATGGATGTTTAGAAATCACATTTCAGGATTTTCAATCCTGAAATTCCATTAATCTCTATCACTTCAATGTAGTCTGTTGCAACTCTTATTTTAAAATGCAAACTTTCAGTCCCAGATGATTTGTACAACAGTATTTTCAAAAGCAGTTTCTACATTTAAAATTATGCGATGAAAATAAGAAAAGGCATATTATTGTGTATAGTGCAACAAATGCTTGAATTCATTTGCAGATACATTTCAAAGTATCTCTTTAGATGCATAGTTATATAGGTGTAATGGGACTATTTTCATTAATAATCATAATCTTTTAAATGGGACTATCTTCATTAATAATCATAATCTAATCATAATAATCATAATCAATCATTAAATATATTTACTGTAAACCGTTATTTAAAGATTAAAGAAATATTACATACTATTTTTAAAATCATGCTCTTTGTAACAACTGCTAAGACTTAGATAAATCTTTTTTGAAACACCTAGAGAGTTGAATATATTTTAAAATATATTAACAATTCAATTTGGAAAATAATATTTAAATTTTTCACATTAAAATTAACTTAGAAATATAAATTAATCATAAGAAATTATAAAAGTGTTATAAATATTTACTAAACTATGTTTGCTTTTTGGTTTTTAAACAATTTTATTAGTAATCTGTGATAGACGGTATCATTAGTATATCATGAACATAATTGTGAAATGCCACACCCATCAACACAATGAA
Organism: Sorex fumeus; assembly: GCF_029834395.1. Lineage (NCBI taxonomy): Eukaryota > Metazoa > Chordata > Mammalia > Eulipotyphla > Soricidae > Sorex > Sorex fumeus. Next base: position 24,096,343 of record NW_026606092.1, read on the forward strand.
CACACAAGATGGTTTGTCATGAACAGAATTCTACAACCATATTCATAAACACAGATTAGTTTAGATTTCAATTATACTTTGAGTTATACTTAGAATTTCTCTGTTGACTGCTGCTTAACTGAACATGATTAATGACAATATTGAACTGTTTTGAGTACGTAGGCAACAGGGTAAACTTCATTTTGAAAGTACTATACCATTTATCACTTAAGTTTACTTTTAATTATTGCACTTAAGTATATTCCTTGAATGTATGAGTTTGAATCCTGTCAGAGGACATACCTATTTTATGCACACAAAGAGCGGTGGTGGAAAAGTAATTTAGGAGGATAAACTGAGTGGAGCAGGATCAGGTAGGTGGTGTTCTTGGACACTATGCAGTTCTGACAAGTTAAAGTCAGGGAAGATAGGAAGGGAATTGCTCTTGCATTGTGTTCTCAACTGAGCCATTGGATCAGCACACATGTAGGTTGTTCATGACAATCCACTGTGTACAGAAACAGCTGGCAGGCATCTCCTCTCTGTGTGAAGATTGTGGTCGAGCCTGTTTAGTGAGTCTACTGATAACCATGATGAGAAAATCTGCTGGTATCCTAACATAATATTCTCCTTTTGCGATAATTGAGGTTGCCTCATATTGGAAGGAAACAGGAGGAATTTGTTCATTTCCAGATTATGTTTTATGATTCAGTCTTAGACCAAGCCTTTCGATCCAATATAAATAAGATTTATGTTATAGGTAAAATTAATGTATTGTTTTCAAACTTTAAGATGGAAACCCTGTGAATAATAGGAAAAAACTTATAATTGAGTTTAAGATGATATTTTAGTAATGAGTAAAGTAAGGTAGCCATTCTTGTTAAGATCATTAAAATGAGTGACGGAGATACTTTAATTGTGCTTTACATGCTTTTGTTTTAATAAATTTAAGCTATTTAAGTCAACTGTGTCATAGAGTACTATGTATGTAACTAAAAGTATCAGTTAAAATAAAATAATTCTTTGGCAATAATTATTAAATTCAAATGTTCAAAATCATAACATGTCCTGAGAGTTAGGGCGCAATTGTAGGGTATGCAATTTTTGTAGTTAATCATCTTTCATCTATGCATAGGATGTCTTTTTTAGGCAAATGCATTTATTGAGACTCTGGGATTCCACATATCAAAAAACTACTGCAGTGCATTATCCTTACTCATCAGTGTCTTGCTCATTAAACTACATTAGAATGCATGTATAATAGATAACTGTGAAAATAGGGACCCTAGATATAAGACAAAATATAACATAATGGCTGTAGCAACTAAGATGGATAATAGTATGGGAAACATATATTCAAAGAAATAATGTCCTATTCAAAAATTTACATAGTTATCTAACAACAGCCATTTTTGAAATTAGCAGAAAGAAAAATGTACCTGAAATAGAATAAATCTAAATCAGTGACTGGATATAGTTTACTGGCATTATAAAATATATTAAAATAAATCACATACCCAAACAAATAATAAAACATTTTCAAACAAATTTACACTTAACAGACAAGTGACAAACCATGAAATCAATATGTGGACTTAAAAAGTGGACATGTTATGATATCCATTTTATTGTGTATTATAACTATTTTGTATATACATAGATCACTGTATATCACTGTCCTCCCGTTGTTCATCGATTTGCTGGAGCGGGCCAAGTAACGTCTCTATTGTGACAATTGTTACTGTGTTTGGCGTATTGAATACATAATGGGTAACTTGCCAGGCTTTGCCGTGCAGGCAAGATACTCTTGGTAGCTTACTGGGCTTTCCAAGAAGGGCAGAGGGATTGAACCCGGATCAGCCATGTTGGCTGCTTGCAAGGCAAATGCCCTACCCGCTGTGCTATCGCTCCAGCCCTATACATATATATTGTATCTATATTGTATATATACACATAATGTATATATTGAATATATGTTGTATATTATATTGTGTATATATTCCATTACGTATATAACTATTTGTGTGCATATACATGCCCGTGTGTACTAGAAGCAGAAGAAAGGACATGATAGATTCCTCAGAATTTGGAATCTAAAAGGTGCCACAAATCCTCTGCCTATTCTCCCAACTTCTTTCCATATCTCTTTTGTTGTCTTTGTATTCCAAGATACTCTCCATTGTAGTACTTTTCGATTATAGGTGAACAATGCCTCTGAAGTTTGTTGAACGGTAAACCTCTCCTTCTAACCTCCTTCTAGCAATATGTCATTGTCACCTTTAGTGAATTTACTCTGATGCAGATATATAAAGATGATGCCTATTAATATCTTTCCTATATTTCATAGAGAAATGTAATAATATTTCAGTATGACAGAATTATACCTTTGGTTATAGTAGAAGAAAAACGGATTGGAAAACTTTATAATCGTCGCCATCCCTTGGTGATTTTCAATGCTATGGAGTTTTAATGAGCAATAACTTAAGGAGCTAATGCAGGTTGAATATATATCTAACGAACTCAGAGAGTTTTTACTGGGCTAATGGTCTATCATACCTGCTATTTGGTAATTTAAATATGAAACTATTATTACCTACATAAAAAATAGTACTTCAGAAAGCAAACTCTTAAACAGGTCAGAACCCTAATGTTTATCCATTTATTTTACTTAGCAGGGGGTTTAAAACTGAAATGCTACTTTAAAAAGATTTCTGATAGTGAGATGCAAATTGTAACCATTTTATGAAATTGAAGCTCAAGACCCATTATAATAACACTTTGGCTGTAAACAGATTTTGGTATCATAAGTACTTGGAATCAATATGACAAAAACATAGGTTAATTAGAGGTTAGATTACTTTTTAAATGTCTATTTTTAACATGATATCCTCCCAAATAAGTAAAAATTCAAATCTGGTATAGTATTTAGGCTACTGTGATCCCCTACTAGTTTTCATTATTAGACTACAAACTATGCATTAAAAATCTAATGCTTATGAAAACGTATGGAATCTAAGTTTATCTGCTTTCCATTAGTTTCTGCATCTAACTGATAACCTTCAGTGTTAAAACTAGGTTGTTAAATTCAATAAAGCAATTGCAGGGCCTGGGGATATAGTACAGAGGTTAAGGTGCTTGACTTGCCTGTGGCTGACATGGGGTTAATCCCGGGCACTGCATATGATCCTCCAGTTATTGCTAGAGGTGACCCTGAATCTAAGTCAGGAGTAGTCCCTAAATACTACCAGGTGTCACTCTAGAAACAAAGGAGAGGGAAAGAAAGACAGAAGAATGGGGAAATAGTGGAAGGATGTCTATGATATACTGCAATGCAATTGTACCAAGTCCTTAAACTCCTGAATTAGTTGGTCCCTACTGCTCTGAATCATCATCCTCTAATATATAGGGACCAAAAAAGTCATCTCTGTATTGAACATAGAATGGTATTTTATTACCAGCATCTAATCCTTTCTACAATCAGATTATTCACAGCAAAATACATAGTCTTCCAAAAAGCTGTTTTTTTTTTATACTTAGGGATACAGTGGTAGTGTAAGAGAGGAAAAGTAATTTCTTCTGATTCTGACTGCATTTCTGTAAACCCAAGTTTCATTATTAAAATGACTATCTCAAACAACTATCTCAAATTATCTCAAACAACCTCTCATTGTGACCTCTCATTGTCTAGTTCTCATTCTCAGAGAACCCAGCAGGCTACTGAGAGTATCCTGCCCGCATATATACCTGACTGGGAACACCTGTAAAGGTGATTAGAGGCTCCCCCAAAACCCTCCATCTCTCTTGTGAGCCCAACAAGCTACCAAGAGTATCCCGCCTGCACGACTGAGCCTGGCAAGCTACCCTTGGCATACTCGATATGCCAAAAACAGTAACAATGATGGTCCTCATTCCCCTGACCCTGAAAGAGATTCAATATGCCATCAGGCTATACTAGCATGTGACAGGGACAAATGGAGATGTTACTGGTGCCCACCCAACCAAATCGATTAACAATGGCATGGTAGTGATAGTGATAGTGATCTCAAACAAGAGAAGAATTAAATTTTGTTTTTGCATAGAAACCCAAAGATTTGTCCCAACTAATTAAGAACAAACCAATAGTCATTCTACCTATTTTACAAGAAAACAAAATTACAACCATTTTTGCTCAGGAATTAGTTCTGGATCTGCACTCAGGAATTACTCAGGGGACCAGATGGGGTGCCATGGATCGAATGTGGGTTTGCCACATGCAAGGTAAACACTAACTTCTAACCTCTCTCCAGCCCTGGAAACAATAATAGTTTGAATTATTGACAATGCAAATGTATTTTACTTAGAGATAGTAAATTAGTAACACAGTAGCAGGGTTAATTTACAAAGACTTCTTGATTTTAATAACCCTCTCCAGTGATAAAACATCTTTCTACCTTTTAGAACAGGGAAAAGATATTTCATATGGGAGATACACTCTTCTTTACAGCATAAAGGAACGTCAAATTGTACTTCTTGTTTCTGGTGTTTCTTATTTCTTTTTGGAGGGTAAGATTATGGGAGCTTGTATGGTCCATACCAAGTGATGTTCAGGGCCTACTTCCAATTTGTGTTCAGGAATCCTGTCTGGTGGGTCTGAAAAGACCAGCTGGAATTGGTCACCTACAGGATAGCATCTTAACCCCTGTGTTATCTTTCAACCCCTCTTGATGTTTCTTAAGTAATTTTATTTCAAAGGAATAGTGTGCTAAATTTTGTGATGAACCCCAACAATGAAAACTGAACCTCATCAATGAAAACTGCTGGGGGAACTAATACTACACAATCTTATTTATGGACATTGATATATGCCACTTTTTAATAAACTGTAAGTGATAGAATTGTAGCTTTGGTGTCTTTTACAAGGTGGAAAGAGAAAGGCCATACTTGCACCAAAGCAAACTCCTAAAGATAACGTTTTTGTCAGATCATCAGTTGATTTTCAGGGATAATAATTCTGTGCCAAAACAGTAGAAATGAAATTAAACATGGAAAACCAGGAGTCAACTAATTTTAGAGAGATGAAGTAGAGACCTGATGTATAAAAAAAAAAGGTTGACTTCAAGTGACTATAATCCTTTATAAAAAAAAAACTAAGGAACTACACATATAAATATAAATTCATTAAACCAAAACATCACCTAAGCAGCCTGTTATTCTGACATTAAATAAAAGTGTGTGAGAGGGTAACATTATACATCAAAAGCAAATCAATGTGTATTTTAATTGAAAATTTTCACTTCATAGACTGAGTGTTTTTCTAATAGATCATTTGCAAACATCTGGTAGAGCTCATCCTGGAGAAGTTATTGTGTTAGTTGCTGGGTGAGAGATAGATAGGGGTAAAGAGGTTAAATGCCATGCTTTAATTACCTTTATCATTCTTATTTAGAAATTAAAATTGATGACTATTTCAGAAAGATATTGACATCCATTGATTAGCTAAGTTATATTACAAATCCTGAATCCTAAAATTGCCATTCCATTAGTCAGTACACAGAACACAATAAACTTTTCAATTCTATACAATTATATTAGATTAAAATCAAATGCATATTTGACACTGTAAGGCATACTGTTCTAAGTTTGCCTATGGTAATATATGCAATGAAATATTAATAGGAGAAAAACAAAATATAAATATATATGTTTGAGCATCCCAGGAAGTTATAGCATGGAAACATTACCCTGAGGGGTGGTAATATGTCCATATATATATATCACTTATCACTTAATCACTTAATCTATATATATATATTCTGAATGAAGATTAAATGGGTAAGGATCTTCAAAGGAGTGAGGAGGGTAGTTTGTAGGACGTTGAAAAGAGTACTTTATTGACGAAACTTTGGCAGAGATTAAGAAACCCAGTGAGGACATTGATCAATTATGCTTATTAACTTTCTCATAGTCTGCCTTGCCTCACTCACATTCTAGTAGTGATCTTTGTTATTTCTTTTAGTGACAGAGATGCTCTAGATAATTTTTTAAAAATTTGTTTTATTAAATAATATAATTTGAAAAATATATATATAGTTGAATTTTAGCCATTTAATATTTCAGCACCAATCTCATCACCAGTGTCAACTTCCCTCCAACAGCATTCCCATACTCCCTCCCTTTCCTGCCTGTCAACTTGACAGGCACATTACAAGGTTTCAGTGGTTGCAGATTATTTCTGTCTTGTTTTGTCTGTGTTTTGGATATATAGCTGTGCCACTGACCCATATTACCAGTGTAACTCAAGCTCTGTTGCCTCATCATCCACTAGTTCCCATTCTCTTCTTCCCCTCTCAATGTCTTTCCTTCTCTGTCCTTTTCTCTAAACACTAAGGTAGAGGATAGTTAAGGCATGGAACTCTTGCAACTCTTGCTGCATTTCCTCATCCAGTTATTCTATATACTACACATTAGTGGGATTTTCCTGTGTTTCCCGTTCTTTTTCTAACTACACTAAACATCATATGTTCCAATTCCAACCAGGTGCAGCAAATTGCATGATTTCATCATTCTCTTGTTGCTTCATTATATAGGTGCGCGTGTGTGTGTATAATCACTATCACTGTCCTCCCGTTGTTCATCAATTTGCTCGAGCGGGCCCGGTAACGTCTCCATTGAAGAATTTGTTGTTACTGTGTTTGGCATATCAAATACATCACGGGTAGCTTGCCAGGCTCTGCCATGTGGGCGAGATACTCTTGGTAGCTTGCCCGGCTCTCCGAGAGGGGTGAAGGAATCGAACTCGGGTCGGTCATGTTGGCTGCATGCAAGGCAAATGCCCTACTGCTGTGCTATCGCTCCAGCCCGTGTGTATAATATGTATGTATATATATATATATATATATATATTTAATAAGTTAAGGGGAGATAAAAGAAAAATTTTTCTTAGTCTTCTGTTTCTTAAAAGTAATACATCTAACAACTAACAAGGAAGATAGCTCAGAAGGTGAGTTTAGGGGATAGAGCAAAAGGTTACGTGGACTCAATCTGTTGTAACCCATGACTCCCCAAAAGCCTTGAGTGACACTGGAGCACTAAGGTGGGATTAGCTCCTGAGTACTTCAGAGTTTGACACCCAAATCAGACAACCATACCCACATCAGGCTAAAATAATAAAATAAAATAAAATAACATACAAATAAAATAATATGCTCAAGAGACTTTTTTGGCTTGACAAAATTTGTTAACGACAACATAGTAGTTCATTATTTAAAATGAATTATTGTTGGGAAAGAAGCGATGGTACTATGGGTAGGGCTCTTGCTTACTTACTGCTGACACAGGTTTAATCCCTGAAATCATATGTGGTTCCCCAAGCACCACTAGGAGTGATCCCTGAGTGCAGAATCAGGAGTAAATCCTGAACACTGCTGGGTGTGGTTCCCACACAAAAGAACAATATTTTTTTTTAAAATAGCTCTTATGACAAAATTTCTTTCCTCCAATTCTTTTGTTCAGATTTCTATTATTGAAGTTGTTACAGCTTCCACCATCTCCAGCCATTCTCAACTCCTGAAGCCTTAGCCTAGAAAGCTGCTTCCTATTATTTCTAATGAAGAAGTTACTGTTCTGAAGCCCTCAGTTTACCATCTTCCCTAGGACACCAGAAAATAGATCAAAACCACTGCTTCAAGCTTTCCAGTCATGTACATCTGGGTACCGTGCATCTCTTATGCCAGTTTCCTTACAACTGGCTGAACTCCTTGTGAATGTTGACCTGAATGGCTTGTATTAGCAATATCCCTTATATACACTGGCAAACAATACTCTAGTGACTTCTTGGCTTTATAAATGCTTTTTTTTTTAACAGACTTTATCAGTGATTTTTGACTCTTTGGTGAAATTCATCAGACATAACATTTTACAGCAGAATAAACTTAATGTTGTTTGTTGTCCCTAGTTCTGAAATGGTGAATCCGTTTATCTGGGTTAACAGGAATAGAAACTCTACTTTGCCAGGCTATTGCAGCTATGTTTTTAAACAGTGGCCGTAATATTATCATTCTAAAACATGTGTGCAGAAACTGACTGTGTAAAATCCTGCATCAGGAAATCAGATTTGGACATGGATTCAAGTTATTTTTTGTAGTCTTAACACTGAAATGCATTGATTCATATCAAAGTCTATTACTGTGTCTCTGGCTACCCGAATGACCTTGGATAAGTAACTTTATCTTAGCAGATGAGGTTTCTCCATCTATAATATGAGGGATTGGGAGAGATCATCCCTGAGGTCTTTTTTCAGTTCTTAAATTCTGTGTCTCTTAGTTCCTCTCTAAGGAATTTTAACACTGAAAACTGCTGCCATTTCACATCCTACTCTCTTTGCAAACGAGAGATTTTCAATTCCCAGTGATGAAATAAATCTGCATACACAATTGTATTTTATTACACTACGATAAAAATTGTGAAAAAATATATTGATATGTATATATAATTTTTCAAACTCTACTAACATAACCATATTTAGTTGAATTATGTATAGAAGTCAGAAAAAGTATATTTTCCCATAATTCTTTTCCCCAACTGTCTGATTCCAATTTTAAAGTAGCATATTATTAAGAAAATACAGCAGCTTTTCTCTATTTTTGAAGCCCTCTGTTCATAATTGTCAGCATCTCAGCACATATACTATCATCCACTTCAGTTGATATTTGTGAAGTCATTGGGTTTATGCAATTTCAATCACTAATGTGACATTGCAGAACTGACCCATGGGGAAAAAACATAATGCCTTGAGCAATCTTACAGCTTCTCACAAAAGGCAGATCCAAAGTAAAGTAGTTGGAAGCTGGGACAATAGTTCAGCGGGTAGGGAGTTTTTCTTGCATGCAGCCGGATTGGATTTGATCCTGAGCATCCTGTATGATCCACGAACACCACGGGGAGTGATTCCTGAGCACAGAGCCAGGAGTAACCCCTGAGCATCACCGGGCATGACCCGAAAAGAAAACAAAAAAGTGAGTTGGTTGTAATTTAATACTAAATTTAAAACTATTTTGGAAAACACCTTTCTGAACTTTGCCCTGACATATCTGGTCATTATTTTGTTCATATACATATTATGAGATATTATGCAAATTATTCTCTGTGACTTATCTTTTTACTGTCACATACTACAAGTGAGGAAAGATACATTTCATGTATTATGATTTATGTGTGTTAAGACATTCATTTGGTTTTGGCTTTGTGCCATACCCAGTGATGCTCAGGGATTACTCATGACTCTTACAGGCTAACTCATGGCAGGCTTTGGGAAACTCTATGAGGTACCAAGGATTGAACTAGTGTTGGTCATGTCTCTAGCAAGCACTTTAACCCTTGTCACCCAGTCTTAAGATACCCTTTCATTTTTTTGTGTGTGTCTGTTTTTGTTTTTGAGAGACATTCATCACATTCAGTGTTAACTAAGGCTTGCTTCTGATTCTCTCTTCAGTAATCATTCCTGGTGAGACCAGGGGAAACGTCCATATAAGGTGTTGTAGATTGAACCCAGGTCAGCCACAGATAAGGAAAATAGTCCACTCAGTATTTTTCTCCAACCCAATATATACTTTCTTATAATAAGGCTCTATTTGCTCCTTGCCTCTAGAAATATAATGCAAAAAATGTAATCATGGATTTAATCCAGTAGTCTAGTTAACTATTTTATTTGGCTTGATTACTAAAATGTACCTTTTGTCACATCTTCTGTATAACCATAGCATTCGCAAATAACAAGGTATTTTTTCCTTTAAATTATTCTTATGTAATTTTCTTTATTAAATATAATAGCTTGTTTAGAATTGAACTTAAAGTGACTAGGCCATTTTTACATTGAATTCTACAAGTCAATTAACTATAATTTTCCCTTCAAAACAATGTCTATTCTTTGCTTGTGTACATGATTTCAATGATTAAATAATATAATTTTGCTTTATTATGTGATTTAGTATTGCCATTTAAGTTTGATTCCATATTTTACTAATTTTTTTCTACTTCATTGTTGAGGGCTAATATGATGATTATATGTTTATAATGGTAGATATTCATTTCTGCCTTATTTTGTTAAAGCATAACATATAAATATTATTATGTTAATATAGGCATAGGTAAAGGTAAAGGTAAAGGCCCTCCCGTTGATTGTCGATTTGCTCGAGCGGGCCCAGTAACGTCTCCATTGGAGACTTTTTTGTTACTGTGTCTGGCATATCGAATACTCTCGGTAGCTTGCTGGGCTCTCCGAGAGGGGCGGAGGAATCGAACTCGGGTCAGCCATGTTGGCCGCTTGTAAGGCGAACGCCCTACCTGCTGTGCTATCGCTCCAGCCCTAATATAGGGCAGCAATAGGCCCTAATATATCCACAGCAGGTCTCCAAGGTGAACAGTCTCTGGCATGTTGGAACAATATAGGCATATTTTGACATAATTTTTGATAAAACTTAAAATTTTTAATAAACCTCTAGCTTTAACAATAATGCCTGTTTGCATGTAATATACTATAGTTTAAGGGCCACAGACAGCTCTGCTCAGGGCTTATTCATATCTCTAGTTCAGTGCTCAAGGGTCACTGATTGGGACTCAGGTGTCCATATGTGGTGCTAGAGATCTTTGGCTATATACAAAGAAAATACCTTAAACTTTGTCCTATATTTCTGACCTCCCAATAATATACATTATGTCTAAGCTTAATATAAAAACACTTTATAATCTTCTTATTAACTACATCACATATTTTTGTTCATATTTTTAACGTGTGTTTAATCTCTATCCTTTAATATGTCTCCTGATAACTTGATTTTTATTTTAATGTAGTTCACTATCTTTGTCATTGAATAGTTTTCTCTCATATTAATTTTTATTACATCAAGAGTTTGGATTTATTTTTTTTGATATTGTTTTGTTTGGGGGGCCACACCCAACAATGATCTAGGGTTACTCCTGGTTCTGTATTCAGAAATCCCTCCTGATGGTGCTTGGGGTATCATATATGATGCTAAGTATCTAAGCCAAGTCAGCTGTGTCCATGCAAGCTTTTTCCATCCTGCATTCTGGCCTTATAGAGTTACTTTTATATTCTAAACTTTGCATATTGATGTTTCATGTAAAATATGTCATTGCAAATATTTTCTTGATATAATTTTAATTAAAATAATTTAAAAACTATATCAAATATAATAATTAAAAATAATTAAAAATAATGTCAAATTAAAAATAAATAAAATTATATCAAATTTTGTAGTTTATGTATGTGACTTATTTGTCATCTCATAAGTTTTGAAATGCCCACCAGATTTACCAATGTGAAATGTCACATAATTGAAATTTCTTTCCAAGTAATAAAAATGATAAAATAACATATTAGTACTGTTTATAATTAAGAATTTGTTTTTTAAATATCTCTTTAAAAATTATTTACAATATATTATTGTGTAAAAATAACATTTAATACTTGTAAAGATTACATTGCATTTGTTAAGATATGCTGATGTTTACTTTTAATTATCCTAAAATGTCTTTATTTTCCTTTGTCTGCAATATCACATAATATTATATGTTCTCCACATACTTATATCTTTTTTGTCCTTTTTGTGCTAAATAAATTATATGCATTTTATTATTATTTCTTATTGGTGGCATCACCACAATTAAAACATTTTTAGGACAGATTCTACTATGCCAGTTGTCTTAAAGCAATAATCTTTTTTACTTTCTTAAGTGCACTTTTGAAAGAATATGTTATGTATTCTTTCATCAATAGGTAATCTGAATTTTCTCTAATCTTCACAATTTTTTAGTTAATACATTTTTATTTGGTTGGTTCAATCAGTGTGTCAAAAGATGAAATTCTTTATGCCTTCTTTAGCTTTACCTAAGTTTCTGGGATCTATCAATTGATGTATTTTATCAGTTATGAAAATTTATGAGTCATTTATCCTTAATCATAATGCTTCAAATCAATTATCTATTTCTGAAAATTCAATTAGACTTACTTCACCATCACTCAAGGCTTAATTGTTATTATATGCTATAATTTTTCATTCATTTTAGTTATAGTTATTATAATTCCTATGGATTTATTTTTTAGTTAGGAAATTCTTCTAACACTCATCTGCCATCTGGCTTTACATTTCAAGAACATTATTATTTATTGATCTCTCAGATTGTGTTCAGTTAATCCAGGGTCCCTTCCCAATGATTTTAAGCCAACCTGGTGGTGGATCAGTGATAGGAATAGAAATATGATACTACTTGTTTGCATTATGAGAACCTCCAGAGTTGCTCCTGATAATGCTCAGGGGTCCAACAGGGTTCTACTTAGTCATATGTGGAGGAAACATATGATGTTAAGGAGTGCACTGGGGTAAACTTAATGAAAGGCTTATGCCTTAACCCCATACAATCTTTCTGTTGCCATAATAGCAACATTAAATGTTTTTATATCTAGAAAGTTAGGTACTTATTTTTATAGTTAATTGGATTTTGTTTATTTTTATTCCCTTGCTTATAATATCCATTCATATAAACCTTTACACATTTTTCTCAGATAATTCTATTACCTGAAATCTTGACATATCTGATTAATGTCTTTTTTGCTTTGGTTGACTCTTTTTTTTAGAGCAATTTGCTTTGTTGTGAGTTTATTTAAATTGTTTACTTACACTATCATATTACTTAAAAGTACTCTGCGGGAACTTTTTTGTGACTTAAGCTGAAAAATTTTAGTTCATTATCTATGTTTAGCATAAAATATGTTAATGCTGCCCTTAAATCAGGGGAATAATTGGTCTATTTATGAAGTCATCTGTGCTCTTCTTTTATATTGACTACTCATTTCAGAAGACCCTTAAAACAAGATTCCACTTCTGTATTCTGTAAGATATACACATATCAAGAAATCTACCATATTTGATTAATCTTTGATCTGAGAATACTCTGTGCAGTGTTATCATATCTACCTGTTTATCATCTGGTAGGATGATTCTTCTTTGGGAGGAGGGAATGATGGTGGTTGGTCACACCCAACAATGAGTAGGGTATACTCCTGACTCTGCCTAAGGGATCACAAATGACATACTAAGCCAAAGGAATCTGAATAAGAGGTGTGCAAAGCAAGCTTCCTACCAGCTGTACTACCTACCAATTCACCCTGAGGGTTCTTCTTCGTCTTTCTTTCTTTCTTCTTCTTCTTCTTTTTTTTTTTTTTTTTTTTTTTTTTTTTTTTAGTATATAATGCTGTTTGGGATAGAAAGGTAGAACACAGGCTAAAGTGTTTGTCTTGCATTAACTTGATCCCTTGTATCACATATTCCCCCAGTATTACACATAACCTAGTTACAACCTGTTTTTGTTTGTTTGTTTTAAATTTAAAAATTGCATATATTGCACAATAGGAAAAAAGTTACCATTTTCTAAATAAAATTAGCTCTTATATAATATGAAATATTATCCTATTTTTACTTTTTCTTAAAAATTTTGTATGGATACTTTTATTTAGAAGAGTAAATGCATAGTTATTAAATAATTACATTAAGTAAAAAATCTTAGGTAAAATTTATAAATATCTTAAAATAGAGATGAAATAAACAAATTATTAATAAAATGTATAGCAATAATGATAATAACATAAAACTACAGTGTTAGTAAAGTTTTATATATATATATACAAATATAGGAGCAATAGCACAGCGGGTAGGGCGTTCGCCTTACAAGTGGCCAACATGGCCGACCCGAGTTCGATTCCTCCACCCCTCTCAGGCAAGCTCCCCGTGACGTATTCGATATGCCAGACACAGTAACAACAAAGTCTCCAATGGAGACGTTACTGGGCCTGCTCGAGCAAATCAATGATCAACGGGAGGGCCTTTACCTTTATATATATGTAGATGCTCTTGAAACTGTCACTGTCATTGTCACTGTCCTCCCGTTGTTCATTGATTAGCTTGAGCAGGCCCAGTAATATTGTGAGACTTGTTATTGTGTTTGGCATATTGAATACGTCACAGGTAGCTTGCCAGGCTTTGCTGTGCGGGCGAGATACTCTCAGTAGCTTGCCGGGCTCCCTAAGAGTGGCTGAGGAATCGAACTCGGGTTGGCCCGGTTGGCCGCATGCAAGGCAAACACTCTATACACTGTGCTATCATTCCAGGCCTTGAAACAGAACAAATATTTATGGATTTGTTATTTTTTGTTGTACAGGCCTTATCATTGAAAAAGAGAATTCCCTTCAAGAAGATGGCCAAAGAAAGTAAAAATTTATGATTGACATATGAGCCATATTAATATTCAAGTTTGTCATGCATCAAATATCGGTATCAAGCTTTACCTGAATTTACATCAATTTTGAGATTGTAGTTAATGCTATGTAACAACCAATACTTAGAATACAATTTAAAATTTCTTTCTTTCTTATGAAATATACTTACACAAGCATTAATGGCTTTGCTAAGAAATCTTTTATGTATGAGTCTGAGTATATATTATAGGTCTGATGGAAAATGTAAAATTGAGGGCTTACATGGATTTAGGAAGGAGACTCAATGTTCAGAGGTGCAAAGTCATCACTCTGCTTCTCATGTTAATAAGAGAAGATCTCTGGTTATATTATAGTGCTTTATAATTGCAAGGTAATGAACAGTGTATTCTTTTATTTCTTAAAATATCCTCTTTTCTCAAACTAAGCTATATTAATGTCCTTAGTGCTTAAAACCTTGCCATAGTTTTCTTAAAAGCAAAATGGTTTTATTTAGGAAGTTGATGACCTGATATAAAAAGACCTGTTAAATAAGATTGTTAGTTTTACCGTAGTTAAAATGTACTCAAAATGAAATTCAATGTCATCTTTCTGGTTACAATTCAATTCAAAGAAATTGTGAGAACAGAATTTCTCTTTACTTGTAATTACATAGATTCTAGGGCTGGAGCGATAGCACAGCAGGTAGGGCTTTTGCCTTGCACGCAGCCAACATGGCTGACGCGAGTTCGATTCCTCCGCCCCTCTCGGAGAACCCGGCAAGCTACTGAGAGTATCTCGCCCTCATGGCAAAGCCTGGCAAGATACCCGTGATGTATTCGATATGCCAAACACAGTAACAACAACAGTAACGTCTCATGATAGAGACGTTACTGGGCCCGCTTGATGAAATCGATGAACAATGGGAGGACCGTGATTCGTGATCTGTGAGATGGTTTCTAGTCTGTTTTTTCCCCTATTGCCAGTTTTAACTTTTGTCTAATATCATGATTTTCTTCTTAGATTCTTAATAATTTCTATAGTTTACAGAAAAAAATAATAAATGCTCTAGATTATACAGTGATACAGCAAATCATTTCAGATTATGTTTGGTTTACATGACTGTCCATCATGTACCCTGTGCCTAATTATTGCTCTTCAAAAGGAGTAAGTTAAAATCCCATTTATTTTGAAATCAAAATATTTTGCATTGAATGTTCTTTCTTTAAAAAATATGTGTTTAAGTTTACATACATACATGTATAGATGTGTGTTTGCTTGTATTTAAAAAAATCTCAAATTCATATGAATACAAAAAAACTCCAGAGAAATAGATAAGTGATATGAACTAAAGTAGTCCAAAATTTTGAAGGAAGCATTTTATTTTATTTTATTTTATTTATGTAGGAGCACTGCTATTTATTCAGCCACTGATTAGCTGATTTAATTGGACATAAACTCCAACTTACTCTTTTTCCCCTTTTTTTATAATTTTATTTATTGAATCACAGTGAGAGCAGTTACAAAGTTTTGGGTTTAAGTCTCAGCCACACAATGAAACACCTGTACCTTCACCAGTGCCCACTCTCCACCACAAAAAAAAAAACCCAGTATGCCCAATCCCACACCCTCCCCCTACCTGTGGGGCAGATGATTTCCACATTACTCTCTCTCTCTCTACTTTGATTACATTCAATATTTTGACACCAGACCCACCATTATTATTTGGGCTTTAACCCCAACACTCAGATCTGCTGAAAAGTTAACAGTACACAGTTTGCTTTCTATTGCTGGTTAAGAATAACATATGATGTCTCGTGGCTGCAGTAGTGGCCACGTGATTTTGAAATTCCAGAATTTTAAGAATTAAATCTAGAGGGATTTCTGCCCAAACCTGCTGGGTTCTGAGATTTGTTCCTGAGTCTCTTGGATCATGGCCATTAAGCAGTTTTATCAGGAGCCAGAAGGGCCGTTAGTAGGCGACAACTCAGGGTCTTGTTGGGATGAGGAGGAAAGGGCCGGCTCCACCCCATCCCATGAGGCTCCATGTGTCTCATCACTGTGGGCCCAAACCTGACTGTACAGTGGCCTCTGGAGGATGGCAGCCACCGGGCCTCCAGAAGAAACAGGCCAAGGCAAAAAGCCTATTCCCAACTGGAGTGGCCCTGTGCTGGTAACTTACTGCAGGGACTAGATGCATTTCTGCCAAAAGCCACTGGGTTTCGAGATTTGTTTCTGAGTCTCTGGGATCATGGCCGTTAAGTAGCTTGATCAGGAGCCAGAGAGTCCGTTCGTGGGTGGCGACTCGGGGTCTCATTAGGATGAGGAGGAAAGGGTTGGCTCCACCCCCATCCCGTGAGGCCCCATGTGTCTCATCACTGTGGACCCAAACCTGACTATTGAGTGGCCCCTGGCAGATGGCAGCCACCAGGCCTCCAGGGGGAACAGGCCAAGGCACGAAACCTATTCCCACCTGGGAAGGCCCAGCTCCTATAACTTAATGCAGGGACTGGACACATTTCTGCCAAAAGCCATTGGGTTTTGAGATTTGTTTCTGAGTCTCTGGGATCATGGCCATTAGGCAGTTCGATCAGGAACTAGAGAGGCCATGCATCCAATTATATAGCTGAGCTGGAGGTGGTTTGTGGGTGTGTTTCCTACATACCTAACTTTTGGCCATTTACTTTCTTGGTAAACTTTGCCCCAAGTTTTTGGGGTCTGTCCAAAAGCACAGCAGCAATTTTGGGGTATCTGTTAGTCTGAAGGTGCCTTAGGCTGCTGATGCACTCGCCTCACAGGTACAGATTGACCTGCTGGTGGCACCATACCCCCATGAAGCAAGCATTTTAAACTGATTGTTAAATATAAGGCTATTTTATTTTAAATTAAATTACAATTGAAGGAAAACCTTTAAAGTACTTAAACTAATTTTTTATACAAATGAAATTGTGCCAAAATTTGTGAAGAATGAACAAAATATCTCCATCCATTTCCTGAGCACAGTCCTACTTGTTCTTAGAAATTAACGTCAAATATATAAAAAAAATATTTTCTAACACATCATTTGAATTGTTTTCCTGTCACTCCTCTTTTGAGATATAATAGAACATTTTTTATATTTTTCAAATTATGTGTAATGCAATTGTCTAATTGCTTCACATTTATCTTCATGTTTGCCAGTGGATTGTAGTCTTATACATCATAAAAATGTATCAACTCTACCTTTAAATTATTTCAACTTATTATGTCTTCAATTTCTCCATTGCTCATAGGTTTCAGTAATACTTAGGTTTCAGTAATACTTTCTATTGATACTTAAAACTTAATTTAATTCACTTGATCACTTGATAACTTGACATCCCTTTACTCATCGATTTGCTCGAGTGGCCACCAGTAACATCTCCATTTGTTCCTTTCACGTGCCAGTGTAGCCCAATGGCGTCTGCTTGCTCCAGAAATGTAAAGAGCCTCAAACTGTTTGTTCAGTGTCTTGGTGAAGAAGTCAGACCATCTTGTAGGTGGGTGGCCATGTGATCTTTTGACGTCCCATGGAATCCAGTTGGTAATGGCTCTAGTCCAGTGGTTGTCTCCAAATTGTCCAGCCCATGTCCAGCCCATCTGATTTTCAACACCTTGGCAAACAAGACAGCATTGGATCTTCGAATTCTTTCTCTCATTTGAGTGAAGCATGACGCTCCAAGCATAGCTCTTTCAATTCCTCTTTGGGAGATCCGAATAGTGTTCTCACCCTGTTTTTCATAGGGCGCAGGTTTCTGAGGCGTATATTAATGCAGGAAGAATAGTGGAGTCGAAGAGATATGCCCAGAGCTGGAGGTTCTTCGTCCTCTTATCTATTTCTTCAATACTCTTGAAGGTGTTTCATGCTGCTATCTTCCTCCTGTGCAACTCAGGTGCCAGGTCATTCGTCATGTTGAGTTCTCGACCAAGGTGCACATAACTGTTGCATACTGAGATGTTCATTCCATTGAGAGTGAATCGAACATCAGGAATGTGTCCGTTTCTCATAAACATTGTCTTTGTGAGATTCAGCTGTAGTCTGACCTTTCCAAAATCATGGTTGAAGTCGGCCAGCATTTGTGCCTCCTGGCTAATATTTGGTGTTATTAGAACGATGTCATCAGCAAAGTGAAGTGGAGTAGTCACTGATCGTCTATCTTCCCTCCCATTCCTTTCCATTCCAGTCATTGCATGACATTTTCAAGGGTGGCACTGAAGAGTTTCCGTGAATTGGTATCACCCTTCCAAACCCTTCTCTTTACATTGATGATCACTTCCTTGTAGAATGGTGACATTCTGGTGGTGAATCCATAATACAGCTTATGGAGGATCCTGGTTTGTTGAGTTAGAAAGCCCTGTTTAGCTATGGCTTCGACAACCATTTCAGTTTCAACAGAATCAAAGGCCTTCTTTAAATCAATGAATGTTAAACAGAGTGGCATCTTGAACTCCCAAGAAACATCAATGTGCTTGGTTACCTTGTGGATATGATTGTGCTGAATCTCTTTTGGGACTCGGTTTGTTCGCATGGTTATCCTTCATCTAGTGTTCTGCCAATCCTATTCAGGATGACTCAAGTGAACAGCTTATAAATGACAGACAACAGGCAGATCAAGCGATAGTTGCCAATGTCTTGGATGTCTACCTTCTTGTACAGTAGAACAGTTCTGCTGGTTTTCTGTTGGGATGGAACCTTGCATTCAGACAAATATGTGAAGAGCCGAGCCAGTGTATTGATGAGAACTACTGGCAAGTTCTTCCGGTGTTCGGATCTGATCTTTTCTAGGCCAGGTGCTGTTCGCTTCTTTACCAAGGAAATGGTGTGTTGGATTTCATAAGGGAGAACATTGGGAATGACATATCCATCCTGCAGAATTTGGTAAGTATACAGGAGAACATGAGTATCAAAGAGATCTGAGTAGAAATAATGAATAAGCATCTCCATTGCCCTTCTGGAAGATGTGATAGATCCATCAGGATGTCGGAGGGCAGTCATCTTGGTCTTGTAGTTGGGAAGGACAGGCGGGCATTGCGAATGCTTTTCCCGGCTTCTGCCGCATCTTCCAGCACTGGTGCTCTTCTCTCTTTGAGATCTTCCTTTATCGCTTCTCTGCACCACTTTGCGAAGTTGGACATTTGATGGTGGTTGCCTGAGGCTCATACCCATCCATGTTGGTGAATGAGCTTGAGAGTTTTTGAAAACAGGCATCTTTTTGTGGCTTTCTCTCAGTGTTTCTTGTACAATCATGGAGGTGCTGAACCAGTCGATGGTATTCTTCATCAATGTTGTCAATTTTATTTTCATTACATGTAACAATATTAGCTTTTCAGAATTAAAAAATTGTATGTTTGTTTCTTCATGACATTTAAAGCTAAATTAATTTTAGTGTATTTATCTGTTTAGTTATGGATTATAGAGACATGGAGTGAAAAGCAGCATTGTTAGTAGTTCTTACATGTGGTTAAACTTACCTCCCAAGAAACTGAAATTAATGGTTTTCTTTTCAATGATAGTTGCATTTATTAAGGAAAGTCTTTTTGGTCAAGAGGCAAAACATATAAAGAAACTGAACAGAAACTGAATCTTACAAAATATAAAATTTGATAAATAAGTTTCATTATGTTTAAATTAGGATTAAGTTTATATCAATAATTTTAAAATATGTCTATTCTACTTTTAAAATGCTATGAGTTTAAATATGTTGAATACCTTTGTCTTTGGCTGGAACAATAGCACCTTTGCCTTGCACACAGACAACATGGCCAACCCGGATTTGATTCCTCCGCCCCTCTTGGAGAGTCTGGCAAGCTACCTAGAGTATCTCACCCGTACAGCAAAGTCTGGCATGTTACCCGTGACGTATTCAATATGCCAAACACATTAACAAGTCTCACAATGTTATTGGGCTCGCTCGAGCAAATCGATGAACAATGTGAGGACAGTGACAGTGACCTTTATCTTACACGTGGTCAAATTGGTCTAAATTGCATTGACAGAATTTTAAACACTTACCAAATTAACCACTTATCCCTTCTGTTGACTCATCATGTTGATTGGCATATATTTTGTAGTGTTGTTAATTTTCTCAAGTGTCTGATATTTGACCATCATTACTGAGATTTCTGCTACATAATTCAGAAAGCATTCCACTCAGAAGTTACTATGTGGCTTCAAATGAGATAAACCTTCACAGTCAACAAGTCAACTTGCTTGCCAGAGAATTGTCCAACAATAGTGATGTTTAGCATAGATGTATTTTGTGTTTCAGAAAATCTTTCTTGATGACATAAAATGTCAAGAATTTTTGGGAAATATGGTCATTAGAAATGTGACTTAAATACTTAATTTTAGTAGTCTTTATGGTGAAACTGATTGTAATTATTACTTAGATTAATATTTAAATATCCTAAGATAGTAGCATAGGTGAGAATTTCAATATTTTGCATTCCTAACAATTTTAAAATCAAAGACGTGATATCTTTTAATGTGCCAGAATGTGGCATGCATTCCAGTAAATGACATGCTGACTTTAAAAAACCTTCTAAGGCAATATTTAAGGGGAAAAAAAAACAAGCCTTTATTATTCATCAACTAGTTCAAAGAGTTTTGAGTCCTTGTCACAGTATTTGAAATCTCTCTGTTTCTGTCTCTGTCTGTCTCTGTCTCTGTCTCTGTCTCTGTATCTCTCTCTCTCTCTCGGTTTGTAAACCTTTCCCCCCATCATTGTATCACTTTGATTTAACCCTGACTTCTACAAGTTGGAAACTATATTTTACTCATCTCTAAAGACAGACACTTACCTTCTGATTATTTCATGCAAAATAGGTAAGAGTTTACTAAATAAATGGAATAAATATGCCATTTCCATTTGTCTGTTCTACACTGTGGAAGCTGGATGTGTTAAAAATTTTGATTGAAAAAAAACATAGTAGAGATTTTGAAATTTTCACTTTATATTTTTGGATTAATTTTAAGCAAGAAAAAAAATGTATTAAATGTAAAATGCACCGTGTTCTTGGAGATACAAAGCAGTACTTTTATTTTTTCCCATGAAACAACATATCTATGTATATATATATCATATGTACAAGAATGAATAGGAATATTTATATCTGAAATATTGATGATGTATCTTTTAAGAATTGAATTATTCAAAAAAGTATTTTGTAAGTATCTTTTAGGTAACAGATTCCCCCACTGTTACAGAAATAAAATTTAGTGATGTAAACTTTTAATGCCATTATTCTTCACTAAATAATTCATGATATTTTGTGCATCTGTGTTTCGTGAGTATCATTACATCTGTTAGCTTTTATCAGTAATAATATGCCAAAGCAGAGATCTGTATTATTTATGTCATTGAAAGTGACCTCTATTTAGTATAAAATATAAGGCTATTGATTGATAATTTAGTAGGCATTTGTTAGATAATTCATTTTAATTTCAAAACTCTTCCATGTATATTTCAAATGATGAGCAGTTATGTAGAATTCTTGACCAGAAATCTCGGGTAAGTTTTGGAAAAAAATGAAGCAAGATATAGAACTTCTAAAATACCTACTGCTCAACTCTTCCTTAATCAAGTCTTGTGAAGATATCTTCGACAAGTTTGTCATGTACATCAGAGAGATTTTATTATTGAATAAAATAACTTCATTAAAATTTCCAACTTCTTTCTTCTAACATGTCAAGTTTGGAGAAATATGTTTCATAGTTATATCTTGAAATATTTATGAAGTCTAGGGGATATTATTTGTCATTAAATGCCATTGATTGTGAAATTATTTTACATTTACAGCGTATAGACATGAAGTATCCATATAAATTAATTTCAGTTTTATATACTCAAGAACACAATTAGCACCAACACTATGTAAAATGTCTAAAAAACTTAATGTGGGGGTTTTGAATATTTTAATCTATTTTTATCACTTCCTACAAATTCAAATGGTTCTAAGGATTTTTATTTATGTTTACTTCTTATTTCATGTTATTTACATTGTGAGAGACTTTCCGAGTGGTTTTCATAAAGTCTGGGAACTACTTCTTCCAATTTTCAGTCAATCTGACTCTATGGTTGAATTCTAGGACCTGAAAATTCTGCAGTTTTTGTGATGCCCCACAGTCATGAGGACTGCCTAGGTCATTCCAGTTGTGCTTGGAGAATGCTAGAGGTGTATCTAATGATGCTTCAGGGCCCAGTGATGAGTAGGGGTCGTGTCTATGGAAAGCATGCCCTTAACTCTTTGGCGCCTGCCCCTCTTGAAAGTTTTAATGGCATAATATTATTTTAAATATTATCATACTCCTGGGCTGGAGCGATAGCACAGCAGGTAGGGCGTTCGCCTTACACGCGGCCAACATGGCCGACCTGAGTTCGATTCCTCCGCCCCTCTCGGAGAGCCCGGCAAGCTACCGAGAGTATTCGATATGCCAGACACAGTAACAACAAAGTCTCCAATGGAGACGTTACTGGGCCCGCTCGAGCAAATCAACGATCAACGGGAGGGCCTTTACCTTTACCTTTACCTTTATCATACTCCACCTACACCTATAACAGAAAGATTTCAGGACTAGAAAATAAACCTCTACATGAAAACCTAATTTTAAAGAAATAAAGTGTATTAGAAAATTTAATTAAAATTATAGGAAATATTTGAAAACTGATGAAATCTATAAGAATCATTCAAATATAGAAACAGGAATATGATCCAGTGGTAGAACAGGTGCTTTACATGTATGAGGTCCTAAATGTGCCTCAGACACCGTTAGGTATGCTCCTCAGCATGGTTCACATCAGTGGAAACAACAACAAAAGTATTAAAACAGGTGCCACAGAAATGATACAGTAGTGGGTGCTTCCCTTACCTGCGACCAATCCCTGGTTCAATTCCTAGCACATTTGGTGACCCACAGCCCCTAATACCGTCTCTCCCCAGCACCACCAGGGATGACTCCTTAGTAAAGAACAGGAGTAAACCCTGAGCCCTGACAGGTGCAGCCTCAAAATAACACAAAGCAGGAAAATAACTGATTGTTTCCTAGAAGCCTTCTTCCTTTTTTTTTTTTGTCTTTTTGACTTGTAGATATTCTCTCCCAGAAGAGCGTAGGGTGAGATCATCAATGTAGATTATCACATATGCATGAGGAAAAATTGCTTTAATAGTTATGAAGCCACATGATGCCAGCAAGATAGAATAGGGGTTAATGTGCTTGCCTTATGCACAACCAACGACCAAGAGTTTTGCATATGTCTATGAGTTTTACCAAGAATGATAGCTGAGCACAGATACAGGAGTAGGTCCTACACACTTCTGGGGGAGAACCCACATATTAAAAATAACAAACAAAAATCCTTATGAGATATGTAGAAGTTTGAGTGTGTAGAATTTAAACAGGTAGAAAATTATGATAGTTAAGTGATACAACTGGAATTTATTAAACTGCAATTTAATTTTGCAATTTATTTTATTCACTTGGTTGATTTTTTATTTTTGAAATTTTCAGGATTGGAATTTTATAGATTGTTTAACTGACTCCAAAATTTGTAAAGTCAATTTGTAAAGACTATCCTCATGGATACAATAGAGGAGAAAAAAATTAACTACCCTCATATCAACTGAATGAAATAAGTAATATATGCTTTCAGTGAATCACATACCTAAAATTGTAGATGTATTTATAAAAGTGTAAGTAACTTCTGCAATTATTCACATCACTTAAAACTTGTAGCTACAAAACTTTTAAACCACAACTTATAACTATATAACTTTTAAACCACAACAATAAGTCATACATATTTGATAATTTTCAGAGCAATTTACATTGCTTCTTTTATTTTAATATGCTTAGGGAGGTTACTAAATAATCTCACTAAAATAAGGATAAGAAGTAAGTTTGTTTATATATTGTTTTATATATAAAGACATTATTAATAATGAGCATGATATAAATAATGTCCATTTTCCTAAATGCCTACCATGTCTGAATAATTCCTATATCTTGTTTACCTGTTTTGTTTTTCATAAACTCTCACTGCTATCTCAAATCTAGGCAATTATCCCAACACTTGAAATGCTCTGATGTTAAGTAATTTGCTAAGGTTACTCTTCTAATAAACACAGACCCCAAATTTATACTCAATAAGCCCAAAGTCTGTATTCTTTCCACTAGGTTTTGCAAAGGTTACAAATGACCTAATAGATTGCCTTGCCCAGCAGAGCCAGAAATTGCTTCCGGAGGCATGTCTGTATTAGCAGCATGAAGTTGATTCCTACGTGATAATTGTGCTATTAATGTAATAGAAATATTGAGCAACTCAGATCTTCATGGCTCCAGGCTAAAGTGGAAAAGGGTAGAAAGATAATAATCTCCTGCTGGCTTCAGCTGGGGTCATTTTCAGCACATTTTCTCTCCTAGACAGGGAGAATCAGATTCAAGATATGTAAAACTCTATCATGATCCACGAGTAAAGCACACAATGAGTTGGAGAATTCTTTGCACATAATATAGTATGTCTTCTATAAGAGTCTTAGTTGACAATTTTATTTATTTATATGTTTATTAGTTTGGGATAATATGTGGCAGGATATTCTCAAGGATCTTCTCTCTCTGTTCACGGATCATTCCTGATTGTTCTTAGGGGACCATATGCAGGTACCTTAATCCTGAACTATATTGATAGATTCTGTTAAAGTTGAATCACTCAGAACACTGTTGTCATAGAGGAAATAGCATGGCATTCATGTTATTTCTCATCTTCTTTTAAAATTTCATCATCTTATAATGAAGAATCCAATTTGTATTCAAAGAATTGTGTCGATTCATATAGAAGATAATATACAATTGACTTCTTCAGAATGTTTTGGAAAATATTTTTTTCTGTCAAGCTAGTGATGTGTTTGATATTCAGTAGCACACACAATGTAGACATTTTCAAATTAGCATATGAACTTAGATAATATATTTCATTAACAAAGAATAGAACTTATCAAATGGCATAACCTTGATTTATTAATCAAACAAATTTGCCATTGTAGCATCTATTCCATGTTGGAAAATCCTACTTGTCAGACTTGTCATATGCTATTCATATAACCAGTAATTGCAGAATGAAATGAATTATCCTCTACTTTTAAAGACTATTAAGTAGGAACCAAACAATTGTATAGCTAAATTTCTGACACTTTCAAGAAAAACAGAAAAAGTCTCACTTCAAATATTTTATCTATTTGTCTTCTTTCTTTTCACCCATCATACAGAGATGTACACAAAGTTTGCAATAAGATTTACCAATAGAAGAAGCTACACTAACACAAAGTGTAACACAATTCTCACCTATTGTTCTTATCCTGACTCTTTCATAACCTGAAACATATTTGAGCCAATGTCGACATTAACTCTCCTTATTTTCTCATTTTGCATATGAAACTTACCTTTAAATTGGTTATCTTGACAATACTAAAAAATAGGTCAAAGGAAAACATCATTGTTTAAACCTGAAAATGTCTTGTACTTTCTCATAATTTCAGCAAATAATGGACTACTATATAGTTTTATAATAAATCTAGGTATGTGGTGAAATACTATTTTTGTCATTTTGGAATATATAGATACATTAATAATTGTTATCAAGTTACAATAACCTCATAAAATGTTCACACAAATTACTACAGACACAGGCACGATTACGATCACAATCACGACCATCCTGTTGTTTGTCGATTGCCTCGAGCAGGCACCAATAACGTCTCCTTCATCCTAGCCCTGAGATTTTAAAGTGCCATATTCAAGGGTCTTTCAGGGTTAGGAGAATGAGACCCATCATTGTTACTGGTATTTGGCATATTGGGTACACCACGGGGAGTTTGCCAGACTCTGCTGTGTGGGCAGGCTATATTCGGTAGTCTGCCAGGTTGTTCAAAGTAAGAATGAGATAATAAGATATCCCCCGGCTGCAAATACGGCTGCATGCTTCTGGGAGCTGGGTCTTGGCCGTTGATAGGATTACACGGCGCCAGGGGGTCAGTTGGTGGGTGTGGCCCCTGCCTACGAGAATTTGGAGGACCTGGGTGGAGGGTGCTCAGCCCCAATCCGAGCAGGCTTGGAGATCTCAGCCCCAGGACCCGCATGCTTTTGTTCCTCTACTGGTACCTTCATGCATGTGGAGAGTGGTCTCAGCATGGTGGTGGCTGGTTCTGGAGGTCTTAGGCACAAATTTCTATAAATTTAATTCCTTAAATGATATATTTTATGTGTTTGTACATGCTTCTCTGAACTTATATATGTCTATATAGATATTTCCTAAACATATTTTATAAGTAGTCACAAAGAGGAACAATTTTCTAATGTAAATATCAGATTGTTAGCTATTGTATTATAGCAATAAAAGGCTATGCTTACTTTTCTGTAGAAAAGTTTTACCTTTCTTACAATAAAAAGCATTTTTGTATAAATAATAGAATCCACAATTAAATGATCAATGCAATTAAATAAGTTTATTAAGGAAAATAAATTGTATTTTTAATATGGTTCAGATTGTGTCAGATGCTTTTCTATTTTTCCTGGACTTATGTTACTTTTCCAGATCTCATGGCTATTCAGTGTGTAGATAGTATTTTTAGTATTCATAATTTGCAGCTGGAGAAGCCAAAACATTGAAGGACAAAGAATTTCAGAGCTAAATCTAAGTGTAGAGTTTATTTCTTCACTCTAATCAACACCCATCATTGATTCCACAGTCATTGAATTTAAATACTTAGCATTTCTTATTTTCTCTAGCCATTTAATTACATGCAGATCATTTAAATACATTATACATAAAAAATTAAAATCAAATGAAGAAAGATAAATTTATAATAAGGCATACATAAATCAATCATATTTAGTTGAAATTGTCCTTATAAGGTAATTTGATATGTAAAGCACAGATTAAGTAGGTAATACATGATGTTGTATTTAATTTTAATTTTATTTCTTGATGGCTATGGAGGTAGGCGGTCGATTCTTTCAAGTGGTCCTTGGGGAATCCAGGGTCCTCTCCTAGATATATTCTACCAACTGTGGGCAGTTCAGTGCTAGGTCCATTGAATGCTTTGGTGCTCTAGACTGTTCAGCCAGAGACCATCTGGGCCACTCCAAAAGTACTAAGGCCGTTGAGGATCACACCACAAAATTTTCAACACATCACTTGAGCATCAAACCTAGGCTTATTGTATTTTTTTTCCTGGCCCTGGTAGTGCCATTGATTGTGAGTGAGAATCTAAAGCAGTGCTCAGGAGTCTTGGCATGCCACCTGTGAATTTTAGTCAACCAGAAAAGGGATTCAATGTCCTTGGAAGTGATGCTGCTCAGTCCCTGTAGTGCCAGGAGTCACTCAGGCCACAGCATTACTGAGAACCCCAAGTGTGCCTGGCATCTCCAATATTATACTGAGTGATGTGTCAATGTTCCGGGAATCATAGGGTGTCAGAAATTAAACTTGAGTAGCTATGGAGTATGTGCCGTAAACCGCTACCACCAGCTAGACATAGAAATGTCATTTTAACTCTAATCAAACTGTTCTACATTTTTGACAAAAAGCTGAAGCAAAGGAAGCATGAACGCTTTGTGTAAATGGTTCCCATAGAAAATGGGAATTTTGTGACTGTTGTAGTACAGAAAGGTTAGCATATTCAGAGCACTTATATATTAAAATATAGAAGCACCAAAGACTCAGTTATACAGTAAGCCTGTGAACTTTATTTTAAAGAATTTCCTGAGTATTTTTAACTAATATGTCTCCACATGTGGGGGGGGGGGGGGAATGTCTCCATATTATGAATTTTGGACTCTTGATTTTGACTTCTAAATATCATTCAACTATAACATATATATCTTGCTTGCTATTTGTGACCATACATTTGAACCCTGCAGTTATTATGCTGAAATGAAAAAATACATGATTATTTTCTGTACGATTTCACATATAAATGAACACTTTCCCCCAAATCTCAAATTTATAGTAACCTAAATTAGAATGACATTTTCCCAGGAGTTTTGGATAAATAGCTGATAGAACATATACACTTTCTTATTGTAAAAGAAATAAATTCTGAATATCTAATATTTAACATAATCACTTTATTTAAACTACTGTATAATGTACTTGAAATTACCTAGAGTAAACCTTAAGTCTCTTTAGAAAGAAAAATTTACAAATATTTGAGTTTATATATGTGTTATCAAATCGTATTTTAATACTTTTCACTTCACTTGTATCACTTGTCATCCCATTGTTCATCAATTTGCTCGAACCCGTGACAGTAACGTCTCCATTTGTCCCTGTTGCATGCTAACATAGCCCAATGGCATATCGGGGGCTCTTTCAGGGCCCGGGGAATGAAACCCATTATTGTTACTGTTTTTAGCATATTAAATACACCACGGGTACTTTGCCAGGCTCTGCCGTGAGGGCGGGGTATCTCCATAACTTGCCGGGATCTCCAAGAGGGATGGACACTTGGGGCGGCCTCCAAGAGAATACATGGAAGTATTTTAAAACCAGACACATGTGTGCCGCTATAAAACAAAGCTTCCTGAAGAGAGTGATGCAGTATTTCCTAGACTTAATGATATGTATCTATTGCACCTTAATAAATACGAGTTGAAGTTGGCAAATGTATAACATTTTTGACTATGTTTTTGCTGATAAGAACATTAGCACTCTAGCACAGTCCACCTGTTGTTCATCGATTTGCTCGAGCGAGCCCAGTAACGTCTCCATTTTGAGACTTGTTGTTACTGTGTTTGGCATATTGAATATATCACGGGGAGCTTGCCAGGCTCTGCTGTGAGGGCGAGATACTCTCGGTAGCTTGCCGGGCTCTCTGAGAGGGGCAAAGGAATAATCAAACCTGGCTTGGCCGGGCTGGCTGTGTGCAAGGCAAACTCCCTACCGCTATGCTATCACTCCAGTCAAAAACTGGACCGATACAAAGAAGATTAGCATGGTCTCAGCGCAAGGATAAGAACATTAGTTTAGAATAATTTTTAAAAATTGCTTTTATAGTTTTGGTTACTTTCAGGGGGTGTATATGCAGTGTTATTCAGGGTTTACAATTGGCTCTGTGGTACTGGATGACTCCTTTGGTGCTTGGGAGGCGGTCATATGGATTCCCAGGATCAGACCTGTGTTGGCTACTGCAGGACAAGTTCCTTGCAAGTTTTTTGCCTTCTGTCCTATCATCTATGACATTAGAATAGCTTTTACTCTAATACTGCTTTAAATATTGTATCAAGGTTAGGGGCATTTACTACACCTGGCTGAATCATGGCTTAACTGAAACTTAATACCTCTTTAGCACTCTAAATTTAGTATATTTCCCAAATTGCATGTGAAAATACAGCATTCTAACTTTAGAAATGGTTTTCATATATTTTTCTTTCATTACCTATTGATCATATGTAAACTTGATATATATATATTAGTACCTCAATTAAGTTACACATATCAAACTTTTTATGTTCACATATGTATGCATGCACACAATGATAAGGAAAATTTATATTTTTATGTGTATTATTTTTTTCAGTTTCATAAAGATTATTTTTAAAGAAGGAAAAATTAAATGTCTTATCAGGACCTTTTTATATCATAATATTAAGTAAATGGCAATGCATCATTTGGACCTTAAAGTCTTCTCAAGATAATGTGCATACAGTAACGTTATTGTTATTCATGAGTCTACATCCAGAAAACTTTGCTTTGAAAGAACCGCAGTGGATAGTTTTGTCAGGACTGATTCAGTAATGGCTGCTTGTGTTCACTGAGGCATGAGTGTATCTGGAAAAAATAGGTTAAGTAATAAGTATGAAGTATTATGGAGCTATTATCGTGACAATGTTCTGTACTCTTAACACTTATCTTTCCTTTTTTACTAGAAGACCAATAGTTAAGGTGGAACAACCAATTCACAGAAAGAAACTAATTCACCAATGTAATAGAATGAAATTGATTTGTGAGATAGGAAAACTCCGTGGTTTGTGTAATGGATGTTATTAAATTCCTCAAAGAATAGTTTTTAAAAAGAGCTTGCCCTCGTAGCTGTTCCCAAATATTTGAAGGTTATCTTGTTTGCTTTTCTCTCTTTACTCTGCCCTTGCCTTTAATAACAACTAAAAAATTAAAAAATCACTCACTACTGAACGTGTATATGACAAAAATCAAGATGGAAAGAACTTTTTTTTTAAGTGATGTGAATAGAAGTGACACATTTTAGTAGTTTCTATATATAATAAAAACACGCATATCATTTTTGTGAACACAACTTGTTAAGTGATCCATATTTATGCTAGTATATTGAGCAATTCATAGAGGTGTATGATAAGTAGAGTTATTCTCCCTATCAGTTTGAGTATGTTTTCTTAGCACATATATGTTCTGTTCTTATACTTTAAACATAATCATATAGTATGTTTTCAATTTTGATTTATAATTGTAACAAAAGTGCATTAATTCCCTGTGATGCACATATTCTAGTAGTAAGATAAAATGAAGATCCTCCATATTAATTTATATAAATTCTATAGGTATCTATCAAACCTAGATAGAATAATAAATATGGTTTCCATATCTTCATCTTTTCCCAATCTTCTATTGGACACTTAGGTAAGTCATTCTTTTTATCTATTTTATTAGTCAATGTAATTAACCATTATGATGTTTCACTATTTTATATTTCATACCCTATTATTTTCTTTATGACTATCTTGCCACAAATCTTTTGTTGCCAGTATTTTCCTTTACCTTTTAAAAGGCATATATTCTATGTATTTAGCATTCTTAATTTTTATAAAAAGTTTAGACTGTTATGTTATAGGTATTCTATACTTCTATTTTTTGTTTTATAAACAGTACCGTACTAAAACAATTACAAGTTGAATTTATATTCTTAGGAGTTTATTCTGGGTTTACGGACAATGACAAAAATCTAGTCTTGTGTTTTTTGTGGTTCGTTTAGAGAGAAGAGTTATCTTCTACAAGCAAAATACACTTCTTTTTATAACCACATTTGTTAGCACCGTTTCTTCAATAGGAAACTCTAATGGAATTTTTCTACCTTCTTTCTGTTATTTCTCTTTCCAAGGTAGATCTCCCTTCTTCATAACTAACACAGTTAGACCTCTGCTGGGTTAGAGCAGGGAGAAATCCCATTGACATATTTATAAATCAGTATGTTCTCTGTAAGAGGGTACTTTAGAGTTTTTAGAATTCCATTCTACTCATAGAAACAAGAATTTTTCAACTTCATAGTGCCATGGTAATGGCAAAATACTGACAATTTTATAACATTTTGAAAAAGGTATAGTATCAACCCTTTTTGACACAAGCAAATAAAAATGATAAAATGGAGCATACACATTTTCTAGTTTAAGTCAAATTCATAATATATGAGTATATTGGTTATCTTAGTCATGGCATATAGCAGAATTACTAGTGTAATTATACAAAAGTCCTAGCTTTTACTGTATCAGAAAACAATGCAGGAAAATATGCAGTCCTTGGTATAACTTTAAGAAATTTTATACAGAGATGTCAACCAGAATTATCAAATACATAAAACTTGACCATATGTAAAACAATCAAAGTAATTAGTTAAGTGGAAATACTACTCAGAGGAACTGTCACTTTCATTCTAAAGTACATGGAGGCCCATCACAAAGGAAGGTGAGATATTTCAGAGGGTAAATGAGAAGAAAGGAAAAATTCTTTAAAATTCTTTAGGATGCTATTAGTTGTGAAATGAATTCATCTGTTTGCCACTTGCTCATTGAATTTTCAAGTAATTGAGGGACTGACTTAAAACTAATAATCATAAGACCACAAGATGGCAGTAGCATATATAAGCTTTGGCCTGTGAGCGTGGGGGTAAACCCCTCAAATTCATTATGAGTCTGTCCAACAGTTTAAGGTTTAGGAAAGTTGCTTTAAATTGTATGAGAGTACCTGGGAGAGCAGAAAGAGTGAAATCAAAATCAAAATCAAGGAGTTGCCTTATGTTTCTAGGTGATGTTACGCAACAGCAGCGTGTTTTTTCTCTGGGTTGAGAGCTCCAAAGGGCTGCTCCATGGAACTTCAGTGACTTAGATCTTACGCTGTGGCAGACTTATCTATGACTAGCAGATGTTGGATGTTGTGTTACAGGCTATGCAAAACAGGTAGGCTTAAAATGTTTAAAAGTCTACTGATTTGCTCTTCAATACAATTGGATCTGTTAAAAAAAAAATTGGCATTGTTGGGCTTTGAGCTAATAGGTCTCAGCACACTGTGAAGAAATAAACAACCTCCAGGCCATTTTGAGACAGTTTTTGGTTTATTTCTATCACAATGTTTAAAAGGTTTAATTTTACATGGATGATTTTATTTAGTCTTGAGAGAGAAAGTTTTATTACTGTATTAGAAGTACCTTCTCAAAATGGAATACATCACTCTGAAAGTGTTATAGAAGAAAGATTTAATTAAGTGTAATATAGAAATTTTCAGAACATTCTGTGACCATATTTAACAGACAGGGCAAATAAGTCTCTACACCAATGAAGTGTCCTTGTTGTTACTGTGTCTGGCATATCGAATACTCTCGGTTGCTTGCTGGGCTCTCTGAAAGGGGCGGAGGAATCAAACTCGGGTCGGCCATGTTGGCTGCATGCAAGGCAGACGCCCTACCCGCTGTGCTATCGCTCCAGCCCTTATGCACAGTAAACATAAAGGTAAACATATTCAGAACAAAAGATATCTCAAAAATATTAATATGGTCTTTTATCCATGAACTTTTTAGTTATACTTGCATATGTATAAAGTTTATCAACTCATTTAATTAGATTGCTCTGTCATTTATTGAGATATTATAAAATATTAGTATTTGAAAAGATCTAAAAAACTTTAATATTTGTTATCTAATAATGTACTTTTATCTTGGATTCATATTATTGATCTTGAAATGTAATGAAAATGAAACTCTCCAGGTTTAAGTACATAAAAGTAACATGTATAGCTATTAGTTGTGCAGTTTTATTTGTGATTATAATTATACATAAACTACTAAGTGTTTCATTTCTTCATAAGTTAAATCAAGGCATAGATAATAATTGTTTGGATATATTTTATGGAATTATTAATTAAAATTTAGTTATATCAAATGTAGTCGGAAAATTGATATATCTTAGCATGGTTAACAAAAATTAGGGTAATTCATTGTCACTAGTATCCATCTGTACCAGTATTAATTTTTATTAATGCCTAAAATGTGTATTTTAGTGTGCACATTATAAAAAATGTATCTAAGTGGCCATAATGGAAGTAAAGGGGTTTAGTTACTTTAGTTACTTGATTTGATTCCTGACTCCACTATGATCTGTCAAGTACCACCAGGATTAAGTCCTGTGTTCAGAGACAAGAGTAAACCCTGAGCAATTCCAGATATGTCCAAAATAACACCCTCTCCTCCACACAGCTAACATTTCACAGTAACAATAGTTGTATCCCGTTGTTCAT
Source organism: Sorex fumeus (assembly GCF_029834395.1). Lineage (NCBI taxonomy): Eukaryota > Metazoa > Chordata > Mammalia > Eulipotyphla > Soricidae > Sorex > Sorex fumeus. The sequence continues at coordinate 24,130,117 of NW_026606092.1, forward strand.
TGATTTGCTTGAGCAGGCCCAGTAATGACTCCACTTTGAGACTTGTTGTTACTGTGTTTGGCATACTGAATACGTCACAGGTAGCTTGCCAGGCTTTGCCGTGTGAGTGAGATACTCTCGGTAGCTTGCCGGGCTCTCCGAGAGGTGCGGACAAATCGAACCCGGCTCTGCCGGGCTGGCGCAAGGCAAACAGCCTACCACTGTGCTATGGCTCCAGCCCAATAATAGTTACATCCAATTATTTTTTAATCACCTTGAGATACAGTTACAAAGTTTCATGACTGAGTTTCAGTTATACAATGATCAAACATCCTCTATCAGTGCACATTTTCCACCACCAATGTTCTCAGTACCCCTCCCACCACCCTACCTTCCCCCTGCCTCTATGGCAGGCACTGTCCTTCTTACTCTCTACTTTGGGGCATTATGGTTTGCAACACAGATACTGAGAGACCATCATGTTTGGCATGTTTGGTTCTTTGTCTACTTTCTGCACACATCTCCCGTACGGAGTGATGTCTTCAACCATTATTGACTTAGTGGTCCCTTCTCTAGTCCAACTGCCTTGTCCCACAGCACATGAGGCTTCCTTCCATACTCCTGGCCCATGGCTCTACTGTCCTTCTGTTAGTCTGATACATTATTTTATATTCCACAAATATGTGCAGTCATTCGATGTCTGTCCCTCTCTTTCTGATTCATTTCAAAGCCCAACAATGCCAAAGATTTTTTGAAAAATAGATCCAATTGTTTTGAAGAGTAGACTTTTAAACATTTAAAGCCTGACTGTTTTGTATACCCTGTAACACAATAATCCAACATAATATTGGATTAGCATAATACTCTCCATGTCTATGGACTTATAAGCAAATTTCATGAGATCAACTTTCCTGAACAAGTTCAATATTTTAATAGTTATTAATATGGTGATAAAAATCAAGGTCTCATTGATGGATTTGATATAAACATCATATCACAGTTTTAATGATATTATGAGCTTTCAGTTAGGCAGTATGTTAGCAAAAATGGATGGTTTCTTTCAAAGTTCAGTATCCTAATTCAGAAGTCAACCCAATTAAGACTGAGAAAAGAGAACAGGGGATATGTATATATTTTTGAAATGCTATGTTCATGAATTCATGAGCTCATTAAGCATTATTCATTTAAGACCATGAATAAATGTATCTTAGATCTTACCAGAGAAAACTATCAAGATATGTTATTACCAAAGAAGAAAAACTAATTTTATTTTTAAAATATCATGTTCCCCACTTTTCTTTATTTTACATAAGTATTTAAGTGGAAAACTTGTGTAAACATCTAACAGGAAAAAGTGGGATGAAAGTAAAAGCCTCTTGTTAGAGATGGTAAGTCTGTCCATTAGCACTGTCTTGTTAATTGAAGAATTAATACTATTTTTATAAATGACTATATATAGAAGCTCTGGGCTGGAGCGATAGCACAGTGGGTAGGGCGTTCGCCTTACAAGCGGCCAACATGGCCGACCTGAGTTCGATTCCTCCGCCCCTCTCGGAGAGCCCGGCAAGCTACCGAGAGTATTCGATATGCCAGACACAGTAACAACAAAGTCTCCAATGGAGACGTTACTGGGCCCGCTCGAGCAAATCGACGATCAACGGGAGGGCCTTTACCTTTACCTTTACCTTTATAGAAGTTCTGCTAGTTTTTAATACCTTCCATTTATCAGAAAAAAATCAACTTTAGGATTTTGTTGACAGCACATGCAAGCTAAAAGATTATCTTAGTTTCAATTTTTAATGGAATTGTTTTTCCTTGTTCTTTACTTTCATGTTTGAAGTGCTCTCTTGAGTAAGGTGCCACTGGAGAGTTTGGAATTTCTGCTATGAGGTTCAGAATTCATCTATTTACTTACAGGTGGAAAATATTGTTCATTTAGACATTGACATTAAGCCTGGTATTCCATTCTTATTAAATCAATTCAGGCACCTGAGACAGTTTATTCTGCATAAGGAATGATATTATCATGGTAGACTCTAAGTTACTTTAAATCTATGCCTAATAAGACTAAGAAAATTATGGGCAATAGTTCACCATTAACTATCATCAAAAGTAAACACGCTTTTCCTTAGTTTGTCAGAATTAATTTTTAGCTTGTATTCCTATCATTTGTTGTCTTAAAAAGTTAGCCACACTGTGCAGATGTTTCTTATATATATTTCTACTTGTTTAGGCTTAATTTTGAATATGGCATCTTCAAAAATCGAATGCCACTGGTAAGAAAAGGAAAGCAACGATCAAGTAGACTACATTAAATAAAACATTGTTCAATGAAACTGTCGACAAAATTAAAATGTAAACTACAAAAGGAAGAACATATTTATATGACATGCTTTTGACAAATGGCTAATATATAGGATATAGGAAGTACCCATATAATTAAGCATCATAAATAAGCAACCCCATGAAAAATGAGGGGAGTACTAAGTAAAATGTTCTTCAATTAAGATCTATTAATGGCCAAAACAGATACACAGAATAAAAAGTATTCATAATCAATGATCCCCAGAGAAATGCAAAGTGACAAGAGATACTACCTCAAATTAGTAAGGATAGCCTATATATTTATATATATTCTGGTTTTTTTGTTTGTGTATATATATATATATACACAAACAAAAAAAACAGAATCAAGTACTGGTGGTCATGTGAAGAAAATTTGAGACCCAAATCACTGATTAACATCTGTAGAAACTTTGCAACATTAAAAATAAAACTACCACATGATCCAGAAATTCTGCTCTTTGGTATTCATTCCAAGGACATAAAGCACTAAATTTAAAAGATGACTGGAACCCTGTGCTCATTGCAGCACTATTTATGGCATCCGAGAACTAGGAAGAGCCCTAAGCACCATAGAAGATTCCCAGTAGAGGAGCTCTGATTTACATACACATGGGTTACTTCTCAAGTAGAAAAGAAAAAGAAATGAAATTCTGCATTTTATGGCAACATGGACAAAACTGAAGGGTGTCATGCTTGGTGAAATAATAATGAGAAAGAGGTATTCTTAGAAACCTTAATCACATATCATACATACATAAAAACAAATATAGGGAATATAAGCAATATCCATGAAAAAAATCTCTATACTTGACAGCATAATTGAGGTTAGCAAGGATGTGGTAAATATTCCAGTAGAAAAGATTCTATAAGGCAGTGTTGAAGAGCTAGTGCCATTTTACAGATGGGTATGGTTTAGTAAATTTCACCCCTAAAATAGTTTTATTATTATAAAAAATTGTTATTTAAAAACTTTTAAAATATACAAACTAGAGCGAAGTTTTATATATATATGTATAAATACATCACTGACACTGTCACTGTCCTTCCATTATTCATCGATTTGCTCAAGTGGGCCCAATAACGTCTCCATCGTGAGACTTGTTGTTACTGTGTTTGGCATATCGGGTAGCTTGCCAGGTTTTGCCGTGCGGGCAAGATACTCTCGGTAGTTTGCCGGGCTCTCTCCGAGAGGGGTGGAAGAATCAAACCCGGGTTGGCCAGGTTGGCCGTGTGACCCTACCTGGTGTGCTATCGCTCTAGCCCATATATTTGGGAATTAGCATGACTATGGAACCATTAGGACCTTTGCAAGGTTGTATATTCCTAAGTGCCCTTTATTGGAAAGTGATCTTTATACTACCCCTAAATAACTATTCTGGTAACTAACTGGTTTCATGAAGACTCCCTACTCTTCAAAAATATAAACACAGGGTATATCAGGGACATGCCATTCAGGTCACTACCTCTGGGCTTGCTTAACTGCTTCAGAGTTTTCAACAGGTTGCTCAATCTCTGTAACATAATATGCCTCATAATATATTGGATATAATACCAACCTCAATAGATTCTAGCAAATTATGCTCTATTTTAATACACAAAGCTTGACGCTTGCATGTATTGATTGTGAAAATTCTGTAAACTACTTATCCAAATCTAAATAATTATGTTTTTTCTATAAGTGATAGTGAGAGGTAGCATATGTGACCTACTGGGCACCACCAGGAGGTGTTTTCTGAGCTCCTTGAGAGGCATAAGGTCTGCGAAAAATTGAGTGTGTTTCCAAACGAAATAAAAGCAATGTTGTGTTAACATTTGGATTTATATACTATTCTTAAATAAGCATATGATAATCATATATAATAAGCATATAATAATGTACATATCTCTATAGAAGGTTATTGGATATTGTATACATATATTTTTATTTCACTTCATAACATAAATTATATATTTTTGATAAAATCATACTGAGATACACAGTTACGAAGTTGTTTGTAATTGTTTCAGTTAGATAATGTTCCAACATTCATCTTTGAATCAGTGTACATCCCTACCACAACAATGTCCCCAGCTTTCCACCTGCCACCACCCCTCCCAATCTGCTCCTGTGATAGGAATTTTCTCTTTCTCTCTCTCTCTCTCTCTCTCTCTCTCTCTCTCTCTCTCTCTCACACACACACACACAAACACACACATATTTTGGGTATTTGGGGCATTATGATTTGCAATACAGAAACTGAAAGGTATATTCCATTATCTCATTATCTACTTTTAAGCACTCAGTTCCTGTCCAGAGTAATCATTTCCAACTGTAACTGTCATAGTGATTCCTTCTCCATCCTAAGTGTTAACTGCCCTCCCCACTGCCACCACTTGTGGCAAGCTTTCAACGATGGACCAGTCCTGCTGACATGTATTTCTACTGTCCTTAGGTATTAGTCTCATACTGTTTCTTCTTTTATAACCCACAAAAGAATCCTATCATTCTGTTTATTCCTCTCTTTCTGACTTACTTTACTTAGAATGAATCTCTCCATGTTCCTCCATTTATAAGCAAATTTCATGACTTTATTTTTTCCTAACAGCTGCATAGTATTCCATGTACCATAGTTTCTTTATCCAGTTGTCTGTTCTTAGAGACTTGGGTTGTTTTCAGATTCTGACTATTGTGAATAGTGATACAATGAACATAGAAGTGCAGGTTGGCTTTTTACCATGTTTTTGGAACTCCAGGATATATTCCCAAAAGTGATATTGATGGCCATATGGATACTTAATTTCTAATGTTTTGAGAAGTGCCTATATTTATAAACATATTTCAATTTGGAGAAATCAAAGAAAATAATGCATCCTTCTTTACCCTTTTATGGTGACTATCATTTTAGCCTACAAAGTTCAAATTAAACTTTCATAAACCAATATTATCTATTTGTGTTTTCTCCTTCTTATATCTATATTTGGTTGTAAGACAGATGGAGAAAAGTATCTAATGTATTATTCCTTGCTCTACCCTTAATATCCAGAACAAAAATTACTCCTTGGCTTGGTGTTATTATTGGCTTTGTTGAATAATTATTCAACAAAGGCAAACTATATGGACAGTTAAATAAGGTTGAAAGTATTTAACAGCATTAAAGGCCATGATGATTAATGAACAAATATGTTATAAGTAAAATGAACAGTGATATCAACATTGAAAATTTATTTTCTAAATTCTGTAATATTAATTGTATTTCAAGATATTGTGACTGCTCTACATATTTTGCCATATATCTTATCAGCTTTATAATAAAACATGATTAAATGTATATTTGTTGATTTGTTTTTGGGGACACACCCAGTGGTACTTAAACCTGTTTCTGTACTGAAGGATCACTCCTGATGGTGCTGTGTAAACCATTTATGGAGCCAGAGATTAAGCCTGGGTCCACCACATGCAAGGCTAATACTTTACCCACTGTAATTTCCCTCTGGCCCAAAATTTGTTATAATCTTTGTCTTTTTTAAAACTCTTTCTTTGTGTAATTAAATCATTGTAGCCCATCAGTCATCTAATCCATCTAAAAGAGAGGTGTTGGAAAAGTAATGATTTTTAATAACAGTTTAACAAAAATACACCATTATGCATACCTGGATTTGATGGATAGTTAAGCCACCTAAGCGTACAAGAAGTAAGAGGAGAGCAAGAAATCAGTGTCCTTCCTGGGGTTTAATCAGAAATAAATTGTGAGTAAAAAGCGGTAGGGCGTTCGCCTTACAAGCGGCCAACATGGCTGACCCGAGTTCGATTCCTCCACCCCTCTTGGAGAGCCCAGCAAGCTACCGAGAGTATTCGATATGCCAAACACAGTAACAACAAAGTCTCCAATGGAGACGTTACTGGGCCCGCTCGAGCAAATCGACGATCAACGGGAGGGCCTTTACCTTTATAACATTTTTAAACATTCTAGAGTATCACTTGAACTAAAATTGGCACACCATTCAATATTATTCAGTTAAATAACTGAATAATGTAGATTATTCTTAATAAGTATATAACTGAATAGACATATAATAATAGAAAAGTAGATTTCAGTTCCATATTGGTCACTAACTCAAGGAACTTAGAAACATTACTAAAGATGAAAGAGGTAAGTGTTTGTGTTCTTTCACTCAATTGAAAAATGGGGATCAAGAAAATACACAGATATATACTTTTGTCATAGGAAATTACAGGAAGCACCAAAATTGGTTAGCCTAGCCTTTAGAATTTTTTATTTTGAATCTTGTTTAGGAAAAATTAAGTGCATTTCAGAGAAATAAAGCAAAACTAAGCACTGGAGAGTCAGAATGTGATAATACTTTCGAAGTCGTAGCACAGTTTCTAAGAAAAAGAAGCACATTAGTAAAAAAGAGAAGTAGTGTGCATAGAATCAGATTAGAAGCAAGAGAGAGTAATAGTGTGTCCTAGCAAATTTCAATATTACATTGGTATGGAAACCAGGTGAAACAATAAGGTGGCAAATATTTATAAAATTTTTAATGAAGAGGAATTTTTTGTGGTGTGCTCTCATAAAGTCAAAGTACTATCCCAAATTTAATCATAGTTAATTACTTTCGGATGTTTCCATGGCAATTTCAAAATGTCAAGGTGAGAGTGAGTGTTATTTTTATAATGTGAATGTGTTATAATAAGCACATAGTGAAGTCCTAGTTATCAGTGACTTCATCCTTTCTTTGTTATCTAACATATGTAAGACCTTTCTTTAATCCTTTTGGTGTCCAACATTTGTAACTCATTAACTTAATTTTTGCAGAAACATATCTGACAGAACAGACTTTCAAAAATATCCTGTTTAAGACAGAAGTGATGGAAGATGGAAAAGCAAAGTGATTGATGTTGACAAGTTCAAGGATATTGTGCCTTTCATAGGCATACAGATGTTTACCTTAAGAATAAAAGAACTTTGTAATTAAGCTTGGTAAAATATACACCAGCTTTCCATAGGGGCATAGGTTTTCAAATTATTTTTCCATCTATGTCATTTGGATTCCACATTTACCAGGTCCAACCACCTCATTCAGAATAGAGACATGTCTTTCAAAAAATATTAAAGAAGAACTATGATTTATAGTTGTGTGTAAATACGATGAGTCTACTCACTTTTAAAATTATTTTCAGATACAGGTTTAAATTTGAGTGGTTATTAGAAACTCTAAAGTATCAATATGCTAAATTAAAACATGAGTGCTACAAAATTGCTGTCACTGAGAATTGAGTCCTGTATAACATTTGAAATTCAATTTATATTTAAAATAAGTTATTTGGAATGCTGGAATTTGTTGAAAATTCATTTTAATAGTGTTCTGAAGATAATTACTTGGGATTTATAAAAGTGCTATAAGTGGAACAGAAATACAGTGTAGTAATTGAGCTTATGCCATATTCTAAATTTTATACCAACTATGGTACATATTTGATGCTACTGATTCTAAACAACTTTTACAGGTCCATTCTGGCTGAAAGGCACATGTCCTTCTAGAAATACAATCTGTTTAGAAGGTGCAGTTCTTTTAGTTGTTTTCTAAACTTCGCCAAAGGGGCATGTACATCTGCCAAAATGAAAAACATGGGACAATTTTTGTGCCTCTAGGTGGCCCTAAAATGGCATGTCACCATCTGCCACTGGGCATGTTCTAATGGTAATCATTTAAAACTCTGTGTCTGGTTTATAAAACTACATATATTTGAAATTACTTGTACAATTGATTTTTTTATAAATTTTGTTATTATCTGTGAAGTTTCAAAAGCAAGAGATAAAATAGACGTATACTTATGGATATATACCAATATATAGACAAATATGAAACAAAAATAAAATTTTATGTGAACCGATTTACCTATAAAACTTGAGAGCAAACTTATTATAATTTATTTTTCTGACTTTGATGATAATATCTCACCCGCATGGCAAAGCCTGGCAAGCTACCTGTGATATATTCAATATGCCAAACACAATAACAACAAAGTCTCACAATGGAGATATTACTGGGCCCGCTCAAGCAAATCGATGAACAATGGAAGGACAGTGCTACAATGCTACAGATGCAATATGAATGCAGATATGTGGCCAACAGAAATTTAGGTAAAATAAAATTTATTAAAGTTTAGAAAATCATCTACAATTTATTCTTAGGCAGTCTTATTCAGAATTCTGTTCAAGATAAGTGAAATGTGCATATTTTAAAAATTATTAAAATTTGAGATAAACGTTTGTCCTACTATAATTGAAATATCTTTTTGCATATGCTCTGCACTGAAGACTTAGCCAGTTGATTTACTGGCATTTATTTATTTCCACTATTCCTTCTCTTTTTGTTATGGTGTGCAATGGCTCTATGTTACATTTGGTTGTGGTACTCACTGGTTTAAGGTATTTGTTGGTTACCTGATTGCAGAGATTGAGAACTCTGCTGCAATAAATCACTCACTTTTTTTTTTAAGTTGTGGTACTTGTGCACACCAGGATATCACTATTGTATTTATGTTACTAAAGTACATTATTGTTGTAATGCTTATGAGGATGGGTTGTACTCTTTAGATTGTGGTCCTTATATAGATTCTGGTTTTAGTGTGTGTCAGGGGCCATTGTGCTGGTTCACCCATGGTTACCATTGGTCATTGTTCTGGCCATGGTGCTGGCAAATCTTCAATTTTAGTGCTCCTCCACACTGGTTGGAGTGCATTGGACATTACTTGTTTGTTGTTGGTGCTAAGAGTTCCAAGCAGCAAAAGTGCATGACATTGGTATCAATTCATAACTTTACACTTGCAAAGCAGAAGTATATTGCACTGAGCCATTCCTGGAAACGAAGTTGGGTTTTGGCTTTGTTTGTGATACCATGGAAAGTGTCATTGATGCTAAACATGTACTATATCTCTGAAACAGATCATCAACCACTTACTATTTATTAAGATATAATTCATTTTCTAATTAGTGAACAGTCTCAACAATTGAAAAATTTTATATTGGCCAAAGGGAAATATTTCTTAATTATATATAAGTGTAATATCATTACAAAAATGATGGTATTTTGCAGAATTCTAGCAGTAAATTCAATTCCCTCAGCTATTATTCTATTTTGCACTTTTACTTTTTTGTCTCAAAATATTCTAGGCTTAATATCATGATCTTATTTTATTGTTCCTGGTGTAATTTTTGGTACTGTAGCACTGTCCTTCTGTTGTTCATCAATTTGCTCGAGCGGGCACCAGTAACATCTCACAATAAATTCTGAGACTTTTTGTTGCTGTTTTTGGCATACTTAATAGTTCCCGGGTAGCTTGCCACGCTTTGCCATGCAGGCAAGATACTCTCGATAGCTTGTCGGGCTCTCTAAGAGGGGCAGAGGAATCGAACCCGGGTCAGCCATATCGGTCACGTGCAAGGCAAATGTATTACCTGCTGTGCTATTGCTCCAGCTCATAATTATTGGTAATTAGTAAAAATACAACCTATCGTCAACTTTGATGCCATATTTCACAGTAAAATTAGCAGCCATGATTTGATGTCTTAGAATACTCTGGTTGTGGTCTTAGGGTACTGTAGTCTGAGTTTTATTTATATTTAGCAACCAATTTTGTTCTCATACATCCTTTGAGCCCAAGTATATTTACATTACTTTTGCCACAAAAAAGAAAAGTCTTAGTTTAATCTTAGGACCTAGCTAGGATGTGAAAACAGAAATTAAAACTTAATGTTTTGTCTGTAGCAGAGCCAGTTTTTGTGCCCTAATTTGTATATGTGTGCACTAAAATTCAAGAGCCATCATTGCAACCTCTCTTATCTATAGGTATTTCATTGGACACAAGAATATATTTGAAGAATTACAGTCTTTTAAACTTTATAATTAGAAGGCTCTCTATTTTTATTGATGATAATAATCACTAATATCATAAGCAATTGGTTTATATGTTGCATTTATAAATGAATAATAGCCTAATAAACTTACTCTTCAATATTCATGTAATTTGGAAATTCATATAATTAGCACTTCTAATATATCTAATTTTTATTAGAAAAAAGGATCATGCTTTAAAATAGAGAAGAAAACTAAATAGCTTTATTATCGAAAAAGAACTCCATTTGATTATCTAGAGGGTATTTACTAGTAGATTTTATTGAATGCATAGATTTTTCAACACAGCTGTGTAATTATGTACTATTTATCTTTACCTGAGAATTCACGTTAAGTAGCAGTTTAGCTGGAAGCTAGGTATGTTTAATTACTCTTCTTTCATTTTGTAAATCAGTTAAATGTTTCCTAGTAAATTCACTTCTCTTGCAACTTCCTTTATTGGTTCCATCTCTCACTTCCTTTTGCCTCCCCCTATGTACTCATTTAAGTGACATATGCACACATAGACACAGGCATATATATCCACCTAAATATAATTATTTCTACCTCTTAACTTTTGACTTATACTAGAGAATATTCCAGGACTTTAGAGATGCACAGCTGGTAGGGCTTTTGCCTTGCACACAGCCAACCCAGGTTCGATTCCCAGCATCCCATATAGTCCCCTGAGCACCGCCAGGAGTAACTCCTGAGTGCAGAGCCAGGAGTAACCCCTGTGCATCGCCATGTGTGATCCAAAACGAAAAAAAGAGAGAGAGAGAGAGAATATTCCCTGTAGTCTAATGCTGATCTTTTTTTCAGTTAAGTCTGATTTTCAGCCTCTGCCATCCAGACATATCTCTGTTGATCACCGTCCATGTTCACTACCTCTAAAATCATTTTTATCTTGTTAACAGTTATATCTTTACCTAATAATTGTCTTAAACTTTGTTTGCACCAAGGAGCAGATTTGTACTTTCAAATAGGTACCCAAAGTAAAATGACTGGGTTTCATATCTAAAGTACAAGTCCCATGAGGGTCTTCAATATTTTGAGATATACCCCCCGTCCTGTCTTTAAAAATCTACACTTTCTATTTTCCAGTAATGTCTATCTCTCTTTTTTGTCTCCCAATGCAGTCTGCTCTCATCTGTCAAACCTTCCCACCTATTCTAGTTAAATGATGTGTCCTCTAGACAACCCTGATACTCTGAACTTTACTTTTTCTCTAATTTCAAGAGATGCAGTCCCTATTTATCCTCTTTTTTTGTGCAATAGGGACACACCTGCGCACAGGACCTACTCCTGGCTCTGTGTTCATGTATTGATTCTATTGTTCTCAGTGAACCACATGGAGTACTAGAGGTCAAACTCTGCTAGGACACAAGCAAACAAGCACTCTACCCACTGTACTATCTCTTCAGCTCCTTTCCTTTTTATCTCAAAGCATCAATTCCCAATTCTCTGTAGGATTGTTTTGACTCACTGACCTGCAATCGATTTTAAAGAAAGCTACTCATCCTTGAGTTCCAAACAGAAGTTAACTTCTCCTTCTTGTTCTACTTATACATATGTGTATATATACATGTGTCTCCTTCCTGTTCTTTTTACTTATACATATGTGTATATAAACATATGTGTGCATATATTTATATATATTTATATATAAATGCATATATATTATATTCATTTATATATAAATTATATAAATGCACATATATTTTATATACATTTATACACAAATGTACACATTTGTGTATAAATGTATACATTTATGCATTTATACATAAATGTATATATTTATAAATATACATACTTTATATTGCTTTTTTGTCACACCTAACCAATGCTCAGGGGTTACTCCATGCTCTGCAGTAAGGAATCACTCCTGGCAGTGCTTGGGGGACCACATGGGATGCTGGGAATTGAACCCAGGTCTGCTGCGTGCCAGGCAAACACCCTACCCACTGTGGCTATTGCTCCAGCCCTTACGTAAGTATTTTTGTTCAATCTGTACTCTGTATTTTGTTTCTTACTTTCTTTTATCCTCACAATTCACACTCTTTTCTCATCATTTACCTACACAATTTCAACGAAAATTACCCAAAAATGTCCAAGTAAGGGATCAGATATAACACTGTACAAATTAAAAAACAATTTGATCTTTTCGTCTCTTTTTTTTTTTTGGAAAGTTTTAATTCCCAAAAGTTCATGACATGTCCTGGTTTTATGTTTACAGAATTCCTGTGAATGTAATTTCTCTAATCTTTACGAGATTACAGTGACCCACAAGAATTCTTATGTAATTAGATATTGCAGGCTTTATTCATACACATCCCTCTCATCTTCTCTATTGCTACAAATTTTTCATAAATGATTGGTTTAGTCCATGCTCCTAAATGTCACATCCTGATGATTCTCAGTTAGGGACGGATGATAGCGCAACTCTTTAGGCACATGCCGATTATTTATCTGACCTCGATCTGATTTCCTCCTGGCATCACATGGACCTGGTGCATCAACAGATGTGGTCCAAGAGGTTCCCAGAATCACTGGAGTGACCTGGGTATCCTAAGCTTTTGCACGAAACTAACAGTGATCTTGGCAGAGAATCACTGGTGGAATTCCTGATTTTCTGATCCTTGAGAGGCCCTGTTACCCCCCAAAATTAAATATTGATTTGATACTTCATGCTGTAGAGTCAGAATACCCAGTGTCACAATGACTTCTACTGGTATATCTTTCTCACCCCAAACTTAGATATCCAAACCAGAGATACTAGGACCATTAAAAGCCTCCTAATATTAGAATTAAAATTAAAATGTTATCAGCTCTATAGTGTCTGGGCTAAGATATACCTTTCATTCTTCCTCTCCCTCTTGCCTGCCATTCTAATTCTCAGGAAGAATTGTGAACTTCATTCCTACTAAAATACATGTCCGATCACAATACTTCTTGATATTTCTTTTGGTACAATAACCAGTGATGTCACATTTCACCTTGTCTGGATTACATAGACAATCTCTCAGTGGCTGCTGGAACTCAAGAGAGAGAGAGAGAAAGAGAACTTCTCTCTTGAGTCCCAGCAGCCTGTCATTCACATAACTGCCACCAGTATTTGTAAAATATAAATTGAGCCAATTCATTTCTTTGTTTGAAATTATCCTATTGTATACTGTAGCACTGTAGCACTGTAGCACTGTCCTCCCACTGTTCATCGATTTGCTCGAGCGGGCCCAGTAACGTCTCCATTGTGAGACTTGTTGTTACTGTGTTTGTCATATTGAATACATCACAGGTAATTTGCCAGGCTTTGCCGTGCGGGGAGATACTCTCGGTAGCTTGCTGGGCTCTCCTAGAGGGGTGGAGGAATTGAACCTGGCTCGGCTGAGCCGGCCGCGTGCAAGGCAAACACCCTACCACTGTGCTATTTCACCTTAAACCAAACCCAAACTTAATAAAAAGCTTCTACTTATATTTGCCTATGGCTCCAATTTATATGCTTGCATTATATTATACAATTTCCCTGTTTTATATTGATTCCTGAGGCTCCTGTCAAGTGATCTTATTTCTTCTTGGAATGTTCGTTCTGTAGATAGTCGCATGTTGTCTCTTTAATTTTCCTGACAAAACTCAAAAGTAGCTCTCTGTTCATCTCCAAGCAAACAGCTGGTACAATAATCGTACTGAAAACTACCATATTTCTTGATTTATCTTTAATGCCCTTAGTATTTAAGGTTACTTGTTGCATATATTATATGCTTATTGTCTATATCCCCAAAGCTATTTAATTCTGTGTTTCGGCCACAATAGACAATATATAGTCTTACGCTTGTCTCTGTGATCAGGGATTGCTCATGGTACGACTTAAGACTGACCATATGCAGTGCATGGATCAACTGAAGTCAGGGGTGTGCAGGCCAAGTGCTGTAACTACTTTATTATCATTCCAGACACAGTTCCCCACATCTGTTGATGATGAGAACTCAACTTGGTAAAATAATATAGCACTATTTCACCAATATTGGTATATGATGTTAACATAGTAAATATTCAATAAATTTAATTGCTTCATGACAGAGATAGTACATCTGGGAAGGCTTTTGCCTTGTATATGGCTACCCCAAGTTTGATCCCAGGCACTGAATATGGTTCATTGAGTGCAGAACTAATATTAAGCCATGAAAATACCCAGATGTGATTCAAACCGAAAATTAATAATACTAATATATTTCTTGATGAAATAAAAAATTAAAAAGTAGATTGAATTTAATTTTAATTATAAATTCTGTCTTTATTCATAATCTGATTTATGTTTTTTAATTTGTTTTTATCACTACTTTTCTTTTTTTGTGAAAGAAAATTTAGTTTTATTTATTTATTTAAATTTTTTATAAATAAAAATAAATTTTTTATTAGTGAATCACCGTGAGGTACAGTTACAGACTTACAAACTTTTGTGCTTGCATTTCAGTCATACAAGAATTGAGTACCCATCCCTCGACCAGTGCCCATTTTCCACCACCAATGGTCCCAGCATCCCTCCCACCACCCCGCCCTGTCCCCTCCTTATTTTCTTTTTGCTAAAGAGGATTCTAATAATTTTTTGTTGACAGTATTTTATGTATAGACTATCAGTTTTGAAGAAAAATTAAGTGTCTAAAATAGAATAACTTAAGATGTAAAGTGCACACTCTATGAGTGTGTGTGAGGTCTTGGATTCAATCTATGGTGTGTACATGACCATACGAATCAGGTACACTCACACATACCTAGAAATTCATGAGGAAGGCAAAAGGCTAAATTTATATACATATCTTGGTGTGATAATACCATAATCCAATATAACATCTTAATAACTTATTTGGTGATGGAAAGAAGTTACACTACTTTCCTGTAACTGTTGTTTCTCTCATCTATAATATGGATTCAGTATCTTGTAGGATAGTTGGTGATTAATTAAGGAATTTTTAAGTTTCTTTAATTTTACTTAAAAGGTTGTTACTACTATTGTAGAAACTGATTTTACATTATTATGATTAGAAAGTTTTTCATCTTTTTTCCAGCTAGTTTCTAATGTATATATTGAAGAATAATAAATGCAGTCATGGACTTCCCAAGAGGAAGAAGTAGGGCCAGTCAGCTCCAGGTGCAGGGAACAAAAACAGGCAAACAAGATGCATATATATATATATGTATATATATATATATATATATATATATATATATATAGATTAATCAATAGAACTGGCCAAATGTTTTTCTTTTCTTTTATTCAGTTTATGCTAACTAACAATTCTACATAAAACGAATGATAGAAAATTCCTTTCTAAAAATGTTTGGTAGTAAGTTTAGCTATTTCTTTTATTTTTACTTTTGTCTGTGTGTCTTTGTTTATTTAGATCTATGACCAGTTTTCCTCATTTTTATTTTGGCACTGTGATTTGCAAGATTCTTACTAATGAAAAGAATGTTCCAATGCTACACCAACCACCAGAGAGCCAGGAACCAGACACCTGTCCCAAGGTTCCTTCCTCCTTTCCACTGCCCCACCTCACCAGCAGTCTCAGTTGTATAGCTCAACTCTCACTGTCTGTTACAATAACCTCCCCATTACTATGTTTCTTCATATTCCATATATTTTCATGCTTGAATCATCCCTCTACCCTGACATCATTCTGCATGATAACCTCTAATTTCATCCATAAGAGAGTAAATTTAATTTCATCTTTTCTTATAGCTGGGTGATATTATATTGTGTTACTTTTTTTCTTATAGACTATAGTTGCTTATATACCAGTTTCTTTATCCAATAATTTGTTCTTTGGGGGCCGGAGCTAGGGCATACCCATTTATGCTCAGAACTACTTTTGACTATGCTCAGGAGATCATATGGTATGCTAGGAATCAAACCCTAATCATCCACGTGCAAGGCAAATGCCTTACCACTATATTATCGCTCCAGTCCCTCCAATAATGTGTTTTTGAACAGTTGGGATGTTGCCACTACTTTCATTGGCAGATTGGAGCACACCTGGCTGTGCTCTAGTCTCACTTCTGGCTCTGTGTTCAGGATAACTCCTGGAGAGTTCAGGGGATATATATGTGGTGTCTGGTATGAAACATGTATTGATCATATTCAAGGCAAGTGTTTTACCCATGGTACTATTGTTTCAGTCCTTGTTTCCAAGTCTTGACCACAGTGATTAGCTCTGCAATGAACATAGGAGGGCATATATCTTTTCAAAGTATCATTTGTGTATTTGTTATAGAATCTTATTATAATTTATCTCCAAATTAATGTATTTTATGACTTATACTTTATTTTATGAACTAATCTATATGGAAGTTGCACAATAGAATATAGCTATGCATATTTACTTTGGGAATAAATTCATATTAGCATAGAATCAGTCTAGTTAACTTCAGAGAAATATGAACATCAGAATTGTCAGTGTGAAATAAAATAATTTGAATTTCTTCAAATCCCCTCTACTTGAAGCTACTTAAAATTTTTATGTCAAATCTTATTGTGTGGAAGTCTCTAGAAGTTGAAGAAACAAACCTATAGACTAAAGTTTCTTCATTTTATCATATAAATAATTTTACTTATTTTGATAAAAATGTTTATTTTTATATTTTTATTTACCCATTTGTATATATGCTGCTTCAAGTGAAATAAGTATTTAGTTTTAAAAAATAATATAAAGGGTATTAATGAAGGTAGAATAAAGTTATCTGTCAAACAAAATATGTCAATTGAACTTTTGATATAATGTTATAAAGTTTTGCAACAGTTAAAACTGGAATTAAACCATAATCTCTTAATAACACTATTGGATAATAGTTGGATACAATGGGATGAAAAACCTTATAAATACAATAATACAATTGAAAGAGGTTAAGAATATTGTACAGAAATATTTTTATTTTTGTGATTTTTTTATCAAAAGTTCCCTAAGAGAAATTTTGATAAGAACTGTTGTTTAATTTTTGTTAAATACATTTGTTTCATATATATAAATAGGATATAAAAATATATCTAGCATATACTCACATTCCACTCTTTTTAAAATTATATCATTGCATACACATTTGCCTCTATGTAATGGCTAGGATTTTAATTTTCAAATTTGTACAACTGATTATTATTGATTAATACATCATATGTATAAGTTTAGAATAAAAATTTTTCTCTAAAAGTGAGAACATACTCCAGTTTTCCTTTGACATAAAGAATGCTGTATTTAAGCATCCAAATAATGGTTTCATTTATGTCATGTCTCATATCTTAAGTCCTTCTAAAACTTTACAACAGTTTTCTATTAAAATGGAAAAATCTATTGAAGGTCTGATCTGATTATTTTAAATATTGAAATCTGTCATAGCTTAATAAAATTTATATTTTTCCAAAGAAATGCTAATAAAATTGTCATTGTGTAATAAATATTATGAATAACAACAAATAATAATGCAATAATAATAAATGCCCTGATACTAAAAATTACCTATGATAAATTGTTCTGCCTTTCAAGCTGTCACCTAAAATTAATGGGTACTTTTATTTATTTGCTTCATTAGATGATACCATAGAGATCTTCAGCATAATATAAAAGTTAATTCTTTATTTTCTATACTGTCTCGTTTGTAAAAGAATTAAGCAGTCTAGGGTCTTAGAGATAGCACAGCTGGTTAGGTGCTTGCCTTAAGCCTGGCAGATCTGGGTTCTACACTATCTTATAAATTTCCCCCATGTTTCTTGAATGCAAGCCAGGTGTAAAGCCCTGAGTATTGCAGGATTTAAAACTAAAAACAAATAAACAAACAAATAAAAACAAGCAGTCCTCTCTACTTTCAAATGATTATTTTTCTGTTTCTGCTCATAACTAGGAATTCAGTGATGCCTTTGTGCTTGTTTTGTCTAGTATAAATGTCCTCGAACAGTCTGTTATTCAGACTTTTACTATATAAGGCAAGAAAGTAAAATCACCAAAACATTTACTTTATTGGAAAGCTACATACAATGCACTCAACATATAATCTGTGGACTCGGTGTATAAAGCTAGCTTGAGAACCTTGTCAAGGGTACTTACATTAGTTGTCTTGCTCACTCTATTCCTGACTACCATCACACGTTTTCAAGGTGTAATCTAGGATGAATAAATGAGTCCAGATAAAGTTGTCAAAGTAGATTTCAGACTTTCCACTCACTAGTTCTCCCCTATGTTCATGTAACTTAAAGAGAAAATGATGAATTAGATTTTTATCTTGAAGGTTCTAAGCAAAACATGAAGTATTCAAAGTCAGAAAATTCAAAAAGTTTAGGAAGAATTATTAATAAAGTATTAATTAAAACATAAAGTTAATTAGAACTTAATGCATTTTCATTATGTTTAATTAGAAGCATTGCATTAATTTTAATTAAGCATATATTTTTAATTTTTGTTTTTCATGGAGGTACCCAGTAATACTTAGAGTTTACTGCTGGCTCTACACTCAGTGATCACTTCTCGCAGTGCAAGAGGGTCCCATATGGTGTGCCAGGAATTCAGCGTAGATCAAGTACCCTACCCATTGTACTTTTTCCCTTGACCCCATAATTTCAATTTATTTTTCAATTTCATTTCATTTCATTTCATCATCCTGTTATTCGTCGATTGCCTCGAGCAGGCCCCAGTAACGTCTCTTTCATCCTAGCCCTGAGATTATATTCAAGGCTCTTTAGGAGAACGAGACCCATCATTGTTACTGGTATTTGGCATATTTGGTATGCCACGGGGAGTTTGCCAGACTCTGCCCTGTGGGCAGGCTACATTCGATAGCCTGCAAGTTTGTCCAAAGTAGGAATGAGATAACAAGATGTCATAAAAAGATGTCCTGATAAGATTTAGTATATAATTTCAATTTAGTATATAATAAATATATCGGCTTAATGATTTTCATTGAAAAATTAATTTTGTTTTGTGTTAATTATTTCATTCTTTGTGTTAATTTCCATTTATTTTAAGGGGATCCCTTAAAATAAATGGAAATGATTATTTTGAAACTTATAGCTTTAGCACGATAAGTCAATGCGGTAATGTGTCATTTTGATTTGTAACTATTTAAACTTATATACATTATGAAGATGAAGTGGCTATTATGTTATCAAGCATTGACGCTTATTTTTAGGAAATTACTTTAATACAAATAACATTTTATAATTGTACATAGTGTAACTAGAAGGCAAACATCATTGTTATTTCTAATCTACAGTAATGAGGAACATGTATTTTTAGAGATTGCGTATATTTAAATTAAAAGAAGTTTTTTTCCAAATATTATTTTTATTATTTCAGTTGAGTAAGTATATTCTTTTTCTAGATAAATACTATGGATTTGTCCTATAGAAAGTGATTAGTAAATGCAGCATACTGGTTACTTTTTCTTGACTAGAATTTAAAGTTATAGGTTGATTAAAGGATACAATTCTCCAGATCAGTGATCAATTAATATCTTTTTAATGTACATTGAAACAGGTATTGGGAGCACACATTTTACAAAACAAATCTTATTGTATATTAGGTAATGGTTTTATGGACTTTTATTTCAAAAAATTTACCCCATTTAATTCTAGGGAGCACATTCATCTACTCAAGTACTATCACGGTGGTTTCCAGGTTTTACCTCTCAGCCTAGTAAGATATTTGACAGCACAGTCAGTACAATGCTGCCCAAGCAGGGGGGTAGAGATTTCGCTTAAAATGCAGGGAGTTGTCAATGAAAACTCAGGGGGTGGCCAGACCAGCAGTGTATTGGAGCAAAGCTGAAATGTTTTGAGGAATAAAATCCATTTCTAATGTGCTGTGTCATATTTGGATATTTTCTTTTTATTTCAAAAAGAATTCTTCCCTTCTGTTTACTTGTAATTTAAAAAAAAAACACAAGAAAAAGATGGAAAATAAATTTCTTGATACCTAAAGTCTGCAGAGTAGATTATTTGCTTGTTTTTTTTTTCCAGAAGTATGGAGACAAGACCAATTTATATCTGTAAAGGAGTGTTGTAATTGGAAATCTTTCAAAAGGTAGCTCTCACCTGAATCCCAGAGGCATAGAGTGTTTATAGAAAGTGCTGCTTGCTTGGCTTTCATTTATAAACTTGGCAATTTCTTCTAACAGAAAAGTAGGCAAAAAGGCAGGTGTATGATTCCGATTGCCTGGAGTTTATTTAAGTAGTCTATTTACTTTTCTGTTGAATGTAACAAAAAGGTACTTACCACAGCATATGCCACATGACAGGACACTTTTGATGTCTTAAAAATTGTTATGTTTGGAGAAAAGACAAACTGTAGGACCAAAATCTTCATTAAAGATGTGATTTAATGACTATGTTTCCTGAGCTTACAAACAGTCTCAAATAAAGTTAGATGAAAGCTTTATATTAGCTTGTTTCTTTGAATTTTAAAGAAGTAGTATTTCTTTACCCCCACCTTCACATATAATACCTTAAATAACTTTAGTTTCAACCTTGTATCAGTTCTTTTTGAGAAGTTGATTCTTTTTATGTAATCCATTCAGCTCTCAAAAACCAGGAACACATATCTGAGTGATGAACAATTTGATTAAAGCATTTCTGTATGAATGGCGATAGCCAGATAATAATGCAGTTGGAGAGTGGGCTTCGACCATGATTTCAAAGAG
Organism: Sorex fumeus; assembly: GCF_029834395.1. Lineage (NCBI taxonomy): Eukaryota > Metazoa > Chordata > Mammalia > Eulipotyphla > Soricidae > Sorex > Sorex fumeus. The sequence goes on from NW_026606092.1 coordinate 24,151,000, forward strand.
CGCACTAAGGCAACAAATTATTTTCTTTTTGGAATGACAGGGTTGAACATCTTTCACACTGTGCCTCGCTTGGTTGTTGTTATCACAAACCCCTTTATTCTGCAACAAATTATGCCAAGTGAAAAGGGCTTTATAGTGATGACATTCAAGTCATATCTCCTGATAATAAGGATGTAACACTTGCTGCCACAACAAATGTACTTCCTGCTGGTATTTTTTATATGATGTTGCCTGCCGCTTTGCTCATTGCCCTTAGAGGCAGGAGGCGGTCTTACATGGGCTGACAGGTGGACGAAGATAATACATCCTGTGAAGCACTTTTAATGTGGAAAATACATCATCTATCATTTGTGAGCTTCGGTGCTCGCATTCTCTTTTTCTTTTTCTTGGCATAATTAATCTCCTTCAATTAACAATGTGTCAGGTTGATCATTGACTTTTAATCATCTGAATTCACCACCTCTGAAAAAAACACGAAGTCTGATTTTCTAATCCATGAGTCAGATTTGACTTCAGTGTCAGGGGGACTTTGTTTTTATATTCCAGTGCTCTGTTTATACTACCTGTAGGGACTCTATGTAGTTCTCTACATATTTCCAAAGAAAAATGCTCCTGCAAGAGACCTGCACCCCATTATTACCTGGAATTCTTTGAGGAAGACACAGAAAAATGGTAGGGAGCTAGAGGATAGAGGCAGAATATCCAGTTTGCGTTTGAAATAGACTAAAAGCAGATTGTAGAAAATCTCAGAAGGGAAGGAATCTGAGTTTTGTCATGGAAAATAAAGGGAAAAATCAAATAGATCAAGTTAAAAACTAAAACCAAATCCTTGTTACAACTATAAATTTCCATTGACTTTATTTGAGATTATATAGAAATTGAAATTTGGCAGTTAATACAATAATTGTTTGAATCAGAAGTTATATGGTATGTGTTTTGTGTATGTGTGTGTATTACGATTACAGAGAAATGAACAAAAAATTGTGCTGCAACGGTCTTAAGATAGTTGCAAATATCTTGTTGAGTATGGGTAAACTAAGTTAAATTATTAAAATATTCATACAGTTAAGCTTATTTTAAATAGGTGATTAGTGATTACTTCCTTTACACTTTGCACAATTTCCTTCCTCAAAAACAACAACAACAAAACTAAAATAAAACAAAACATAGTGTATCTAATGTGTCACAGAAAAAAAAAAAGGAACTAGATAAACAGATATGGGTTTCCTTTTATTTATTTTTATTTGCATCTTTGGGTCACACCTATCTCTGCTCTGTGGTAAACCCCGTGCATAAAACTCAGTTTGACTATGTATAAGGAAAGCTCCTTATACATAGGAGCTTTTTTTTTTTTTTTTAATCACTGTACTCTCTCTCCAGACTCATGATATGAGTTTAACTTGTCAAATCCCTCTCTGTCTCTGTCCCTATTTTTCTCTTCTTGTTAGTTATAGAATTGTGAGCATGGGGAACAAGTTCAACTTGCAATGAACTTCTCTTCAGAATTCTGTTTCAGAAACTGAAGAATTTCAGCTTCTGAAAAATATTCAGCTCACACATTCAGACCGTCTCATTTGGTGCAAAAATTTGAGATTGCTGACTCAATTCTACTTGATGAGGGAATATCAATCCCCAAAATAATCTCCATTAAGGTTTTCATGAGTATAATCGGTTGTCATGCCTAGACATCTGAAAAATGAAGATTTAGTATTAGCTTCATATTCATTTTATTTTGTCTCATTCTCCCATAAAATGTTTTAATATATTTCTTGTTTTATACTTTCTGTGAAAGGTGTTTTTATGTACATTTGTTTAATGAAGATATAACTAATTATTATATTTTGAACTCTTACTGAACTAAAACCAGAGGAGAGAGATTATAGTTTTTGCTCAATTATTTCTCCAATTATCCATGGTTATTCTATTGTAGAAAAAATTCATAACCTATAACCATGTAACTTATAGTCCATCAGGCAATGAAGTAATATGGGGACTAGGGTCTGATGCCTTAGGTGGGGCATCAATTTAGGAAACATTGATTAGAGAGAGTCTTTGATTTCTCTCTAATCCACAAATTTCAACTTTTTAAGATACAGAGTTTCAAAATATGATTGTGTCCAGTTTCATCTGTGATATATCAATGTTAAACTCATAAAGTACTATAATCTCATGTAGAATTTGGAGTGTATTTTCCCAATCACGTAGGGTTTTATATCTAGATTTGAAAATTGCTCCAAAAATTTGAAATACACTAATTTTCTAGAGAACTTTATAATTTTCTTTGACATTGATAACAATCTAAATATATTTTAGTAAACTATGATCACACCACCACCACACTCCAGGCTGCTTTCCGAACGCTTGGGCCAAGTCTCAAGCATGAATGAAGTCCCATGGAACCCAGGAAGTGAAGAACTTTGTGACCTCAGAGTCTGGGCTCAATAGGACCCAGGAGTCGAGATCCTGTGTCTACTTTCCCCAGTCTCCAGTGACCCAGGGTTCACACCCATAAGCCACTCCCTGCCAGCACCAGATAATCTCCTCATTGGTTGCAGAACTCATTGGCTGTTTCTCCCGGGAGCATAAAAAAAAAAAATAAGGCTCCCAAAACCATGCCATTGGGCTCCAAGCCAGGCTGTTTTAACTCGGGGCACACTAGAGTGGGGAGGGTGAGAGCCCTCCCTGCCCCAAGGGACCCAGCTGTGGCCGCCAACCTCCACTACCCAACTGCTGGCCACGCTCCAGGCCAATTTCTGGATCTTAAAAGTGTCATAAGATACCTCCTACCCATTTTCCATAGTTACCACACCATGTTTGATGGAGTTCAGACAGAGGGCAACAAAATCATATATATATATATGCCTTTCAGAGAGCCCAGCAAGCTACCGAGAGTATTCTGCCCACACGGGCAGAGCCTGGCAAGCTCCCCGTGGCGTATTCGATATGACAAAAACAGTAATGGAAACAGGTCTCCTTTCCCTGACCCTGAAAGAGCCTCTAATCATTGGGAAAGATGATTAAGGAGAGGCTGCTAAAACCTCAGGGCTAGAAGAATAGAGATGTTACTGGCACCCGCTAGAGTAAATCGACGAACAACAGCATAACAGTGATACAGTGCTACAGTGATGACTATACCAAGTTCAGAGGCACTATTTCTTTTTATATTCGTAATAGATTTGTTATCATATGCTATTTCTTAAATACCTTGGTATTATTATATTCTATCCATAGTAATTAAGGCCAATATTTTCAAAAGCCCTATACTAAAAGAGTTTGAAATGTTTGGAGAGAGCAAATGTTTGAAAAATTCCCATATACTTATGGTACATGAACACCTACAGCATACTGTTACCACACTCATGTTCAAAACATGTTTTGATTTTAGGTAGATTGTATTGTGACACTTTATGTTAGAATTAGCATGGATATTTTTGTGATTTTTTAAATTATTATTTGATTTGTTATTTTAAGTTTTAGAAGAACTTTACAATATTGTAATAGTACTCAGTTTATAACTTATATGTAATGAAGTAAATTAGAAGAAATATTTTAGAGCTCTATTAGTTCCAGGATTTGTTAAAAATGCTATTCTAGGTGATATTTACAGCATAAGATATTTCAGGATTTTTTGTGTTCAGTAGGCATTTGAGGACTATCTTTATACTCAGAATACTATTTGCATCTCTGCCGAAAAGTAAGGCTTAAACTTTTGTGCTTATTTGAGAGAAAACACGATGAGCACTTACATGTTTGTATTTATAAAATCTGAAATAATTAAAAACCAAAAAAATAGGAAAAATGTTATGATAATATGTGTTCAGATATTTCTTTTATAAAAAAAAATATAATGAACTATTTCATGACTAACCTGCTGCCTGCTTCTATCATTTCATCCACTTTTCAGTAACTTTTGAAAGAGTGGCTTCTGGGGCAAGAGTGATTGTACAGTGGAAGAAAACTTGACTTACATGCAGTTGACCAAAGGGCCTTCCCTGGAGACTCATATGGTCCTTAATCCTTCCAGGCATGGTCCCTGAATGCAAAGTGAGTAGTAAGACGTGAGCACTGCTGGGCGTGGCGCAAAAAAAAATGAAAAAGGAGAGTTGTATTTAGGTTACTGTGTTTTATTTTAAATTTCTACTTAACTTGGAGAAGGTCTGTTTCATATATATATACATATCTATATGTATTCACACATATATTTATTGTGTTCTTTATTCACCTTTATAGTGAATCAACATAAATCATCTCTTACGTTTCTTGGATAAAATATAACAAAAGCATTCATTGTGCATTTAGTTTTAAGTGTTGTCATATTTAACAGTGTATTATTAGAAAATGCTACTAGTGTATACATATTTTCTTGTACTATTTGCCTTATATCGAATCCTTTTGTTACATTTTTATACTATTGGAATATTTTATATATTGCTATTTATGTATATATAATGCACTTAAACAATTACATTTTTTTGTGAAGTCAAAAAAATCCATTGGTTGGATTTTTTTATATCAAAGTTTTATTTGGTCTTATTATTTTTTGTACATATTTTAAATTCAACACATAACTTTTCCTTATCAACTGTGTGTGTGTGTGTGTGTGTGTGTGTGTGTGTGTGTGTGTGTGAAAGTAACTTTTGTTTACTTTTATTTTGCTGTTTGGATCACACCCAGAAGTGCTCAGGGGATACTCCAGGCTCTGCACTCAGTAATTACTTCTGGTGGAGTGTTCAAGGGACTATATGTGATTCTGGGGAAAGAATCCAGATCAGCAGTGTGCAAGATAAATGCCTTACAATCTGTACTATCACTCCGGCTCCAAATGTAACTTTTTTTGGTGAAGTTTTAGCATGCTTTATTGAGATCTGCTTAGACATTGTAAGTATTTTATTATAGAAATCCACGGAAAATTCTCAACGAAGCATTTTAGTATAAAAAATATGTTAATTACTATGACATGAAAATCATGAAATATAAATCTTTCTGCATGTTTGTGGCTTTTTCTTTTTAGAGCAAATTCAAAACAGCAAAATTGAGTTCAAAGAGTGTGAATTCCTTAAGGACTTTAAGTACATAAATTTTGCACTTATTTACACTCCCAAGAGCAATGTTTGTAAAAGTACCTTAAAAAGAGTTTTCTAGGTTTTCTTTTTGTCTTAAACCATAGGTTATTGATGAAAAAGGAATAATAATAGCGGAAAACACATTCTGTGTCTAGAAATCATTTATGTATTCTCATGTAATCAAAGATAGTGCATATTTTTATGGTATGGTAATATTCACATCAAATGCTGATAATATTCAAAGTAAAAATATTACTAATTACATATATCCATGTACTTCTTATGAAAAATATATAAAATACAGTTCAACTTTATAACACCATTCCCCTTCTAAGATTTTAACTCTATTTATACTACTCTGAATAAATTGAGATTGAATAAAAAATATGTTAATTAAATATATATAAGGTTTTAATCTTATTTTAATAATATATCAGTCTTGAATGTGTATTTTTGTAATTACAGAGACAGAAAAAATCACTGTCACGGTCCTCCCATTATTCATCAATTTGCTCCAGCAGGTCCAGTAACATCTCCATCATGAGACTTGTTACTGTGTTTGGCATATCAAATACGTCACAGTGAGCTTGCCAGGCTTTGCCATGTGGGCGAGGTACTCTCGGTAGTTTGCTGGGCTCTCCAAGAGAGGTGGAGGAATCGAACTCGGGTAGGCCATGTTGGCTGCGTGCAAGGCAAACGCCCTACCACTGTGCTATCGCTCCAGCCCACAGAAAAAATATTTTTGCAAAATATTGATAGTTCAGATTCATAGAATACTTTGGACTTTGCAGCAAGTAACTTGGCATCAACATTCCCCTTTCATATGTTATAGTAGAAAATTCTGAGATTAATAAACCTTTAGAGTACAGAAGAGAATGAATATAGATAAAATATTATTCTATATATTTAAATTTACCATAAACTAATATGTTGTTAATTTAACTCATTAAATTGATATAAAATTGCATTTGCATCATTTTAAATATTTTAGTAGTACATAAGTATTAAACATGGTTTTACTTGCTTTTTCTAACTGTTGGATTTAGGAAGATACACATGCAAATTTTGCTCAAGGATTCTGGGAGATGAAGAGACATGTATGAGTGATGAACAATCATTTGTTTTAGGAACAACACAATTGACATTTCATATTGGTAAATAATTAGGTGGCAGTCACCATTTTTTTCTTGAATTGACCCCCTCATTTAATGTTCAGTTTCTTTACAAATTAGTTACCATGAGGCTTACACTAAAACAGTCAAAATTAGAGAATTTATGTATCTTTTAATACTTTTATCTCAGTTTTTCCAGTTACTTTATCCAAATTCTCTTAGCTCTGTCACTGGTTTAATTAAAATATTGTTTTCCAAAATGTTTAAAAGGAGAAAAGAATTAAACAGAAAGGTTAAAAAATAGTATGTTTGTCAATATATCATCCAATGGTGCACTGTAAAATACAAAAGACTAGCTCTCAAGAGAGATAATCTTCATTTTAAATCACTCTAAAAGTAGGCCAATATTCCAAAAATGGCACTTTTAAGACCTCTGTAATTAAAATAGTAGGAATGAGATTGTATTTCTGCTTGTGTGTTAAATCTCAACCATCATTCTGCAATAGTGTAAAATTAGTTATTTTTATTTTTCCTAATTATTTTCTTTAATTTGGCTTTTGCACAGCAATCTGCAGTGTGCAGTTTACTCCTGATTTTGTGCTTTGGGATCATTCCTTGCATGACTTAGGGGATATTATGAGGTGTCAGGGATGGATTGCCTGCAAACAAGCACCCTACCCACTGTATTATATTTCTGGCCCATTATCACTGACTTTTGTTGCTAAATGTATCACAAGTGGATTCACAGCAAATTTTGTACAGTATGCCAAATATTGTTATTTATAAGCTTCATAAATATCTTATTAAATATTGGTAAAATAAGAATATTATATAGTTAGTTATTAGTATTCTCAGTATACTCATATTAAATAATTCATTATTATTGGTATTTCCATCCAAATATCAACTTGGACAGGCTTAGGGTCTAAGATAAAATAAAAATAGACATGTTGAGAGTAGAATGGCATGAACATTAAGTTTGTGGTATAAAGAGTTATAAAGGTATATCACTATATTGTGAAGTTCATTAGTATATTTAAGCAATGATAATAATAAAAATCACGATCACAATCACGATCATCCTGTTGTTTGTAGATTGCCTCGAGCAGGCATCAGTAATGTCTCCTTCGTCCTACCCCTGAGATTCTAAAAAGTGCCATATTCAAGGCTCCTTCAGGGTTAAGAGAATGAGACCCATCATTGTTACTGGTATTTGGCATATTGGGTACACCACGGGGAGTTTGCCAGACTCTGGCATGTGGGCAGTTTACATTCGGTAGCCTGCTAGGTTGTCCAAAGCAAGAATGAGATAGTAAGAGGTCTTGTGGCTGCATTTGCTTCCAGGAGCTGGGTTTTATAGTCTCTGGGTCTTGGACGTTGATGGGATTACACGGCTCTGGGGTGGGGGGGGCGGGGGGGGCGGGGCAGTTGTTTGGCCCAATAATTTTACTATTTTAATTTTAAGGGTTCTTTTTGTGGTACACACCTGGCAGTGCCCGGGGAACATATGCCCAGCTGGGGATCAAACCCTGCCCAGCTGTCATGAAAGGCAAGTGCCTTACCCGTGTACTATCTCTCCAGCCCCTCCTCCTGACATTAGAAAGTGCACTGAGAAATATCTCAGAGCAAGGAGCATCTTAGGGAGGCTTTACCCGCACAGCCTGGTCTCTGAAATTGTACAGTATGGCATGCAACTGGATCTACTCATTCCTGATCACTTATTGGGGCAACTTGAGATCCACAAAAAATGACTTTAGAAATGTCAGCCCTAGGGGCTCAGAGACACAGAGGCCTAGAGAGAGGACAGTGCCCATATGGGAGTGAAGGGACTGGACAAGGGGCTGCAGGTTCCCTGGCCCCCTTAACAATGGCCTGTGGGGGGTTCACCTTGGCCATCCTTGAGACTCACGGCCACCAGCTGCCAGGAGGGAATGGAGTCAGGCACGAAGATCTCAGTGATGTAATGGGAGATGCTGTGGAGGAGGAGGGGCCACTGAGTGCCTTAGACTCTGACAGCTGTCCAGGATGGCCATGACAAGATATGTGTGGGAGTCAGGAGGTTGCAAACAGGGCTGTTCACTTAGCGATCTTGACTCTGGCAATGTTCACTGATGCTTGGACCCAGGACCAGAGCCTGGGAGCCGATGAAGTGGTCCTGCACTGACTGACTTTTGGGCAAGGTAAATTTTCTCCAGAGGTAGCTCTCAGGGAACCAGGGACTAGCAGGAAGTTCCTCTAAAAGAAATCCTCATCAACTGTAATTTTCATCACCACCAGCAGAAGGCACCAGGGGGCGGTCTCATCTAGCCACACCCACTGGGTAGCTCCAGTGGGATTATAAAGATTATAAAAATATACTTTTTATTTAGCTAAAAATAATGTGCTGTGTTACTGTGTCTGGCATATCGAATACTCTCGGTAGCTTGCCGGGCTCTCCGAGAGGGGTGGAGGAATCGAACTCGGGTCGGCCATGTTGGCCGCTTGTAAGGCTAACACCCTACCACTGTGCTATCGCTCCAGCCCAAAATAATGTAATTGATATATTTTTAGTGTGCAGTTTCAGAGTAGATGTAAATATAATTCTTCAGGTATATAAAATCATGTCATTAGTATATTTGTTTTTGGATAAAAATAAGAGGAGGGTCTGGAGCAATAGTACAGCAGGTAGGTCATTTGCCTTACAAGTGGCCGACCTGGGTTTGATCCCTGGCATCCCATATGGTTCCCCAAGCACCGCCAGGAGTGATTCTGAGCATCGCTGGGTGTGACCCAAAAAAGCAAAAATAAATAAATAAATAAATAAATGAGGAATGCCTTTCTCAAGGTGGGAAATACTAGTAACATTTTAAATAAAATTGTATCTCTACTCATTTACCTATTTATAGTCAGGAATATAGAAAGGTTTAGATAATATTTTATGCTTAGGAAATTGTGATTAAAAACTACACGAAGATGAGAACTGATGTTCCTAGATATGGTTTTAAGGAAATTTTAGATATTTTCTTATAAAATCCAAGTATCGCCTCTAGATATTAATATTGTTCTTATTTGTGGGGAATTAGAAATGTAATACGAGTGATAGGATCTCATTACATAGATACAAGCTCACACAGTTTCATCAACCATGATTTCTTGCAAAAGATGCTCCTTTTTTAGAAATAGAATACATTTGATCAGATCATATATTTTCTTTAACATGAGATTTAAGTTCTTCCTTTGGATTGTTTTGGTTCTAAAACTTTTCATCTGGCAAAAACTACGAATTATTTGATGAAAGAGAAAATATGTAGGTTAACTCTTCTCTCCCTGGATCTTCAAATTCAATCTCAATGTATGTTACCAGTTGTGCCTATACATGCTAAACTGATTATAACCATGAAATCTGGATAACATGATGCTTGATAATCAACAGTACAGTACATCTACAAACATTGTTGACATTTATAACACAATCTCAACCCCCAGAATGGGCCACTAATATGCTAACATTTCTTTATAAGTAGTCCATTAACAAAATTATCTTTGAAATAGAATACTTAGTATCTTAAAGAACTAGAGGTATGTTCCTATATCATTTTTCTATATAAATTTCTATTTCAAATATATTTTCCTCTATAATTATTAGTTTTATCTTCATACTTCCTATAAAACCTGCTTTCTTGTGTGCAACAATTTGATCATTGGTGTCCCTTGGCTGGTGAAAGAAAATCACTGCCATATTTTATAATTATACTTCGTAATTTTTCTGTTTTCTCCTTTCTGTTAAAAGTGATTCCTATTTATCTAATAAGAAAGTGAACCGGACTGCTGAAATTAAAAGCAATATTCTTACATACTTCATAAAATTATATTTTATAATCACCTAGAAAACTAACTGTTTAATATTAAGTCTTTTATCAATTCATAAATGTATAAAGATTTTATTATTTAATACAAAATTTTACATTAATCTAAATTGATCATATGTTACAGATACATTGACATGAAAAATTTTACAACGTGCTTCCTTTGAGTTAACCAATAAATATAGACATATTTTCAGTTAAATTTTGTTTTTTGAAAATATCTCTATACATTATTTTTTAAAAATCATTTTTCAGTTGATTTCCTATTCCCCAGACTTGTGTGACCTTGAAGATAATTTGCTTTGTCTTGAAAAGGAAATACTTTTTGAGAGAGATCTAGGGGCAGTAATCTCTGTTTAGTCAAGATAAACTGAGAAAAAGTATCTGTTCTCTCACTTGTTTTGTCCTCAAGTTTAAACATTCTAAGAGATAGCAAATATGTTAAAATATTATTTGCTGCCATAATTTTACCATAGTTTGCTTTAAAATTTTAGCTTGATATCAAGTCTATAAATTTTTCAAAAGTCTGTATTCCAAGGTACTGTATATCAGATAGGAAAGAATAGATGACAAAGGAAAAATATCAAAAGGCTATTGCAGTATTACTGAAACAGATAATTTTGCTTTAAATGGTTTTCTTTTGAGTTTTTCTGTAGATATTTTTGTATCTCTAGCATTCATATATTCAGTTCCTATGTCATGAACTGGAAAGTCAATTGGTTGTTTGAAATTACAGATGGTCACTTTTCTTGCTGTCATAGAAAATTGTGTGTCCATGTAGAAGAGATCAAATATCAAATTTAAATTTAGTAAGAAAATACTTTATGTCAACTGGTACTTGTTGACCAATTCAGAATATTAAGAATTTGAAGATTTTTTAATACTAAAAATAATTTAATTACTTTATTATGTTCACCATCAATTTTAATATATAAATAGAACTATTCAAATGTAGTCCCAGAGGAGACTTCTGGATATATTCTTTTCATAAGCTTCACAGAATTTTGATCTAGTGCTTAATAGTTTTTTTTACTCTCCCAAAGTATTAATTTCACCTATACTATAAATCTCACATTGTTTTTACCTAATTTGCAGATATCAAGAACATTTATTTGTGCCTGCCTTTCAGCTTCTTCTTTGTTTTCTTGTAGTGCTGTTATAAACACAAAGAGCATTGGAGCAAATAATTGCATGCTGTTGACCTACAAATACATCCTTCTGCAAACCATAGGAAATAATTCTCCCTGTTGTCCTATTCAGTTTGAAATTGACTGAAGTGGTCACTTAATACCTAGTGGTTCTAACTCTATTCATAAGCCACTATCATTTTATCCCACAGATGGAGAGCTAGACCATTACCTATTTTGGGAGTGTAATATATTGTGTCCAACTAATTTAATCATAAGCAAGCTGAATTTTCACAGCTTTGTACTTCAGGCATGATGCCTCTGATCAGGTTGTTAAATTGCCAAAGTGAGAATTTGTCACCTTTGTGACTCATACATTTTCAGAGCTCGTTTGACTTGCTTACTGATTGACTTGTCTCATGACAGGAAATGCATTTATGCCTTTATATTTTATATTTAACCCTTTTTCTTATCTAAATTGAAGACATGATCAACAAATGCCACTTCTAAGCTAGGGTAGAACCCACCTTTACGAGTCCTTTGCTCAGTCAACTAATAAGTATCAATGAAGTCTGATGCTTATTTGTGCTTGAAATAGAGATTATTTTGGTATTATAACATTTAGATCATAACCTTTCTCAGTGAACATGATATTGATTCTGAGATTACAAGACACTAGAATTAAAAACTAAAATAAGCTGTGTGTGGTCATTCTTAGCATATTAACAGCCATAAGAAAAGGAGGTCTCATGAACCTGTGAGCAACGATTGTGTTGGAGATACTACATACTTGAGAATTTAAAAGAACATTTAATATTAGTTTTGCAATCCTTAATTTTATACAAGCATTTTGTTTTATAAGTAAATTTCTGCGGTGCTTGTTTCATAACTCACAAGCTATTTTGATTCACAGTCGGTCTTTTGAAGCCTTCTCGTCTCTGTTCCTTAGCATCTAGGCTCTCCTGACTTTTTCTACCAAATCTCCACATTTGCAGATTTGAGGAAACCTACTTTCTGTTGTTGTCGGCCTTCCCTCATAAAGACATAGACACAGAGGCAATGTACTTGAGTAAGGATGCAGAGAAAGTTAGTGGGCCCATATTAGAGAGTCTAGGAATGTAGCTAGGCAAAAGCATCTTTGCTCTATGATGAGAACAATAATATGCACATATGACAGGTGACACTCATCCCTGTTCCAAGAACATCTCAATATGGAATTTCAACAATTTCATCATGGTCAGAGTTCACTAGTTTTTGCACTGGTCCTAGAAATTGAATGATTGGATAAACAAACTTTTTTTGTATTTATTTATTTATTTATTTATTTTTGATTTTTTTTTTTTACTTAACTGTGACCAATTTTTAGAATTATCTTTTTTTGGAAAGCATATCTATATAGAAAGCCCTACATATATCCCATTCATTATTAATTTAATTTTATTGAGTATTAAGTTTTCAACTTAATGCTAGAATGGTTGACAGTTCTATAATTTTTGATCATAGTTTATTCTTAGTAGAACCCAAGAACAACCAGAACTGGTCTCCAAAGCAAAAATAAAATTAAATTAAAATAAAAAAATAAAATGAGAATGCTTGCAAAATAATGGCACTTCATGTGAAAAATGAATATCTCTATATTGAATACTTGAATAAGCATATCTTTTGATGCATTATAATATCAAAGAGCTAAATATACTGTTTTGTTTTTGGGGGAGGACTCACACTCCAGGATTACAGAGGACTTCCTCCTGGTTTTGTGGGCAGGATTCCCTTCTGGTCATGCACTTGCCTAGGGAATATTATGTGGTGCTGAAGATCATTGCTTGTAGGATAAGTAAGTGCTGTATCACTGTGCTGCTTCTATGGTCAAGAGACTTTTTATTTTAAAATGTTTTAAGAGTTACTTCAGAAAAAAAGTAATTTTTTTTTTAGTTTCAAACATTGGTAAATACTCTCTTAAAAGTGGGATGTCAGTGATGGTGAACAGGAGGCCTGTTTTATTTTCTTATCCCCTGGGACACTTCAGGGCTAGTAGTCATGGCAGGTTTCTGAGGAAAAGCAAGGAACCTCAAGGAGTCAGAACCCCCTCTATCCCAGAAACCTAAAAAACAACTTTCTCTAAAATTACCAAAATAAAATACCATTCACAAATATAGTAGTAATTTGAGTCTCCATCACATAAAATGATCATTTCCTACATGTCACCCAAATTTAGTTAAATTATTTATTAATAAGCGAGGTAATATAAAAGTTGAAAATCATTTACTAGTAACATATGCTTTACTAAAATCTCAGAATGGTAAATATTGCTCTTTTTCTTTTTAAAATGTCATTTGAACAAGAGAGAATGTAACCTATTGGTAGACCATAGGGAGAAAACAAGATAAAATTTAGTAAATAGGTAAAATCCTTTATTCCCATTTCTTTTTAGTGTTCAAGCTATTATCTTTGTCTGATTCTCTGCTAGGAGTTTGGAGTAAGCCTTCTTTCTTTCTTTCTTTCTTTCTTTCTTTCTTTCTTTCCTTCCTTCCTTCCTTCCTTCCTTCCTTCCTTCCTTCCTTCCTTCCTTCCTTCCTTTCTTCCTTCCTCCCTTCCTTCCTACCTTCCTTTCTCTCTCTGTCTGTCTGTCTGTCTTTCTGTCTTTCTTTTTAATTGAAGCTAGCCTTATTTACCCTTTTTCCATTACAAATTTTCCACTGTTTCAGCTTTCATTCCCTGTATCTTCCAATCTGTTAACGGTTTGAGAGTAAAGAAGCCCATTAGAGTTATGTTTACACAGAAAGAATCTGTTGTTTGAATTCCTTTATGCCTCAGCTTTCTGGTGTTTTCTTATCTGATTGAGAGGTTGTAAAGATTGTGGCTGATGGCTTTATCTGCAGTTCTTGCCTAGAGATTTAGTGTAAAGAAGAGTGAAAAAATAATCTGTTTTAAGGACTTGATTTACAAATATCTTCAAGAGAACAATCCCTAAATAATGTTAAAGAAAATTTTATAGTAATTTATTTGCTTTGGTTACCTAGCAGACAGTGAGATATCTTTTAAAGTTCTAATATGAAACTTTAATACTAGTGCAACTTTGATTACTAAAAATGTTTAGATTTACTTTTGAAGTTTTCATTATAACATGAAAACATTTTAACTCTATTGTCTTAAGTTACAATTTACATTTGTTATTAAAAGGAAAGACTGTATTCTTAATACAATATCAGACCATTTTAATTTAATTCAATATTAATTCTTGGTAAAACTGTATTGTGAGGGGTATGGTGCTGCCAGCAGATCAACCTGTACCTGCAGGGCGAGCACATCAGTAGCCTGATGGTGCCTTCAGTCTTCCTGATACACCAAAATTGCTGCTGTGCCTATGGCCAGACCCCAACAACTTGGGACCAAGTTTACCAAGAAATTAAAGGGCCAAAAGTTAGGTATGAAGGAGCCACACTCACCAACCACCTCCAGTTCAGCTCTACAAGCTCATTTATTGGACTTATTTCAGATACCCAAAGATAAATATCGAAAGAGATCCAAAACCACAGTTAATCTTCAGCCCACACATGGCTGGACAGACTAGGGTAAATCGGAGGGGTGCAGTTGGCCTTAAGGCCCACCCATGAGGCCCACCCCAGCAACCGCTTGTTTTCACAATCCAAAATTGCCTCCATAACCCCGGCCTGACTCCACCATCTCAGGATGGACCTCACCAAGATATAATCTGCTAAATATTCTGGTATGTGGTTTCCGTGACTGAAATCTCCGGGCTTCCTCAGAGTTGGGGTAGGCTATCTCTCCCAACTTCCCAATACACATGGAAGAACTGGCAGTCACTCATATGAACCAGCTCCACTGCCACCCTGTAAGCTCTACTGCTGGCCTTGCTTCACAGACCCCTAAGTAAACCTCAAAAGAGATCAAAGCCATAGAAAAGCTCAAACCTATGCATGGCTGAACAGACCTGGGTAAATTTGAGGGGGCACGTTGACCCGTGCCTGCCACTAATTAAGTCCCTGGCAGCCACTTGCTTCCACAATCCTAGAGGCCACCACAAACTTACCTGGCAGTGTTCAGAAAGTACTCTAAGACTACACCTAGTTGTGCTGGGATGTACATACAGTGGCGAGGATAAAATTCAGGGTCTTATTTTTCCAGGCATATGTTCTAGCCCTTTGAAAATCCCAAACACAAATTTTTATTGGTTTTAATACCAAGAAGACAGCAAAAGTTAAAACAAGCATGTTGTATTATATCAAACTAAAAGGGTTTTCTTGTTGTTGTTGTTATTGTTGTTGTTGTTTTTGTTTGTTTGTTTGTTTTGGTTTTTGGTTTTTCCTCTCCAGGTAAATTAAACAAAAAAGAAAACACAATCTGTCAATTGAGCAAAAATTTTATAGATGATATATTTGGTTTGTTAGGGGTTACTATTCAAAACATATAAAGAAATCTGATAACACAATTGAAAAACAAAGTAAATAAAACACAATCTATTAAAATAGGCAAAGGATCAATAATTTCAAAGAAGATATATAAATTACAGTTATATGAAATATGCTTATCATCACTGATTGTATGAAATATACAGACGTAGACCACGGTTAGATCACAATTCACACCTGTTAGTATGTCAAATTTAAGAAAATAACTACTGTTTTTGGTATATAGTTACTGACAGCTGTTGTACACTGCTGCTGGGGATGGAAACTGATACAGTCATTATGGAAAAAGGATTAAATTTCCTTATTTAAAAGCAGAAGCACTATGTGATGCAAAAAATTGTTTTCCATATATGTAATGAAATCACTAATTTTTAAGATAATACACTTTAATATTCTTTGTTGCATCATCCCCAATATCAAGTTTGGAAATATTTTGCAAGTCTAATTGGGAGATAAAGTAATTAAAGTAAGGAGGTGCTACTGTGCAATTGAATATTCTACCATTAAGGGAAGAAACTCTGCATTTGCATTGACCTGATGATACCCATTTGTGCTTGGATGTACGTATAGTACAGGGGATCAAATTCAGGGTTCTACTTTCCCAGGCATTTCTTCCAGCCCTTCATTGAAAAATCCCAGGCACAAATTCTTACTGGTTTAAATAACAATAAAGCATAATGTAGAGTCACTATGATAAGAGAAACGAGATATTATCACTTATTTGTGGAATGTTTTCTCTTTTTTTTTTTTCTTGCTAAATTCAGAAAAATAGGGACTACAAAGTTTGGAATGTTAGATGATGGGGAATAAGGAAAATAGATAATTATTAATCAGTCTATCAAATGCTGATTGATCTTAAGAACTGATTTGTATCATGATAATTTTATGTAATGTTTCTATACTGTTTAATTTACAAAGAAAAGACCCAGAATCTTTTAAGCAGGCACACAAAAATGTATATGTCCATGTGTGTGTTGTATGTGTGTGTGGTACTGGATCTATTATCTTCATTATCCTGATTTTGGTAACAATTCTAAAATGTATATAAAAATCAGATGATAACCACATATACACTAAATATGTGTGTGTGTGTTTTGGGGGCACACTGGGAGTAGTCATTGCTTACTCCTGGCTCTGCACTTAGGAATCACTCCTTGTAGGGCTCCTATGAGGCGCCAGAGATTGAATCTGGGTCGACTGCATGCAAGGCACATGTCATATCCACTGAACTATATTCCCAGCCCCTATTGTGTATATTTTTTTCACTTATAATTTACTAAAGCTGGAAAAAATTCTGTCATACTAGTTAATTTTCATTGCTCAATTCTACTATCTACTATTGATGACACTGTACATGTACATGAAGAAATTTCCATTTTGAAGCACGTTCTAATGAACAGAGCTGGTAAAGAAGAATTGATGAATTATAATAGCCCGATCACTGAATTATAACTACGTTATCTACTTAACTTTCTTCTGCAATATAATTTATAATTTGCTGCCTCCTTCAACTGAAATATAATGAACTTAAATTTATACTTCATGTCAACTAAGAACTAATTAAGTTTTATTATTTTGTCTTCACATTTAAGGTTTAAGTAAGTTGTAAGCCTACAGAAAATATTTCTGACTATAACTAATTACTTCGTAATATGAGACTTAAACTATCTCTTGGTAAGTCTTGCTAATCTGTTGACATTTTGATCTTTGCATATCTAAAAGTGGCTCCCAATTTCATTAACTTATTAAGGCTATTTAACATTGTGTTATCATAGCTTTAACATATGAGAAAATGACATAATCCCTTTATATGCTAGGCTTAATATATAAAGTTTTAATTTAGAAATATTCATTTTCCATCATTCTTTTTATAACAGAAATGTATGAAGAACAGTTCAGTGCTTTTCCACAATTCTGTTTATTGAAACAATCCAACTGCTTTTCCCTATCCATAACATTTGTGAATAAATCATTAAGTTTCTGTTGTCTCTTATTGCATTGTGCAAAAATGATAGGGCGGTTTTTACCAAATTTGGAGCAGCTGGAAGAGAGGTGCAACAAAAGACCCACATGAATACTAATTTTTGGAGAGACGTGCTGTATGCATTTTGATGGCTTGAACAGAGGAAAAAAAGCATTTTGAAATTTAAAATTCAAATCAAAAGTCACGAGTGCAGATGGTTAAAGTTATAAAAGTAGGATTGGCAATTGAGCTACTTTTTACCTAGGCAACTCCCTCATATACAAAAAAGTAGCACTCCAATCTTGTCTTTGAAAGGTTAATAGAGACTTCCCAAGCACCTGTGTATCATATTAACAAAACTTACATATTGTAATAGTTAGATAAAGCCTTTTTTTTTAACTTCTTAAGATGTTTAACTTCTTAAGATCAGCATGTTACTGACAATACATGACTTATTAGGCTAGGAAGGTCAAATTTAAGGATAGCCTCCGTGCAGATGATGATTAATGTAGCAACCATGGGTTAATGTTTTAACTGTTTGCAAATCAAATAAGTACGTTGTATGCAAATCATCTCTTTTTATTGGTATGCCCTGGAACCAATGGGTATTGCTTTCTTCTCCTCAACACAAAGAACTAAGCCTGACCTGATTATATTCATCTTAGCACAACCTCTTAAAATCATCTATATAACTTTAAATCCTTTAACCACTTTTATACTTAAATTGTGACAAGCAACTTACTGGTATTGCAATAAATAATACCTCACAGCTCCTCAGATCTGTCTGAAATATGACTGACATTCAGAAATCTTATACCAACATAAGTTTATAACTCATTCACTTTTAAGTGCTGTAGCAAACAGACATTTCTATATATGCCATTTTACTTTTAGAAAATTGAATTTTGCTACAGCGTAGTAAAATGTAGTTTTGAAACTGGAAATACCACACGAGAGTATCCTAAATGCACTAATCATTTCAAAATATAAAATGAAGGAACAAAAATATTTAATAAATCACAATATATTTGTGTAAAGTTAGAGACTGATAGTAGAGTTAGATTTCAAAAGTTTTCCAGACTCTTCTTTAGACTTTTTCCCTCTATTTCTGAAACACTTTAACTCTTAAATCCTTTAGATTTTATGTAATATGCCTTCTGAATGACTACTAAACATAGTGAAGACTATTTATGCTTACAGAAGAGACAGATAAATATGGGATCATGCAATTTTTTCAATTACATCCATTCTCTCCACACATAATTCACATTTAAAAAGATTTTTCACTTTGGATAATTTCTATTCAACTCCTTACTCTCCCTCTCCCCAAACCCCTTTCCTCTCTGTTTCTTTTTCCTCTGCTAACCCCTTTTCTCCATCCATTATTTCATTTCTTTTTATTTATTTATATTTGAGGGGGCGGCACATTCAGAGATGCTTAGGAATTATACCTGACTCTCAGGGAATACTCCTGGTGGTGCTAAGGGGACATATGTGGTGTCCAGGATCAAACTCAGATCAGCCTAGTCCAACGCAATCATCCTACCTGCTGTGCTTTGATTCCAGGCCCTCATTTTGTTTTAATCTCCTTTTATTTTCTTCATCTCATTTCACTTCCGTTTAATTCTTTTTCATCAGTTATCAATAAGAGATGCCATAGGACATAAAATATAATGAAGTCAAGTCATGTTCTCTATTCATTTAAATTAAGAGTCTGGTGGAAACTTCCTGACAAAAATATGCAAAAACTAAATAGTACTAACAGTGTAATCTCTTTTGCATCATTCCTATATATTTTAGCTTAATTGAGGTAATATCTATTTATATCTATATCCATCTGTATATACATATATATACATATATGCACACATATACGCATGCATAACTTTAGAAAGTTACTGGGACACAAGTATACATTGTGGTAATTTTATATACATAGTAAGAGTTTTCTGTCTTCATCTAATTAATCATATTTAAGCCTTTTTGAGGCGTAAAGGTATTTAAATTCTAAAATTTTCAATTATGTACTGTATTAGTGTGACTAATTATAGCCACCATACTTTATGTTAACTTTCAAAATATTACTCATTTTATAGTTGGAAGCTTGGATACTTTGCCAGTGTCTTCCTTTTTTTGTCTCCTTTTTTACCCTCTACTACGCAATTCTAAGCAATTACTCCTCTATGCTTAGTCAATAAGTATTTGATTATGTATTTTTAAATCTTACATGTATGAGGGATTCTACATAAGTAATTCTACATTTAAATATGAATATTTTTTTCTTTTTTCCTGTCTGGATTATTCACTTTTTCCAAGTCTTGTCTATGTTGTTGAAAACTGGAATATATTTCTCATGATTATGTATTATTTTATTGTGTTTAAACATCACATCTTTTTTATTCATTCATCTCTGGATTGGTACTTAGATCATTTCTCTGTTTTGAAACTCAGGCAATCAATATATCTTCCTGTCACTTATTTCTATTATCTTGTTAAAAAAAAGTGTTGGTATAGTTGCTATTTACTCAAAGCACTGGAATTCTATAATTTACAATATTTTCTTCCTACTCTTAGAGAAAATTTCCCTCTTGTTAACACTGTTTCTACTTGTAAATTTAAAATAAATTGCCTACACAAAAATTATGTGTTTATTATAATTTATCATAAAACACATTGTCACTTTTGATTAAGGCAAAGCATATTAGACTCGTCTTCCTATCATGAGTTTGATCAAGGAAATTTACATTAGAGTAGATTTTAACCGGCTAAAAAAGACATAATTGAAAGAAAAAAGATATATGAAGTCAGATATGTTTAGATTTCATTGACAATGAACAGTGGAGATGCATTAGCACTCTGATTAGTACTCTGATTAATGTCTTCATCAGTTGGATGGGAGAACCAGGTGTCTAGCAAAACTGGGGAGAAAATTTGAGTTACACCAAGCAGTTCTCAAGCCTACTCCCAGCCTTGTGCCCCAGTGACTATAAGGACCAATGACCAGGGCTGGCTGCATGCAAGGCAAATGATTCACCCATTCTCCCTCTGCTCTCTAACCACATTCAGAATTTTCTTTCACTCTAATTTGTTTTATAAATGTTAATTTAAACATAATGAATATATATTATTTGACAAAATAACATCAGTTTACCTTGGGGTAAGCAAGATTTATTTGGCATAAGAAGCGATATTCAAAATGAAAAAGAAACAATGTACTGAAATAAAGAGAACATACCATGAAAAACTGGACCCTGGGTCAGCCTTTATTTACCCAGAAGATTTTAGTTTTTTAAGTATGCAAAGATCTTGAAGATGGTGAGAATGGTAAATGTGATTATGTATGACTCCAAGAATTCATTTCTTTCTATTTATCCAATTCCATGCCTCATTTTCTACCTTTCTCATTTTAGTTTCTATTTTATTTCAGCATTTCTTTCTTTTTTCATCTTCAAGACATATCAGTGCTCGCTTTACATATTCTCTTATATATAGATTTAGAGCTTGGTGCCTAAGGACAGGATTATGGGGAATGAATATCACTAAATCTTATGTGCAAGTAGGAAAATGCAAAGAAAGTTACTGCTGAGAAACCATATATGAATTTTGATTAAAATCTGTAGGATACATTTGGATGGCAATTTTTAATATAAGGGCTCAGTCATAATTATTTAAGTATTAGATGCATGTTCAGAGATTCTTGTTCTTTAATTAAAAGCATTGTAGATTATTTTCTACACTTGTATGCATAATAATTACTTTTCAGGGTAATTTATATGAGTACTAATAAATTCTTTTAATCAATCAAAAATAATTCAAAGACTATATCTCTCACCTGGTATTTTTTGAAGGAAAAATGTGATGATACATTTAAAATTTCTCTGTAAAATATTTATGACTGTCTAAAGTTTCTGTACAATTCTTTCTGTGCAAGCTTTATAAATGAATTCGTTGTCACGCAAACATTTAATTCACTGTTTCATTGTTTCTATTTATTTTCTTATTTTTAAGATGAAATTATTTTTGAACATTTAATATTCATAAATATCAGCAATATTCTGTATCACCTTTGCTTTTATTATAAAGATTGCACAATATGAATTATACAGCTTGATGAGACCAAGCTGTTAATTAACTGTTAATTAACTTTATTAACTAGAGAAGTGGTTCAGGTTTGGAATATAGCTAATTTGCAAGTGGTAGAAAAAAAATAGCAAAGGTAAATTGCTTTGGTTGCCATCCTTAGAGATCAAAACCAAACTTTTCAGAAAGCTTAAGGAATTAAATAATTTTATTGTTTTGAAGTTTTACAGACAAAATAAAAAATTCTATCAATATGGCAGGATTTTATAAGAATACGGCATGCGCCAAATATAAAATTAAAATACAGGGATGCAGTCATACTAGAGAAACAGTTGACTTTGCGACAGTGCTAAAAATTGGTGCACAATTACGACAGCATGTATCTTATCCTTGAAAGATCATCCAAATTTCTTTTTAAGTTTTAAAATTTCCTGTTCCCACCCTAAAAGGCATTGGAATTTTGGCAGTAAGCTTTCAGCAGGCATCATTAAGCAGTATAAACTGAGTAATGTACCAAGAGATAGGAGTACAGCATTATTGTGCTGTGCTTGTTTCAAGGCGTGCATGATATATGACTAGCGTAGTTTATTTCACTTCAAGAAATAAACAAATAAACAGAAGACTACTTGACATTTGGCTACAAATTTTATATTCCTCAGCATTATGTTATGTTAAAATGAAGAGTAAGGATAAATGCTGCACACTACAAGTAATAGGAATGTAGGGGTAAAAATGATCTAGTTTCCCTTTTTTCTGTACTGTTTTATATTTTTAATTTTTATTTATTTGTTCAAGCAAAACAGAATTTATTTGGAAGTTTTTGGAAGGAGAGAAGGACTGGAAAGTGAGGAGAGAGTAACACACTTAACGGGAAATGTGAGTTTCTCCCAGGGAGGAGAGAGCTCCTACCCACACCCCAGTATTAGATATGGAAGCAGGAAAGTACATATCTCAAGAGGAGAGATGTGGGCAACATACATGCTTGGCCAAGTGGGCATAAGCAAAATCATGGGCTCAGGCAGCATATGCGTCTGTACTATATTTTAGAAGTAATATCCATATTTACTTTTCAAACGCTTTTAATACTATTTCTATACACTTTTGATATACAACTTTTAATAACTGAGCAACTATTTTAGGAAAATATATATTTTCATTTGAAAGTATTTAATATTTGTCATGTTTATGAGAAAAGCAAAAATTAATTCTATACCCTTTCATGGTCATTTTAAATAGAACCTTAGGTTAAGACACCTAGGCATTTCATGCTATTCATATTGTCTCATTTTATTTAAAGGCTTTCAACTTATACCTCTTATCTCCCAGGATAAATGTTTTTAAAGACCTGCTAATATAGCCCTACAAAATAATCTAGAAGTGTAATGAAGAATTTTTTCTTTTCATAATTTAGCACAGCGCGTAGGGCGTTTGCCTTGCATGCAGCCAGCCTGGCCGAGCCAGGTTCGATTCCTCTGCCCCTCTCAGAGAGCCTGGCAAACTACCGAGAAGGTATTCAGTATGCCGAACACAGTAACAAGAAGTCTAACAATGGAGATGTTACTGGGCCTGCTCAAGCAAATCGATGAAAAACGGGAGGACAGTGTTTTGTTTTTGTGTAGTTGGGATGATATAATTAGAAAAAATCAAACTTAACACTGGTTTCAGACTTGTCAATACTACATAACACTAAACAAATTTAAATGCCCTTAAAATGATAAATATCACTGTAAATTTTAAGAGCATACATTTAGCAATTAGTAAGAGGATTTTTTTAAATTTTCATAGATAACTTTGATTTATAATTACATACGTTTTTATTTCTATTTCGAAGGACTGCAAAACATTTCTGAGGGGGAACAGGGGACCACTCTCCAGGGGCACTTAATTAGGCCCACGCTACAAAGATGCTATGTTTTCTTCTGTATGTTTTATAGTTAGGGATTTTATATCTACAAAGATTTAAACCATTGGTATATGTTATGGGATAGTAGTTTAGTTTCAGGTCTTTTTCATGTAGTTGCCCAGTTTTCTAGCACTATTTGGTGAAAACTTTCCTTTCTTATCTGGAGATCTTCAAAACAGGATGTGGGATGCATCTTCAAAGTGAACATCAAGGTGAGCATTATGCGTGAAAATCCTGCATAATGTGCACTATTGTAAAGAAGTTAAATATATATAGTAGAAACACATTTTCAACTATGATTTTCCTCTTTTTTATATCTGGCATATATCTTTAGTATATTCAGTAGTGGGGCTGGAGTGATAGACAGCAGGTAGAGTGTTTGCCTTGCATGAGGCCGACCCAGTTCGATTCCTTTATCCCTCTCAGAGAGTCTGGCAAGCTTCCGAGAGTATCTCGCCCAAATGGCAAAGCCTGGCAAGCTACCCGTGACGTATTCAACATGCCAAATATAGTAATAACAAGTCTCACAATGGAGATGTTGCTGGTGCCCGCATGAGCAAATCGATGAACAACGGGAGGACAGTGCTACAGTGCATATTCAGTAGTTTTACAATTAGAAATCTAAGGAAAAAAATTTCAGTTCTCCAGAGAAGGAGAGAATAATTCAGTGAGTTAACTGGGTTCTGTGTGGAAAGAGCTAAAAAAGCAATTGTGTTTGGTTTTGCAACCAAGTAGCTGGAAAGTGATCCATTTGTTGCTTTCAAACACTTTGATGGTTGCTTGGTAGAATACTTTTAACAGTTGTCTTTCATGTCCAAAGAATCACAAGTACAGAAGAATAAATGGGTTCATACTGCCAAGAATAGTTTTTATAAACTCTTGCCTCAGTGATGAATCAGATGATACCTTTGAGATCTCTTCCAGCTATATTTGAAACTTTTAGACTATGGAATTTCTACAATAAAATTATCGCATTTCTGAGCAGTTATTTGTACATTTTGTATAAATGGGAGATTTTTGGATAGGCTGTACTTTTCTTTTGCCAATATCTAAGAAACTTGGGTATATGTTTGTAAACATACCAAATGTAATTCAAGGAGGTTGCATAAAATGAAAAACATTTATCACAAGAAGACATTTTCATATATAAATATTTGCTTCTACATGGTTTTAACATTTTTCTCTTGAATAAAAAAAGCACTTAAAGTAATTTCCTTCACAATTATGAAATACTTTCAGTTAAGACACATAAGCAACTCATTCTACTGATGTCGGTACCTTGTTTTGTAAAATATGATTACTAGTAGTAGCTTCAACCTTCAAGATTAATTAGAACATGAAAATCTATTATCCAGCTCATCATTATAAATGTAAGTTCATTTTATACTTCCTATAGTTATTAACTCAACAAATATTACAGAGTAATTAATTTATGCCAAGGACTAATATTACATATTTTGAAACCATGAACATTAGTTGATGGATACTGCAAGAGTAGGGACTTTTCTGTTTTTTGTTATTCTTGGATTTTTACTTTGATATTCCTGTTACTATACCTGTGTAAATCTCAAAACCTGACGATTTCTGCTAGTCCAAATGGAGGTAGAAGCATGGATTTGTTTTTGAAAACTTCCTTTATCTCCACATCACATGTTTGAAAGGAAAGCCAGTTTCCTTTGAAGATGAGCAACACTGAAAAATCAATTGTACCTACTATACATTAACATAATACATTTTTCTGGAAAATTTGCTGATCATGGTGCTTCGCCAGTGACTTTGTTCCACTTAGCCTCTGCTAGAACTCCACTTCAAAATACTCAGTTTGCCAAAATTTCCAAATTCTGTCATGCCAACGAGGTTATCACTTCACAGCTTTGTCTTCCTAACTGGGACATCTTGATAGATCAGACTCATTTTCATTAGAAAATAATTTTTTTTGAAAAAGGCAAAACTAAAGAAAACATGTTATACCTTTTTCTGTCAAAATTCAACTTCCTAATGAATTGCCAATGCTTGATTGGTCTGTGGAAGCTTTAATGACTACCTTATCTTTACACACAGTTTTGTTGTTGTTGTTGTTGTTGTTGTTGTTGTTGTTGTTGTTATTGTTCACAGTAACCTGTCAAAAAGACGGAGGCTCTGGTCAACCCCATCTTTGTTCCCAGCATCTCTACCCATTTTCACCTTTGCAAAGAAGAAACAAAAGCTTAACTCATTTTTCTCCACTTCCAGAATTGCGATTCATGCTTAAGACATTTTGTCATAGTTGCACTGTGTACATATACATTTCCACTTATTCTTGAAACCATCCCTTCCAGAAATTCCAAAAATCAGATCCAAATTTTGGGAGAGTTATTTATTTATTTATTGGAGGGAGAGGACATTCCAAAGTAGTCGTCTGAAGAACTGCGCACTGTTCTGGTAATACTGAGCTAAGATGTCCAGAGAGCACAGTTACTCTGTTCTGACAATACAGTGTTGCTGAAGTCTATGGTGCTGAGGCTGCAGGTTCATAGTGTTCAGGGACCTTGCAAGCGAATGTTGCTGTGCCCAAGAACCATATCCTGGGAATCACACATGAGTTTCACGCAGTCACAGAAGCTGTCCCTAACTTTTGATCTATGTCCCTGGCTTGTTATGGGAATCTGTTTTAAAAATCTTTATCAGTCGATAAAGCAGATGTGGAATATTTAAAAAGAAATGTTGTTTTAGATTTTGTATTTTAAAACTGTTACCAAAAGGAAAATCTGATATTATTATTATTTTTTAAGTGAGGAGTAATGCTATTTAGTCGGCCACTGATTAAGTTGATTGAAGCAGGCATGAACTCTGCATTACTTGTTTTTAATTTTTTAAAAACTTTTTAAATTTTTCATAAAGTTGTTAACCATAATTGTTTACATTTAATATTTCAACACCAATCCCACCACCTCACCTCTGATTCTTCGCACCATCACCTCAGCCTGCCCCTTAGGCAGATGCTAAATAATTTATTTTGTATAGCTTGCCAGGAATAGTATGAGGTGTTATGCAGCTGCGAAAGTGGCTTCATGCTGCTGGAATTCTAAAACTTTTAAATAGTTGGGGTCTGGAGGCATCTCTGTGGTCTGCTGTTCTCTTCAGATAGTCATTGTGAGTCTCTGAGTCATGGCCGTTAATGTGCTTCAATAGCTCTTGCAGGCAGTTGTTGGGCTTGACTTCCAGGCCACCAGAAGGGCAGGGAGATGGGGGCAGTCGCTCATCCCCAGCTCTCTGAATCTGGAATTTTCCGTCACTGGTCCAGCATACCTGGGTTTTTCAGCAGATTCATTCTCATGCGGGGAAGGAGGGGCACTCAGGAGGAACCTATGAGGTCGACTGTGAACATGGCGGTGATTGGGTTTGGAGGTTTGCGGCTTCCAGGGTTCATTTGGGGCAGGCAAAGGGACACCCATCCCCCCCCCCCCAAGGTGCCTCCATGAAATCAGCCTGGAGCAGGGTGGGAAGACATCTCTACAGAGTGCTGCGCTCCTCTGAGATTAATTTGTGAGTCTTTGAATCATGGCCATTAATGTGCTTGGCCTGATTTTGATCTCTTTTGAGATTTATTTATGGGTCTCTGAAACAAGACTGATCTTGCATAGCTGAGCCAGAGGTGGTTTGTGGGAGTGTCTCCCACATACCTAACTTTTGACCACTTAATTTCTTGGGAAACTTTTTCCCAAGTTGTTGGGGTCTGGCCAGAGGCACAGCGGCAATTTTGGGGTATTAGGAAGCCTGAAGGTACCATCAGGCTGCTGATTATACTCGCCCTGCAGGTACCTGTTGACCTGCTGGGTGGCACCATACCCACAGAAACTCAGATATTATTAACATTAAAATTCATTTTTTATGTACCGCTTAATATTTTTCCTGTTTTCTGTTTACAAACTTTTCTTCCTCAAATTTTCTACATAAAATATTGTGTCATCTACATATTTAAAACCTAAGTATAAAGGGAATATTTTAATTAACATTTCAAAGTGATGGACAATGGATTGGCTTATCTTTCCTGCAAACTGAACTTCAACAGATGTGTGATGCAGGTGTAGATCATCAACACTTCATGATACGCCTGCTTTTAATTTTAATCTAATGCTTTGATTGCTTGAAAGTTAGTCATGTGTGGTGTTAGAAAAAAAATTTGAGATGCCGCCTAATCAGTTGTTAATTTTGAATAAATCATCAGGTTTTAAAGAGATGGTTAAGAAAAAAAAAACTTTTCTGCAGGAATGGCAGTTGATTTTTTTTCTTTGCTTTTGTTATACGAAATTGAGCTCTGGGATTCAGATGATTAGAGATTACCAGCCACAATTATGACAATATACTGATTTAACATTTTCCTCTTTGTGAGATAGAGGGAACTTGATGCATTTTAAAAACATAAATGCTTCTTTGATGTTTATAAGATGACTATCTGTTATGATTGATATTTGGAAATTAGTTCATAAAAGGGTTTACATGAATACAACATAATTGCATTTCTTTTTGTGCCAATTGATTTTATTGCAATGTTTAATGGTTTGTTGAATATTTTGTAGGATAATGGATTTCATTTCCTTGTATTATCCAATAAATAACCTAGAAATTTTTTAATTAGGATAATCATAGCTGTCTTAACTCTTGCAAACATGTACTGCTGTTCCATGTTGTTCAGAACTGGAATATGTCTCAAGCTATATAAGAAATATTATATTTGCAATGTTATGCAGGTATATGGACTGTTTGACTCAAATCACGATATACCTCTTAGCTAATGTTTTCTCTTGTGTGCACTATTACAATGTAGGTAATTATGTGATTGGAAATGCGCTTTTATTAATTATTTTTGAGTGTGTTTGTTTGGGGGCTACACACAGCTATTCTCAGGGCTTACCCCTAACTTTGTACTCCTTGTGGCTGAACTCCAGGCAAGGTTTGGGGGGCCATATATAGAACCAGGAATCAAAACCATATCAGCTATATGTACTGCAAGTGCCACACCCTCTGCAAGATTGTTTCTGCTCAAAGAAATGCCTTTTTTTTTTATTAGTTTCCTCATTAATTTTTAGCAGTTCCTTTGATAAGGGCATACTCTCTATTGATTTTTCAAATAAGGTGAAAAAGTTTGGCCTGTATATAAAACTGGCTTGACACTCTGTGATGGATACTTACAGTTTGTATTAGTATTTAACTTTAAGAGACGTATTTTTGTTTGTTTTGGTTTTGGTTTTGGTTTTGGTCTTGGTAGCTGCCCTGAGATTTTATAGTAGGCACAGACAGTTACAATTTTTAACAAAGTGCTGAGCAAATTAAACATCTTTGTAGACTACATTAAAGTGTAACCAGACTACATTCTGTATCTGTTTATTGAAAACATGAAATATAGAAGCAAAATTAAACTAGGTTATTATGAATAATGGTGAATTTGAATTTTTTATATCTCATAATCCTAAATAAATGTATCATGTAAAGTAGATATGACACATTTTCAAGAACACAATATTTTCAAGGTACTTTTATTCTTAGTCTACATATTTTGTAGATATTTTGTAGACTGTTAATATTTATTTTTAATTAAGATAACATATAATAATTAATTTTCTAATTAAGTAATGACTATCTATTTGAAATAATGATCTCTATGGACTAGTGTTTTTAGTAATATATCTCTTTTATTTTATAAACTTAGTTTTCATGTATTCAATTGGGTCTTTTTCACTTCTGTTTTGTCCAGTTGACACATTAGTTCTGGTCTGTTCAGTTGACCCAGATATTACTCATCTCACACATCAGTACTAAACTTATTGTGTTTTATGGAAAAAGTATGTGCCTTCTATTTGACTGATTATGTTGTAAGGAACTAATTACTTTCATTTTGCAAATTATTTGAAGTAGTCTTTCATCCTTTATTATCAATACATAATGACTTGTTACATACAAATCAGTATCATTCTTTTATTAATAGCAATGTAGCACTGTCCTCTGTTGTTCATCAATTTACTCGAGAGGGCACCAGTAATGTCTCCATTCTGAGACTTGTTACTGTTTTTGGCATATTGAATACGTCATGGGTACCTTCCCAGGCTTTGCTGTGCAGGCAGAATACTCTTGGTAGCTTGCTGGGCTCTCTGAGATGGGCGGAGGAATCGAACCCAGGTCGACCAAACAGAAATTGAAACAGATGCAAAATTCTCCAACTGCCAAGAACCATACGCATATACTTGAAGGAAATTCATTTTAAGAAATTTGAAGATAAATACTTCCCATATGTAAAGACAGGAATTTTAAAACAAAAACCAACTTGTGTGTTAAGAACTCATCTGATAGAAAAAATATTTTTTATCGAAGTTGCATTTAGTGTAAATCAAGGCATCTTGACACATTTTTGGTCAGTATATATGACGTGATTGTTTTTTCTAAAACCCTGCTTTAAAAAATTAATTTTAAATTCTTGTTAGTTAGACAGGGAGTAATCATGAGATTTTATTATATTTTTGGTAGGCTCCCTACTTGATAGAAAAAAAAAGATCAATTTCTCAAGCATGTTAAGTTTGAGGATAATATGAGTTCGGGGGTCTTTAAAATGGTTCTTATGCTATGCCAAATTTAGAAAATAAATTTCTCATTATGAAAATTTCCACTGTTGCTGAAGGTGAATTGTTAATTAGAAAAATCTAGCATATTGTTGAGACCCTTTACAGAAATATATGGTTTGCTACATAGGCATATATTTTTGGTAATAGCTCTACTGATCTTGCAAACATATTTTTACAAAAGTGAAAACAAATTCCGCATTGCTATTCTTCTGATACTTCATTGGAAACTCTAACAATGACACGTTCTCTCCAATTTGGAACTGATCTACAGTATTTTAAGGTATTTTAGAAAGGTTCACAAGTACCTATCTGATATTTTTGGTGCTTTTTTTGGGTACACATATTTCCTGGGAGATCTTAATTTATTTGTGCATTATAAATGAATTTCATTTCAAGCTGTATTTTCATTTCTAAAACTGAAAAAAATGTAAGTTTATCTAAATTTATTATTGAGGAGGAATTGGTATAAAGCCCAGTAAATATTCCTGAGAACACCTAATTTAGCTTTGTAACACAATCGAAAAAATAATTTTGAAAGATCTACTAGCTGTATTTGGAGAAATTTGGCCAATCTCTTCACTTCACCAGGTATTAGTGGAATGGATACTCTTTCTCCTTATTCATTCAACCCAATATAATGTTTCAAATTTATTACTCATATATCCCTTTTGAAGTCGGACTTTCTTAAGTTACATTTTAAAAATATATTTGCAAGGAATCGTTATGGTTGTAGTTGTCATGCTTTATAATTTTTTTCCAACTATATGATCTGAAAACAAGCCAATCAAGGGAATTAAAATAAATCTATTAATCAAAATGAATTGTTAAAAAGTTTCTAGATTCTTTCTACTAATCTCTCACTCCTTCTGAAGGGATTTTATTGTAAGTAGTTAATATTTTATGGGAATGCTGTCAGTTCCTTACAGAGCCCAAAGGAGTTATATATTTTTTGACATATGATCATAATTCCCATCAGTCTGTTTAATGTCAGCATCCACAGGATTCCTCTAAATTTTAAAGAGAAAAAATCAGACTCATCATATAAGAAAAACTATGTATGCTTCAGAAAATTCTTATTATTCTGGATGAATGCTTGGGGACCAGAGGGACAGATATGAATTGATGCTTCTTAGTGCTTTGATGGTTAGACTATTTTTCCTCTGCCTATTAAACTGTTCAGAAAATGAGAATTTTGAAGACAGTTTTTCACACATTCACAAAGATAATTTATGCTGAAGAAACATTTGTATGAATTTTTATATGTGTGCACATATAATAACATGTGTTCATTATTCTGACAATTCTTAAAACAATAGTGATTCAAATAAGTTTTGCTATTATTTTGCTAAATTGCCTACTTTTAAATCTTTATGTTCACAACTATGAGAAAAATATGGAGAGAATCTAAACTGGGGAAGGGGTGGTTGTGCTAATATTTTTGTTTTTGTTTGGGACCACAACCTGCTGTGCTCAAGGGCATCTTTTGGTCTCGTACTGAGTGATCAGTTCAGCAGTGATGCTCTGGGACCATGCATTTACAGGGATCAATCCTGGGACTAGCATGCAAAACATGCCCTCCAGCACTTTGAGCTCTCTTGTAGGTCCTAGGATTATAATTAGTCTTGGCAAAAGACAGCAACTGGTTTAATGATGGGGGAGTTGGATTCTTTGGTAAATTAATTTTTCTGAGCTTTTTTAGTGACTTAAATGAATCATTCAGTTTAGGAATAAAGCAAATTAAAATTAAAAAAAACTGAGATTGACTAGATACTTAAGCTATTGATAGTTACTGCTATTTAGAATGTATATTAATCAACTTCGAGAAAGATTTACCAAGTGTTAGCTTCTAAATTGTGTAAAGTCTCCAATTATGCTAACCTTATACATTAAGCACTAGATTTTTGGATCCTTCTATTATTATTTTTTTTTAGAAATCAGATTTTTTCAGATCATTTTTATCTTTAAATAACTTTTAAAACATTATGACCTGATTTTGAAGTTAAGATTTGATTTTGAAACAATTGTTTTACTTTCCAAAATGAAAAAGAAAAAAGAACATTTGAGTTATAGTTTAGGTTACCCAAAGAATCACTTACTTGTTTATTCTAAATGCTTAAATAATATATTTTTTGCACATCAATTAATCTGTTTTGTAAAATACACATTTTTAAAAATTATTTGATTATTTTAAATATGATTTGAGGGGCTTGGGGTGGAATTGGACGGCATATCCATCTGTGCTCAGAGGTAACTCCAGGCAGTGGTATGAAAGGGATATGTGGTGCTGAACTGGGTCAACCACGTGCAAAGCTAGTATATTAATCCTTGTGCTATCGTTCAGGTCTCTAAAATTACATTGCTGCTGTTATTATTTTAGGATATACCTCGTAGTGCTAGGAGGCAAATCTTTGAGGCAAATCTTTGCTATATACTCAGGGCTTCTCTCCATCAGTTTTATATAAATTATTGAGATGTTTTGAATGATCTAATATGTATTTTTCAACAAATTAATATAAAACAATTGACTCAAAAATAACTTTAAGTGAACTCTTTTTGAAAATGGAAAAAAATATTAAAACTTTTGTATAATATATCTTATTGGCTTGCTTAAGATGTATGTTAAACCAAAACTAACATCTTAGCTAAGGTGTTAAGGAGAAACAAATAAAATAATACTATCATAATTAATATTTTCACCAAACATAAAAACATGAAATGATTAAAAGACAAAATTATCATTATTTATAGACAATGTGATTATATACCAAGGAAACCCAAGAGAATTGCCTGAAAAACTTCTAGAATTAATGAGTAATTCTAGTTAATCATTGCATACTAGAAAGTCCAAGTCTGAATAATTAAAGCAATTTCTATTAGTACAAGATTGAATACCCTAGAGTAGAATATCCACAAAAAACCATGTTGTGATGAATTAATATTTTATTACCTTGCAATAGAATTTAATACAAGTTAAATAAATATGTATATATACATATATACACACATAGATATATTTTTCATTGATTTATAAAATTAGTTTTATAGTTTCAGTTCAGTCATATTTGTTAAGCACCCACAATGTTCCATAAACCTCCTTCCCTATGTACGTAGATAACATTGGTTAAAGATAATTGGCAAAAGATCATGTCCCTGTCCATTTTGCCATCTACTCCTAACAAAACTCTCTCATGGTTAAATGTGTTCTGTAGTTTTTTTTTGATTTTTCTATTCCAATCACATTACCTTCCTTGCCTTCATCTAATTTCTTTACTCTTTATATTCTTTTAATCTACCATTAATTAGTAATACACTATATCTAGTATATCCTTGATGCTCTGTGTAATGTTAATTTAGTAGTTTCCTTTTTTAGCTAGCCAAATATTATTTTTATGAAGATTTCTTATTTTTAAATTCTGTATTAAGACATATTTTGCCTACATTTTTCTGGATGATATTGTATGACTATGAACATTCTACGAGTAAATTACAGAACTCTTTAGCCAGGAAAACTTACTTGAATTCAGTATATCATAACAAACATTTATCATTGATATCTTTGTATATGTAGAATACCCAGATGACCTTTCTATGTATGCCTATGTTCCAGAATAATGTTCAATCTCTCATCTTTATTCTCAGAGAACATCGCCAAGAGACTTCTATGGGATAAACTTCCAGTGTTGGAATTTTAAAATATAAGATTTTTTTAGTAGCCCTCATTATAAAAGTTTTTGCAGTTTATCTTCCATCAGTTTACCTTCTGTTCTCTCAAGTATCACAAATGGCATTTAGTTGTCCTTTATTTTTTTTCTAAAAATATTTCATTGCATTTTAAGTTGCATATTTTCTTCTAATGAGATGTATTGTCACTCTATTCTTTTTTTTTCTTTTTTGGGTCACACCCTGAGATGCTCAGGGGTTACTCCTGCCTCTGCACTCAGGAATCACTCCTGGCGGTGCTCAGGGAATCATATGGGATGCTGGGAATCGAACCCCGATCAGCTGCATGCAAGACAAATGCCCTACCTACTGTGCTATCTCTCCAGCCCCCAAATATTCTTATCTTTTTTATCTTCTTCTTTCAAGAATGTGTTATTTATATATTTGTTTATTCCAAATTGATATAATTATTATTTTGCTAAATTAAAGGGATGTTTATGTACTTTATATATAGCTTACCCACTTATAAAATTTAAATATTATAGTTTTTCCTGCCATCACAATATTAAAGTTACTTATTTTATTCATATGAAAATTAATTCCTATATTGACACAAAGATATTCTTAATACAAAGGTACTGAGTTTTGCATTTTGGTGCCTTCATATACAATATGTATTTTTTAACCTAGCATCACTTACTTGTCTAACATTTGCAACAATATTCATTCCACATAAGCATTTGTTTCTTCTGTAACATTCTTCCTAATACATACATCTGTTTTATTAATGTGCATTCTACTCTATTGTAATATATGGGTTACTGTGACAGCTTATAGTTGTCTTAAATAACAACAGCTTAGTGATATCATCTCTCCTCAGGCAATATCACAGATTTATTTTTAAATTTCTATTAAAAACACCTTGACTTACAAAGTTGTTTGTTATACAGTTGTTTCAAGATTTTAGGGTTCCAAAACAAACAGTGTGAACTTACCTCCACAAGTATTTCCAGTTTCCCTCCCTATTCCAACCGGACCCCTTTGGCACATAACAAATTTACTTTATAATGCTTATTCCAACAGAACTTTAAGATCTGGCAAATAGAATGATCAGAAAACAAATCAGTAAAGGCCAATTAGTGATTATTATGTGATTTTGACCTATATAAATAAGGAAATTAAAACCATTTAATTCAATATGGAAAATATCTATTCTCATTTACTTTTTTTTTTATTAAACACACTGTCTAGTTTCAAAAAACTCTGCCAGGATTTTGAGTGAAATTTAAAATACTTGATTAAAAATACTCTATAATGTGTAGTCAGACCTTCATGAAAGATATATTTTCTATTTAATTGTGTAAAAGTTTATTTCTGATAAATTTGTACATTTATTATTAATTATTTTTGAGTAAACATAATTTTGTTGTTTTGGTAAACCACATCTTATTTTCAAACTGATGTAAGTGATCTTAACTATAATTTTATTTTATGATCACACCAGCTTTTTTTAAAAATTTTTATTAGTGAGACATCATGAGGTACAGTTGTAGACTTACAAATTTTTGTGTTTGGGTTTCAATTATACAATGATCAAATACCCATCCCTCTACCAGTGCCCATTTCCCACCCACGGATCCCAGTATCCCTCCCACCCCCATCCCCCCATCCCACTCTGCCTCTGTGGCAGGGCATTCCCTTTTGTTCTCTCTCTCTTATTGGGCGTTGGATCACACCAGCTTTTTTAGTTCTTTTTTTGTTGTTGCTATAGCTTTTATGTATTTTCTTATATCGTTGTTTAAATCATCATATGATTTATAAAAGTAAAACAAAATATATTCTCAAATAATCATGTCTCTGTCTTCTGGTTGTTTCTTGTCTATCTTTTATTGTCTTACTTTTAGATAGTGATTAATACAAAGATGTTGGCAGAAATTACATTTACAAAAATTCTCATTTTATTTTCAACTGTTGATAAATACATCAAAATTAGCTCTCTAGACCCTACTATGAACCATTATTATGAATTACCATATACCAAGATCTAACTCCTTGGAGCATTGTATTACCTGAGCACAGCCAGGTGTGACTAACAAACCCGTCCAACTAAATAATTTATTCTTTCTGTGATACATTTTGCCTCGAGCAGACACCAGTAATGTCTCCTTCGTCCTAGCCCTGAGATTCTAAAAAGTGCCACATTCAAGGCTCTTTCAGGGTTAGGAGAATGAGACCCATCATTGTTACTGGTATTTGGCATATTGGGCACGCCACGGGGAGTTTGCCAGACTCTGCCATGTGGGCAGGTTACACTCGGTAGCCTGCCAGGTTGTCCAAAGCAACATTTTATTTCTTTGCTTAAGAAATATAAATATTGACTAAAAATAGCGTTTTCATATTGTCAGAAAAAGGTTACTTACCTCCTACACATGACATTTGGTAAGAGTGAATAACTAAAGAATGGTTCAAGTATAAAATCGGAGCCCAAAACGATCACCAATACCATTAATTTACTCTCCAGTTTTAAACAACTATTTTCAGAGATATTCTTCTCTCTGGAAACATAATTCATTGTTATACAATATAAAGTATATAATTAAATGTATTTGTTAATAACCACAAGTTTCTTGACTTTTTCAACTATCATCAGATATTCTCTTTTGGGGGTACTGGTTGGGGGACTGGGAGATTTGAATCACATCTGGTGGTGCTGAAACCATACTCTGGCTCTGTGCTCAGAGTTTACTCCTGGTAGTACTTGAAAACCATATGCAATGCCAGGAATAAAACTGAGATTTTCTTTTTACTGTGGATGGTCCCCGTCTTTGTTTTGTTTGTTTTGTTTTGAGCCCACTCCTAGTGGTGCTGACAACTTACGCCTGGCTCTTTGTTAGGGATCTCTCCTAGCAGGACTCAGGGATAAAATGTGGTGCCAGGGATCAAATCTACGCATGCTACATGCAAAGCAAGCACCCGAACTGCTCTATTCTCACACAGTTCCTTGTATTATTATAAAAACTTGTATTCTTATTAACCTTCATTTATTTGATTTCAAATTTTAAGTTAATTTCATTGGTTTGTATAAATGTGTGAGTGAGCCATTTTAGTCATTTAGTCTCTCTAAAACAATTACTTTGAAGATAAACTATTTCTAAAAATATCCATTTTTTCAGTTGTAGCACTTTTTCTTGAAATGATGATCATACCTGCTGAATTATTTATGAGAAATTTGCCATGAATTAAGAACACTTAAATTCAAGCTGAGAAAAGGTGAAATATTTAAGTAGAGTAAGAGAAACTAAATTTTCTAGAAGAAAAGTGTTTAAGATACTGAGGAAAACTAAATAGTTATAAGATCCAATTAAAACATGAATATTCTGAAGTCATTAAAATCTGGGTATATTTTTCTATATCATCATTTTTCTCTATATCATTTTGAAGAATATATTTTGGTCATACATTTATAATTTAACAGCATTAAATTCTTACCATCTTTTAGCAAATTACAAAAAAAATTTAATATTTTAGTTATAGAACTTTACAGCAGTTGAATAAAATGAAAATGTCTAATCTGACATCTGAACTGATAAAAAATTGCTAGGTCAGTTGCAATCTGTGTATGTAAACCTTTTAGCATTATATCATATCATTGTAAATTGAAAGTTACAATTATAACTGCTTCAAATTGTATTTAAATAAGTTTGATCATTATTTCTTAAAAACTTTTTTCTGCATATATACCACCCATGATGGGTTAGTTTCAGCAGGTAAATGATGGAAACTGTCACAAGTGCTACAGTGTGTATAAGTTAGCGAGAAAGACAGACTGTCAACAATTAATTATATTCGGGCTTATTTAATTCCCGTTTTGATAGTAATAAAATTGACACCTTGAATTCTTTTAAAGCATATAGTGGTGGCAGTGGGAGAAAAATAACTCTGAATGAGCACAGGAAACATAGCTGAAAAAGTACAAAGTAAAAACTTGACTTGATGGCTGAGTGAGAGGTAGCCTTGAGTTAGTGTAGGGAGGGGAGAGAGAAAGAGATTAAGTCTCTCAGTGCTCTTTCCCCATGATCCTGATTCTTAGAATGAATTCAAATCTACTGGAGGTAAGGTAAAGGTAAAGGTAAAGGCCCTCCCGTTGATCGTCGATTTGCTCGAGCGGGCCCAGTAACGTCTCCATTGGAGACTTTGTTGTTACTGTGTCTGGCATATCGAATACTCTCGGTAGCTTGCCGGGCTCTCCGAGAGGGGCAGAGGAATCGAACTCGGGTCGGCCATGTTGGCCGCTTGTAAGGCGAACGCCCTACCCACTGTGCTATCGCTCCAGTGAATAATTTTATTTTCTGATTTCAGTTTTGTCTCCTTTTTTCCCTGTTTGACCATAAGTAAGTGGTAAGGTAGGATGTGATTAAATAGGAGCTAAGACAATTTGCAAAGAAGGAGTGAGTGTAAACCTTAGAATCCCCACTTGAGTTAGTAAGCGTAAATTTTCATCCTTGCTGACTGGTCTTACTATTCCCTGGATAAAACGTTTGTAGAGTAAATGAGGTGAAGAACGTACAGCATTGCCTGTGGCCTCTCTGCTCATATTGACTGCCTCAGCATGGAGGCTAATGATTAAAAAGATATAAGAAGTTTGCAGCTTCCAACTTTAAGAAGGCTGTTCACTGCAATAACTTGCATGTTGGAGTATACTTTGCCTTGTTAAAGTGTTATATGCAGGAGTATGATCTGGTTCAGGCTTCTTTATATTACCTCTGAAAGTCATTCTAATTTAAATTTCTTAAGGGTAATAATCTTCAGGGAAAATATTTTTCCCAATTGGCATATTAAAAAATTGGCAAAGGTTTTTATATGCAGGCTATTTTTAGTCACTCAAAGAAAATGTTTGCAATCAATGAGGACAAAGATGAGTTGTGCCCTCATTGTCTTATTTTTCAAGGAGACATCTTTTTCATGCCTCCATGACTACTCAAGGCACAACGTGTGATCATGAGTTTAATTAAAAGCAGACATTAGCTATAGTTTTACCTTTTTTACAATCTGGTTAAACAACTTCAAAAGTAAAATGCCTGGTAACTACAAAATAACCCCTTTAAATGAATGAAATAAGGCACCATTCGTATATGAACAACTTCTATGTTATAATATGTTTAATGGTTACCTATTTGGGAAATTTTGTTGTCTGAATATTAAAGCTGCACTTTTGTTACAAAATTTCAATCAGATATATTTCAAATATAGTAAAAAACTAGCCAAATTATTATATGCAGACTATTAATTAAAAAAAACAGAGAGTATCTGCTGATTTACTAGCTGTTTGTTCATGTTAGTTCTGTGTTTTGATAGCCCATAAAACATTAGAAATATTTTGGATCTAATTATTCCTCCAATTTTAATACTCATCATTAATATTTTTATATTGTCCTCTACCCAGCAGTGCTGGTACATAATGCTGTCTCCTGGTGGTGTTTGGAGGGACATGTGATAGAAAGGATTCAATTCAGGCATTCAATACACTGTTTTGTGCTATTTTGGTCAATAAATATCTTAATAATTTTATATAAATATTTAAGAGTTTTGCTACTAAATTGTACAACAGTTTACAAACAGTTCATATTTGATTGAACTGTTCTGGATATTTTACTTAAATATTTATTCTAATAATTTAATAAAACTTGATGAATATAATTTAGCAGAATTATTTCTGTCCTATTATTTTCTAAAATAAATTTGGTAGATTTTAGAGGGGTGCCCAGGATATCTGGGGGTCCCATCAGTTACTCTTGGCCAATACTCTGGCAATTCAGTGTAAAATCCAAAGGATGCTGTACTCTTTGGGCCCTGAGGGGCAGGCGCTTCCAGGGCCACCAAGGTAGAGTCCTACACTAAATAATACTTGGGGAACATGTGGTTCCAGTACTGAACCAGTGTTATACATACTTAAAATGTTTTGCAACCATTTTACCATCTTCTATGCAAAAGTTTGGTATAGGAGAAATATAAGACATATTGAATAAATTAGCGATATATTTTTATAAATATTTGAACTGCCCCTGTGCCTGGCTGTTCCTCGTCGGGACCCGTTGGAGGGGAGCAGTTTGAGCTTTCCTCCCCACCCCGACCAGGGCTCTGGCAGCCGAAGACCTCCAGGACCAGCCACTACCATGCTGAGACCACTCTCCGCACACCTGAAGGTAATGGCAGAGGGACAAAGCCACGCGGGTTCTGGGGCCGAGATCTCCAAGCCTACTCGGACTGGAGTCGAGCATCTTCCACCCAGATCCTCCAAATCCCAGTAGGCGGGGGTCACACCCACCACCTGGCCCCCTGGCACCATGTAATCCCATCAACGGCCAAGACTCAGAGACTATAAAATTCAGCTCCCTGAACCGCACGGCCGCGAATCTTATCAGGACATCTTTTATGACGTCTTATCATCTCATACCTACTTTGGACAAACTTGCAGGCTATCGAATGTAGCCTGCCCACAGGGCAGAGTCTGGCAAACTCCCCGTGGTGTACCAAATATGCCAAATACCAGTAACAATGATTGGGTCTCATTCTCCTAAAGAGCCTTGAATATAATCTCAGGGTTAGGATGAAAGAGACGTTCCTGGGGCCTGCTCGAGGCATTCGACGAATAACAGGAAGATGAAATGAAATGAAATGAAATGAAATGAAATGAAAATGAACTTTAAAAAATGAGCCACAGTTTCAGATTGTTTTCATCTATTCATCTCTTTCTTTCTGTAGATATTCATTTTGAAATAGTACTTAACTTTTTGACATCCATTTGCTTATCATTTAATGTATTGTTTCTAAAACTCATGAAGTCTTGGATATTACTTAATTTGGGAGGTATGTACTACTACCAGCTGGAGTGATAGCACAGTAGTAGGGCATTGCCTTGCGTGCAGCCAGCCCCACAAGCCGGGTTCAATTCCTCCGCCCCTCTCGGAGAGCCCTGCAAGCTACTGAGAGTATCTTGCCTGCACCGCAAAGCCTGGCAAGCTACCAAGATACCCGTGACGTATTCAATATGCCAAATGCAGTAACAACAAGTTTCAAAATGGAGACATTACTGGACCCTCTTGAGCAAATCGATGAACAACGGGAGGACAGTGGACAGTACTACTACTATGGAAAGCATTTTCAATTCTGTTTTCAAACAATAAAAGTCAAATAGTACCATCTTGATGGCGTTAATATTAAATGAGAGCGATAGCACAGCGGTAGGGCGTTTGCCTTGCACGCAGCCAACATGGCCGACCCGAGTTCGATTCCTCCACCCCTCTCGGAGAGCCCGGCAAGCTACCGAGAGTATTCGATATGCCAGACACAGTAACAACAAAGTCTCCAATGGAGACGTTACTGGGCCCGCTCGAGCAAATAGATGATCAACGGGAGGGCCTTTACCTTTACTTTTACCTTATATTACACACACAGAAGATAAAAGATTGGGAAGGAAACATCTAATAAGCATTCATTTTGAAGAAAAAATACTTTAATATAAAGTATGTGTAAATGGAAATAAAACTAATATAAACATTAAATATGTAAAATATAAATATATTTAAAACTTTTACATATGTATTAAAATATTAAGCAGAGGAAGAGTATATTCCGTAAGTTTTCAATGTACAATTTATAATTTTTTTATAAGTAAGTCATTTTTCCATGCTTGTGTATCAAAAAACTCATATAAGTATTAAACTAAAATTTGGGTTAATTTGTATGTATTCTTTTATTTTTATAAAGCAAGTGTTATATCACTAACTCTTGTCTTCCTATAACTATTTTAAAAGTTTCTTTGAAAAAAATTTCAAAATTATTTTGGAACGAAATTATATTAACATGTATTCTGTTGTTGTATAGGAAAGCTATTTTGTTACTCAGCTTGTGTTAATGCTAAGGCCATATCCTGCAATCTCTGTAGAAAGATTTTTTCCTGTCATTGGAAAGCCAATTTATTCCTGAAAAAGTTAAAAAACAAACAAAAACCACTATTTTGTATGTGTGTGTGTGTTTTTTTTTGTCCAAGAAGAATGAGGATCAAAATTTCTTTAAAAGAAATTGAATGTACTTGTTATTATAAAATATGATTTTGTAGTCAATACCTGGACTTTAGCAGTGACCAGGTACAGGAATTACTCCGAGGAATCTCATTTTAACCAATCTTTACTCCGACTGCTCTACTTTGTGTTCTGTTTTTTTGTTTTGACACTATTTCTACTGTATGTCATTTATTTTTAATCATTTCATTTAAAAACATGTATATTTCTCTGGGATATTGTTATAAGGAATTTGTTTACACAGTCATAATTAAATTTTAAAAAGTTTATAATGTTGAAGTTAACAAAAGATAAAGCAATTACAAATTTATCTGAAAATTTAAATTCATCAATCAGTTACTTATTTTTTTTTTTGGTCATTCATTTATTCAAACATCATTCATTGAATTCCACTTCCTGTGGTGCCAGATGCTTCAGAAGAGCCATAAATGAGAAAAATCAATAGTGTACACCTAAGAATGTAGAAGAATAGTTCAAAGGGTTATACGAAGCCCTTGTGTGTAGTATATCCTGTTGAACCCTGACTTTGCATAGCCCAGAGACACTGATAGATCGGGCACTGCAACCTCCATCACCACAATTCCCTAGCAGTGTCACTCTTCTGGTTGAGCACACCAGAGAATCGCTTCAAGGTGGCCCTGAGCCCCTAATCAGAACTCAGGAATATTCTATTTAAAAACAAAGCAAGCCTTGGGGGCTGGAGAGATAGCACAGCTGGTAGGGCGTTTGCCTTGCATGTGGCCAACCGGGGTTTGATTCTCAACATCCCATATGGTCCCCTGCTCACTCCAGGACTAACTCCTGAGTGCGGAGCCAGGAATAAGCCCTGTGCATCGCCGGGTGTGACGCAAAAAAACAAAACCAAAAAAAGCAAGCCTTATATTTTGTAAGTTTATTTTGTCTATATATCAAGTAATATTATTTGAGGATTATTGTTTAAGTGTAAAGATATTCAAATGAGTGCTTCTTACTTACTAATGTCCGAGCTACATATAATATGTATGTTACCTTAAGATTTTCTCATTGCAGTATATATCGTACATGTGTTGAAAATTACTCTATGTTCATACAGAGAATCTACAGAAAAAAAATGTCAACCTGTGGATTGATTTAATAAAAATTCTCTAATATGGTCTCAAACATATACTTTGAAGATAAAAAAGTAAACATAAAAAATAATCTCAATGTCCATTAGCTCTAGTTTTAATGTCTTGCCCTTTAATGTCAATTTATATTAGCAGACAATTGAAGATTCTATTTCTCAGTACTCTAATAAGAGTAACAAGATGCTATCATTCTCTGTCAGTCTGTTTCCGAGTTAGTTCCCAAATAATCGAATTATTCCTATGTTGTCTTTTCCAACCAATAATACTACACATATTTATTATGTTAACTTTAAGTAAAAAAAAATATATATATATAGTTTATGTATAGTTTAAGATCAGGTTTGTTTGAAAATTACACTATAAACACAATTCTTCTTAGCACTTTATACTGGTATCATGTATTTTGTTATTGAACAAATGCATCTAAGAATGTCTTTAATGTCATTCTTCTTTTTAAAAACTCAGTTTCTTACAGCAATAAATGAATATAAAAAAAGAAGATGCAGTATATGCACTTCTCAGCTATAAAAATGGTGAAAATATGACATTTTCAACAATATGGAGAAAACTTGAGGATCTTTATGTTAGATAAGTCAGACAGAGGAAAGACAAACATTATCATTTCATTCATGTGTGAAAGTTAAATAATGCAAACAAAACAAAATAGAAGTAGACAATAATAGCAAAGTAATGATTTCCTGAAGAAAAGTGGAAATGGAGCTGGTACGTCAGGTAAAAGGAGTAGATTAATGATAGAGGTTGGAACCTAGATTTTTGTGGTGGTGTGTGTGTGTGTGTGTGTGTATGTATAAATATATATATATACATATATATGTATATATATATATAGAGAGAGATAAAACTACAACATATATACTTGTAACCTATATTATGCAATACGTTTTAAATTCTATGAGAATGCATTATAATATGTTCTGAGACATTTCACTTATTTAAAAGTTGGGGAGGTGGTTTGAACCACACCTGAAAATATTTGGCAGCTGCTTCTGGTGGGCTGTTTCTGGATTTCTGCTCATGAGTGACTGTTTTCTCTGCAGAATGCAAACAAAGCACTTAATCCTGATCTCTCTGGTCCCTCAAAAATTTTATCCTAA
Source organism: Sorex fumeus (assembly GCF_029834395.1). Taxonomy (NCBI): domain Eukaryota; kingdom Metazoa; phylum Chordata; class Mammalia; order Eulipotyphla; family Soricidae; genus Sorex; species Sorex fumeus. The sequence goes on from NW_026606092.1 coordinate 24,195,081, forward strand.
TTACCCCTCAAACTGCTGAATTCTTCTGTAGTGCTACGAAACATTCATTTAAAGCAAATGTTATTTTTTTAAACTTCCCAAAGTATTCATTAGACTGTGTAAAAGTTATTTGAGCACACTAAATATAGTTCTTCAAGAATATCACAGCGTAATATCCAGCTACATTTTCCTTTCTTCTCTTAGTTTTATCATTGTTTTGATGTATTATAGAATTATAGGGGTGTAATATGGCACATTTATGGGTAAATAGGATTCACTGCACCTGCGACCCAACCATTCTTTGTTCCCACTTCCGTTTCAGAGATTGTCATAGTTTTCATAAACTGTAATATTTGTATTGTTTCATTCAGGTTCATTTTTTTTATATTGCATATACTAAGTAACACCATCAGAAATTCTCTTTTTCTTAGCATAAAGCTTCAATTTCCATTTGACTCAAAAAGCAAGATTTATCTATTTTGATGGCAGAGTAGTATTTCACTGTGTACAAGACAACTTTGTCCAATCATCTGTCACTGGGGACTTCAGTTTATTCCATGTCTTGTCTAACATTGATAATGTTTTTATTAATATTACTATATAAATACATTTTCAAATTCGTATTTTATTCTCTTTGGATAAATTTCCATGAGTGATATTACCACATTTTATGGTATTTTTATTTTATATTTTTAAGGAACATCTGATTGTTTTTGTGTATAGAAGGTGCACTGATTTACATTCACATCAATACTGTACAAGATTTCTTAATACTCTACCTCCTCACCAACATTTGTTGTTTCTAATTTTTTGATAGAGATTCCTGTATCCAGAGTTAAGTGATATGTTATGATTTTATTTGTTTCCATAATAATTAATAAATATAAGATTTTTTCCCTTTATTTTATTTTATTTTTTTTACAGTTGTAGATTTATAATTTTTTGTGCTTTGGTTTCAATTATACAATGATCAGATACCCATCCCTCCACCAGTGCCCATTTTCCACCACCATGGATAGTATCCCCCCCACCCCCATCCCCCCCTCCCCCCCTGCCTCTGTGGCAGGGCAATCCCCTGTGTTCTCTCTCTCCTTTTGGGTGTTGTGGTCTGCAAAAGAGGCATTGAGTGGCAAACATGTTCAGTCCATAGTCTACTTTCGACATGCATCTCCCCTCCTGGGAGGATCCTCCAAACATCCTTTATTTGGTGCTCCCTTCTCTATCTGAACTGCCCTTTCCTCTAGGATACCCGGCTGGCCTCTAAGTTATGGAGTAATCCTCCTGGTGCTGATCTCAGCTATTCTTGGGTATTAATCTCATACTTTGTTACTTTATATCCCCCAGATGAATGCAATCTTTCTATGTCTATCCCTCTCTTTCTGACTCATTTCGCTTAGCATGATACTTTCCATATTGTACCACTTGTATGTAAAGTTCATGACTTCATCTTTTCTAAGAGCTACATAGTACTCCATTGTGTAGATGTACCAAAGTTTCTTTAACCAGTCATCTGTTCTTGGGCATTCAGGTTTCTTCCAGTTTCTGGCTATTGTAAAGAGTGCTGCAATGAACAAACAAGTGCAGATGTCACTTCGACTATACATTTTTGCCTCTCTGGGATATATTCCCAGGAGTGGTATTGCTGGGTCAAATGGGAGCTCAATTTCTAATTTTTTGAGAATCGTCCATACTGTTTTCCAGAAGGGCTGAACCAGTGGACATTCCCACCAACAGTGAAGGAGTGTCCCTTTCTCGCCACATCCACGCCAGCATTGGTTGCTTTTGTTCTTTTGAATGTGGGCCAGTCTCTGAGGTGTGAGATGGTATCTCATTGTATAAGATATTTTTAGTGAGGCCATATGTTATATATCTTTGTAGAAGGGCTTGAGCGATAGCACAGTGGTAGGGCGTTTGCCTTGCACCCAGCCAATATGGCCGACCCGAGTTCGATTCCTCTGCCCCTCTCGGAGAGCCTGGCAAGCTACCGAGAGTATCTAGCCCACACGGCAGAGCCTGGCAAGCTACCCGTGATGTATTCAATATGCAATATTCAACACAGTAACTACAAGTCTCACGATGGAGACGTTACTGGGCCTGCTCGAGCAAATCCATGAACAACAGGAGGACCGTGACCGTGACCATGTAGAAGTGTCACTGAGATTGGTAGCCCATTTTTATCATATCACTTTCTATTTTTGATAACATCTTATGAGTTCTTTATAGTTTTGATTGTCAAATTCTTGTCAGAAGAATGCTTTGTAAATATATTCTCCAATTGCTAAGTTGAAATTTTATTTTTCTGGTAGTGTCTTTGTTAATTCAGAAGACTTTTTAATGATGTATTGCACTATTTATGGATTATTTCTTTAGTTTCTCTTGCCAATGGAGTTGGATTATAAAGGTCTCCATAATGGTAAAGTGCTGATATGCATCATTCATATATCCTTCTATTCATAATATATATATTTAGAGAAATATTTAACTCTTTAATCGACTGAAATTAAGTGTTCTGTGTTTGGTGTTAGTGACCTGGTTTTATTTTTTTTTGTATGCGTCTAGCTAATTCTTTATTTTTTATTTTTGCTTATTTGTTTGTTCTTGTATAATATTGAGAAAATGCTCAAGGCTAACTTCTGATTCTGTGCTCAGAGATCATTCCTGAGAGTACTTCTGGAACTATATACTTTGCTGGGAATTGGACCCAGGAAGTCTTTTAGCTACTGTATTATCTCTCTGGTCCCTTGTCACATTTTGAAACACCTAACCATAGTGCCAATAATCAAGGATTTTTGAACTATTCATTGGGGAAATTGTACAATTTTTACTTAAATGAGTTTCATTTACATTTTATATTCTACGGGTATATCCTTTACTTTTACATTCTTTATGCATTCTGAGTGGTAACTTTTACTGCTACTGTCATTTTCTTCTCTACATAGGAAATCTATTTCTCTTCATCAGGCTTATCTTAAAGATTTTCTTTTTGAGTCATTTTGTATTATGTTCTGCTTTTCTCCACTCCTGACAATAAAGGATCTTTTATTCCTATTTTTATATATATGAGTCTCAATAATCTAACTTTTTTTCAAGTAATATTTATTCAAAGTGAATTATATACTAGTTAAAGATATGATGGTGTCATTTCTAATTTATTGAATTAAAAATTTGCATTGACTTTTTATATTTATAATAAATCTTGATAATAAAGTTCTTATTGTTGTGAGATTATTCGGGTTTTCTTAAGCCCAGGACAATTTGTATCTAAGTGTTTATTTATTATTGTAACTTATTTTCATTAACTGACAAAAATGTGCAGCAAAAATTAATACATTTTTTATCAACAGATGTTCTTTGTTCTGCCACTTGTTTACACTTCAATATTTAGGTAATGTAAATAGTTTAGATAAGTAGTTTTCTTTACTAGTTATTTCCCTGAAATTACTTCTTATTGGACCCCGATATATATTCACACCCTTATCATTTTTACATTAGTAATAAAAGGAGTATGAAAAGAACAAACATAAAGTTACTAACATATTCAAAGTCAGACAATTTTTTTCCTCCTAATTATAAACAGTGATCATGATGTCTACCCTGCCAGGTAACAATTGTCACAATGGAGACATTATTGGTCCCGCTCGAGCAAATTGATGAACAATGGGAGGACAGTGACAGTGACAATTATAAACAGTATTAAATATGTTCTACCAAAATCCTTTTTTACCTATTCAAGTAGCAATTTTAAAACCAACAATGGACATGAGATACAAACTACAGTAATCATATTTTAAAATGTGTTTGTTGAGGAGGCATTCAGTGGAGATGGAAGGGAAGCTGATACTGATGGCAGCGTTGGTGTTGAAACATGGTATGTCTAAAACTTTACCATTTTTAACTTTGATAATCACAAGGAGAAAGAGTGCAAGGGAAAGAAGGAGGGTAGGTTTTAATGCCAGAGAGAAGTCTCAGTACACTATGGTGCATGATTAACTAGAAGACCTGGGTACAATGCTCAGACTCACTTGGTCCCCAGAGAACCATCAGGAGCAATCCTTGAGAATCCACCTGAGCAAGGAACAGGCCCTGAAACAACATCAAGTATGGGTGTGGTCCAAAAAAAAAAAGAGTACTTTTAGGGAAGAAAAATGTAGTTGATGTTTTCAAATTTAATAGAGAAAATAATTGTTATTAAACAATTATGATTTAACTTCCTTAGCAGCAAATACTTGATTTAACATTGTGTAAGAAAGATTCTAGTTTTTTTCATGAAATTGTACTTTAAAGGTTATTAGTGTTTTCTTCAAATTGTCTTTTGTTTTTACATAAAGTCACAATTAAGATAAATAGGAATGGGCTGGAGCAGTAGCATATAAGGTAGGGCTTTTTCCTTGCACGTAGCTGACCTGGGTTTGATTCCCAGCATCCCATATGGTCCCCCAAGCACCACCAGGAGTAATTCCTGAGTGCATGAGCCAGGCGCAACCCCTGTGAATCGCTGAGTGTGACCCAAAAACTGAAAAAAAAAAAAGATTAATTGGAATATTTGTGCTGTGTGTGCTTTCTTTGATTTGGGGACCACACCTGGCTGTACTGAAGGTTTACTCCTGGTGGTCTAGATGTACTATAAGTGGTGGCAGGAATCAAACCTGGGTTGGCCATGAGCAAAGTAAGTACCACACATACTATTCTGTCTCTAACCCAGTTTGTTTCTTTGTTTGGGAGCCAATCTGGAGATGCTCAGAGGCTGCTTCCAGGTAGGTGCTTGGGAATCACTGCTGGCAGAGTTAAGATCACCATGCAGTGTTAGTGATTAGAAACTTGGCAACTCTGCACACAAAACATATTCTCTGTCCCGTGAAGCTATTTTTCAAGCCCTAAAATGATAATTAGTAACAAAATAAAATACATTTAATATATAAAATATATTTTAATGATAAAATGTATTTAGTATCTATAATTTTAAAATTTCCAATTAAAATTCACAAATTCAAAATTTATAGTTGTGAAGTGAATGATAAATATTTTTATAAAAATAGTTCTTTATTTTTGTAGGGCAAATAGAAATTAACTCTTTTATAATGTATGATTGAAATTTTGTTTCTGAAATACATGGTTTATATATGATAGTTAACATAGTTTTATGGAGCTAGAACAACAGGACCAGTATTGGGAATTGAAATACAACTTATATTTCTGTTATTTACAGCAAAAATTGTGTGAATTACATTGAGCTCATTGTTTTGTTTTGTTTTTTTCATAGCATTGGAATGTCTCTGTGACTGTGATTGTTCTAGACAGTCTAGTGGTTACAGGATGATTGAACTGTTTTATTGCATTGTCAAAATAGCCAGTACAATAATTTCAATTTAACAAAACAGCACAACTTTTCAAACTCAGAAAGAGAAAATTTGTACTGAGAAAATAGATATTTTTGTGAAATTGTATACTGCATTCCACTTATTTCAGTTTATGCACTGCTGCTGTTTTTGTCTGTTTCTTGTGTTATCTTTTATTTTATTAACTAATTGTGAGAGTATGTTTATGAATAATGATTGCACACTTAGCTGTCCAATTTTACATGGCAATTTCAACTAGCAGAATTTGATTAAAATTATAAAGGTGAAATAAATTTATTCTTAGATATAAGGAAATGGGTCAAATAAATTTACTTTGAATTGGTATTCGTTTTAGTAAACATTACCACCAGAACCTATTTTTTTTTATAAAACTGAAGTACAAAACACTCTTGGTTATAGGGACAGAAAGATTGTACAGTGGGTAGGGTTTGACCCTTGGCAACCCACGTGGTTCCCCAAGCCCACTGGTGTGATCCTTGAGCATGACACTAAGAGCAACTCCTGAGCACTAGTGGCCCCAAACCAAAACAAGATAAACAACAACAAAATGAGAACAAAGAGCTGATACTCCCCTACTGCTACTACATTGTTGCTTGCCTTTTGGCAAAATCATAATTGTGACCATTAGTCATCATATCCAATACAGAAAGTCCCTATATGAGGCAAAATATATGAACAATTAACATTTCCTAAAAGGTATTTGACTAATAAAGTGATTGCTAACACTTTCATTGGCTAAAATGTTAATACACTTTATAAGACTGAATAAAATAAAATTCTATTCTAGTGTATACAATAATAAAATCTTTGTTGTTCTATTGCCTTAGTATGTATGCCACATTTTGTTAATGATTCATATATAATATCCCTACACTATAATGAAATGAGTAATATTATTTCTGTTTAACATATCAGAAAATTGATACATAAACATCTAAATAACTACTAGTAACCAATAAAGGCATAAAATATACATGTATGCCTAATTCCATTCTTCATTTTAGTTTAGTTCAAGATGTCTCTAGCATCAAATAAAAATGATTTTAAATTAAATTTTAGAAATCAAGATTTTTTTCTATCTCTTAACCAAACTAAGGAGGCATAGATAAAATTGTGAAAATTAATTTTGAGGGGTCAGGAAAGATTGTACATTGGTAAGGAGTTTGCCTTGTACTCAGGCTTTCTGGGTTCTATCACCAGCACCCCAACTGGTCCCACAAGCAAGGTCAGGATTGATCTCTGAGAGTAGAACCAGGACCAAACCCTGAGAACTTCCAGGTGTGACTCCCAAGCAAACAATAAATAAAAATAAATATGATATTGGGTTATTGGATTATCTGAACATTTTAGTGATGAAATTTAATGAACCTGATTATTCGTTTTTAGTGAATCACCCTAAATTCTATGCCTGATTATTTATAACATCCATAAGGTATAGCTGGATTCTGCTAATTTTGATATGCCACTTAAATGCAAGATTAGAGACCATATTTTAGCATGAATGTCCTTAATGGCACCTGCTGTATGTGGTGCTGAAATAGAATCAATCAATTCGTTTACTGAAAATGAAATAGGGAAGATTTTGAAATATGTAGCTTACACATAGTGTAGAACCCTTCAAATCTTGCAGCTCAAAAATATATTGAGAGGTTCACCATATTTAACAACTACGACTTTCTATGACCTTTCTAATATAACTTAAATTTTAACATTTAACATTTTTTCAAAAAGATCATTATGATTAAAATTTTCTCAAATATTTAAGAGTCTCTGCCCCCGCGCCTGGGTGTTCCTTCCCGGAGTCCCTTGGAGGGGAGTGGGTTGAGCTTTCCTCCCCGCCCCGACCAGGGCTACGGCAGCCGAAGACCTCCAGGACCAGCCACCACCATGCTGAGACCACTCTCCGCACCCATGAAGGTACTGGCAGAGGGACACAGCCACGCGGGTTCCGGGGCCGAGACCTCCACGCCTACTCGAATTGGAGTCGAGCATCTTCCACCCAGATCCTCCAAATTCCAGTAGGCGGGGGTCACACCCACCACCTGGCCCCCTGGCGCCGTGTAATCCCATCAGCGGCCAAGACTCAGAGACTATAAAATCCAGCTCCCGGAACCGTGTGGCCGTGAATCGGCCACGTGACCTCTTATCAGGACATCTTTTTATGACATCTTATTATCTCATTCCTACTTTGGACAAACTTGCAGGCTATCAAATGTAGCCTGCCCACAGGGCAGAGTCTGGCAAACTCCCCGTGGCCTACCAAATATGCCAAATACCAGTAACAATGATGGGTCTCATTCTCCTAAAGAGCCGTGAATATAATCTCAGGGCTAGGATGAAAGAGACGTTACTGGGGCCTGCTCGAGGCAATCGACGATTAACAGGATAATGAAATGAAATGAAATGAATTTAAGAGAAAGCACTGTAGCACTGTCCTCCTATTGTTTGTCTATTGGCTCGTGCAGGCACCGGTAATGTCTCCATTGTAAGACTTGTTGTTACTGTTTTTGGCATATTGAATACATCACGGGTGGTTTGCCAACCTCTGTCTGGATTTATTTTCAATCAGTCAAAAAAATAATTTCAAGATGATTAAAATATCAAACTAATTAAAATTAGAGGAATATGATACTTTGACGTGTTAGTTGATTAATCAATGAAAATACCATCATTTCAGTCAATTTATGTTATAAATTTGCCAAAATTTATATGAAATTAAACTTAAATTTTCATATATAACTTTGCATTAATCAACCTGAATTATTTTAGTAAATATTGTCCTTGAAACAATAATAAGCTAGGAAGGACATTTGTATATGCCTACAGTGGAAATGGAAAAGAACATCTGGACAGTGTAAGTGGAAAGAGATTCTATTCAAATAGGTTCACATTTATATCAATAATACAACTGGACATGTAAGATTATGTCAGGATTTCACATTAACTAGAGAAGCAGTAATGGTCAATTGTTGATAAATAGGCCCTGGAAGCCATTGTTAAGTTTCCTAGAATATACTAAAACAAAAAAAGCCTTTAAGTTATAGGCATGGCACACAAAGTTACAACTCAATATTAGCATAAAAGCACAGACATTCTGAGTTTCTCTAATTTTAGCTTGACTAAAGATAACCAGATGAACTACATAAAAGTCTTTTTAACATTACCTTTGGATTTCTTAGTGAAAACTCACAATTTTTTAACCAGACTTGTAGATTACTCTAATGCACTTATTCCCCCAAACACCTGTGCTAGCTTTGAGATAGTAGGTGTAGCTATTCTACAACAGAATTTTCTTCAAAAAATTTTACCTTTTCTTTTAAGGAACTGAAGTAGATTTAGATTGTTAATTAGAAAAAGGTCTAGGGGAAAGAATAACCCAATATAATAACACTTTATACTGTAAAGCCATATATAGTACTGGAAATATTAAGTTGTCTGTATAAAAACAAGCATATTCTTTACATGGAAAGTTTGGGCTTAGGATTGTCAGAAATAGAGCTTGAGAAATAGCTCAAAATAGAAACAGCATATGCCAGGCATCTGAGAGGCCTTAAGTACAGTACCCAACAAGGAATATATATGTCATTCTATAAGAACTTTAAACTTTGGATAAATCCTGTTACCAAAATCTTTTTTTGGGGGGTACTCAGGTTTATTAGGGAAAATTTCATTAGATCGATCCATAATCATAAAATATAAAGCCCAGCTTATTATATCATTTAGCTTAAAGAAATGAAGTAGGTTTTAAGTGTGAACATGACTTAAATTTTTTACTTTAGCCTTTCTTATTCATAACTATTTTGATTTTGTTACTAGCAGGTTTACATTTTATTCGTGATGGAATATAATACACATTTTCAAATATTTGTTCCAAATATTTGTCATTCAAAATCTCCCAAACTATTTCTCTTTCCCTCGCTTTGTCAATCAAAAAGTATTGGATCAATAGACTGTATTTGAAATAAAATTGATTTGTGTTTATGAATATTTAATTTTAATATAATAAAGCATCTATGCACAACTTAAAAATTATGTCATGGTGGTCTATCCATACCCAGTTATGCTATGGGCTTACTCCTGGTTCTGTGCTCCAGGATCAATCCTGGTAGTGATTGAGGAACCATTCATAGTACCTGCAATCAAAACTGCATCCAGTGTATTCAAAGCAAGCCCCAACATTCTGTATTATCTCTCTGGCCATGCCATATAACTTTTCAAAGGACTCCCAAAGTGATTCTCATAGGCCTGGCGACCCTTTCATCAATACTCAGTCAGGACAAAGGCCAGTGGTTCAATGCCCAATGAATCAGTGCTGCTCAGGGCTCGTGGTACCAGAGATTATCTAAGGCCACATCACTGCTATTTGGTTGTATCCTAGGCTACACCTAAAGATTTGAAGGGGTCTCCAGGGCTGTATTCACTGAAGCTCAGGGACCATGTACTGATAGAGACTAAATTGGGATCAACAACTTGTGTCTTAATCTCTGCATTATTTTGCTGATCCTACACTAAGTATCTAAGATATGTTAAATACAGTATTAGGTAAGTTTCAAAGAAGATATAGAATTTAATAATTGCATGGGTCAAGTCTTAGAAAGGAATACAAAACATATAATATATAAAAAACTGAAAAAATGGGTTGTGTTTATATTTGTATCATGTGTTCTTTTGGAAAAGGAAGTAATTTTGTTGTTTTAATGTACATTGGAAAAAAAACGAGCGTCTCATTTTTGCAATTATTCCTTATCATTTTCTACCAATAATTATATAATTAAGTTAGATGAGAACAAAAGAACATATAAACACCAGGTCACCTGGAAGCATAATGTATATGAATGGCAAAATTATGTGTATGTTACTAATATTACATTTAGTTGTAATAATAGCATATATTGAATCCTGGCCATTACTAACTAAAAATATTAAATGATTTAATACATTTTGTAATATTATTTTCTAATGCATCTAAGAAACAATTCATTCATACTTTTAATATCTATCCTAAAAGTATCCAGAGTGTATCTTTACTGTTTTGAGAAGGCTGGAGCGATAGCACAGTGGGTAGGGTGTTTGCCTTGCACACAACCAATCCGAGTTCATTCATCTGCCCCTCTCGGAGAGCCCGGCAAGCTATCGAGAGTATCTAACCTGCATGGCAAAGCCTGGAAAGCCACCCATGACATATTCAATATGCCAAAAACAGTAACAACAAGTATCACAATTTGTTATGAGACGTTACCAGTGACGGCTCGAGCAAATAGATGAACAACGGGAGGATAGGACAGGACAGGGGTTTCTTCTATACCCAGAAATGGTCAAGGAGTTTTTTGGCTCTGTGCTCAGAGATCAATTCAGTCTGTACTTAGGTAACATATGTGGTGCCAGGAAAAAACTGGGATCAGTCATGTGCAAGCCAAGTGCCCTTTCCACAATACTATCTCTAGAGCGACTCTCATTTTTAAAATCTTATAGTTGTTAAATTAGTCAACTGGAAAGGTATCTTTTTGTTATTGTTGACAATTTGAAACCCATAGCCAGAAAAAAATACTAGATTGAACTAAATATTATTCTCATTCGGCAGCATTTTAGCATTTGATGATTTTAGCATTGCCCTGAGCCATCTACCTATCCCTAGATCATCATCCATGACAAAAACAAATGGAGTGAGTAAAAACATAACATTTGATTAAAGACCCCTTGGAAAGAACTACAAGTTAAGAATCACTTCAAAGGATATTATATGTTGCACTGGCATGTTGAATATTCATATACAGAAAAATATTTTTTACAATCTTTGAATATATTTATATTTCCCTAATATCTGTCTCATACTTCGTAGTTTTTTCTTTTATTCTTTAGTAAATTATTTTAATTTTAGTTTTTTGGAGGCTGTTCACATCCAAGAGTGTTTGATATGAGTCCTGGCCAGTCTCCAGGAACTGGTGGTCGAATGGGGTATTGCCACATCCAATATATTGCCACATAAAAGGCACCCACCCACTGTATTGTAGTCTCCCCAGCATACGGATGTTTTTTCTCTTTTTGCTTTTTGGGTCATACCCGGCGATGCACAGGGGTTACTCCTGGCTCATGCACTCAGGAATTACTCCTGGAAGTCCTCAGGGGACTTAATGGGATGCTGGGAATCGAACCTGGGTTGGCCACATGCAAGGCAAATGCCCTACTCGCTGTACTATCGCTCCAGCCCTGCATCTGGATATTTTTATATTAAGTATTATCCTGCAATTAGGGAGGTCTCTGATAATTTTTTCTGGTTGTCGTAAAGGAATTTGAATTTATTTAAACAAATAAATTGTAAAATGAAGTATAACAATGCTACATTTAAATATTGAGAAATATATTTATTGAGTAAATTATAATAAGCTTTTTATGATAGTTAATGCATTTCTTAAAAATAACAATGATGTTTATATGATCATATTTATTGTTCTTGACTAAAACAATTGCCTGAAAGATAATATGTAAATAGTGAGTAAAATTAAAGTATAATTTAAAAAAATAATTAGTTGTTTTTATATATATTTAATTGTAGAAATCAAAATTTATTTACTAATGTTTGAATATAAAACATTAGACTGCCCAAGTATCTTTGAGATTGAAATAGTAGATATTTTTATGGATGCTTTTAAGAATATTATCAAAATGTTAATTTGCCCCTAAATTTCAAGTTTTTTAAAATTACATGTAAAATAACTTAAACATTTAAATTTTATTTAATATTAAGGCAAGTGGGGCCGGTGCGATAGCACAGCGGGTAGGGTGTTTTCTGTGCACGCAGCTGACCCGGGTTTGATCCTCGGCATCTCCTATGGTCCCCTGAGCACTGCCAGGGGTAATTCCTGAGTGCAAGGCCAGGAGTAACCCCTGAGCATTGCTGGGTGTGACCCAAAAAGAGAAAAAAAATATTAAGGCAAGTTGTCAATTATTCAGAAGTAGAAACTTATATAAACAAAGTATAAATAGCATAGACTCCTTTCAATTTGCATTTTTACACATTGACCTTCATGTTCATCTGATAATTTCTGTAAAGTTGTATATTACATGTTTTATGTACTCAGATTTCGTTAAATGGAAACATCAAGTGTTAATACTTTGATAGAATACATATTTTGTTAATCATCTAAATTAGTCTTTGACATGAAAGTTGTGGACTTCTAAAATAAATATCAATTCTTCAAAAAAAAACCCATCTGATTCACAGGTTATCTCGGTATTTGGATCGTTTTATTTAAAATTTATTTTATTGGAACATATTATGTAATGAATAATAAATATTGATATGCTTCAGGATGCTGTGTTATCATACCACTTACCACCATGACAATGATAAAACTCCTCTCTCACTGTTGATTAGACTCTTTTAAATGCCCTCTAATTATTATCCTCAATTCTGAGATGAGAATTTTAGGGTATATTTAAAGTATTTTGTTTGTTTGAATTTTGGGCCATTCCTGGTAGTTTTCACACTCAGGGATCACTTCTGGTGGGCTCAGGAACCAAATTGGGTCAGGGTATCAGACCAGAGTCAGCCATACCCTCTGTACTAACTCTAGAATTTTCCTTTAATTGGAGTTTTTCCTGTTTCTTATGTTTCTTAAAAAATAGCATATGAATGATGTTAACCAGTAATTTTTCTAGGATTTATTTTGTTAATTATACTATTCAGCTATTATGATAGCCAAGAAGTGCTACTCTATTATATTATACCACATAAAAAGCTATTATAGGGTAGCACAAGAACAGTGTTTGCTCTTTTTATTACACAAATGTTATTTTGTTATGTATCTATACCATGGGTTCTCTTTGTTTTGTTTTGTTTCATTTGGGAGCAATAATCAGTGGGTGCACACTTATTACTGATTTCTGATATATTATTTTCTTTCTGTTTTCTGTTTGCTTGTTTGTAAACTTTTTGTCTGTAGCTGTTGATTCTCAGGGCTTAATCTTGGCTTGTCTCCAGGGATTTTTCTTTATAAGTGTTCAGGGGATCATATGTCATAGCAAGATTGAATCTAGGTCAGCAATATGGAGGGCAAGCACCTTAACCTCTGCACTATCTCTCTGGCCCATTTGTATGTCTATCTATCTATCTATCTATCTATCTATCTATCTATCTATCTATCTATCTAGGGAGGGGGTGCCAGGACCAATGATTACCAGTTGTGCCCTACTGCCAAAATATTGTCACTGTCACTGTCCTCCCGTTGTTCATCAATTTGCTCAAGCAGGCCCAGTAATGTCTCCATTGTGACACTTAGCATATTGAATACATCATGAGTAGCTTGCCAAGCTTTGCCGTGTGGGTGAGATACTCTTGGTAGCTTGCCCGGCTCTCTGAGAGGAACGGAGTAATTGAACCTGGATGGCCCGGGTGGGCCGTGTCCAAGGCAAACACCCTACCTTCGGTGCTATAGCTCCAGCCCACCAAAATATTATGCTTCTGAAATCTCTTGACGTCAGTTCTGCATGTAGAGCAAGCCAGCTGCCCTCTGTGTGCCACTCATGGCACTAGTCCCTTTTTTCAATCCCATTTATTCATTATGAGGAATTGGTTATCCCTGATCTTAACTATTATAAGTAGTTCTATAGTAAACATAGACTGTGCATATATATATATATATATATATATGATATATGTGTCTTTTCAAACTGGTGTTTTAAATAGATGTTTTGTGTATTTTGGTCAGATAGAATGGAAGAGCCCTGTACATAGCAATATGCTTTTTAACTTGTTTTTAAATTTTTTGAGAAATGAGAATTCCATTTTATTCACATTCTCAGTAGCACTGTTTCTGTTTATATATACATATCTATATATACATATATTTATCTACATGTATATATATATAAATCAATCTATCTATACCATTCTATCTCATACATACATATGAACTTTTTCATTGGCATGAATTATTACTTCATTGTCATTTTTACTTTCCTTACACTTAGAGATAATAATATTTTTGTGTGGATTTTGCATCAGAGATTACTACTGACTTTATATTCAGGAATCACATCACTCCTGGCAGTGCTCTGGGAACCATATGTGGTGCCAGTGATCAAATCAGGAATTGCTGCAGCAAGACAAACACTTTATCCTTGTGTTATCTCCTTGGTCCCTAAATTAATGTCTTCAAATACCAAATCATGAGTTATAGAAAAACAACGTGCTAATTCATAGTTGGCTAGCAATACTATTTTTCAAGTTTAAAATGCATTTTTTTATTAATTTTTATTGTAAAATGTGGGCAATTATTCGCAAAATGTAAGACAATGTTTTCATTTATGTCTTAGTGAAAAATGTTGAAACAATTTACATTTCTTTAGAACACAATTTCTACCTTTTCTAATAATCTATTAGTATTAAAATGTTGCATCAGACCTTTTTTTCAATTGATGTGTGATGATTAGTTTCACAAAAGTTCATTTAAATTCTCATGAGGTGTTTCTTTTGTAAAGAAGTTATTAATTTTCTGTGTTACTTATAGTCATGTTTATAAAACCTGTTGAACTTTTAGTCACATTTTCCAATTCCCAAACAATAGTGCTTAGACAAGTCCTCTCTCCTCTATCATATTAGGTAATAAAGAAGAATTTTCACTTGATGATTTTGGAGTTAGGTTTGTGTCTTCACCAAGGGTAATCATTCTATGCAAAACCACTATCCACAATTCTTTTTCCAGAGATGACTTTTATACATGTATTCGATTGATCATGTACATAGAATAAATGAAACTGTAGATATCAATATTCTATGTCTTTGATTATGGGCAATACTAGGAAGGAAATTAGTGGTGATAACAAAAACATTGTGTATTTACAATTATACCAACCACTATTGGTCTTAATCTTCATTTTTTTAATCTGTGGTATATATATATATATGTATATATATATATTATCCCATTATTTTAAAATGCATTTTATTTGTATTTTATTTACAAGGTTAAGTAAGAGATAGGCTAAGGTTCACTTCTTCCATGAATATTTGTTATCTATATAAATCTGAAGTTTAAATATGTGAAATATAAGGTTTCAGCCAGTTAGTAGGGAATATTTGAGAAGAAGAAAGAATACACACCTGGTTTTTGGAAGTATAAAGTGTTGTGCAAAGCCACCTAAAACTGAACGTGTTTATATCATTCAGAAATAAGACTCTTTAGAGAAGTATCTACAGCACAGAATGCCCTCTGTGCAGGATGTCTGGGTTGTTATAATGAATAAGCACACTGTTGACATTTAATGCTTGAGTTTAGAGCCTGAATATTTTCCCACTACAAAAGCTATGGCTCTCAAAATACCAGTAGTCTTTTAATTGTCCAAAAACCCTTTATTGTTTATGAGACCAGGCTCTGCGTCATTGTCACGAATTTTTGTCTCCTGCTCTTGACCCTTCCAAATTGAATGACATTAAGAAAATCATTTAACTTCCTAAAAGAATCCCATACCTGACTTGTAAGACTTGTAAGATTCAGATGAAAAATCATATTTTTCTATTAAGAGAAATACACTAATTGATTTTTATTGTAGCACATAATGCACTTTTAATTGCTGTTACATTAATAAAGCGATATCTGCCATTAAAAAATATTCGGTTTTGAAATCTAGCCAGTTAAAATAATGAAGACTTAAATGTTTGATTGGTTACAAAATATGTATTAAAGTATTTGTTATATTTTAGTCTGCTAAGTGAATAGCTAATTTATTTTCTATCCAATATTCAACACATAACTGGATGAGCTGTATGAATTACTTGATATTCCATTAACATTCCATGATTCTGATCTCCCTTTTGTTAGATGTTCCTTCTCTCATCTACTGAGAGAGCACATCTAACAAAAGGCAGTTTGATAATTTCTTACTCTTATTATTTGATATTATTTTTAAAAAGAATTGTGTAGGAATCTTTCCTGATATCTATATCAATTTTTTTTTGGTCATGAAGTTAGCCAGTACATAGTAATTATGATGGAAATGTTTCTTGTACCATAACAGTATGTCAAGAGTTCAGTAGGATGGAATGTAGGGGTACCACGAAATAGCTCATCCAAAATTCAGGTGCTTGAGTGTCTTGTTAATTTTCTATCTTGCATATAGACTTTCAACCTCGGGCTTTTTTCTTATGCTTTCAGCAGGGCCATGCCTTCTGATTTCAAATGCTTAGAACCTAACGCAATTCAGGAACATTCCTCATTTCACATAACTCTCACTGGAGGGAGAAATGATTCGTAGGAAACTTTAGGTGGATACTGTACTTTAGTTGTCATTAGTTAATACTGAACCCTCATCCTAGCTGCCAGCGAATCCAAGAAAGCAAGCGTAAGACCTTTCTTATTTCTAAAGTGGGAAGTGGGGTTTTCTAAAAGCAGGGAGAAAGCTGTTGGGTGGGCAACTATCTTTTCAACCCCCCAATCCCAGCTGTCCACAGTATGTGTCACTTCCATTTTGGTGCTGGTGGAATGCTTCAGACACACCTCTATTTGCACCTACTTCCCATTCTTGCAAATATTTCTGTATTTGCCTACCCTTAGCAACTTGTGGGTAGCAATCCTGTGGTCTCTATCAAAGCATTTTTAGCAGCTATTTTGATTGGCAGCCAGTGGATGCATTTAGTTAATATTTTAAATAGTCAACACTGTTTATGGTTGGGAAAAATATATTTTAAAGTCAAAAGTATAACTTAAAATCAGTAAAAGAATTGTCCTGGAAGAGCTTTAATGATTAAAGCACAGCTTACGGGGCTGGACATGTTGTATCATTCCTGAAAGAGCCAAAGCCTTTCCATCTGCTTCACATCTCACTAAGCCTTAAAAAAATGAAAGAAAGAAAGAAAAAAGAAATATAAAATGTGTGCCCCCAGAAGATTGAGTGTGAGTCATAAAGGATTTAGAGGATAGAACTTACAAGGAAATGTCAATAATTTTGAATTTTTCGTCTATATTTACAATGAAGAACTGTCAAAATGTTTCCCTTCTTGAACAGTGCAGTATATAAAATAACTGCAGATTCATTTCAGTGGGCCTTTGAGAAAGGGCAGGCAAAAAAGAAACAGAGCACTTCTACTGAGTTTCAGAAAGAAACAGAACTACAAAGCATTAGTCCAATCACAAAAAAGCTCATCAACCATTTTGAATTTATCAGTTTTAGCCAATGAAAAATACAACTTTGTCTCTTGCCAGACAGAGAATAAAGGTTTTACTGCAGTGTTTTGTTTTTTTTCAAAAATTTTGTTCTGTAAATCTGAAGTTTCAAATACATGAGTGAGGAGTGCTTAATAATTTTCCATAACACTGCCTGAAAAAGATAAGTAACCTATAATGTTTAAATGATCAAGGAAAGATAGCAAATGATTTTTAAAAAGACTTCTCCTTGAGAAAGAAATGTCAGATTGGATTTCAAAAGTTTACAGAGATACTTTACAGTTATTTATTCGTTATGGTAGAAATGATAAATGAGCAAAGCATCTTCCTAAGCTGAATGCACTTATTTACATTTTCTTTTATTTCCTTTGATGGTATATAAGTTGTTTTTACAAGAACAAATTGCTATTTGCAGTTTCATGACAAATGATACTTAACTGGGCAAAGAATGATTGTGAGTTTGGTGGCCAATAATATCACAAAAAAGTATGATTAAAAGACATTTTCTAATAATAGAAAATGTTTTTAACTTATCTCTTGAATATAGTGTATAAACAAATTCCTATATCTGTCGTCAGAATTGTCTTATATGCACATTTATGATAACCTGTGTTTCTTCCAGTTAAAAAAAGGCTTTGGTCTGGTGCAGATGTATTTTTGACACTGTTGAAATGAAGGGGGCAAAATTTCTTTTATAGAAAATAGACAAAGTTATCAAATTTACCACTCACTCGATCGGACTTTAATAGGAGGTATGTGGTTTGTGAAATGGTTGTGGGGTATTTGTTTCCTTATTTCCAGTCTCTAGTGTCCCTATTATAACACATTACTAGAGACTTTGCAGGGAATATTATTGCCTTAGGTAAGAAATTTAGTATCTTCTGTTTTGATTTCTTTTGGAGACCCTAAGAAAAAAACCTGTTTCCATGTCTTTTCCATTTTGGGGAAACTGCTTATGCCCCATGGCTCATGGCTCCTTCCTGATAGCACTACAACTTCTGCTGACACATTTTCTCTCTGATTTCTCTCTTATAATAAAACCTATATTATTACAGAGTACTTATCTGGATTATGCAGAATAGTTTCCTTAGCTCAAGATTAACATAAGTACTTGCTGAATCCACCTGGCTATGTCAGGAAATTATCACTTCTGAGAATTAGATCTGTGGATATCTTTGGGGGGCCATTATTTTACCCACCACATGACTCTCATTAAAGAACTTGATTAGCCTTCCTTAATCAGTCCTTGCTTCAAGGCAGGGTTGTCATCTAATTTTACAATACCAGAACATATGCACATATTGTACTAGTGAGTGTGCACATATGCCTGCAGTTAGAGTAATTAAGTCTCTAAATGATCAATAATGACTCAGCATAACAATGGGAGTTATTGATTAGAAATCATGAAACCATTACATGTGAAAAGTCTTTTTCACTAAAATTTTTTTTCAATTCAAACCGAGGCATATTTTTAAAGAACAGATATAACATTAATAAATTATAACATGAATTATAATTGCATAAAGTTTACTTTTCAACCAATCACACAATTTAAAAGGAATATGCACTTCCTTAGCAAAACAAACATCAAATTTAGTTGTTCATTATCTATTCATCCCAACACCAATCTTCCAAAAGGTGCATGAAGTAAATATTCTATTTTTATTAAATATGGAATTTACACGAGGGGTTCAGTTCTTCTGAAACTCAAAATGATTGTTTCTAATCAAATTGCCTTTTAAAATAGAACAAAACTGTTATTAACATATTTGGCTAAGTTACAATTATACAGCAAGCTATTGTGGAAATGTAATTTTCAGTTTATTCTTTAGAAGACTCTAGAGGATAACATAGAATCTCAAGTTTGATTTTTAGTTTTCATCAATGTTTTAATTTTACACAGTATAATCTTTGCTATTTCATTCTAGCCATGGGGTAACTTAGTTTTATTTTGCTGATTAAATAAAGTTATTTATAATTCTACTGAAAAAAAAACAGTACATTGGTATTGCTTTTTTTCCCCCTCTCCATTCAATAATAATGTATACTTCTTTTCAGAAAATTTGTCTTTCTTGTGATTTACATTATATTATTGGGGTAAATATAAAATCTAAGCTCTAAACCTCTGTCTCCCATGATTTATTCACACAAGAGAGATTTATAGACAAGGAAATTAAACTGAGTTTTTGCTGATGAAAATAAGAAAATGTTCATTTGGGAAAGTTTCTAGTACAGCAATTTAAACTGTCATTAGATTTTAAATATAGTCTAAGATTTTGACACAAGGGGAAGGTATTCTAGGCAACAAAATAAAATAGCAAAAATATATAAATTATTCATTTAAGGAAGTCCAGTCAACACCATCAATATGGACATATAAGATTGTAAGTTCAAAGGTGAGGTGTTAGAATAAATCTATGGCATAGTTATAAATAAAAAATAATTTCTAATACTTAATAATTAACATACCCCTTAACATTCCATGAGTTTTATTTTTTAAAAAAATCTAAATAGCATGTCTAAGTTTTTATAGAAATTCCGTTCTGGTAGTTTCTACTAGTTACATAAGAGAAAAGGAAACCTAACCATATTTCTTTTAAGAGTTATGAATGGTACACTACCATTTTATGTTTAAGCAGTGAGATATAGAAATAACTAATTATTATCTTTGATATTGTATTACTAATGAGAACCCAAGTCATGTCTCTTCTCTAATACCTATCTTGTCCAGGAGCTTGTGGGTTTGAATCTACTTAGTGGGTTACTTTAGTGAGTACTGCTATTTATTCAGTCACTGATTAGCTGATTGAATTGTGCATGAACTCCACCTTACTTTTTTTTTCATTTTTTATAATTTTATTTATTGAATCACTGTGAGAGCAGTTAACAAAGCTTTCGGGTCTAAGTCTCGGTCATACAATGAAACACCCATACCTTCACCAGTGCCCATTCTCCACCACCAAAAACCCCAGTATACCCCCATCCCACACCCTCCCCCTACCTGTGGGGCAGATGATTTCCACATTACTCTCTCTACTTTGATCATATTCTATATTTCGACACCAGACCCACCACTATTATTTGAGATTTTACCTCAACACTCAGATCTGCTGAAAAGGCAACAGTAGACAATTTGTGTTCTATCGCTGGTTATGAATAACATATGATGTCATGTGGCTGCAATAGACCCATGTGATTTTGAAATTCCGAAATTTTAACACTTAAATCTGGGGGGATTTCTGCCAAAAGCCACTGGGTTTCGAGATTTGCTCCTGAGTCTCTGGCATCATGGCTGTTGGGCAGCTTGATCAGGAGCCAGAGAGGCTGTTCGTGGGCGATGACTTGGGGTCTAGTTGGGGAGACCAGGACCGACTCCACCCCCATTCAGTGAGGCCCAACAAGTCTCGTCACTGCGGGCCCAGACCTGACTGTCCAGTGGCCTCTGGAGGATGATGGCCATAAACCAACATTTTCACTAAATGGCAGATCAGTATTTACTAAAAATAGAATAAGGTAAAGGTAAAGGTAAAGGCCCTCCCGTTGATCGTCGATTTGCTCGAGCGGGCCCAGTAACGTCTCCATTGGAGACTTTGTTGTTACTGTGTCTGGCATATCGAATACTCTCGGTAGCTTGCCGGGCTCTCCGAGAGGGGCGGAGGAATCGAACTCGGGTCGGCCATGTTGGCCGCGTGCAAGGCAGACGCCCTACCCGCTGTGCTATCGCTCCAGCCCAAAATAGAATAACATTAATAAAAATTAATTTTCTTAAAATATTCAAGGATCTTGAAACTACACAACTATTCAACAGACCATTATTAGTAGATGCCAGTGCAATTATTTTATTAAATAACTCCCTCCTATTTTATGAAAATTAAAACTCAGTTCATCATGATATTTAAAAAGAATATAAATTTAGCAATACAAGCACAAAAGTCATTTAAGACCATCTACATTAAACTTCCAAAAATTTTATTATAGTTTTACTAAATTAACTAAATATGTGCTTTAATATGTGTATAAATATTATAAAACTAAGAATTTCTCATGATAGGATGAATCCTAATAGACATTACAGACTATTATTTTTCAAATCATTTATTTTTTTAATGAAAAACTCTGTTAATATAAAAGGATTGACATAGTGCTAGCTTTGATCTGCCTTGAGGATGCAAATGAAACTCCCTGAACATTCTCATAAGCTTCTTGTGTTATAATTACAGTGTAAAATATAATGTGTCATACAATAGGAAGAAATTTAAAATAAGATTAGTTTTACTCCCTCAGTAGTGTTATTAAATACTTTAAATAGGATCAGGAATCATTAAATAGGATAAATGTAAAAATTCATGCACGTGCAACCTGTTTAGATTCTAATTCAAGGAATTCTATTCATCTTACATATATATTTACATATATTTAAATAATAACCTTGAAACATTGAACATTTGTAACTTAAAAACCAATGTTTTGAAAAATAAACTTTGAAATAGAAAAGCATTGTAACTTACAATTCTCAACTGCTTTTTTCCAGAGGGATAATGTAAAAACATCTTCAAAATTGCAAAAGTGTAATGAACGTTTTGTTGTTGTTTTTTGTTTTGTGGCCACTCCTAGTTGTTCTTAAGGCTTTTTCCTTAATCTAAGGTCAGGCACCATACCCCGCAGAACTTGTCTAACAATATGTGGTACTGAGAATGGGCACACAAACCCCCTACCTCTCAAAATACACACACACACACACACACACACACACACACACACACACACACAATATGGACTCGGATGAATTTGAGCCTATGTAGTTGAGAATGGTTTGGGTATTTATCTCAAGGGATTGTTTTCTTGGGACTTTCCCCAGTAACTATTCTTTAGTTTTGTGGTTCTGTGTGGGTAAATATTTGGAGTTTAACACAGAAAACAATTTTTAATTTTTTTTTAGTGGAACACCATAAGGTACAGTTGTAGACTTACAATTTTTTATGCTTGGGTTTCAGTTATACAATGATTGATTACCCATCCCTCCACCAGTGCCCATTCTCCACCACCACGGATCCCAGTGTCCCTCCCACCGCCCCCCATCCCCACCATCCCACCCCACCCCTGTGGCAGGGTATTCCCTTTTGTTTTCTCTCTCCTTTTGAGTGCTGTGCTTTGCAAAAGAGGCATTGTAAACAATTTTTTAAAAAGCCCAAATGCTGCAATTAAATATTTCAAATTAATTAAATTAAATTAAATTAATTTCAAACACTAGTAAATCTTCCTTATTGTTAGAAAACCTTCACAGATTTCTAGTTGATTTATCTTCCAATTATTCCAGATATTTTTTCTAAACCTTTACGACTCCTTCAATGCTATTTTCCTCAATTTCAAAAACTTATCATTTTTAAAAATTACAACCAAATGCCTTTGCTTTCTTCACTGTCTATGAATTATTTCTCAGTGTCCTTTTCTTTTTTTCTTTCTTCCTCAAGGCAGGCCTTTGAATTGTGATTAAGATTCTTTTCCAGACCATGAGTTCTTGGGTAGAAAACTGTTCCAATTTCAATTCATTCTTGGGTCTCCAGTCCCTCCTCTTTGAGTGACACATTTCCCACAATTTGCTAGAAACTTCTTAATCCAAAATTTATCCAACTCATAACTCCCTCAGTCCAATCAATAGGACTTCACATGACTTTAGTAAATTTACTTTCACATGAATCCCTTCTCTCTCAATCCCCCTGTCACTTTCTCTCTGTCTCTGTCTCTCTCTCTCTCTCTCTCTCTCTCTTTTCTCCTCTCTCTTCCATCCCTTCTCCACTTGCTTATTTAATTTTGTCTTTGTCTATTTCTAAACTATTTCACTGTGTTCTTACAGCTCCTATCTAAAATGTCCTTTTATTTTTTACAATTGCTTCCTCTGAAGTGCAGAAGCTTATAATTTAATGTAGTCACATTTGCTGTTTGTTTATTTTTGCTTCTGCTTTCTTGGTCAATCGTGACTCCTTAAATTCACCTTAAATTCTTCAGTTCAAGAAGATTGCTATGCTTTTTTCAATGTAACTCATGGACCCAGGCCTAATATTGAGCTGTTTAATCCATTTTGATTTGACTATTGGTGATAGAAAAGGGTCTGTATTCAGGGGTAGTGTTAGAAACGGGTCTGTATTCAGTTTTTTGCATGTGGCCAACCAGTTTTCCCAGTACAATTTGTTGAAGAGGATTTCCTTGCTCTACTTCAGGCTTTTTAATTGTTTATTTTTTTTACTTTTATGTTTGGTCACACCCAGTGATGCTTATGCTTAGGGGTTAGTCCTGGCTCTGGACTCAGGAATTACTCCTGGCGGTACTTGGGGAATCATATGGGATACAGGGGATTGAACCCACGTTGGCCATGTGCAAGGCAAACACCCTACCCACTGTACTATCACTCCGACCCTTTTTATTCCTTTTTTGAAGATTAACTATTTACCTGAGGATTTGTCTCTGTATTCCTAATTCTATTCCAATGATTTGAGACTTTGTTTTTATTCTAGTACCACTGTTGTAAACTACAATTTAAGAGTTTGAAGTTGGATTAAACAATGGCTCCCTGGTCTGGAGACATAGTATAGCAGGTAGAGGACTTCCCTTGCATAGCAGCTGATCCAGGTTTGATCCCATATGGTTCTTCCAACACCGTCGATAGTGATTCCTGAGTGGAGAGGCAGAAGTAGCCCCTGAGCGTCACAGGGTTTGACCCCAAACGCCAATAAAACAAAATGGCTCCCATTTCCATTTCCCGTGTTTCGGACTTTTTTGACTCTATTGAAGGGGTGGGAGGATAAGAATTCCATATGAATTTCAGGAGTGACTAGTCTACGTTTTTGAAAATTTCATGGGCATTCTAATAGGGACTTCTTTGAATTTATAACTTCCCTAGCAAGTTTTTAATGAGTAGTGCAACTAACTCATTTATTTTGTATTTGATCTTCCTGGAGATAAAATTTATTTTATTTTATTTTAGTGCATCCCACTGCTCAGGACATTATAGACATTCATTAGTATGTTTTTAATAAATAAAGACTTATAATTAAATGACCTGAAAAAGTACTATAAAGTAATAAGTATTCCCTCTATTATTATAGTGGGCTGGAACGATAGCACAGCAGGTAGGGTGTTTGCCTTGCACATGGCTGACCCGGGTTCAATTCCTCCATCTCTCTTGGAGACCCTGGAAAGCTACTGAGAGTATCCCCACTCATGGCACAGCCTGGCAAGCTTCCCGTGACATATTCAATATTCCAAAAACAGAAACAAGTCTCACAATGGAGACGTTACTGGTGTCCACTTGAACAAATCAATGAACAACGAGAGGACAGTGGACAGTGCTACATTATTTATAATATTATTATTCCATCATGACTAGGTATTTGTACATTTATATGCAAATATATCTGCATGCCATTATATGTATATATATATATTTGATATCCATATGTGCTATCATTGTTTTTTTTTGTGGGCCCATACTCAGTAGTTCTATGATGGTAAATGGGGAACAATATGTCACCTGAGATTCAACACATCTTTTTATACTTACACCCTACCACTTAAGCAATAACCCTAGCCATCTCTCATGGTTATGAAATAGTATCCAAATACTTTTAAGACAGTTTATTAGAGAAAATCTTTCATTCTTTCAATTATTTGATCTCAAATTTATAATTCTTAACATTTTTTGAAGTGCAGTCTCCATTTTACTTTAGCCTAATAATCTTGAGACATTCTTTCACCCAGAAAAATATAAAAGTCTAACAGATGGTTGTAGTTTATTAAACCATTGAGGGGAAGAAATAGCAACACTAGAGTTTTGTATAGTGCTAGATCTAATATTATGGTCTTCAAACTATTATAATTTTTATTAATACATATTTGAACACATTGATACATTTTACTTATAATGAATAATTCCTTTATAAGTATCACAAAAATCTAAAAGTAAAGTAAAGGCCCCCCCGTTGATCATCGATTTGCTCGAGCAGACCCAGTAACATCTCCATTGGAGACTTTGTTGTTACTGTGTCAGGCATATCGAATATGTCACGGGGAGCTTGCCAGGCTCTGCCGTGCAGGTGAGATACTCTCAGTAGCTTGCTGGGCTCTCCGAGAGGGGCAGAGGAATCGAACTCGGGTCGGCCATGTTGGCTACGTGCAAGGCAAACGCCCTACCGCTGTGCTATCGCTCCAGCAAATGGTATGAAATACCTCAGGTGTTCCCAAGATTCACCATTTTGAAGCCATCAGTTTGCAAGAAATGATTCGTGATCAATTTCATTGATACTTGAATCCCCAGGATCAGGTTGGATGGTTAAAAGCTAAATGCTAGAGGCTAGAGCAATAGGACAGCAAGCAAGATGCTTACCTTGTACTCTGCAGATCTAAATTGGTTCAACGGTCTCCGTATAGTCTCTTGAGCACTGCCAGTGTAGAACCAGGAGGAAGCCCTGAGCACTAGCAGGAATAGCTCATAAAGAAAAAAGCAAACACACACCGCCCCCCCAAAAAAAAGAAAGAAAGAAAGAAAAAGAAATAAAAACTAGAATGCTATTGATGAAGTTTAAGGACAAAATTAAACTTCTAGTATTAAATGTTCCTATGAACTATTAACTATGAAAGGAGCTGAAATATCTATACCCATGAACTTTTCCTTTAGATCAGTTTGTTCCAAAATAACCTCTTCTGCAATATCTCCATGTCTTCTGCTAAAACATCCAAATAATATACACAAGCAATCTTTTACTATTCCAGAAGGGACTGGGTGAGACCATAACAATGTCAAGTGTGCTGAAATTGCATGCTTGAGGCTGACTAAAACTAAGAAAAATAATTGCCTTGCTTTGTTGCAGAAAAGAAAACGTGGTTCACATTCATGTACCTTTTATGTATGGCTTTCTCACATTTCATCTTTATACTGCTCTTGTTTTCATGTTCAAATCATTCATATTTTATTTTGAAACATTTCATTTTCAGATCAGCAGTTGTGTGATCCTGGTGAATTTCTTTGCCACGATCACGTGACTTGTGTCTCCCAGAGCTGGCTGTGTGATGGGGACCCTGACTGCCCTGATGATTCAGACGAGTCTTTAGATACCTGTGAGTAGAAAGGTTCTCATGCCATTTAGATTTACCTCATGTGAAACTAAATGTCAGTTGTTTTCATGGATGACTGCTGTTCTAGTTGATTCTTTTTTACCAAATAGTAAAAGGAATTTGAAACCTTTTGTTTGTGTTTTTGTTAGAAAGAAATCTCATGATGTGAGTGATAGTTTAATATGCAGTTTTCTAGTGTGAATTAACTTATGGAGGAAGAAAAGTACAAAGTTAATTATTTCACTGTTATTGCCTAAATGATAGGAAAAGCATGGCTTGAAGAAGGAAAAATTCCTTAAAATGTAACACTAAAAGTGAGTAAAGTACACTCCAATAAGTTTTATCACACATTTTGAAAGGTATAGTAGAGGAGTCAAACTTTAGTGCCTATATTATTTCTATTATCATCTTAGGGGACTACAGAATTTATTGAACATGATTCCTTTTGAACCTCAAGGTGAGAGTAATATTTATCCACTTATATTGTGAGGATTTTTTTGTATGAATAATATCATATTCACTTACTACCTATAATTCTTACTTGAGTCTTAGAAATGTATCTAATTTTGAGATGACTGAGGGCTTGACCCACATGAAGTATATCACCAACACAATATTGTCAGAGCCACAGATAAATCTAATGGTTTAAAAAAAAAATATCTACTGCCACAATTAGTATGGAATGTCCTCTAAATTTTGGTATTTCTGTTTCTAGCCCCTCTAACCTCAGCCTATGTTTTCCATGCTATCATATATACAAGCTTATCAATAATATCTAAAAAGCAGCTACATAGCTCTATGAGGTAGAAGTTGGAAAAAAATCTTTATTGTGCTACACTATCAAAATAACAATTATTGGTCTCATGTTCCATTTTTCCATTATTAAAAACTTTTGCAGACAAGACAAATATGTTTTAATAAATGCTTTATTGTTGGAAAGAAAAAGCATTATAGATTCACTTAATATTTGCAAGTGTTTTAAGAGTTTCTCAGCATGTGGATATCTGACTAGTTGCTTCTTTTTTAAATGATTTCTTCTGTCATAGATGGATGTTGTAATTATTTACTGTACCTCAAGATTTTATAACCTTATTTTTAAAAAAACTTTATTATACTAAATTATACGGTATGGGCGAAATAGATAATAGGAAGAGCTGTTGAATATATAAAATGTAATAAATTCATATCGGATGTGATTTGATAATTGAAAACAATAAAATACTCATGCCAAATATTTGAATGAACCTTAAAAATATGCTTAGTAAAAAGTTACCCATCATAAAAGATCAAAAGTTTATTGCTCAATTTCTTCAAAATATCACAAATGGGAAAACATAAAGAGTAGTTCATGATTGCCAGAGGTTTATAGGAAGAAGGGAATGAGGAATTACTTTAAGTTATATAGGATATATTGCAGGAAGGAAGGGGGTGAGGGGGGAAGTAGATTAAAATATTCAAAAATCAAATTACAATGATGGCTGCACAACTCTGTTAATTTTTAAAAATATTAAAACTCATATATTAAATGGGTAAATTGCCTGGTAAATGAATTCAATCTTAATGGCACCATCTAAAAATGGAAGAAAATCTCATTATTAACACTTATGGGAACAGATGGTACATTAAGGCGCAAAAAAGCCCTAGCAAAACATTTATCATAATATATCTAAGAATTTAGACTATATTTTAGATACATAAGTACTGATACGTAAATTGTTTCAAGTTTTAACTCTCCTATATTTTAATGTCCCTTGGGAATTTTCTCCTTATTACTTGCAAGAAAGGATTTCCAGGGCATGATCAAAAAGTTAAATTATTGATTTTGGGTACTGTGCATTTCTTCCTTGAGTCTCCCACCAATTTCCTGATAGGAAAAATGAAAGAGACTTGTGACAGATATTTGAAATCCTTTTGGTGAAAGACTGGAAGTACTGCACCTAGAACAATACAGAAAGAATGGCTAGGCTCTGTATGCCCAGATTCCTTTTATGCAAGTGAATACTGGAGAATGATGATGTACCCTTACTGCTAACACAGAATTTCAGGAAAATCCAAATGCAGAACATGTGTGGGACAGAGGAGGGATACAGACAGGTGTGCTTATAACTAAAGAGAGAAAAGACACTGTTCAGTGAATGCTGACATGTGTGATACGCATCTTGTTTCCTCCCCTGACTGATTGTGGGTGAGACATTTGAAGTACAACAGACCTGTACTTGTCAGCCAGCATCTACTCTAAATTATAGGGTGTCTGCTCTGAATAGTTCCTGTGCCCAGCAAAATGTTATCAAATGTTTTTTTAATAACTACTTAGCCTCAAAGGTAGACATTGAGTTTTAATACACAGCTATTAAGGTTTTAGGAGACTAGGTATTCATATGCTAAACCTAGGTTAATTAAGACTAGAAATCAATTTTCTGATCCCCTATGTTTTCTTGTTTGGTTGGTATTAGTATTTGTTTATTGTAGGAGACCTCCAAAGTATTGATCTAGAATCCTGGGTGTACTCGTGGCAAGGCAACTCTTGGTCAATTGGACCCGTGATTCAGTGCAAGAGGCCTGCCCTACTGAGAATTACCTGGGTCGCTGGACCAGTGGTCAGGAGCCTCAAGGATCACACCATGTGTTTTTGGGCATCAGGGCTGCACTCCACTACACTTAAACCCTGAACCCAGGTCAGCTACATGCAAGAGAAATATCTTAACCCCAGTCCTATCTCTCAGTCTCTGCTTCTTTAGTTATAAAAATGACCATACCCCCGACTCAATATATTTTTCATACATATAAATAATTAGTTGTTGTTCTTTCCAACAACATTTTACTGATTTTGTGTTAAAATATTTATTTTGGTCATTTTTACTCTTCCCCCATCATCAGAATTGTTGACTTACCTTAAAGAAAATACCAATATTAATATTCTTCTAAACAACTACCACTTGGATACTGAACAATTGTTTCCAATTATAAAAAGGCAGAAAAATAGCTAATTTTTCTACTTAAATATTTGACTACCCTACATGCATGTATCTATGTTTAATTAAACTGTATTAGAGAAATGGTTCCCTCAGTAACTAGTGAACTCTGGTCAAGCATAGAGACAAAACTCTGCAAACTTTTTCAAATCAGACTTTTTCAAATCAAAATCTATCAATCCAGAAGTTCACAGTGACTGTGTATTCTAATCATGGTATTTGAAGCATGTTGTTCTATGTAATTATAGGCAGTTATCAGATATTTACATAGTTTTACATTTTTAAAATTTTTTTAATGCATGCATTCTGTGGGGCAGTTAAATAGCAAAAGTAGAAAACCTTGAAAACGGATTCTTTTTTTTTTCTTTTTTTTTTCCTTTATTTTATTTTATTTTTTTTTACAGTTGTAGATTTACAATTTTTTGTGCTTGGGTTTCAATTATACAATGATCAGATACCCATCCCTCCACCAGTGCCCATTTTCCACCACCATGGATAATATCCCTCCCACCCCCATCCCCCCATCCACCCTGTCTCTGTGGCAGGGCAATCCCCTGTGTTCTCTCTCTCCTTTTGGGTGTTGTGGTCTGCAAAAGAGGCATTGAGTGGCAAACATGTTCAGTCCATAGTCTACTTTCAACATGCATCTCCCCTCCTGGGAGGATCCTCCAAACATCCTTTATTTGGTGCTCCCTACTCTATCTGAACTGCCCTTTCCTCTAGGATACCCGGCTGGCCACTAAGCAATGGAGTAATCCTCCTGGTGCTGATCTCAGCTATTCTTGGGTATTAATCTCATACTTTGTTACTTTATATCCCCCAGATGAATGCAATCTTTCTATGTCTATCCCTCTCTTTCTGACTCATTTCGCTTAGCATGATACTTTCCATATTGTACCACTTGTATGTAAATTTCATGACTTCATCTTTTCTAACAGCTACATAGTACTCCATTGTGTAGATGTACCAAAGTTTCTTTAACCAGTCATCTGTTCTTGGGCATTCAGGTTTCTTCCAGTTTCTGGCTATTGTAAAGAGTGCTGCAATGAACAAAGAAGTGCAGATGTCACTTCGACTATACATTTTTGCCTCTCTGGGATATATTCCCAGGAGTGGTATTGCTGGGTCAAATGGGAGCTCAATTTCTAATTTTTTGAGAATCGTCCATACTGTTTTCCAGAAGGGCTGAACCAGTGGACATTCCCACCAACAGTGAAGGAGTGTCCCTTTCTCGCCACATCCACGCCAGCATCGGTTGCTTTTGTTCTTTTGAATGTGGGCCAGTCTCTGAGGTGTGAGATGGTATCTCCTTGTGGTTTTGATCTGCATCTCCCTGATGATTAATGATGTAGAGCATTTTCTCATGTGCTTTTTTGCCATTCGGATTTCTTCTTTGAGAAAGTTTCTGTTCATTTCATTGCCCCATTTTTTGAAAACAGATTCTTATTAAGGATAATTGTGTGCTCAGTCTATGAAGAAAAATTGTATGACATCTTTGATTCAAAGGCAAATTATGTTGCATCTACAAAATGTTAGGTGGAAACAGCAAATTTTATGTACTTACTTTTCATACCACTTGAGGCAAACCTCAGGCACATGAGGCTGGAGCAATAGCACAGTGGTAGGGTGTTTGCTTTGCGCACAGCCAGCCTATCCGAGCCAGGTTCGATTCCTCCGCCCCTCTCAGAGTGCCCGACAAGCTACCGAGAGTATCTCACCTACATGGCAAAGCCTGGCAAGCTACCTGCGACATATCCAATATATTCAATATGCCAAATACAGTAACAAGTCTCAAGAATATGGAGACGTTTTTGGGTCCGCTCGAGCAAAATCGATGAACAGCAGAGGACAGTGTTTGTTTATCAGTGTTACTTTTCATAAATTCATTTGCGATGTAACACGATAAGATCAATATAGCACGGAATTTATTGTGAAATTTGTGAAAGTTCTGCAATGACAAAATTCTAACCAGAAAAATAATATATTGTTGAATAACAGAGAATCTTCCCTGTGAAAACTAACATTGTTAGATGAATGTACAAAAAAAGCACATTAAAAATTAAGAGAAATTTAGATATCCATTACTCTGAAATGGCAAAATGATCATATTTTCATATTTGTTTACAGTGGAAGTTAACAGAGTTCTCCAGTGTCAAAGAATTAAACTTTTTAAAGAGCAATGAAAGTATGCAAAAAAATGTGTTGTACAGAAATGATTTACTACTAAACTGATTGCATCGTGGGATGAGTTCTCTAAACTAGGAAAAAGAAGAAACTTAATAATTATATTCTTTTCACTGAATGGGAAAATTGATTCTTAGCCTGATATTATACATGAACATGTTTACTTCTCCACATTATTTGAAATAATTCTTCAAGTGTCTAAATGGCTAACTATCTTGAAGCCCTATGAAGCAAAGAGAATAGAAAATCAAGAAAATCACTATTTTTCTATGTGCTGCTTTCAAAGCCAGAATTCTTAGTCTAGTGTTATATGTGAGGAGAATTAAACTAAGTAGTGAAAATGTTCATTTGTGGAATGAATGTTTGGTACCTAACACCTGTGGCAGGAAAGTTTTCCTGAAAGGCACTTATTTTCTGAGGTATTCAAAATTGAATTCGTTCTTGGATTTTCTGTTGAATAGTTAATGAGGTTTTCGTTCCAACACTCAGCACCAGCTGATTCATGCCCTTCTTTGAGAATCTGATGCTAACATCTTAAAACTAGATTATTTTCCTTTTTTAAGTTAGGAAGTTATTCATACAGCCATTTCTACTTCTTCCCTATTGCACTGCAATACTCAGTTCAGAAAGTCTTGTGGAGAACACTTTATTAAAAACAATGTTTTGGATGTAATGATTTATTGGCGAAGAAAGGAAATAAATTTGATCTTATCTGAGGGCAATATTTGAAACCTGGAATGTGGTGATATTGACTATATTGTCTGCCCCACACAAAGATCAGCAAACATACCATATAAAGGAACAAGTAATATTTTGCAGTGAGCTATTATATAAAGTTCTGGTACAAATGCTGAATATGATCTCACAGATCAAAGGGAAAGCTTGTGAGACCACTGGGTACAGTTTATTTATCTTTTCATTCTTTTTGCTTTTCTCTTCACTTTATTCTGAGGTTCCTCTTTTTAGCTCCAGAAAGGTTGGAAATGTTGAGCCTGTTTTTATACTAAAGGATTCTCTATTCGGAGTTGATGTAAAGGGGTAGGAAGAAGAAGGTAGAAGCGTAATTATCACTACAAAGGCTTATCTATTGCGGGGGGGGGGGGGGGGGCGGGGGGGAGGGGCGGTCATTCCCTGGAACAGTGAGGAACAGATGGGAAGTGACATTTCCCTTTATTTTGCTCCATGAGTTGCCAATAAGTCTCTGAGAGTTATCCTCTGCTGTTTTAAGCTCTCTTGATTGGAACTGCAGGTGATCAAACTGAGACCACCACAGTTTGCATGAGTGGGTTAAGATCAGCTTTTTTTAAAGCCTCTGATTTTCACTCAAGAGATACCTGAGTTTTGGTTTACTAATCTAAGACCACAAGTCATAGAATTGTTACTTTTTTTTTAAAAAACCTTATGTCCCTCAACATGACTTGTGAAAGATAGAATAAAAACTTTGAAATGATGTAAAATAAAAGGGGTGCAATAAAACAGATGAATTTTTGTGACAGCTATAGTAAAATCTCCTTGGCTAAGGGGATGATATATAGTAAACAAATGCTCTTCTAGGCTCTTTAGGGACAAAGCTGAAGGCCGAGCAAGGAGTCTTCCCGAAATGATTCAATCCATCATTTATCCACAACTGATCTAGCATTTGGGGTTGAGAATGAAGGCTTTTTACCTTTCATGGGTGAGCACATTTCTTCCCGGAGGACGTTTTATTCTTTATAGTCAGTGTATAAAATTTACATTTGACTTTCACTCAGAAGTGCTTCTAAAATGACATATTTTGCTAAATGAAGCACTAAAGATTGTTGTGTTCTACAGCCTACTTTAAAGGCAATGCCTTTCTTTCTATCTCCCATCCTCCACATCTTCCATCATCCTTCCCTGAAAGCAGGAAATAAAACCTTTTTAAAACTATGGGTTTTTCTGCCTGTGGAATAGTTGGGGTCACAGACTCACGGTATAAGTTCTGCTAATTGTTGCATTATTCGGGTTCAGGTCTAGGCAGCATAACCGACTTTAGCTTGAAGTTTTGTTTTTATTGAAATATTTAATCAGCTTTCTGGGTTTTTAGGTTGGGAGAAGTTGCTCACAATGAGTGAGAAAATGGGTAAAATCAGGGAGTGAGTGGGAGGATACCAATCCAGTGAATGTGCTTCTTAGATTTCTACCCATCAGCACAGCTTCTGTTCTTTCTTTTCCTTTAATGTAGAGGAGAGGGGGCAAGAGTGGTGGAGGGGAGAGGGCTGGCAGTTACATACAGTAGTACTCAGGGATTACTCCTGGCAGTGCTCAAGGAACCATATGCATTGCTGGAAATCTACTGAAGTCAGCCACTTAGAAGTCAAGTGCCTAAACCCCTGTGATATCTCTCTGGTCTGTGCTATCTCTCTGGGCCTTTTATTTTAACTTAAAAAATATGCTTTGAGAAGGAAGGCTCAAGGGTGAGATGTAAGATATGAATAGGAGTTGAGACCAATCTTTCACAGCAACAAAAAAAAAAAAAGAAAGCACAAACTTTACAACACTTTTAGTTAAGTAAATAAAAGTCATTTTAATATAACATACTTATTTTTAAAATAAGCATCTAACCATAATAATAATAACCTCAATCTCTTACAAATAGAGTTGTCTAAGAATTTGAATTTGAACTTTGTATTTTGGGGAGGAGGCATGAAAGACAGAATGATTAAATGTCATTTGATTATCATTAAGTTGGTTTTCTGTCACTTCATAACAAAACATATAAATAGAGCTTGTTAAACCAATACCTGCTTTGTATGTGTGCTGTAGGGGACACACTCAGCAGTACTTGGGGTTTACTCTTGGCTCTGTAATCAGAGATCACTCCTGGTGAGGATCAGGAAACTGTGTTTGATGCTTGGGACCAAACACAGGCAGACCCCAGCAAGGCAAACCCCCTGCACACTGTACAATCTCTCTGCCCCGCAATACCTGCCTCTTACAAGTCCAAGCTGGATACTGAACAAAGAATCACAAGGCTGAGACCAGAGCATTCATTGCACCAGACTATTATCTGAAGGTAATGAAGGGAAATCTGCTTCCCAAATCATTTAAGTCATTGAAACCAAATGCAGTTTGTCCTGTTGTAATGAATACAGCCACAATTTCTTGAAAATGGTCAGTCTCAGTCAACCCACTCAAGGCCTCTTCCTTTCTTGAGCAGATGACATCTCCATTTGCTTTCTTTTTTCATTTTTTTCTTTTCTTTCTTTTTTTTTTATGTAGGAGTACTGCTATTTATTCAGCCATTGATTAAGCTGATTGCATTGGTCATAAACTCCATGACCTCTCCATTTTCAGAGCAGCAGCTCTTAATGCTTCAGAATTGCTACCTCTGACTTTTCTCTCTGCTACCACACATATCTCCATTTTTAGGGTGTTTCTGTTTGCATTATAATATAAACACTTTCAGCAGTGCTAGAGGAAGAAGGTCAGGGAAGACAATTCTAGAAGAGCTCAGCCCAGTCAGACTAGCAGTGCTTAGGCAGGTGGTGCTCAGGGCCATAGCCTGCAGTTTTAGGAGACACCAGATCTCAACCCAGCAATCTCCCTTCCATGTGTCACCAGAATCAGACGCAGAGATTTGCAAATGCCTGGCACATACTTTACCCCTGGAGCTATGTCCCTGGCACTTGCATTTTAATTATTTTTGAGGGATTTCTGTGTCATTTTCCATAGAGGCTGAACCAATTTACATTTCAACCGACATTGTATCAAACTTCTATTTTCTCCATAACCTTGCTAACAGTTGTATTTTTCTAAACTCTAAAATATAGGCCATTTCCAAGAGTGTAAGGTGGTAGCTTGTTATGGTTTGGATTTACATTTCCGTAATGTAAAGCAAGGCTGAGCAACTTTTCATATGTCTATTGACACATCTGTATGTTGGATTAGTGTCTTCATCTGTTTCTGGAGGATGGAAGTCCAAGATCAGGGAATCAGCAAGATTAACTTCCCTCTATTTTTTGTTCATTGGTTTGTTCTTGATCACACCTGACAGCTCAGGACCTACTCCTGAATCTGTGCTCAGGGATCACTTTTTAGTGATGCTTCTAAGTGACGCTCATTTTTCATGCCAGCTATCAAACATGGGTAATCCAAGTGCAAGGCCAGCATCTTAGCCATTGTATTATCTCTCTAGCTCTGTGCATCAAATTTATACTTAATTTTAGTGATGCACACAGGTGGTGGAAGGCCCTGGCTTGTAATACTTGGCTATCTGTACAGGCAGTTCAAAGTGAAGGTCTGAGGATGTGAATCTACTTTCTGCAGTACTGGGGCCTTACCAAAGTGCTTGGGGCACTGACTGCTGTACCCAGCAGTACTCAGAAGACCAGGTGATATCAGGGTTTGTCAAACTCAAGTCACAGCCAATATAGAACTTGTATCTTTGATTCTGTGCCATCTTCTACAGCCCCAGCTCTAAGTTCTATTATTCTCTCTCTTCTACTGATTT
This sequence comes from Sorex fumeus, assembly GCF_029834395.1. Lineage (NCBI taxonomy): Eukaryota > Metazoa > Chordata > Mammalia > Eulipotyphla > Soricidae > Sorex > Sorex fumeus. Next base: position 24,231,313 of record NW_026606092.1, read on the forward strand.
TTGGTTTCTTCGCAATGTTTCTTTGGATGTAGGTTAGATCATTTATTTTTTTTTCTTTTAAGAACTGGGGAGATAGTGTCATGGTTACAGTACTTGTCTTGCCAGCAGCAAGTCCTGGTTTGCTACCTGGAACCCTTATTGTGCCTCGAGAATACTCTAGAAGATCCATGAGCACAGAGCAAAGAGTAAGCCCTGAGTACCCCTGGATTAACCTAAAAAATAATGCTTTTCTTCTTCGTTGCTATAAACTTGTATTGTTATGAATTTTTCTCTTAAACCCTCTTTTGTTTCATCCAATAGGATTTGATAGATTTTGTTTCAACATTTTTCTGTTTTCTTTTTGTTGTTGTTGATCTTTAGCTTCAGACTATAGTGATCAAATAAGATGCTCAGTATATTTTCAGTATTTTTATACCCATGGAAGATTATTTTAGGTTCCAGAATAGTCTTGAGAATGTTGTCCATGCACTTGAGAAGAATGCATCACCGTCACTGTCACTGTCCTCCCATTCTTCATCAATTTGCTTGAGAGGGCCCAGTAACATTGTGAGACTTGTTGTTACTCTGTTTGGCTTATCAAATAGATCATGGGTAGCTTGTCAGGCTTTGCTGTTCAGGTGAGATACTCTCAGTAGCTTGCCAGGCTCTCTGAGACGACGGAGGAATCGGACTCAAGTCGACCAGGTTGGGCATGTGCAAGGCAAACACCCTACCCACTGTGCTATTATTTTTGGATAGAGATTTCTGTATATGTCTGTTAAATTTCTCTGATAACTTCTGAAGATCAATGTTTCCCTGTTAACTTCCTTTCAGATTACCCATCTTTAATTGTGAGTAGTGTGTTGAAGTTCCATAACATTATTTGTTATTATAAATGCATTACGTTTAATGATAATTTTAATTTCCTTGGGAGTAATTGGTCTGTCCCATTGTTCTATTTCTCTTTTTGGTTGCTTTGGATGATTATGATTCCAAAGTTTTGTCCATGTCTTCTAGTTTCTTCAATTTCATGCCACTATATGCCATTATGATTTTTATAGTAATCTCATGATTACTTGAATTTTTCTGGTATCCATTGTGATGTTTCCCCTTTCATTTCTGATTCAGTTTACTAACATTTTCTCCCTTTATTTTTGTGAGACTAGCTAATGGTCTCTCAATCATGTTTATTCATTTGAAGAACCAATGCTTGAATTTATTATGTTTTGATATTTTCAGTTTCCATTTCATAAATTCTGCTAAGTTGTATTATTTTCATTATTCTGCTTGTATTAGGTTTCCTTCATCTGTCTTTTTATAGATAATTAAGCTGTGTTAATAGTTTATTTGTTTGAGCCCTTTGTTGCTTCATGATGACTGCTTGCATTGCTATATTTTCTCTTAGAAGCTTTTTCTATTCCCATATGTTCTGGTAATTTTTGCCTTCATACTTATTTGTTTCCAGAAATATTTTATTTCTTCCAGATTTCCTCTTTTACCCATTAGAACTTCAGTAGTAAATTTTTTAATTTCCAGGTGTGTGAATTTTTGTCCAAGAATAGATGACTGAATAAAAGCTATGGCCTATATGTAAATAATGGAATATTTCTTGGGTATAAGGGAAAACAAAACCATGCAATTTACTGCTACATGAATGAATATCAAGTAAATCATATTGGGTAGTCAGATGGAGAGAGACAGAATTAAAATGACTTCTAATTAATGTGTGGGTTCTAAAGAAAATGTAAGGGAATAATAAATGGCCAAAGGCAATAGAACAGACATCTGCTCTGCAGATCTGAACTTATCAAAGGAGGAAGAGTTGGGTGAGACAGTCTAGTGCTGGATGGTACTGGGATGTTGCATGCATGAAAACTTATTAACAGTACTGTAAATCACAGTGCCTAAATTTAAAAAAAGAATGAAAGAAAGGATAGGAAAATGAAAGATAGGCAAAAAATAATAAAAATCTTAGCACAGTATTGTAATAAAATATCTTTAAAATAGAAATGAAGACCAAGAAATAAATTTTCATGTGTATGTGAGGATTTCCTTTTATTACAACATCAATTTATGTTAATTCATAACAAAAGTTTCAGGAAAATAAATTGAGAATGCCTCCTCAGAAAACACTTGAAAAATCTGCATAGCCACATCCAAAAACTTGAAATTGGAGAAATTTTTCACACCATGCATCTTAGTTAATGAATGAAAAAGTGGAAATTCAAAAGACAAATGAATATTGCATAAACCTAAAAAGTATAACCTAAAAAGTAAAAGCATATAGAGAAACTACCATAAAATCTAAAAGACATCTTGAGGCCAGAGTGATAGTACAGATAAGATGTTTGCCTTGCATGTGGCTGGCCTAGGCAGAGATTTAAAGTGACCTGGTGCTCCATACTTGTTCCTAGAAGTAGAAGTTTATGTATAAACAGTTTTATAGAGACTAACTAAAACACTAGTTTTAAGACCTATTCTGAAAGAAGTATTGAGAGATTTGTTAGTAACTAAGAAATGATCATAAACTGGTAAACTGACATTAGCAATTACATATCCACCACACAGCATACAAATATACAGCCACATGCAAATGTATATTATAAACTGTTGGCTCATTTAAAATAAATGATTGACATTCAATGGGAGTCTTTCATTGGTACATTTTATTATAAAATATATTTGAAGAGAAATAAAGGTATATATGTGAGTCCTCCATTGTATTGCTTATCTCTAAACTTTCTATTTAGGGAAATGAAGCTATAGATTTAAAATATTTTCTTTCAATAAGCACTATACAGATTCTGAGGTCTGAATAACAAGTGTTCTGTCCCCCCTATTTTTCTTTTATCATTCCTTCTGCTGATTCTATTTTACTGAATTGTCTAAAAATTGACCAAAAGGATTTTTTTCTTCATTTATTGTTTCTAAACACTTTATTCAATAAAGAAAAAAAATTAGTACTAATGGTGAAATGGAAGTAGTAAGAGTCTTTATTTTCTTTTAAAGGTCAAATCTGTCAATAAATCAATATCAGGTAAAGACATACTAAATAAATGGAGCATTAAAATAATTATCACAGGCCAGAATGATAGTAGAGCAGGTAGGAAACAAGTCATGCATTTCCAATGTGTCTGACCCAGTTTTGATCCCCAGTACTCCATATGGTCACTGCCATATCACTGCTAGGAGTGATCCCAGAATACAGAGACAGGAGTAGGCAATGAGCATCTCTCAATAAGCAATACCCTGCTCTCTACCCACCCCCCAAAAAGTTAGTTTTATTTCTCCCATTGCACTTATTATTTGGACTGTTTGAAACACAACTTCAGAGTCATTTCTGTAAGTGATGATATAATATTTATGTCCATATATATAAATAAGAGTATGATATACGATACATATATGAAGAATATATAAACTATATATCATACATGAAGAATATATATGTACATATATTCTTCATTAAGCACAAAAGCTCACTCACTGAGAATTTTATGCCAATAAGGTCTTAGAAAATTTATTTATGCATTTCAAATTTTGAGATATATACTGTTAGCAGCATTCTTATATTTGTATAAAAGCATTTTGAGTCAATAAAAATATGGATAGTTTAAGGCTTTTTTATATTTGGGAAATAGTTTCATATCACAAAATATATTTAATAAAGGAGAATATAAGATGTAATGTCTAGTTTTTCAGCTTCTGAATATTTTCTTTGGAAAGAAAAACTTCACCCTTTTAAATAGTTATTTCCATTATATAATTATGTGATTTTGTTGTTCAATCTGGGTGGAAATGAGGGTGCCTGTTCATTCTCCTTGTAACCACACATTGCACCCCACAACACTGCCTGGGGAGCTTTTCCACAATTCCCAGAGCACATTAGATCCCAGCATGAAACAAATGCACTAAAGTGTAGCTCTAATCAGAAGAATTACACATAGGTCGATTAATTCTTTGGGGAAATTCGTTTTAAAACTTAAATACAAATAAAATCAAAGAATGCATATTGTAGCTTAATTCTATTCATTAAGAGAAAACATTTATTTTAATTAAATAACTGCATCTTTACTGGAGTCTTTCACTAGTAATTTTTCATAATAAAACACACATGAAGATAAATGCAAGATTTATCTTCAGAGACAAACTATGCATCAATAACAATGAGTTAGTGATTCAAAGTCTTGTGTGTCTAAACTATTAACACCTGAAAAAATGAATCTGAAGAAATAATAGGAGGACAATTTCAATATGGGAAACTACTAAGTTTAAAACCTTTTCTTTATTCTTGAATGCTTTAATGGATCTTAGACATTCAATATCAAAAACTATAGTATACTTGAAACCATAATGTAGTATGTCTGTGATGGTTAAGTCATCAAATATAGGGGAAAATGAAGGTTATTTAGAATCCTTTTAGTCTTCTCAAGTAGAATATACCAGTGTGAGGCAGATCAAAAGGTGATTGCTTGGCCTTGAAAATATAACTTAAAAACATATTCAGCCACCTAAATGCAAACTTGGCACACGTTTCCTTGGCCTTGATCACTTTACCAGTGACACTGCAGGAGCTTTTCTTACCTCTACTGTTTACAGCCATGAAAATGAAATGCACAAGAGCTCTCTTTAGGATAAATACTCAGAGATCTCTAGAAATGCAGATTCTATTTAATGCCATCAAAATAGACACAGAATAACACTGATTCATTTCATATTAATATTAGGTATGATGGGTATGGTTTTTTTCCTATTTAGCTTCATATTTTAAACATTAAATTTAATAATCACTTCCAGGACTCTGTAGTTCACAGAGGTCATTACAATTATAGCACTGCACTGTAGCACTGTCCTCCCGTTGTTCAACGATTTGCTTGAGTGGGCCCAGTAATGTCTTCGTTGTGAGACTTGTTGTTACTGTGTTTGGCATAACAAATACGTCACCGGTAGCTTGCCAGGCTTTGCCGTGCAGGAAAGATACTCTTGGTAGCTTGCTAGGCTCTCCGAGAGGGGCGGAGAAATCGAACTCAGGTCAACCAAGTTGGCTGCGTGCAAGGCAAATGCCCTACCTCTGTGCTATCGCTTCAGCCCATTACAACTATAATATTTATTAAAATAAAAACAAAACTATTTTCTGGAAAAGGGGTATCTGGTTCACTCTTAGTAATGTTACTATTTAATGATAAAATCATATTTTAATAGCTAAAATTTGTTGTAAATTCAATGTCCACCTAAGTGTACCACTGAATTAATCATTTTTTGAAAGAATTCTGTGAAGCACTAAGAAATACCAAATTAAAACTCAGAATATGTCCCATCACATACTTTCTAATTTTCTTTTAAAAATGTTATCTAGCTGTTGTTTATAAGTGCATACACAGGAACAGAATAATATGAAGAGCATCATTTAATGAATGTTTAGTAGTCCTGGTACTTAATATATATTTAATTTTCATTTCATTGTTGACATATAGTAAATATCAGACCACACATTCCTATTTTAAAAATCCAAACTATGAACTATTAGATGAGATATAAAATTGCTCATAAGTTTTTCCCAAGAATGAACACAGAGAAATTTACCTTCAATACTCAATAGCTGAAAGGATTTTGTTAAATGATTTCAAAAAGCTCTAATCCTGGGTTTGTTACAAACAACAGAAATACTAGCTTTATTTTCCTTTGGAGAGTTATAAATGCTTGTCTGTCGCATGAATCTTGCAGGGGCAGCTGTGCTATACTGTAGAGTATTTGGAGGAAAAAAAAGGCAAGCTTCTTAAAGAATCACCTATTTCTTACCCACTTGTGAAAAACAAGCCAATAAATGATATCCAATAACTCAAATTTAGGGTAGAATTCTATGTACTGTTTATCTATAAAATGGTGGTGATGCAATAACTAGCTATCAAGTCAGTACTTAGAATTCTTTAATTGCTCATTGGAAGACACACCCTGATTATACACTTTCAAAGAATACAATATGATGCAAAAATGTAGATCATTTAAAAAATAATAAAGTGACTCAGATTGTTTTCTTTTCAAATATTTACAAATTACAATGCACCTGCCCCCTTCAAAAAACTAACAAACAAAAAATATCCTCCTTTGTCTTGTGTCTGCCTATGATGCTAGATTAAAAGTTTCTAATCTTTCTCCTGGGAATAAGATACTGATATAAATACACATTCTATCTAGTTAAAACTGATGGTCTACCGCAGAAGTAGGCAAACTTTTTTCTCACAGACATGATACACTTCGTTTTATGAATTTTGGCCAGGAGTGATCGTATGTCTCTTGACATGATTTTTGATTTTGTTGCTTTCTATGGGTCACGCCCGGCAATGCACAGGGGTTATTCCTGGCTCATGCACTCAGGAATCACTCCTGGCGGTGCTCAGGGGACTATATGGGATGCTGGGAATCAAACCCGAGTCGGCCGCATGCAAGGCAAACGCCCTCCCCACTGTGCTATCGCTCTAGCCCCGTCTCTTGACATTTTTAGACTGAGAAGGGTTTTGCTGTGAACCCAGGGTGGAAAAAGAAATCACAAAGGGGGTTTCTAATGAATTGATCCAGAGAATTTCGACCCTATATAATTTCCCAAATGGTTGTTATTCACATATCTATTCATCCACCAGAGACCTGACTTTCTCTACAGGTTTTCTAACTTACATCTATAACTCTTGAGGAAAATCAAAGATAGTGTAATAACTATAAGACAACAGATCAAGAGAACTAATTCTAGGGAAGGAGAGAGAGTGTAGCAGTCAGGATGTATGCCTTGCATGTACTTCACCCAGGTTTGTTTCATCGGACCCTATTTGTTCTCTCGAGCACTGCCAGGAGTAAACCCTGAACACAGCCACATGTGGCTTAAAAGCCAAAAACCCTAAAAAAGAAGAAAGTTGACTCTCAAGGCATGATAAAATTTGTACATAAAACAATTTTTGCACGAGGACATTATTACTAATATAAAATATTATAAATTGACATATTATATTTAATATACAATGGAGAGGTATGAATTAATGTACAATCTAAATACCCTCTGTGTAAGTGTAGGGAAATAGATTTGTAAATCTAACCATATTACCTATAGTTGTACAGTATAAGAAAAGTAAAGGTAAAGGTAAAGGTAAAGGCCCTCCCGTTGATCGTCGATTTGCTCGAGCAGGCCCCGTAACGTCTCCATTGGAGACTTTGTTGTTACTGTGTCTGGCATATCGAATACTCTCGGTAGCTTGCCGGGCTCTCCGAGAGGGGCGGAGGAATCGAACTCGGGTCGGCCATGTTGGCCGCTTGTAAGGCGAACGCCCTACCGCTGTGCTATCGCTCCAGCCCATTAGAAAAGTAAGTTTCTTATTTTTATTTTTATAAACCAAACTTTATTGATAAAATTTACTGTTTTATTTAATAAATTAGAAATACTAAGATAATTAAATGTAGAATTTTGAAAATTAAAATATATATTTTAAACGTTTTATACATATATTTTCCTATACTTGTTTAAATATGTTATACCACTGATATAATTGTTCATGGTCCTCCGTTGTTCATCGATTTGCTCGAGCGGGCCCAGTAACGTCTCCATCATGAGACTTGTTGTTACTGTGTTTTGGCATATCGAGTCCATCACAGAGCGATAGCACAGCTGTAGGGCGTTTGCCTTGCACGCAGCCAACATGGCCGACCTGAGTTCGATTCCTCCGCCCCTCTCGGATAGCCTGGCAAGCTACCGAGAGTATCTCGCCTGCACAGCAGAGCCTGGCAAGCTACCCGTGATGTACTCAATTGATATAATTAATGCTATAAAACTGATAATTATTTAGGACCAAAAGATTTTTATCCAAGCTCAGTCACACAATATTTAAATGAAATATCAATTTTTCAGTATATAGAACTGTAAATTTTATCATGCCCTATACAAAACAAGCACATAATATGAGGGTATCATGTATAGTTTAATATGATCACAATAAATTTTAACTGTCTAGCTTTATCTTCAAATGTTCTTTCTATCACAGGATAAATAATTATTTCTATTTTGAGAGCTAAATTAGCAAATGAAACCAGACATACATGTTATTTGCGTAAGTTTTATTTTTAACTTTTGTTTTTGTGCATTTTCATATTACAACTTTCTTATGCATCTTATGTATGTATATCTATCATTTTACACATAAAGCTATTGCCAATAAATTTAAAATAACTCAAAAATGTGATTATATGAAACAAATTAGAGTTGAATTAAGTAGAATATTTTATAATGAATATTGACTACATAATAGGTGTCATTGTGTTCTTTTTCTCTATTTTTTTCTATCATGCTAAGAAATGAATCCCCTCATCCTTGACCTTTTATTCTAGTAATATTATAACTATCCATGTTAAAGTAAATATGATCACACTTATTGCACCTAACAACACAAGCAATAATTTGTGACATATAATGCATTCATTAGTTTACCTCTGCAGCAGAGACTGATGCTTTCAACTATTTCTATTATGCAAACCTTTGCTTTCTAAAATTCCTGACACATAATCAGTACCCCGTAAATGTTTATTGACTGTAAAAATGAATGGATGGAAAAGTGATCTATGTGGTTTGTAGACTTTTACTCTTTGAACACTCCCTGATGTTCTATTTGCTACCGAGGCCACTGACTGCTGAATGTCAACTAAGCTCATCGTCCCTATTTGCATCCATTCTTGTTTTGAGATAACATCCCCCAGCTATCTTCAGAAAAGATTTTCTAACTCATTGCCTTACTTAGAGTAAATATACAATAAAATTTGTTCATCTAAATTGAAATAAGGGGAAAAAAATCTTCTGTGAAAAGCTGACAGTGCAGTTCCTTTACATAGATCATGTGTTCCTCATTGACCATATGTTCAATGTTCACGAACATATGCTGTGTTTGTTTTTGGTTGTTTGTTCTCTATTGCACAATTGTGAGTTTTGCACAAGCCCCATATGATCAGTGACTAAAGCAATGTGATTTCTCTTCATTTACTTTTTTTTTAGCTCTCCTTTTAAATGAGTACTCATTACTCCAGTTGCAGAATTAAATATCATATAGGTCATTAAGGTACCCTGCCTTCTGGCCTCCAGAAGAGAAAAGTTGGAAATGCAAAATATAGAGTACAGGTCGAATTAACTGTACTGTATTTGGAAAATGGGATTGTATAATAGTCTCAGATAAAAAGGAATAATATAGTTAGAGATAAGGCATTTTAACTAACTGTTCATAAAGAAGCTTGGTCAAAATTATTGATTAGATTTATTGCTGTTCTGAGAAAATCCATTACTTTTTAAATGCAAAAGGAGTTGAGTTCAGTCTGAAAATGTTTTCCTCTAGAAAATGTGAAGATATTGTTAAAAGACATACTTCAAAACACCAATCTTTACCTATGACATTATCAGGATTTTCCAATCATGTCTGACAAGAACACTATCATTCTGAGTAACCCAGTGAGGTAAGGTTACCTGTTATATAACTCACAACAGCACTTTTTGGATCAACAATTCATTGTGTAATACCACTATCAAAAACTACATATTTCTGGTCTTCTTCAGTGAGGTTATAGATAAATTTCTGGCAGCCTTTGTGGAGTTTGTTTGTGTGTGTGTGTGTGTGTGTGTGTGTGTGTGTGTGTGTGTGTGTGCATGTGTTTAGTATTACATGGTTCCTTAACAAAAAAACATAGATTATAACATAAAAGGTTATAAGAGTGAGAGAGTAATGAGCAGCTGCTCAAATTAAAAAAATATTTTTTATTTTAAGAGTTACCCTCCAAAAAAGTATTTTAAAATATCAAATGAAGAAAAGAAGTGTATTCATCATCACCAACAGCTTCTCACTGAAAAGGACTTGCTAGTTTAGCTAGCAAGGGTAGTTTTCCCAGCTGTCTTGGAAAATTCAGTGTTAGAAATTGTATATAGGCACATTTTATTTATATATCTGTGATGGAAAAAAGCCTTCTTATATTCTGAATAAAGCAATTAGTGTTATTTCTTACCCATTAGAAGAAACACATTAAGATTTACTAACCTCTTCCTTTGTTGTGGTCCATTCTTGCAAACTCTCGCAAACCAATGCTGCATCCCATTTGTTGTTTTGCATTGCTTTTTGCTTTGGTTCTTGAGACCCAGATAGTAGCCTTTAGGGTTTACTCCTAACTCTGCTTTTGGGCCATTTCTGGGGAGCCACTGGGGATCATATGTGGTACCAGTGATGGTATCAAGCTCAAGCAAAAGTAACACCTTATCATCTGTATTATCTCTCTGAGCCTGAAGTGATGTTTCTGAATATCTGAAAAAGCAATCTGTGTTAAGATCAAATGAAGATAATCTCTCTAGGAACATTATATTTGCACTGATGTTATAAGCGCTTGCTAATTCTTGTCAATCTCTAATATAGTTAAGAAAGTAGAAAATCAGAGGCAGAGAACTAGTAAAAAAGTTGATACCCATTTCTTACTCCAGGCTGATGCCAGTTTGATTCCCAGCCTTGCTTATGGTAACACAGAGTACCTTCAGAGCTGATACAGGACTACAGCATGAGGAGTAAGCCCAGAGCACTGCAACGTGTGACTCCCAAACAAAGCAAAAATAAATAAAAATGGAAAACATTCTGTCTCCTAGGATGAATTAAGAAGGGTGCTAGAGCCACTCAATTATTATTTGGAATAGTGGGCATGCAGCCCCTTTCAGTTCCAAATTTACTAAGTCTGTATGCATAAAATGGCTAATAGTGGAAGGATTACCATCATGATAATTGCAAATTCAAATAATAAATGATCTTTTAATAAGTTTCTTAGAGAATTAGCTAACAAACATCTACCAACCAATCACTGATTGAGTTACATAATAATTTTATAGTCTTGACATAAAATAATGTCTGAGTTACATAATAATTTTATAGTCTTGACATAAAATAATGTCTGGGAAGAATTGTTTTTCTGTAATGGAATCTCAGAGAGAAATGAAGGGACTCATTTGCTAATCATGAAAAGATAAACTCGAGGATTAGGGATGTTCATAAGAGCACTGTAAGCTTCTCTAAGAGGAGGAAAGGGAGCAATTCACTGATGAAGCCTAAACATTTAGGATTAATATACAACAGCAAATTCAAATAATAAATAAGTTTTTAATTATTTTCTTAGTAAATTGGTTAACATATACCAACTGATCGCTGGTTGAGTAATATAATAGTTTCATAGTCTTGGCATAAAATAATGTTTGGGAAGAACTGTTTTTTCATGCAACAGAATCCCAGAGAGAAATGGAGGAACAAATCTAAATTTAAAAATAAAACATACATTTATTAATTATGATTTGGATTACATATAAATAAGCCCATTGTAATTTTAAAATGTTATAACTGGGAAAATGTGTTTAATACTCCTAATATATTCTTGGCATAACCTAGCCATAGAATAATAACTTAGCCTATGTTAAATGAGCTTTGAACACTGACATTATTTTACAATTGGACAAAATTATATATTACAAGGTCATTTTACAATGGCTTAAAGTGCTGAATAGCCCAAAATTTGTTGAATTACTCAAAAAATGCTGAAAGTGTAGCGCAGAATAATTATTTATCCTTGTGATCATATAGCTGATTGTGAACAGTGGCTCACTGCCCACTGCCCCAGTAATGTTTGAAGATATAGTAATGCATATGGCTAGCCTGGGAAAATATTAAAATAAAAAATAAAAATTCAAAGTATGATTTGACAGACTGCATCAAGTTTTTGTATTACCATAAAGTTGAATTTATGAGTTGAACAATTGGAAGTCAAGAATCTTCTTTATTATAATATTATACTGCTAACAAAAATTTGAAGGCCATATTTTCTTATCTTTGAAAAGTGAATTTTTTGTTCTATGGTTTGATGTTAGCTTTAAAGGACAACATAGAGTATTACTTGTTATCTGACTAAATTCTTTTCAGTTTAATTATTTTGGGGTAACATTTATACAATTTAATGACATTCTTCTTTCTCACACTACATTTTTTCTTTAATATTCAAACTTCCCACTATTAGGAGAAGGGAGTAAATTTCTAGATATGAATTCTATTTGAAGAAGCATCAGTAATGGCAGTGATTTGGGGAAAGAAAATAGAAGTAATCTTCTATATCTTTGGTCCTGACAACCAGACATTTTCAAATCACTGATCAAATATGCAGGTAGGTCTGAAACTTTTAAATCTGCACCGAACTACAACTGACATTTTTCACTTGTCATTTTTCTTTGCACAGTACAGTATAGCAACTAATTATGTAGAATACATACTGCATAAATATATTGCAAAGAATCTAGAGGTGATTTATAGCATGTAGGTTTATACATATAGTTTATGCACAAAAACACATTTTTATATTAAGGACTTGAAGATCCATATATTTGGGTATATATAATTGTCCTGGGACCAACCTATATTATGACTGAACAGCACATGACAAAATGGGAATTTAGTTTGAGATGATCCAAAAATGTCTCAAACAGTGTAAATCAGAGACTACAACAAGTGGTTGCAGTATAGCATAGTGAAAGCAGCAGGTATCTGGGTTTAACCATTTGGGTTTAAATACCAATGTCTTTACATAAAAGGTAAAGGCCCTCCCATTGATCATCGATTTGCTCGAGCAGGCCCAGTAACGTCTCCAATGGAGACTTTGTTGTTACTGTGTCTGGCATATCGAATACGTCACGGGGAGCTTGCCAGGCTCTGCCATGCGGGCGAGATACTCTCGGTAGCTTGCCAGGCTCTCCGAGAGGGGCGGAGGAATCGAACTCGGGTCAGCCATGTTGGCTGCGTGCAAGGCAAACGCCCTACCGCTGTGCTATCGCTCCAGCCCCCAATGTCTTTACATACTATATGATTTTGTTTAGCTATATTATTTTAAAATCTCTGGGTTCAATTTCCTCATCTGTACAAATGGAAATCATATTTATTCACTTAACCATTCTAGGATTAAAAATAATGGTATATAAAAAACAGTAATACAATGTTTGATAGGTATTTTAGGTATTTTAAGATTATTAAGCATATCTATATACGTACATTATGTAATTATTGTGATCAATTTTTATACTTCATGACAGAAAACCAGCAAACTTTTAATCTACATAAAGTGAGATAACTTGAATATAGTTCACTTAAGACACTAGTTCATCTAAAAAATCAAATGAGGTCTAATTCAGGGATTAACACACGAACAAAGCTTTTCCAGCAACTATGGATTATTTAGAATCAGAAGTATTCTTAGAAACTACGTTATTGAGTCATCTTGTTTAAAAAGTCCAGCATGTTAAAAAATCCGTATGAGCACAATATAGGTTAAGTGATTTGGCTAAAAGCATGTGTTACATAACCTCACTGAACTTCAGTTTCCTCTTTTCTGAAGTGGGAAGAATTTTTACATCACAGATTTCTCTTGCATTAAATAAAATATTGCAGATGGTGTATTTGGTACTTGATCTCTGAGATTCCAGAACAAATCTCAGGTAATTTTCCCCCATACCTCCCCAACCACTATGTATCCAACCTTAGAGATTCTGCACATTATGGCGATCATGCTTAATAGCTTATTTCTAAATCATTAAACAGTGAAAGCATTTCTTTCAAGGATGATGTGGTTGTGATTCTAAATATAGTATCTGTCTGTGTATTGTTTTTTCTATAATGCAAAGGGGGGCAAAAAGGAAGAACAACAACAAAAATGTCTGTCTTCTCTAGTCTCAAAGACTGCTGGAGCAGACTGCAGGAGCAAGGAAGAAAGAAGTTCCAAGTGTGTAGGAGGCAAAATAATGTGTGTCTGCATTTTCTGCCCCATTACACTTTGTAATTCATGGTCATACCATAAATTTGTTTTGAGACATATCATACACATCATGGTGGAAAACGCACTGAGCTCTTTGGTGTTCTCAGATAGGAAACAACTGTGACTAACCATCAAGTCCTGAATAAATACAGCTACTTTCTGCTTTGCCTGTGAAGCACTACTTCCATCTGTTCAGCTGCTCTCTGCCTATCTCTGAGCTTCTTCCTGTGAAGTGAAAAGAGCAGATATGCTGTGTCTAAAATGTGAAGAATCTACTATACATAGGAGTATATTGAGAGCAAAGATTTTGGAAGCATATCAGATGCTTGCGTGAATCTTTGAAATATCTGAGAATCTTGGGTAAGCTTATCTAGATCATGAATTCCTTTCCTAAGAGTAAGAATTTAAAAATACATTTAAACTCATGTACAGGAAATGTTTGGATGTTAAAAGTATGCAATCTAATCAACTAGTCTAGTTTATACTGTGAGAATTCATTTTTCCATAAATTCCCTATAGAATCCATCAGCAATATCAATATTAAGAACAACAAACTTAACTCACACTGGAGCTAGATTAAAAATAATTACTAACATAAAAATCAATATAAATTGTAAAATGTAACAGCAAACTTAGCTGCAAAGTGGGGGCATAAGATTTCCCAACTTTCTCAGTCCTGGTCATTTTTCCAAAATGATCCATTTCTAACGCTCCACAGATCATTTGTGATCTCTTTACTTTTTATTTCATATAATGGTTTGCTTGAACAGTCATGCTATAGGCATTCAAGATTAATGCACAAATTTGTATTTATTTACTTTTAATCTATGCTCTGAAATTTTAGATTATAGATTTAAATTTCATTAACTAAAATAGTTTTTATTTTAAACAAATAAGTTGAAAATATATAATGATGTGAGTCCTTTAATCTAAATATTCAACATGTTACTGCAACAATTGTCCATAGTTTTTGGAGGGCACCGGTTATCTTACTAAATCCCTCTTTACATAACTTGTGGTGCTGAGGATTTACCCAGGACCGTGTATGGGTTCTAACACAGCACCGCATCCCCAACCCAGAAGCAAAACAATATAGATCTCTCTTTTTCTTCTTTCCCCCCTCATTTTTCAGTGAGGTTAAATAGTTTTTTTTTCTTTTTTAATTTAAAGAAATGTGCTTAGAGAAGCTTAAGAGGTGAGAAAGTGAGATATGAATGTTTGAGAATGTGCACTTCTCCAGAGTGGAAAAAGCAGAGACCAGCTTTTGGTAGAAGGTTATACACAATTTCTCCAATTTGTCTTGGCCTGCAGATATCTTCACACATTAAAGTCATTCTGATGTTGTCCAAGGGGAAGCCTTGCAATCTAGATGACCCTTTCTTATTCTTATGGATTTATCTGATTTATCTGTAGCTTCTTTTCTGAAAGGTTCACCCTTCTCTAGGTGGTGTCTCATCCTTTCCATCTCTAAAGAGCTCAGGATTAACATCTCAAAGGGAAGTGTTCCTCATGCCTTTCTTTGGGTTTCTTCTGGGCAGGGTACTTTCTTCTTAAATCTTATTATTTCACAAAGCTCATTACCAGGAACTCTACCTAACTGCCTATGCCATTGAGATGGTGCAGAGATTTCACCCTCTTAAATCTTTAAGGCTACAAATTTGGTCCACTTAACTACATGTTGATAAAGGATACAGACCCTGCCTATGTGAGTGAAATCATTTGACCCCGACAATGATTTATAAGATTTCACAGATAAGTCAGCTTTCTTTCAGCTAGGTTCATTTCTAAGTAATTGACAAATTAGAAAATATGACCTTGAACATGATATCAGTAGGATGGGTTAAATTATATTCCACTGGGAGATTTGATTTGCTTTTATTTTGTTTGTTTGTTTGTTTGTTTTTTGGTTGGTTGGGGGATATATCTTCCATGCTCCAGCCTAATGCTGACTCTGTGCTCAGGGATTACTCCTGGAGAACATTGGGGGACTATGCCAGGTGCCAGGGATCGAACCCAGGTCTGTATTTGCAAGGCGAACACCTTACCTGCTGTACTATCTCTCTGGCCCCTGAAAAGTTAGGAATGATATTAAGCCTTCAAGGCAAGGTTGCAGTGAGAACTAGATCTCGTTCCTGGATATTTGGAAATATTTTTCTGGTAATATCGATGTAAAACCCGTGACAGCAGTTCTCTGTGTTGGTCCACAGCTCACAGGCTCTTCAAAATTTTCACAAACGTAACTACTGACTAACGAAGAAGCTTAGGTTCGGCGGAAAGAAAAAAGCTTTTTGAAAAGTAGAGAAGGAAATTTCGCAGCTAGGAAGAAACTTCATCTGTTATGTATGGTTCATTCTGTGGATTTTTTTAACTGAAAACCTGGATCTTTGTGTTACTTAACAAGTTATAAAAATGTTGCAGAGGATGCAAAGAAGGACAGAGTGCTGTGGCTGGTTTCAGTCTTTTGTGTTATCTATTGACCATTTACCTCAGGTATTGCCTATTATCTCTGAGTCTCTGGTGAGCCTAAACTACATGGTAGAATCTATAATCTTGGGGAATTGCTAACTTCCCTTCTTCAGGAAAAGCCCAAGATTTTGCAGGAATGTTTGATGCGTTTAATGAATGGAGACAGATAAAGCAGAGCTTCTTTCGACTGCTGGCAAGGGGAAACTGAGGCTTCCTCTTTTAATATATTGGTCTTATACTTTATAAGAGCTTTGAATGGTTACTACCAAATGGCAGTGATTGGGTTAATTAGTGTCACAAACTTCTAAGTAAAGTACCACTTAGTTGAGGGCATTGTTTGTGGCTTAGTAGAGTGAGACTTTAGGAAGGGAAGTTGGAAAAAAAAGAGTGCTTTCACCGTTTGTCTCACCTCAGCCATTGGCACTCAGGAAGATGCCTCTCTTTGGTCAGGACAGATAAAGCTTGCCATTTGCACATACACTGGTCTGAAATTCACAGCCCACCAACCCCAGGAGGCAGCCATCAAGCCATGCCAGAAGATCATCTGGTCTATGGGATAGGAGATGATCCCTGCCACCCAGTTTCTCCAGAAGCTAAGGACTCGGGCTGGAACAAGGAACAGCTCTTTTGCAGGAAAGAAAAGTCAGTCCTAACTTAGGCGCTTAGGCGTGGGCATCTAAATCCATCATCTTCCCTCTCAGGTAAGAATTTCAGAAAGAGGCAAAATCGTGATATTTTTGTTGAAATAAATCTACTTAGAAAAACATGAGGTGAGGAATAAAGAAAGGAATATATGTTCAAGAGAGAACAGGATTGTGAAAGACAAGAAAAGGGACACAGAGCCAAACACAAGGACCTGGGTTATAGAGAAAGACTTTCAGGAATATCTTTTTGTATGATTTTTCCAAATGTGTCTCCACGTCTGCCCCTTCTTGTTCCGTGCATATATATATAAATTAATCTGGATATTATCTTAGAGAAAGCATAACATTTTTGATGTTCTGCTCATAATCTCATTTCTTGCACTATTTATGGTTTTTTTCTTAATCTCAGAGATTCTTACATGTTTTCCCTCCCCCCCCCCCCAAGAAGATCTACAGTACTCTGGGTGGGGCCTTACATTTCTGTATTGAGAGATGACTCATTTCCTCCTTTCCAAAGACTCAGGATTTGCATTTCAAAGAAATCTGGGCTTCACTGCAGTACTTCAGAGCTAGGCAATCTCTCAAGTTTTATTATTTCCTAAAAGTACATTACCCCCCCCCCCCCCAAGCAGGCAGCTTGGAACAAAGGAACAAAGGATTCATATTATCATTGGGTTCTACATTTCAAATTTGTGGGTCCTTGTAATTATTCTAGAGAAAAATATGACTATCTTTTTGAACAGTAAGATTTTCCACATTATCTTTTATCCTTATGAGCAAACATTCTCATTAAGCTTTAAAAGCATAGCTTTAATTATTACATCTGTCAAAATGTGGCAAAATTTCTATAATTTGGGGTTGAAGAAAGAGTTCAGGGGTTAAAGTGCTGACTCAGTGTGCAAGCATCACTGGAAGAATTTGGAAAATTCTGGAAGTATTTGGGAGACCACTTGGATGCTGGGGGTCAAACACCAATGTATGATCTCTTGGGGCCTCTAGAGCCTTTGAGTTAAACACTCTGGCTGATAATCTGAATACACCATGGACATTTCTCAGTCTAAAAACAATAGCAAGAGAAGTACAAGAGACAGAATATTGTGTTCCCACCATGTTGAACTGTGTTTACTCATTTCTTATCTATCCCAAGAGTCACCTTGTCATCTAATTCTTTTCTACTTGGAACTGATGAATTTTTGTCCTCGTTCGGATTCCTAGAAGCCATAAAATTTCTTTGACTATTTTTCTAACAAACTTGACCTCACTGTTGCTACTGCAGCTTCTAACTTTGTGATTTGTTACCTATTGATAGAGCAAGTAAATTTAGAGCAATATGTTCAATAATGTAATTCCCAGAATTTTGTGCTTTATGTGCAAGTTAGAAGAAAAGAATAAACAAAAGAAACTATGATTTAGATAAATAAATGCCTATTTAAAATTGTATCAAACAACAATTTAAAAATGTCTTAAATTATGCGATTAACAGTATCATAACATGAAAGATAGTTAAGCCCACAGCATGAGAAATAACCTACACTCAAGTCACTGTATTTTGTTGTTATTGTTGTTATTATAGTTGTTATTTATTTATTTGTGTGTGTGTGTGTGTGTGTGTGTGTGTGTGTGTGTATGCTGGGATTAAAGCCTGGGTTGGATGCATGCAAGGCAAACATCTTACGTGCTATGCTATCATTCCAACCTCTGTATTTTAAATTAAATGAAAAGTTAATTAATGTAAATGTTGATATTTACACCATCTTGTTAGCCTTTACATTTCAATCGCTTCTCATAAGAGCCTTTATAGCAGCATATGTCTTTTAGCAAAGGAAGAGTGAAAGTAATATGTGGAGACAAGAGACGGGGCCCTGTTCATTCAAGTTTGAAAGGGCAGCCCTGACAGCTAGAAATAACTAAGACTATCTTGAACTTTTACACTGAAAAATAAAAAGAAATAAACAGGTGAATGAAAATGTCCAGACAGACAAGAAACCCACTCTTAGGCAGCAGATTAAAAACAAACAAACAAACAAAAAAAAACATTTGAGTTATATTTAGCCTTTTCTCTTTAATCCTTAAAACTATCAGTGCACTGCTGCAATATTATTTTGGCAATATATAATACAAAGCCTGTTTATGCTGTACTTTAAAAGAAAATAGTAAGCACTCTAAAGCCATGATTTTTTAAATTTTTTTTATTTTATAAGGTACGTCACAATATTTAATTACATTTAATATCCAAACACCAATCCCACCACCATTACACCTTCCCACTACTGTGCTTGAGATGTTTCCATCCTAAACCCCAAACCCTGTCCCAGAGAACAACCGAAATAATATATTTTGTATTGTCATTATGGAAAACCACTGAAAATGCTACAAAAAAAGTAACCATAGAAGAAACAGTGTGAGGATTGCTCTATTTTGGCAGGGGCCATTAAGACATTCTTTAGGATATCACTAACCTCTTGTTAAAAGTTGAGTGATGTGAGCTTCAAAGCCATGATTTTTAAGCTTTAGTGCTATCATAGTCAAATGGAGATGATATTTTAAAATACCAATGCTGAACCTTATATTCATTAATACACTGAGGCAGGGCTAAAATCTGACTTATTTTTATCAATTCAGGTGATGCTGGGCTGGAGCAATAGATAAGTGGTAGGGCGTTCGCCGTACAAGCAGCCAACATGGCCGACCCGAGTTCGATTCCTCCGCCCCTCTCGGAGAGCCCGGCAAGCTACCGAGAGTATTCGATATGCCAGACACAGTAACAACAAAGTCTCCAATGGAGACGTTACTGGGCCCACTCGAGCAAATCGACGATCAACGGGAGGGCAGGTGATCCTGATGCTATGGCTAGTGAAACAGGAAATCACTTGTTCAGAGAACACTATTAGCTTTTCTAACTCTTGCATAAATATACAAACATGTACTCAGTTACAAATATTAAATATATATATATATATATTGCTTTCCTTTAGTGACATAACAATCATATAAGGAAATTTCCTTAGAGATAGAGGCAGGGCAAGAAAAAGTGAGAACACAAAATTCTCCAGAGAGAAAATGTTCAAGAGCACACATCTCAAAGTTAAGAGAGGTAGATAAACCTCCAGGGTGACTCAATACTCCTATATGTTCCTCTTAGTGAAGAAATATGAACAAATTAGGATTATTTTCATTGCTGAGTATCCATAATTTGTGAGTAGTTTAAGCAACTACTCACATATTAAGTGTATTTTCTATAGTTCTGGAATCTATGGAAAATAAAGCCCATGTCCTGAGTTTTAGTAGATTTTTCCTCTAGTGAGAGCTCACTTCCTAGTCTGTTGAACGCAGTTTATTTTTATGTTATTGTATGATGTAGAAAAATGGATTTTTTCATGTTTTTTGTTTGTTTTTTAAGCGTACCAACTCCTACATAAAAACTGCAATCTCATGATCTATTTATCTATTTACTCCCAAGTTGTCCACACCTCAATATAATCACATCATAGGTTCAGAGTTCAACATATTGTTTCAGAGAATATACATTACTTAGATCACAGCAGCAGAGTAAAAATTAATTTATTAAATATATATGTTGGCAAATATATATTGAGGTCTCCAAGCCTATTCGGATTGGGACTGGGCCTTCTCCACCTAGACCCTCCATCTTCCGGTAGGTAGGCGTCACACCCACCAGCTGCCGGCAGCGCCAGGTTGGTCCCATCAACGGCCAAGATGCAGAGACTATAAAACCCAGCTCCCAGAGGAGAACAGTGCAGAGTCTCCTGCCCCCATGCCTAGCTGTCCTTACTGGGGCCCCTTGGGGCGGGGGGTAACATCTTATTATCTTATTTTCCTTTGGAGAACCTGTCAGGCTACCAAAAGTATCCTGCCTGCACGAGAGAGTCTGGCAAACTTCCCGTGTCGTATGCAATATGCCAAATACCAGTAACAATGATGAGTCTCATCCTCCTAATCCTGAAAGAGCATTGAAATGGCTCTTTTAAAATCTCAGGGCTAGGAAGAAGGAGACGTTACTGGTGCCTGCTCGAGGAAATCGACGAACAACAGGATGATCGTGATCGTGAAGTTTACAAATGTAACTTTCTTCCAAAAGTCTAATGTTTAGATTATTTCTGATAGAATTACCAATATATTATTATTATTATTGTTTATTTTATCACTTATGAGAAAATGTTATTAGACTTCTCCAATGTCAGAAGTAAAGTGGGTCATGCATGATTACAATATCCAATGTAAAGTAAAGACCCTCCCGTTGATCGTCGATTTGCTCGAGCGGGCCCAGTAACGTCTCCATTGGAGACTTTGTTGTTACTGTGTTTGGCATATCGAATACTCTCAGTAGCTTGCCGGGCTCTCTGAGAGGGGCGGAGGAATCGAACTCGGGTCAGCCATGTTGGCCGCTTGTAAGGCAAACACCCTACCGCTGTGCTATCGCTCCAGCCAGTTAATAGATTATCAGAACAACTCACCAGGTTGGATTTGACAGATGTAAAAATTATTTAAGTTCATTTAAATTTTAAATAATTTTTTCTTTTTAATCAGATTTTGGAACATGAGTAAACTTAGACACCTGCCTTATACTATGTCCAACTAATTTGTTGACAAAGTAGCAATAACTAAAACACTTGAGATTTCCAAGAATTAAGGAGCACCAGGGAGCAGTTATTTATTGGCTCTAAAAGCCGTGAATATCTTCATTAAGTTGGTCCTTCAGAAAAATTAGTTATATCCTGAAAAAGAAAAAACATGGAAGAGATAAAGGTGAATATGGTTTTGAGAGGATATTTTTAAGTGCACTTATAAGTTTATAAGTGTATCCACCGGTCAAATCCATAACTCAATATTGTTTGGTCTGTAAATAAGAAAAAATGAAATGCCATTTAGTCTTCTCTTAGTTCTTAGAAACCAGCTGGACAAGATGAAGGATATTTTTGAAATTGTAATCTGTGGAAATAGAATGGCATTAAGGTAAATAGTCTTCCTTACTAATAGACAACTGATTTCTACACTTGAGCACAAATGGGTGTGCCCCAGGTACAATCTCACTCACTGACCTCTCCCATCTCTTTAAAAGCAGACCCATAAAGGTGGCACGTATACTGCTGAGATTTGCATTCCATCTTCAAGAGACCTTAGGAGTGTGATGGTTCTTGAAGTAATAGCACAAGTCTAAAAGCTTTCAAACCTACTATAAAAGACAGCATGTTTAGCGAAAGACAAAATGTACTTCTGGCAATAAAAAAGGAACACTTTTTCATATTTATAGGTGTGGTAGCTAGCAATTATGTAGAGCTTGTAGCCAGCAGTTTAGATGTTACTGAAATGGCTTAGGCTATGATCATGAATAGTTTAAAATTAATTTGTAATTACTAAATACTCATAGGGAGTTTGCCATTTGTTGAATATAAGAAATATTCCCATGTCTAATATTTGAAGTAATGTAGTCTCCGATTTTCTCTTATTTGAACACTGAGTGAAAATATTGATGTTTATTCATAATTACTTGACAGATATGATGAAGTGAGGATTTGAAGTCAGCATGAAAGAATTCATTTATTGTGAAACTGAAAGAAGCAGCTGAGTAGTAAATGTTCATAAGAGAATGCATAAACACAAATGCAAAAGGAGCACACATTTATATTGGTGATATACATTTTAAGTAATTTTTCTGTGATGTAAAACAAAACTCTAAAATGAAGGGATGGAGTACATTAGAACTAATATGAATTCTTTGATGGACTTAGTTTAATAATTAATAAACTTTTTTTATTGTTCAGTTCTCCTTCTATAGCTTAATATCATACAACTCTGTGAGTGGTGCTCAATAGCGAGAAATTGTACTTCAACTATTTGACAGTAAGTCTCTGAATGACTTGGAATTCTCATTTAATATCTTGACAATAATACCTTCCTATGACTGTCCATTAAAAGAAGGACTTATGAACTCTAAAATTCCATTTTGTTCTAACTACCCCTGCCTCAATACTCCACTTTATATTAGCTCAAATTATATATATATATATATATATATATATATATATATATCTGTATATATATATTGAGAATTGAGCATCTTCCACCCAGATCCTCCAAATCCCAGTAGGCGGAGGTCACACCCACCACCTGGCCCCCTGGCGCCGTGTAATCCCATCAGCGGCCAAGACTCAGAGACTATAAAATCCAGATCCCGGAACCTGGTCTTATCAGGACATCTTTTATGACATCTTATTATCTCATTACTACTTTGGACAATCTTGCAGGCTATCGAATGTAGCCTGCCCACAGGGCAGAGTCTGGCAAACTCCCTGTGGCGTACCAAATATGCCAAATACCAGTAACAATGATGGGTCTCATTCTCCTAAAGAGCCTTGAATATAATCTCAGGGCTAGGATGAAAGAGACGTTACTGGGGCCTGCTCGAGGCAATCGACGAATAACAGGATGATGAAATGAAAAATGAAATGAAATGAGAAGTTGATATATGTGACATAGGATTTCATAATGCAATTTCAATTGAACGGTCATAAATGAAAATAACTAATTGTAAGGCTATGAAAAATATTTAAATATTTAGGTTGGTTGGAATTATCATTATTATCAATATTTAATGTAAAAGATGATAGTGATCATTGTTTTCTCCAAACACCTATTCTTTGTCTAATGTTTTAATCAGTTTACCACCTTGCTTATCTTTGAATAACATATATAAACATGGTGCATAGAACAATGCCCTGGGTGTGTATAGGACTCACCATATCTACCACAAAAATCCCAGGTCATCCTAGTCTTAAAAGTGCCACTGAAAAAATTTCTCACACATGCAAATTTTCCTTCTGATAACCATCATAGTTTTTAAAGTATTTTGAAATTAGTTTTATTTTTTTCATGTTTGCTTTAATTATTTGTATTTAATATATGAGTGAAACCAACTGGCCATTGTATTTTGCTTCCTTATTTCACATAACATAATCACCTCAAATTCCACTTAGCACTCCAAAAAGAATAAATTCCATTTTGGTTAATAGCAGAGTAATAAGTGAGTGTATATACTCCAGATATTTATTTGCATCTGTTGATCAAGTTTTTGGCTATTATGAAGTATGAATATTAACAGTCAATTTTATTTAGCTAGCATGGTAGCATAGAGGCACACATATTTTCAAACTCGCATATTTATGTTCTTTAGATAATATCTAGGAGTGATACCATTGGATAATACAACATTTTCAGTTTAATTTTTTAAGGGACCTCCAAACTGTTTTCAATAGAGTCTGTATCTGAGCATCCTCACCAATAGTATCCATATCTGCACCAATATTTGTTGTTTCTAAAACAGTTATATAGACTATTATCATCAATGTGAGGTGATATCTTGGAATTCCTGAACAATAAATAATATTACATTTATTTTTTTTTTTTTGCAAGCTATCTGTATGTCTTCCCTGGAAAGTGCCCTTTTCATAGTAGGTTGTTTACATTTTGTTAAGGTGTGAGAATTACTTGTATATTTCTGAAGAGAAATATTGACAGAAATGTCTTATTAGCATTTTTAACTCTAGTCCTGAATTTTACTGTTCTAACCATTTAATGATGCCTTCTTTATATTTTATCTGGGATCTGATTTCCAGTATTAATGTACTAAGTTCCACATGTGCTCTGCATCTCCTCTTTGATTCAAATTGATATCTTTCTTGAAAAAAAAATTCTTCTTGAAAAGGGTTTAGGGATGATGCCGATTTAAAGTCAGGAACCCAGAGGACCACTACAGGTGATACTCAGCCAACTAGGTCAGTGGTTAAGAGCTATAGGCAGAGCATGTGTTTTTGCTTGTCCCTAAGTTGTGGGAGGTCACCAGGACTATCCTTGCTCTACTTAGAAACCCCAACTGTAATGCATGGTGATGCTTGGGGACCTCCAGAACTATATCCAGCAGCGCTTTGGCAGTTATGCAGTACCTAGAGATAAAAAGTCAAGACATGTGCTCTAACCCTTAAATATAACCCTGGCCCTGTGTAGCATTAAGTCTACTTAGTAATAATTCATAGTTTAAGTCTTCTTAGTAAGGTTATATTCAAAAATAAATATCTCTATTGAACTAATTCTTCTAAGAGATTAAGATATATGCCAGGTTTTACAGTATGGTGTAACAGTGTTTTAATCTCAAGAAATAACAATAATAGTGATGGGAATTTTAGTTCAAATTATAGACTAGTGAAAAATTGGTCTATACTGCTAGATTGTGCTAAATTTTCCACCAACCCTTGATGAATTATGCCTGTATTCCATTCTAGACTTAAATTTTCTCTTATGTGATTTGAATTACAGATCTAACAAAATTTAATGACTAAAGAATATATTCTTCTGTAGGACAGGTTTTAAGTTCCATCTTTACCAATAAATTGCCTTGAACTACTACGGTGTTAATTTCTTGCTGTATAATCTTTCATTGTTCCTCATCTGTTACATGGAAATAATAATCATTTCTAATTTTTCAAATGTGAGTGGAACGTTTATTACCACTTATTGCAGTGATACTATGGCAAGTTGGTTGTTGCTCATATAACTATTAATTCAAACAAACATAATTAGGGATGCTTATATATTTTGGGTTAAAATAAGATAGTAGGAGGAAGCTTTATTCTATGAAGTAAATGAATGACTTCAATTATATTGTTCCTCTTGATGGACAAAGTCCAATGATGATGGCCAGTTTTAACTCTGAATAGTTTTTAGCAGAAACAAAATGGTGGCCCTTCTTTAAATAAAGATGAATAGATTAATAACTTAATATCGTCATTTATCTCAGCAACTGGGAAATTGCCTAATTAAAACATGTCTAATATAAATTAAGATAATATGAAAAATTTTCTTCAGAACATTATATTGAAAATGACATCTTTAAACTGGCAAGGAAAATCACATTCTATGTTCCATCTGTCCTTTGGATATATAGAAAGAGAAACAGTATGGAGAAGATGCTTAAAATTTTGAAAAAATTCTGTCTGGAAAATCTAGTGTTTCAATCCAAAACAATGGATTGAAATTGTTTAAAAATAAAAAAAAAATGAATACTTTTTTTAAAGCAAAAGAAACAGGGCTAGAGTTGTGGTTCAAGTGAAATAGCACAAGCTTTGCATGTGTGAGACCCTGAGTTTGGTCTTCAACACCACATGACCTATAATACTACCAAGTGTGGTCTCAGGCACTACAATGATAACCTCAAAAATAACAGCAACAAAAGTGCAATCCCTGTAGCATTAAAAGATGAAATGCAAATGACTCTGCTATGTATAGAAATTTCTGAAATGTGATATAGACATAATTCCCACACTCTGAAACTCCTTATACCCTGAGTATATTTAATTTGACAGTCATTGGATAATTTATGGTTATTCACACTGGAGGAAGCATCTCAAGGAGATCAGTGATATTCCTTGCAAGTCAGTCTCTTTTATTCTTTCTATTCTGGTAGGTTAACATTTTTATTTGATCTAGTGACTAGAATTTGCTCGAGTGGGCCCAGTAACGTCTCCGTTGGAGACTTTGTTGTTACTGTGTCTGGCATATCGAATACATCACGGGGAGCTTGCCAGGCTCTGCCGTGCGGGCGAGATACTCTCGGTAGCTTGCCGGGATCTCCGAGAGGGGCGGAGGAATCGAACTCGGGTCGGCCATGTTGGCTGCGTGCAAGGCAAATGCCCTACTGCTGTGCTATCGCTCCAGCAACTGGTTATGCAAATAATTTCTGGGGAAAATAATTTCTGGACCCACAAGGTTTAGCAAATTATTTTGATTTAGTATAAATTTTCAAGAAACAGAAAAATTGGGCATGCTTTCAAACAAAGTATATTCCTATTTATTTAATCATCTTACTTTGATGAATTTTGAACTTGAAGTGAGAGAAATATGAAGAACTATGTTTTCTCAAGTTTCTAACTCCCAGAGGTGATAGAGTTGATGTCAAACACCCCTTTCCATTCATTGAACTCACTCTTATCCAAACACATCACCTTTGGAATCTTGTAGTTCCAACCATTTATTTTATATTTAATAACCTGGGGAAAAGAGTGAATGATATAATAAAGCTATAAAATTAAGGACAGGATAGAGATTACAGCAGTCCCTGAGGTTAAGAAGATGAACGGTCTATTCATCACATCTGACAATATGTATAAGTCTTAAGAGAAGATAAAGATGTGAAATCACTTGAGGAGTTTTAAGGGACATAGGCCATTTTATCAGAATGTGCTCAATAACTTCAACAATTAAATACAGTTGCTTTCACCCACTTTGTTTAGAAATGGTTATAGAAAAAATCCACAGATTTTGGGATAAAAGGTCTTACACATATCTTTTAAAAAAATGACTCATGCAACTTTGTTTAATGCCATAGCTTTATTAAATTCAGTTTGATTCACATTTTTGATGGTCCAGTAAGTTTTTAAAAGATAAAAGAATGAATCCCCCAAATATTTCCCTCTCAGAGTCAAATTTTGTAGGTTGGGATACTATCTTTGTTCCAACAGGGGTCTTTCATTGTTAGTGTGTGTGTGTGTATATGTGTGTGTGTGTGTGTGTGTGTGTGTGTGTTCTCTTGAGGCTTTATTTTTCCTATAGTTCACCTCTACTGGAAGTTTCTCTTGGATGGGTAAAAATCAGTTCTTAATAATAAAAGCTGTTTTTTTAAGTTTTACTTTCATCTAAGACTTCTCTAAATAATTAATCAAAACTTCCTCAAAATGCTTGTTTTCTCCATTTGACTGCCTTTCAGAAGCAAATAACTATAAGATTGAAAGGAGAACAAAACATAGAAGATGCACAAAACTATCAGGCTTCCCATTTTCATGGGAGTTGCTATGGGGTTTAGAAGTAGTTAGAGAAATAGAGATAATGACTTTTCTACCATTGTAGATAAAAGAGAGAAAAAGATAAAAAGGACTTTCACACAGAACCAAAAGGATTTTCTGGGCCATGATTGAAGCCCATCATAACATTGTAGCTGGTCTTTGTAATGGCACTTTTCTCTTTCCTATTGTGCATTCATTTTGATTTGCTTCTCTTCGTTTTTTGATGGAAAAAAAGCAGCTCTCTTTTTGAGGACTCTTGAAGTGGAAAGACTCCCATCATTCTTGCTTCGAAGATAAGTTTTAAATGAAGTCCTCTAGAAAGCTACTACTTCCTGCTTTCTGTTCAGAATCTTCCAAGCTAACCACTTCAGCTAACGTTCAGTGCTGAGAATTGTAGTCGTACAATCCTAGCCTTGGAAATGTACCAATCTAAAGGGAGCTTTGGGTAGTTTCATTTTCTAAGTCAACAAGATCAATCACAGAACCTGAGATATGCTGAAGATAGTCTTTTGTATTCTGTTGCTAGACATATAATTAATTTAACCAAAGTTTGCTGACTATCACAGGGTTTTTCATTTACTTATTTTGCCCCAAGATAATCTGACCAACTTTAAACTGCTTGAGAATCCCTACTCCGGTTTTCTTGTTCTGTTTCTTTATAGTATTTTCTGTCGTTATGGTGTTATCCTTGGTGAGATATTAAGGTTGCATACTTAGAAACATAGGAAAGAAATTGATTAGTGAATCAGACATTAAGGTAGGAATGAAGAGGAAACAAGGGAAACTTATTTTTGTTGATTTAATGGAATTTTAAAATCCTATTAAAACAGGGCTTCTCAATCTTGAACATGCTTTGACATGACCCTTAAAGCTTGTTTAGACAGAAGATTGAAACTGACCCAGGTGATTCTAAGATTATAAATTTGAGGAAGGGCACAAGATAGTGTGTTTTTTTCACATGATACTCAGAGATACTGCTGGCCTTGGTATGAGTGCCACACTTCAAGAATCACTTAAATAAGGAGAAAGAAGAGACTGTTTGTAAATTCAGGCTGAGGAAAATGCTAAAACATGAGATTTTTTCTCTTTTGGCCAGTCAGCAGTTTAAAGAACACTGAAAAAGGATTTATAATAAGGAAAATTATCCCCTTTTTTGAGTAAAATTATGACATCTATGCCCAGAGACCCAATTAATTTACTTTAAGTGTCCCCACCCCACCTTCCATTTTTGATTTCTGTTTGACAACTTCAATTATTGGAGGTAAATGGGGCTCAAAAAACATTATAACAATATTTTGAAATAACACATTCACTTTTATTGTTTATTTTGTATATTATTATGGTTGTTATTATCTGTTTTATAAAGCCATATCATAACTAATTATAATTGGACCACACACAGTCACAAACACATATATGTATATATATGTATATATATATATATATATATAGAGAGAGAGAGAGAGAGAGAGGGAGGGAGGGAGGGAGGGAGAAAGAGAAAGCATTTAAAGGAGATAGAGTTATTTGTATCTTTGACTTACTATTCATAGTCACACATCCACTGGGAATTTTGAAGCATCTATACTACAAATGAGAATGGAGAACTTCCCACACTTTTTATTACAGTTGACCCTGAACCCATACAGGTTTGAATTTGGTGATTCCTTTTTTATGAACCCCACTCCAAATACAGTTTTCCACACTTAAAAATTTAACCAACCTTTGATATACAACTTGTGAATCTGGAACAGTGGGATTCAAAAGGCTAAAAGACCAGCCCCTTGCAACTTGATATGTATGAATTTTGCTCACTCTGAATTCTCCAGCATGGGGTTTGACACAGTATAGATTCTCCATTCCTAGTGGATATCAATGAATGTCTGTTACTGTGAGGTATCAAAAGCTATGCTTATATTTCCAATCATATTGGATGTGGTGCCCCTAACCCGTTATTGTTCAAGAGTCCATTATATGTACAATGATAAATTTATTGCAAAACTACTAGCTAGTTTATTCATAGGATTGTCTATGTAACCATTCCATTTAACACACATGGTGCTGTCAAGTACCAAGTGCTTTAGAAGTCACAATTAAACTCACTGACCTTAGTTAATCTTATTTGGATTAGCGAATAATACTAATAATGCTAATAATCTATTCATTGCTATAATATGCTTCTTTATTTATAAGTATTCTTTCATTTTGGGATTCCAAATATTCCCTTAAGGTTATCGTGTAATTTTACTTTTTTTTTTCTATTTGCCACTTTTACTTCCCACCTACTATTAAGTCTGCAAATAAATTTAGAATTCTCTTACAAACGTAATCATAGTCATTGATTTTCATCCTCAGATGTTATCCTGTGATTCCAGGCTCCTATTTAATCAGATCCACAAGCCTCTGAACAGTTTCACTCTATTAAAGATCATTCAAGATTATTCAAGATACATATTTTTTTCAAGATTTTTGCCTATTTCCTCTTCTGAGTGATGCTACTTTTCCTCCTCTGGCATTTATATTTTGTAAATGTTGTATTTTTTGTATTTTTATCAGTATATTTATACATTTGACTTATCACAACAAGCAGTGTTCAAATTTAAACCCTATTCTTTGGACATTTAACTCTACAAAAATCTGCCCCCCACCTTTAGGTCAACAGTTGAAGGCAGCATTATTTGTTTTCACAGTTCTAATTTATTATCAGTAGTCTGTAACACTGTAGCATTGTCCTCCCATTGTTCATCAATTTGCTTGAGTGGGCCCAGTAAGGTCTCCATTGTGAGACTTCTTGTTACTGTGTTTAGCATATCAAATACGTCACATGGAGCTTGCCAGTAGTCAAAAATGTACATTAAGTTTTATAAAAGACACTTTTTAGAAATCAAATAGTAAAGAATTGCATTTTTTAATTATTTGGCTTTAACTTAATTTTAAGGGGACAAAACTTGTGCTCAACATTATTCCTGGCTCTGTCCTGGTAGGGGCTGGGAACCAAATGGGTTTCTGGGGATTGAACGTAGTTTGTTCACGTGTAAGGCAACACCCTGCTATTATATCTCCTGCTACGAGAATGACACATTTTACTACTAAACATCAATTAATCACGTACATATCACCCCACCAGACTGAATTTATAAAACTTAGAGTAGGTTCTCTGTCATTTGTAGGCAGTATATAGTTTATTATCTGACTTAGCAATCAGTAAATGAAAAAACTATCAAATACATTCCTTGTTAACCCATAATTTAATTTATGAATTTAAAATTTCAAGGATTATATATTCTCAAATCATATTTTAATGCCTTAAATATAATATTAAATATAATTTTATACCCTTTGAATATTTTAATATGTTAATTACTCACTACAAATACTACATGTGATTTATGGGTACATATATAACTAAAGTCTAGGATAAATATGATTAACTTAAGATTTGGTTGAATAAAAAAATTTAATTTTGTCATTAAGCATTGATTATTTTCCCAACTTTCTAGGTTTTTATATGTAGTTCTGAAATTATAAGAACAATTGAGGCAAAATATATTGACAAAGTAAGATATACAATTTATATTTTAATAAATATATGTTTAATATATTTTAATAGTCACACGAGGGCAGAAAACATGTTCAGTTGGTATTATTTCAGTAATTCTATAATGCTGGTATAAAAAAAGGGTGTGAGGTAGGTAGAAACTGCATTCTTGTCTGTGTATCACTATCCCCAAGGGACAATAGGCTGATTGCACACTTAAAGGGTTTGGATATAATTTGCATAAATGGCATCTGTTGAATTTGCATAATTTGTAAGTACAGCTTTAATCTGTTTTGCCTATTTTCTGCCTCTAAACAAGGTTAAAATTACCTCAAAAATGGGTCATAATTCACTTTATCTATTAATTTTTGGCATCTATAGATTACTTTTTTGCAGATATACTATTTTTGTAATATTTCTGGTATATATTTCAAAAACTTAAAAAATTACTGCAGTGAGAAAATGACCATTGAGTTATCAGGGAGCAAACTGAATTAGAATAAATCATCTTTCATCTTTGGTGTTAAGCTGAATATGCTCAGTGCTTACTCCTGGCTCTGTGCTCAGGGATCACTCTTGAAGGTCATGGATGGACCATATGTGGTACTAGTTATTGAACCCTTGCTGGCTGCATGTGACTCAAGTTCCCAGCTGTAATATTCTCCAGTCCAATAGAATATAATATTTTTAATATTGGTTCTCAACCAAATAATGCACTAAAGTTTATTAATTCAAGATGTTAAATTTTGTTTCTTATCATTGGTATTCTCTCTGCTAGCCTGTCTCAAAAATTAATATATATATTTTATACTTTATATATCGCTGGAGCAATAGCACAGTGAGTAGGGCATTTGCCTTGCACACGGCTGACCTGGGTTCGATTCTCCCATCCCTCTCGGAGAGCCCGGCAAGCTACTGAGAGTATTCCACCCACACAGCAGAACCTGGCAAGCTCCCTGTGGCGTATTCGATAAGCCAAAAACAGTAACAACAAGTCTCACAATGGAGACGTTATTGGTGCCTGCTTGAGCAAATCGATGAATTGATGAACAACCAGAGTACAGTGCTATATACACATGTACAGAGTACAGTGGTGTATATATATATGTGTGTGTGTGTGTGTGTGTGTGTATATACATATATATGTATATATGTGTGTGTGTGTATCACTTGATCACTTGACATCCCATTACTCATCGATTTGCTCAAGTGGGTGCCAGTAATGTCTCCATTCGTCCCTGTCGCATGCTAGTGGAGCACAATGGCGTCTATTCATTCTAGGAACATAGCCTCAAAATGATCATTCAGGGTCTTCACAAAGAAGTCTGACCATCTCGTCAGTGGGTGGCCATGCGATCTTTTGATGTCCCATGGAATCCAGTTGGTAATGGCTCTAGTCCAGCCGTTGTCTCCAAATCACATGTGTCCATTCCATCTGATTTTCGACGCCTGGGCAAACTAGACAGCATCCCTGATTCTTTTTTTTTTTAATTTATTTTTTATTTTTTTCTTTTTTTATTAGTGAAAAACCATGAGGCACAGTTATAGGCCCACAAATTTTGTGCTTGGGTTTCAGTTATACAATGATCAAGTGCCCATCCCTCCACCAGTGCCCGTCATCCATCCCCACGGGTCCCAGCATTTCTTGATCATTGAAGGAGGTCAGAACTCTGGATTCTTTTTCTCAATTGAGTGAAACGTGATACTCCAAGCATAGCTCTTTCGATTCCTCTTTGGGAGAACCAAATAACACTCTCATCCTGTTTTTGTAGGGCCCAAGTCTCTGAGGTCTGCGTTAGTGCAGGAAGAACAGTGGAGTCAAAGAGATGTGCCTGGAGCCAGAGGTTCTTTGTCCTCTTAGCTATTTCTTCAACTCTCTTGAAGGGGTTCCAAGCCATTTTCTTCCTTCTGCGCAACTCAGGTGACAGGTCATTAGTCATGTTGACTTCTTGGCCTAGATACACATTAACTGTTGCATTCAGAGATGCCCATTCCATTGAGAGTGAATGGAATGTCAGGAACGGGACCGTTTATCATAAACATTGTCTTCGTGAGATTCAGCTCTAGTCCTACCTTCCACACTCACAGTCGAAGTTGGCCAACGTTTGTGCCGCTTGGCTAATGTTTGGTGTTATTAGAACGATGTCATCAGTGAAGCGGAGGTGGTATAGTTGCCAACTGTCTAACTTCACTCCTATTCCTTATATATTTGTGTATATATGTATGCATGCATGTGTATATATATGTATGTATATATATATATATATATATATATATATACATATATAAAACATGAAATTTCATGAAGATTCTGATTTGGTAAATCCGCAGTGAACAACTTGAGTTGTAGAGTTTCCACTCCCAGGTAGCAATTTTACAAATAAGGGGAAGATACTCAGAATATCCAGTATCTAGGCCCGATCAAATAGTAATTGAAAATATTAGTTTCTTTGAATGCTTATGATTTTAATATGATTATATAAACTACTGAAACATGTTTTTAAATTTTAGTGCACATTTTCTCAAAATTTTCATTGCTTTATATCAGTTAGGGCAAAGGTTAGCCTTTCTACAATCTAAAGATATGTAATTTTACATTCAAGTCTAAGCACTCTTAAAATATTTGCTATTCAGAGGTCTTCAAATTAAATGTTTCTAAACTATAAAAAATACTTATTTTTCTGTTCATTTTGAGTAAAATGTATAGATATGTAAAATTTGCATGTGTATACATATCTTATGTGCAGAGGCTAAGGGTATTAATTTGTATATACATATATTTTTAGTAGATTTATTCATTATTCATTTAAGAATTAATGTGTTTTCAATTCTCTAATCTTGCTATTTCATTCCAACATAGTTTAAGTACATTGAAATTTAAAGTCCAAAATAAATTAAAAGAAAGATCTGGCAGCCTTTTAGAAATTCATCTTCATTCTTATTGAATTCAACATATTTTTCAATTACATGGTACTGGTCAAATCATTTAATTTAAACTCATTAAAGTCAAGGACTCTTGTATTGGGGAGAACTGAGTGTTTGAGTCCTTAGAAAAAGGAAACATACTTAAATAGCCAGAGTTGATAATTTAGCTAAACTTATTTTCAAATACAGACCTACTGATTCAAATACTTGATATACATGAAGATATTAATAATCCTTAAAGACTTTTTAGATGCAAAGTTGCTTATTGATAGTTGCTTTTTGCTTTCTATCAATAATATAAAACATCATAATAATTTGTTCTTATGTATCACGCACATCTTTGTTTGCTGTATTTTGCTATGTATATTTATAGACTATAACTAACCATTTATGCATTTTAAAAATTTATCATTTAGTAAAGGCCCTCCCGTTGATCGTCGATTTACTCGAGCGGGCCCAGTAACGTCTCCATTGGAGACTTTGTTGTTACTGTGTCTGGCATATCGAATACTCTCGGTAGCTTGCCGGGCTCTCCGAGAGGGGCGGAGGAATCGAACTCGGGTCGGCCATGTTGCTATATGTACATCAATTTATTTAGCCTTTTGTGATTTCTCATAATAATAGATTATTATTATTAATATTGTTATTATTATTTTGCCTTTTGGGTCACACCCAGCGATGCTCAGGGGTCACTCATGGCTATGCACTCAGGAATTAATCCTAGTGGTGCTTGGGGGACCATATGAGATGGGGGGATCGAACCCGAGTCAGCCGTGTGCAAGGCAAATGCCCTACCCACTGTGCTATCGCTCTGGCCCCAATGATATATTATTAAACTGCCAGTAAATATGTAATTTAAAATCCTGACTTTGGATTCCGATCAATGAATTTTCCCTTATGGGTAGATATGAAATAATTAGTAAATTATCTATTTCTGACATTTATATTCAAAATTTTATTGTGAACAATGCTGCAGTGAGCCTTTTTGTCAACCCTTTTTGATTACCTGTATGTTACAGTAGAATTAAATCCTTATAAGAAAATTGTCAGTAAAAGAATGAAAGCATTTTTAAGAGTGTTGTACATATTGCTGAACTGTTAGCCTCCAGAAATATTTTAAACTATTGACCTTACTTGCAGTAAATAAGATTTTCTCTATATCCCTGCTGAGTGTGAGTAGTAAGATTGTGTTAGGGCACAAAATACCACATCCTATACTTTCTCTGGAATCCTTAGAGGGTAGAAGGAAGACTAGTAAGGTTAACATTCATCACTGTCCTACCGTTGTTCATCGATTTGCTCGAGCGGGCCCAGTAACGTCTCCATCTTGAGACTTATTGTTACTGTGTTTGGCATATCAAATACGTCACAGGTAGCTTGCCAGGCTCTGCCGGGTGGGCGAGATACTCTCAGTAGCTTGCCGGGCTCTCCGAGAGGGGCGGAGGAATCGAACTTGGGTCGGCCATGTTGGCTGCGTGCAAGGCAAATGCCCTACCCTCTATGCTATCGCTCCAGCCCAATGTTAACATTAAAACATAAATATATATGTGTATATATATATATATATATATATATATGGTCCAATAAAACAAAGGCCTGTTCTTTCAGTATCTTTTCTGCTAAATGTCTCTAAAAGTCCTTTATTTTATAAATTAGGAATTAGGGCCAGAGTGATAGTACAGCAAGTAGGGTGCTTACCTTGCATATGGTCCTCCCAGGATCTATCCCTTGAAAATAGAAAAAAAAAACATGGTTAGGGCATTTATCTTGCACACAACCAAACCGAATTCAATCTCTAACATTCCATGTGGTCCCCTGAGCACATTCAGGAGTAATTCCTGAGTGTAGAGCCAGGAGTAACCCCTGAGCATTGCCTGTTGTGATCCCCAAAAAAGCAAAACAAAGGACAATTCATCAGTGTCATCTTTGAAGGAAACCGGTACATGTTGTCAATATAGTTATCTTTATGCAAAGTGCTAGTAGTAAATTGTTCATTCTTGAAACAAATTTAAAACCCCAATATGTTAGATGCCACTAATAGTCCAGAGCATTCTAAACTGTGTTATTAGCATGATATTTTTATACGTTGGTAATAATTGTTTATTGAAATATACAGACCTGCTCTAGCAGCCATCCTAATATTAATCTTTTTCTCCAAATACTAATATTTGGCATTATAACCTGACTATAAAAATCTGTAACAGTTAAAATTTGCTTAAAGCAAATTGCTTGCTCACCTGGAAAGATAATAGGGCCTTGTTAACTCTCAATTATCCACACTAATGGAAAGTAATCTGTATGGGGATTTTATTCACTGCCATAGAAATCTTAGAGGTCAAATTTGAAAGAGCCTGGGGACAGTCTCCAGGAAATGAAATTTTCAGAAAGACTCTAGGGATGTGGCTCATGAATTCAGTTTCTTATTTTCTCACTCATGGATAAGAATATCTGGGGAAGAAAATCTGTTTGAATTTTCCCTAGTGACCAACAGGTATCTATCTTGCAATAGTTAAGAGCCTGCTAAGGGGACTACAACTAGGCAACTGTGACTTCGCCTCGTATGAAAAAGTGATTTATTTTTTGTTTGGGATATTATCAGTTAGAGCACATATTATGTGCATGTATGGCTCCTGTTATTAGGTTTTAAAGGTCTCATTCACAAGCTGATTGAGATGAACAAGTTTCCCAGTTTCAAGATGATAAAATTGAGTTGCGACTAGGAAAATATATATATTTATTACTATGAAGAAAATAATATAGGAAAAATCTATTTAGAGTGATGCAGCTGAAGAATAACTTTAGCCAGCAGGTTAGTAGGATTCCCAGTGGGTTAGAGGGATTGAAGTTTGTGGAATCTGTTGAATGGATATCTTAATAGAAATTCTTTTGGAAATTTACTTGGTAACTTTCTCATAAGAAAAATGTTACACTGACTGCTGTATGAGAAACCTCTTGGTAAGGCAAAAGAAAAATGTATTGCAGTAGATTGAAAAACAGCTAAACTGAGAAGAATTAGATGCCTTTATGGTAATAATAATAATGCAGTTATATAACATGTGCTTTTAGGGTGTGGACAAAATTACTGGTAGATATGATGGCCAATGAAAAAAGGAAGCAGGTTATAGGGGTCTTTGGAGAAAAATATATATATACTTGGGTTCAGAAATGAAAACTGGTTCCTAAGTCAATGATTCTGAATCTTGTCTACACATTGGAGCCTGAGGAAATATTTGAATATGGAGTGACAGCACAGTGGGTAGGGTGTTTGCCTTGCATGCTGCCAACATGGCTGACCCGAGTTTGATTCCTTCACCCCTCTTGGAGAGCCCAGGAAGTTACCGAGAGTATCTTGCCCGCACAGCAAAGCCTGGCAAGCTACCCGTGATGTATTTGATATGCCAAACACAGTAAAAACAAGTCTCATGATGGAGACATTACTGGGCCTGCTCGAGCAAATTGATGAACAACGGGATGACAGTACTACATAAATACATACAAACACACACACACACACACACAAAGTACCAATGTCTGCCCCTTTTTAACACCCCCAACAAATTCACATACCAAATCTAAGATTATGATTTATTTTTTCAGAATATGGTGTAGGCAGAGCAATCTTAAAAGGACCTAGAACTGTACTGTTAGTTAGTTACCTGTGGGGAATTTTCTAGCCACAATTCATAGTAATGGGCACTGGGGCTGAAGGACAAGAGGAAAACAGACTGGCCAAAGGGGAGTCTAGATATTTGTATATAAAATATTATTTTATTAAACTTAAGACAACCATCAGATGTCTTTCTTAAGAAAACTGCTTCCAGAGTACACCAATTCTCCAAAATTAAAAGAATCCTGTTTCTTATAAACCATTTCTACACTTTAAGACTTTAACATTTTATGTAAATAACACTTTAACTTCTCTTTTGCCCTTTTAAAATTTCCCATGTACTTAAAAATGCACTTGTAACTACAGCATAAAAATTAAACGTCTTACATAAAGATATTTATGGATTCCATTAAACATAAAATTAGTATTGATTTGTAAATACTTAAGGCAAAAATGGTAGAAAGATAAAAATAAATTATGTTCAGCTAGTATATATAAAATACCATATCATTGGTTTTCCCCTCAGGTTAATGTACATCAGGAAAAAGCCATAAAATGTGTGTTTTTTTTTTCAAAAATTATGAAACCTTTTTAATCAGTTACAAAGGTTACTATTTATTGTGGAATTTATAAATGTTGGAACAGTGCTAAGTCCTAAATATGACATTCAAATTTGAAACAATTTAAAATCACACACAAGAAAGAGCTCTTTATGTAAAATAGTAAGGCTTAATATTAAAATATGAAACCACTGAATTTTGCATTTTTTAAAGCTATGTGAGTACAATACTTAGATCTTTTCTGGCAAATAGTAAAGGATTTTTTTTTTGCAATGGGTTTTGAATAGATTAACACTATATTTTTCTTGTTTCCATAGTTTGTTCAAAAGTAATAGCTGTATTCATGTAAAAATACAGTAACTCTTCACTTGATTTAGATTTCTGCTTAACTAGTACAGCAAAGCATATATAATCCTTCTGTAGCAGTCTTATCATTCTATGAAGCATTCTTACAATTGGCACATTAGTTGCTCAAAACTACTAGTTCTTGAAGATATATAAAGCTTACTTAAGTCACTCAATTTTTCACAGCACATTTGTCTTCGTATTTACAATATTATAAAATTTCACTGACCCAGTGATATCTTAAGAGGCAAATTCTATGATCAAAAATAATCTACATGGGGGTTAGTGAGACAATGCATTGGTAAGGCACTTACCAGGGTGGAAGCTGACCTGGGTTTGATTCCCACATCCATATGGTTCCTCCAGCAAGCCAGGAGTGATCCTTGAGTTCAGAACCAGGAGGGTAGGGCATTTGCCTTGCACAGGGCTGACCCGGAATCAATTCCCAGCATCCCATACGGTACCCTGAGCACTGCTAGGAGAAATTCCTGAGTGCAAATCCTGGAGTAACCCCTGTGCATTGCCAGGTATGATCCAAAAAGCAAAAAAAAAAAAATAGTTTTTAAATGAAAATTTCTAAGATGCTACAAATTCAAACAAAACATACATGACAGGGTTAGAATACCTCTATTTATAAAGTCTACTGAGGAAGATAATGAAACACAAATTTAGTTTTTGACATATTTTATCTGTAAATATAAAATATTATTTTTTCTACTACAGATTATTTATTTCCTGAAATATAATTGTCAAAAATAAATTATTTCTCCATTATGGAAAATAAGAACAAAAAGAAAATATCATTGTAATACATCTTCTTAAAAGCTAAAATATTTTAGTAACCAATGGTTAAATCTTAAGACTACTGATCATACTAAAATATCAAAATTACTAAAGCAAAAATGTGTATACAATAATTTTTAACATAGAATACATTCTCAAAAATTACAATCCTTCCTAATCATCTAATCACTATTCGTATTTATTTTATTATAACTTTTGCTAGTAAATCTTTCACATAATCAGTTTTTTGTATTCTTTCTAAAGAAAATATTTGAGGAATAAAGCTGCATTTTATAAAATTGTTCTCATATAGAAAATTTACATGTTTTGCTAATTAAAATGTGTGTGATAATGTCACCTACCCAATGGAAACAATGACTTTTTCAAACTTTTGAAACAATAGTAAATTGAACCTTCATGTTGCTGAAACAGAATATGATAAGCATTCTTTATAAGTGTGAATGCAATGATAAAACACTAAATAGTTCGAGTCTGTCTGAACAGAAGCAGTAGACTCCAAGGGCAAGTAGGAATAGTTAAGAAGTTTTTTTAATTTTGTTTTTCTGGACCACACCCAGCAGTGCTCACAGCTTACTACTGGATCTATGCAGGAAGGGGAGGGGATCCTCATTCTTGGCAGTCTTTGAGAGACCATATTGGGATGCTGAGCATAGAATGTGGGTCATCGTTTTCCAGGCAAATTTTCTAGCCACTCTACTGTCTCTCCAGCCCCCTCTCCTCCAATTTTAAGTTTTATAGAGTAGCTAAATAAAAATTTGATTTTCAGTTTATGCCTACTTTTAATTTTTTAGGATAAAAAATAGCTTTAAAGTAATTGGCTGCCCCTACCTGAAAAGTCATTTTTTAACCATAGCATCTTTCTAGAAATAATGGTTAATCTTCATAATAACTGGATCTAGCATATATTCCAACTGACATGAGAAACTTTAGAATTACATAAAATTGTCTATTGAAGGTATCCTCAGGTAGTATTACACATGAAGAATACAGTTTTTTTTTTTATGTAGGAATACTGCTATTTATTCAGCTACTGATTAGCTGAATGAATTGGGCATGAACTCCACCTTACTTTTTTTTCCCATAGTTTTATTTTATTTATTTATTTATTTTTTGTCTTATATTTATTTATTTATTGAATCACTGTGGGAAAATTTTCTAAGCTTTCAGGTTTAAGTCTCGGTCATACAATGATCAAACACCTTTCCCTTCACCAGTACTCACATTTCACCACCAAGAACTCCAATATACCCCCTCCCACACTACCCAATACCTGTGAGGCAAATGATTTCTACTTAACTCTTCTCTACATTGATTAAATTCATCATTTCAAAAAAAGATGCACCATTATTATTTAGAATTCCCCCCCCCCCCCCCAACAATCAGAATTGCTAAAAAGGCACTGTGAAATACTTTGTTTTCTATAGCTGGTAATAAGAATCATGTAATGTTGTGCGGCCGCTATTGTGGCCACACAATTTTGTATTTCTGCAAAGAGCCAGATAATTTAAAGATTGGTTTCTGTGCGTCTGGTGTTATGCTGTGCCAGAGAGCCGCTCGTGAAGGGTAACTCAGGACCTCGGTAGGGCGTGAAGGAAGAGCTGGTACCACCCCCCTTCCCATGCGACTGCAGTTGCCCTGTCACCACCAGCTCATACCTGGCTTTCCAATAAGCTCTGAGGCGGTGGCCACCTTGCTGCCGGGGGTGGAGTGGGGGAAGGGAGAGAAAGGCAGAAGGGACCAACACCCTTTTCCTCCCAGGGAGGCATGAGGCATGGCGTCATAGTTTAATGCATGGTCCATTCACTTTTCTGCCACAAGCTGCCAGGCTCTGGATTAAGTCCTTTTGCCTCTGGAACCATGGCCGTGCCGGAGAGATGCTCATGGGGGGCAACTCGTTGGCCTCGGTAAGGCGTGAAGAATGAGCTGGTACCGCCCCCCTTCCCATGAGACTTCAGTTGCCCCGTCACCACCGGCTCATACCTGGCTTTCCAATAAGCTCTGAGGAGGCGGCCACCTTGCTATGGGGAGGGGGGGCGGGGGAGGGGGGTGCGGGGAAGGCGGAAGGGAGCAACACCCTTTCCCTCCTGGGAAGGCATGGCGCTGTAGTTTAACTCATGGTTCATTTACTTTTCTGCCAAAGCTGCTGGGCTCTGGATTAAGTCATTTTGCCTCTGAAGCCATGTCTGTGCTGGAGAGCCACTCGTGGAGGGCAAATCGTGACCTCGGTAGGGCATGAAGGAGATGTTTTTTTTTTTTAATTGAAAAGTAATATTACATTTGTCTACTGAGATTTGTACTACTTACCGCATCCAAAATCATGCCTCATGAGGTTTAGAATTATAATCTTAGTTACAGGCAAGTTTCCCTTGTTGTATGTATTAACCAATTTCTTCCACACATTCATTCCATCTCCCATAGTAACATCTCAGTTCCATTTTCCATAATGTTCTTTCATTCTCACTCTCCTTTACAAATATAAGTAAAATGCCGTGTGCCAACACTGTTGGAAAATATTCTTATACCTCCTGACTAATCAAGATTTTCACTTGTTCCTATCTACTCACATTATTAAATGATATAGTTTACATTCAAATTTGATAGAAGTATCTTTAATTTCTATATAATCATATAAATGTAAATAGCTGCAAAGTATTCTGAAATGCCATTTTTTCCTGTGTCAACACATACTACAGACTTCCAGTTATGCTCTAGATTTGTGCTTTCATTTTTTAAATTTGCTTTTCATTTGGGCCATACCCTGCATTGCTCAGGGCTTACTCTTAGCTCTGTTTAGAGGGCCTTCTTCTGTGGGTTCTGGGGGGACTAAGGGGCACAGAATCAAACCAGAATGGACCAAATGCAAGGCAAAAACCCTACCCACTATAATATATTCGGCCCTGTATTTTTCTTAAATAATTTCTTAATATAAGACAATGAAGTAAATTAAAATCTGACAGAACAAAATCCCCATTCTAAGATATCAGAAATGTGGGCATTGAAAAATCTGGTAAAAAAGTCTCAAATACCTAGTTTCCTAGATCAAGCATGAAAAAAATTAAGATTTTTTATATATTAATTTTAATAAACCCTCATTTATCTTATGAATGAATTAGAAATAATTAATTAAAACAATTGATAATTGATTGGAAGTGATTGATTTTTAACATAAAATTATCTATTTTCTAATCTTGCTTTATACAATGCTCTTGTCCTTCTCTCTAATCATAGATTTACACAAAAGAAAAATTAAGCCTTAGTGTCTTACTATAAAGCCTTTGAGCATTCCTTTTTGTGTTTGAAATTTTCCTTCTTTTTAAAAAAATATAGCATCCCTTAGCAGCTCAAAAAGTCACTATTATTGGTAGATAATGAATTGGTAGTTCAAGGCAGAAGTGATTTTAACAATTTATACACTCCCATAAGTCAAGCATTCAAGCTCAGGATGATATTTTTTCTGTTTGAAAGTCTACAGCTCAAGGCGTTCTTTTTTTGGAAAAGGCCAGAGTGCTTCTACCCTGGAAACCTTTCTGTTCATGATAAAGAATGTAACTGTCACCAGCCCTTGTGAACTTGTCCCATTGGTACAACACAAACCAAGTTAAACCAAGTAAACTCTGAATAACAAAGTTAAATTAAAGGGAAAACATCTGGGGCAATGTTGGTGGGACTAGAGGCCTCGTACCATCATGGATCATGTAACAGGGCGCAAGACTGTGTTGATATTTGTTATCACATCGGGATTGATGATTGTCAATAGAAATAGAAACCACACCTACTAAAATAGTTTCTGTCTGTATTCTCTGATTTAGGAACAAAGAAGTTAGAGGAAAATATTATTAATTGCTAAAATAAATAGTTATGGCCAAAAAGATTTATCTGAAACATTGATACTTGATGTATATTGTTTAATTTCGAACTATATATTATTTCTAAAAAGGTAAAGGTAAAGGCCCTCCCGTTGATCGTCAATTTGCTCGATCGGGCCCAGTAATGTCTCCATTGGAGACTTTGTTGTTACTGTGTTTGGCATATCGAATACTCTCGGTAGCTTGCCAGGCTCTCCGAGAGGGGCGGAGGAATCGAACTCGGGTTGGCCATGTTGGCTGCTTGTAAGGCGAACGCCCTACCCGCTGTGCTATCGCTCCAGCCCATATTATTTCTAATTTTATTAAAACTCCACATGGTAAAGATTGTTTTTTTTAAAATCAGAGTTGTATAAAGAGTTCTGATCCACTAATATTGCATTTAATGGATAAGGTCACACTGCTAAAATTGTATCAGTTATTTAGGAATGGTTGCTGTCTTGTTCTTTATGCATATAAAATAAGGGATTAAGGTACCTTAAGCTATTGGTTGGAAATTGGATGTGCTATGAGCCACATCTAAATGACTGCTGTTCTTTTTATGTTACTGGATAATTAAAAAATTAAAATTTTGAGGTAAATCCTGGATTTTAGTCAAAGTTTCTCTGCTTGATTATTTGGTATTAGTAGTGCTAGTAGTATAATAGTAGTAGTAACAGTAATAGTAATACTGAATGTTCAGTTATTAAACTAAATGTTTTAATGCATTTGTGTCTTTTATAAAACATCAAAAACATAAATAAACATTTAATCACTTCTTCACATAAACGAAATGAA
The DNA here is from genome assembly GCF_029834395.1 of Sorex fumeus. Taxonomy (NCBI): domain Eukaryota; kingdom Metazoa; phylum Chordata; class Mammalia; order Eulipotyphla; family Soricidae; genus Sorex; species Sorex fumeus. The sequence continues at coordinate 24,275,507 of NW_026606092.1, forward strand.
CTATTGCATAAAATAAAAACAAACAACATTAGATGTTACTATATTTACTATCTAATGGCAAAGGAAAATTTAAATACATAAAAATAAAAACAAAAATCTTTATACCTTTATACATTTCAGAAAAACACCATCTTTTGAGTCTTATGCAAAATTTCCTTTTACAGTGGTGAACATAATGTAATATCCATGTTTATTTTCAATGAGACAATCTTGAAATGTGTATATTGTCATAATGTAGTGTTACTTGAGTGAGAAAGAGAAAATATTTTTAGAAAATGTCATTAGAAAGAGCACATCCTAACAGTTATAATTATTGTCCTGTGCGATATACCAAAGGTTTTATGATTTATTTGGCTACCTGAACATTTTTAATATTCTTAAGTATCTTTCAAGAGCATCTTTTACCCACTGAAAATATTTTTTCAAATAAAACATTTTGTTCAATTTATAAAGCTGAAATTTAGAATGGTTTTAACATTTCAATTTAAACGTGTAGTGTGGCTGAAGAGCTTTGGCAAGGAAGCGGATTCTGTATTTCTAATGGAACTTCTCTTTGACCCTACATCATCACTGTGGTAGTTTATCCTCGAACTCATCATGTTTTAGTATGCACTTTCTATTATCTTGAGTTCTTTTTGATTGTACTTAGTTTCAATAAAAACTCTTTCAATTTTTTACCGTGAATCGGCTCTGACTTGGAAAACAAGGAAAACATCCTTCTCAAGGTAAGACTTTTATGTCCACTTATATCAACTTCTGATGTTTTGGCTTTTAACATTAAAGATGCTAACCAAATTTTTTTTTTTCATTTTAAAGTAAATTCGGTGTAGTTAGTGATCATTGCTTGTTGGGTTGTGGGTACCTATCTATTATTTGGCATCATGCCTTCAAAGTATTAAATATTTAGATTATTGATATTGATTATTTTGAAAATCAAAACTGTAGAGTGAATATCTTGGATTTTTGTTGTTATTATTGTTTACTAGTGTTCATGTGTGCTAGTAAATATTTATCAATCTTGTATAAAATGTCTGTGAAACTATATTGACTATACCTTATGCAATTATAGTATAATTAAGGTCATTTCAATGACCTACCAATTGCAGAAGTCCAAAGTGTAAATGGTACCATTTGGATATGATAGCAATTGATGAAGCAGTAATTGGTTCATAAGCTAAATCTCTTCTTCCAATTATAAACAAATTCATTACCTTTTTGTAAATTTACTTAATCTTTTTTAGTATACCTAATGTCCTACCCAAATGAATTGTAGTATTTTATTAACATAATAATGGCTGACAGCAATAGGTAGGTGTACAACTTATTAATATAACTCTCTGTATATCATCTGTACGTGTAATCTTTTATGTGTGCAAACATTCGAGTTATATACCACACCATATAGTTGCATCCTTTATTCAACTTACTCATCCGATTCTCTCATCTTTTCTCTCAGTCACTTGATCACTTGATCACTTGACATCCCGGAACTCATCGATATGCTTGAGCAGGCACCAGTAACATCTCCATTCGTCCCTGTGTAGCCAAGCTGACCTCTTCTTCCTGCGCAACTCAGGTGCCAGGTCATTCCTCATGTTGACTTCTTTCACTACTGTTCTCTCAGTAGTGACACTTTTAGTCTTATAATCTAAAAGTATGTTTGTGTGTGTCTTTATGTACTACATATAAGTGAAATCACAATACTATTCCTCTTTAATAAGCATAATAAGCTCTAAATCAATAAATGCTACAAAAATCATGTTTTAAAATCTGGTTGAATTTTATCTTTTTAAAATAACTGAGTGGTATAATATTGTGTATGTATACTAAGTCTTCTTTATTTACTTGTCATTTTTGTACAGTTATATTGTTCCAACATTTTCTTATTGTTAATCAGCATTCTTCAATTTTACTTTTTTATGTATAGACTGACAGGTCTCTCATAAATCAGTTCACTTGCCAGCAGTTATAAGCAAGGTGCTGGACCAGTGGTTGAAGAGCACTATTCTAAATAACTATGATAATCTGTACCTGAGACTCTCCAGAGCTCATGCCTTTTCCAAAGTACAATGCTTAGTACAATAAAACCATATCAAGGTATTTGCAGCCTGAATTGAGTAGCACTGTAGCACTGTCCTCCCGTTGTTCATCAATTTGCTTGAGCGGGCCCAATAACGACTCCATTGTGAGATTGTTGTTACTGTGTTTGGCATATTGAATATGTCACGGGTAGCTTGCCAGTCTGCGTGCAGGCGAGATACTCTCAGTAGCTTGCCAGGCTCTCCGAGAGGGGTGGAGGAATTGTGTGTGTGTGTGTGTGTGTGTGTGTGTGTGTGTGTGTGTGTGTGTGTTGGGGAGTGGGGCGCATGAATGTCTGTTCTGCGGACTTATTCCTGGCTCTGTGCCATATACACTTTGGTAGTACTCAGGGGACCATACATAGTGCCAGAGATTGAACATGGTTTGACCACATAAAAGGAAAGTGCTTTCTACTATTCTACCACTCTTGGCCCTCAACCCACAATTTAAAGCATTTGTATTCAGATACCCATTAAAATTGGGGTGGGGGAGAGTTCTTTGATTTTTTTTCAGTTCTGAATAAGATCATACAATGATATTTTTGTTTTAATGTGCTTTTTCAGAACTCATAGGAGAAAATACTTACTTTCATTCTAATTTAATGTGAATATGCACACAACCACATACAATAAAATTAGTGAAGTGATTAGATGCAAATTGAAAAGTAGCACTGTAGCACTGTCCTCTCATTGTTCATCGATTTGCTCAAACGGGCCCAGTAACATCTCCATTGTGAGACTTGTTGTTACTGCGCATGTGGCTGACCAGGCCGACCCGAGTTCAATTCCTCAGCCCCTCTTAGAGAGCCCAGCAAGCTACCAAGAGTATCTTGCGCCCACGCAGAGCCTGGCAAGCTCCCCGTGGCATATTCAATATACCAAACACAGTAACAACAAATTGAAAAGTAAATATGTAAAAAGAGACCATTTTGATTTGTACATATTTTATTTTCAGAAGGCAAGCCTTTCTAATCATGCAGGGTTTGACTGGATAGAGTGCAGAGATTATCAATAGATTTGTATTATTTTTTTTTCAAATCTAGCCATCTGAAGTGCTTCTTTTCTAAAAATGAGTGATTGTGCAAAAAAGGGGGTAAAATAAAACTCAAAATATCTGTCGAGCCTATTTGCCCTGGTTAAATGTGTCTCTTTTTCCGAACGAGGGCTGCAAGGGATGCTCAGGATTCCCACTGGCAGTTATTGGCCAACCACGCTGATAGTTCAGTAAAAGAACAGGAGGATGCAGTGCTGCTCAGACCCTGCAGTACACAGGACACTCGTACCATCCCAGATTTCCAAGGAACTTTAGAACCACACCTGGTGGTGACTAGGGACTTCCCAATATGATCCTAGCAATGCTGAGGGGAACATGCAGTATTCCAAAATTTTAATATGCTAAGCATGTGCCCCGGGCTGGAGTGATAGCACAGCAGGTAAAGAGTTTGTCTTGCATGTGGCCAACCCAAGTTTGATTCCTCTGTCCTTCTTGGAGAGCCCGGCAAGCTACCAAGAGTATCCCGCCGGCATGGCATGGCAGAGCCTGGCAAGCTCCCCGTGGTGTAATTGATATGCCAAAAATAGTAACAAAAAGTCTCACAATGGAGATGTTACTGGTGCCTGCTCAAGCAAAGCATGTGCCCTAAGCATTGTACTATCTCCTGGCCCCAGAAATGACCTCTTCTCCAATAAACTTTAACATTACCCTTAGAATATGATTTAACTTACTAACTTTAAAACTTGAGTCATAAAATTGTGCCAGTTCTGATAACAAGTAAGTCTGATGCAGGTTTAATTTCCTTTCTGTTCAGATACATTTCCTAAAGCACAGTACTCTGCTTGTTGATTGCGTGGAAATTGATACTAGTTTTGTTGTCTATAATGAGAAAAGTAGACCATGGGATCAAATAACATTTTGTGTAATTATAAACATACATTTTTCTGTTGATTATTCTATTTTAATTTAATTTGGAAGTATATCCCAATTATAGGGAGAGGAATTAAAAAAAAAAACTTCCCAATTATTGAGAGAATTATTCTGGCTCATAAAAGCAAAAAAGTTATTTCTACATTTACTTTTACCTTCTATCTATCTATCTATCTATCTATCTATCTCTCTCTCTCTCTCTGTCTCTGTCTCTTTCTGTCTCTTTCACTTTTTTCTTTTTTGGCTTTTGTGTCTTACCTGTATTGAGGGCTTAGTTCTGGCTCCACTCTGGACAAGGCTGAGGTGAACATATGGGGATTGAACCTGGGTCAGTCACATTCAAGGCAAGCATATACGCACTGTATTATCTCTCTGGCGACTCCCATTTTAAAGGTTAATATTTCCAGTATTATTATTTAAACAAGAAGTATCCTCATATGCACATTTTTGTGTTTTCTGAAATGAATTATGGTAAATAGTATTTGTTATATGTATTATACAAAGACTTGATTTTCCTTCCTGGAGAATTTAAAGTTTTTGTGAAGGAAATCACATATGAACAAGTATAAAGGTAAATTTATTTAAACATTGTTTTAGTAGACCTTTAAAAATCATCAAAATATGAGGCTGGAGATTTAGTACATACTGGGAATAAGTACTTTTATGCAGCCAACACTAGTTTGACCCCTGGCATTACAAATGAATCCCAAGAACTACCAAAACCACCAAAATCTTCTTAAAAGTTAATACAAAGAAAACTTAAAAACCAGTATTCCACACACCTCCACTTTTTTTATTTTTTGTTTTTGGTAGCGGGGTGCTTTTTGGGCCACACCTGTCGATGCTCAGGAATTACTACTGGTTATGCACTCAGGAGTAGTGCAGAGAATGTGGTACCATATGGAATGCTGAAGATTGAACCCAGGTGGGCCTTGTGCGAGGCAGACACCTTACCCACGTTGCTATCATTCTGTCTTCCCCCTTCTCCCTCTCCAGTATTTCCCTTTAAGGGACTCAACCCAAGGAGCTGAATAGACAAAACAGCTGATAGAATATATTTGCCTTACATGCACCCAACAGGAGTTCAATCCCTGCTACCTCATATGGTTCACCGAGCACTCTCAAAAGTGATCCATGAGTTCAGAGAAGTGCCAGATATGACCCAGAAACCAAAAATAAACTATTAATAAAATTCACATGCAGTATTCATTGACAATGTTATTAGTGAACATTACAATCAGTACAAGACTTGATGAAGGAAGGGGGAGCAATTTTATATTTATTCTCGATTAGGTCTTAGAATTAGGTCTCAGTTTCTGACATTCTTCGAACATCCTTTGAATTTTCTTTAAAGAATTTACTTTACTTTACTTCTATTCCCACATATATCAAAATGACCTTTGAGAACCTTCCAGGATCTCAAGCATCACAAAGCCAGTTGCCCAGTTTTGCCTCAATTTTTGTGGGCCCTCCCAGGCAGTGCTCAGGGAACACTGTGTGTTGCTCCCAGAGTTACTTAATCTGACTGAGTAAGCCTAAATTTTCAGTTCTCAGGCTAACAAGGTGTTAGTACTAAGGACTAGTGAGGCTAGAGACCATCAAGACTACATTCGGCAGAGCTCAGGGAACAAACTCAGGGGCTGGGGTATGACAGGCATGCTGTCCACCTCTGAGCTAATCCTCTGCTCCTCTCCTTAATGTTTTGATCCAAGACAGGAATTCATAGATAACCGTTTTTATACCACCATATGTTTTAGGGCTACTCCGTTCTTACTATTTTAATTTTCTGCATACCTTGATTCTGCCTGATAATCTTATTATTTCTTTTGAAGGACTCTTCATTTTAGAGTAATGTTGGACTTCATAGCATCAGAGTCAAGAGCCAACAGATATGCTGTCTCACCATATTACAAAAATTGGAGCCAGAGAGATAGTTCAATGGGCTAAGCCCATGCATTGCTAGCAGAAAACTGGATTTCTATAAATAGATAATGGAGACCATGGAAATTTAGATTTCTCAATGTCTTACTGGTATTTTTTCCAATTAAACAAGTCAAACACTTTAAATAAAAAGGAAAACCTTTACTTCAAATATCTTGCAATATAAAATTTTATCAAATTAATAACAGTAAACCAAATTAATAACAGTAATTATTGTTTAAACTTTTATCATCCGTTAGATGTAGTGAATATTTTTTATTAAACTTTATTCCATAACTTTCTCAACACTATGCTAAAAACCACCAATACAGGCAGCAACTAACAGCAGCAGCATAAAACAACCCCAGCCTTTTGAATTTGGGACCAGAGAGATAATACAGCAGGTAAGGCAAATAGCCTTGTATGCTTCTGACCTGGGTTTGATTTCCAGTACACCATATGATTCCCTGAGCACCTCCAGAAGTGATGTGACACCAAAACAAACAAACAAACAAAAAATGTTTGCTTTTGATCCACTTCATGCCTGAAATTACTCGAACTTTCATCTTTTAACTGGAAACAGGGCATGCATTCTATTCATAAATCTCCAAATCCCTCAGCGTATATATAAGATTTTAGAAAATAGACAAGTCCCCATTTAATGCCATGCCTGGGTCTCTACATCTGATTCCTGTATGTTTTATATAGTTCTCTCTTAGGTACCTGCCTTTCATTGTTGCACCCTTTTCTTCTGAATAATATGTCCCGACTCACCTATTTTTGTTCTAGGTTTTGTCTTCCAGATGGATCATTTTCATGTTTTAAATAACAAGAAAAACCTCCCACCAGGCAAAGTGATTTTTAATGACTCACCAAAGTCAATACTTTCGCAAATATACATGTCTAGAGTAGCAGCAGTTCTATATTTTAACATTCAAATTTATATCGACGAAAGTAACATATTTCAGTTTAATTTTAGTTAATTTTGAGATGCAAAAAACAAATAGCTCCTCCATGACATCAATTCTGACCAAAAGTTAGTATTTCTTCTTTTCAAGCAGTTCTAGTTTAGAATTTGCAGTGCAGGTGCTTAATAGCATATTCAAAAAGACTCCCCAGTCTATATCTTTGTTATTATAAAATACTTTCCTTTGCTGTTTGTGCAATTCTAAAGCCAATTCACCTGCAGTTTACCACATTTGTTATCATCCAAACAGCACTCATGAGCATCTCATAATGCCAAGGAGGTAGGCAGAGGGGCCCTTAAGAAACATATTTAAAAAAAATAGAACTGAAATTTAATACAAACCCAATGCCCAGGCACTCAGAGAAAAGTATAGGTTATTTCAAAAATCAAATCAAATAATGGATCTCATTAAAACTAATTATCAAAATAAAGCATATTGACAATAGATATTATTTTCTTTTTTTCCATAGATATCTTTTGCCTTCTCTCTCTATACCTAGTTCTCTGTCCCTATGTGTTTTGAATAGAACTTTTAAATTTGTTTAAGAAGATATTTTGATATTGAGTAATACAACAGCTAAATATAGATCACAAGTATATAGAATTTATATTAATTAAACACTTTAATTTTTCTAGTTTTTCTAGTGTTTTTCATTTTATTATATTTCCAAGGTAAATTGTATTGTTATAATTTTTTCTCTATTTCTTTCTATTTTCTCCCGTATGATCTAGAGATTGAAGTCATCAATTAATTAAAAAAGATTCGATGTTGTTTGATTTACAGTAAACACATATCAAAGTTTTTTAAAATTTTATTTTCTAGTTATCACTGAAAAACTATTTGATCATATAAGTCACTCAACAAATATTAAGTTCAAACTATAAAAATATTACCATAAGTACTGGAACTATGAAGATGAAAGGCATGGTCATTAAAACAGTGAGCTTATAATAAAATGGATAAAAGCGAATATGTAACATAATATGTGGAATAAACATAATAGAGAAATAAATATTTGGTAGTAGAGGATTGCAAAATTGTTTCCTAGTGGCGCTGATAGTCAGAATACAGATTTGTATTTTACACAGGCAGACAGGAGAGAAAGGACAATGGGAACCGCATGCTCCAGCTGCTCCAACGTGGGGAGCTTTGAAAAAGCATAAGGTATTTGAGAAGCTGCAAGCAAGATAATGTTGGTGTTGGTGTTATTTTAGGAGATATAACACAAAAGGTAGGAGATAGATCAGGAAGAGCCTTGGGCCCAGCTAAGCAATTTAAACTTTATTTTGTATGCAATGGGGAATCATTAAAAGAATTTAAGCAAGTGCATAAAATGACAGGATTTGCATTTGAAGAAGGTCATTCTGAAAGCATTGTGATTGATGGATTTGAGCAAATGAGACCATAGACCTGAATCTGAAAGGCTATTACTATAGTCCAGGCCAGTGTCCTGAACTAAGATCTAAGGCATTACAGTGGATGAAAGGAATACTTTTTTATTGTTATGTAAAGAAAATGGATAGCAATAAGGCAATCATTCTATGGAGAAACCTTTACAGGAAGTTGATCATAAATCAAACATTAATTCACACCATTAAACGTAATTTGGCCAACTGAAATCTTTTGTTCTCATGGCCATAGAAGAAAAGCCAATCATAATCAAATTGTTGCTCTGAAATCAGCATTAGTGAAGCTAAAATATGGAACTTGTAATAACTTCTAAGTCTGACCTAACTATCTTGCCAAAGGTAACAGAATATTTAAACTCCTTCATTATAACTCCCTCCATCTATTTTCATATAGCTTTGGACTTGCTAATAAACTATAATATAAATTTAAACTATAAACTATACTATAAAATATTGTAAACTTTTAATTTAAACTTTGAAACTATAATATAAAATAGTCTAAGACCAAGACAGAGGAAATAAACTGCTATAGTTTTGCATAATATATATATCTATCAGTGATAATGAAATTTATAAATTAAATTTTATAGTCTCTGGGTCTTGGCCATTGATGGGATTACATGGCACGGGGGTGGGGGGGGCAGTTGGTGGGTGTGACTCCTGCCTACTGGAAGATGGAGGATCTGGGTGGAGAATGCTCAGCCCCTCTCCGAGCAGGCTTGGAGATCTCAGACCCGGGACCCGCATGCCTTTGTTCCTCTGCCAGTATCTTCATGCATGTGGAGAGTGGTTTCAGCATGGTTGTGGCTCGTTCTGGAGGTCTTTGGCTGCCGGGACTCTGCTCGGGTCGGGGAGGGAAACTCAACCCGTCCCCCTCCAAGGGGTCTGGGCGAGGACAGCCAGGTGCAGGGGCAGGAGATTCTGTGCTGTTCTCTTCCAGGAGCTGGGTTTTATAGTCTCTGGGTCTTGGCTGTTGATGGGATTACACAGCGCCGGGGGGCAGTTAGTTGGTGGGTGTGACATCTTATTTTCTCATTCTTACTTTGGACAACCTGGCAGGCTGCCTAATGTACCCTGCCCACATGGCAGAGTCTGGCAAACTCCTCATGGTGTACCCAATATGCCAAATACCGTAACAATGATGGTTCTCATTCTCCTAACCCTAAAAGAGCCTTGAATGTGCACTTTTTAAAATCTCAGAGCTAGGGTCAAGGAGATGTTACTGGTGTCTGCTCGAGGCAATCAATGAACAACAGGATGATCATAATCGTGATTAAATTTTAACTGTTTCCAATTGCTGTTCAATCTGCATTATGATTGGCACCATTATAGCACAGCGGTAGGGCATTTGCCTTACAAGCGGCCAACATGGCCGACCTGAGTTCGATTCCTCCGCTCCTCTCGGAAAGCCTGGCAAGCTACCGAGAGTATCTCGCCCGCATGGCAGAGCCTGGCAAGCTCCCCGTGACGTATTCAATATGCCAAACACAGTAACAACAAGTCTCATGATGGAGACGTTACTGGGCCCGCAGGAACAAATCGATGAACAGTGGGAGGACTGTGACCATGACCGTGACCTTGTAACTCAATAAAATTACTATTGAGTTCTCCATATTGCTAAATAATACAATTTCTTTATTAATTTCCTTCACAGGGACTATCATATTTCCTGCCCAATAAAATGTCTACTATGTTAGGAAATTTATAAGAAAAAACTATTGTGACTAGTTTTCTCTTTCCCTCTTCACTTATAAACAAATTACATCCAATCTAATCACTATATTTTTCTAAAGAAAGATTTTATTAAGAATTCTGTAAATTGATTTCACTAACATAAATTAGTTAAGGGGTCAGTTACTCAAACTAAAATAAAATATAATTTGACAATGTTTAAACACTTGTCTAAAAATATTATAGTCTGCAAAAAAGAAAGAGAGTGTTTATTCAAAGGACCCTCTTTTGAAGATTCAAAGAATATTTGTCCACTTTAATGCTAGAATAAGATGAATTGTCAAAGTAAGTAATCCAGAGATCATATTTCTCCCATAGAAAAATAAAATAACTTTATTTATAAATAAATATATGTGAATCTTGGTGTTATAGAAAGATATAAAATGCAGACTTAAATTATTATTTGGTGGAAATCATCAACATAGCAACTCCCAACCTTTTAGTAATTGAGAGCAAATGTACCAGAATATATAATATTCCAATAGTGTATATTAAAATTGATAGTTGATTCTGATATTTAGGTGCTAATATTATGTCATTAGCATTTTGTGGTTGATGCCATATTGTCAAATGCCATGGAAAATTAAAAATCTAGTTTAAGGAAAGCTGTCAAAAAAATGGCTGCTGTCTAAACTTAGTATCTGAATACTTGGTATGTAATCACCATTCCCTATGAAATCCTGAGAAGGTAGATGTCTCCATTTCTTAGAGGAGAATATGAAAACAGAACTGCTCAGTAGCTTTGTGGAAGGTCACACAGTTAGTGAGTGATGGACCCTAAGGAAGTTCAAAGATAACCTGGCTTCACAGCCTGGAAACACATGATATGTTACTTTTTCTTAGATCAAAGAGGTAATGGTCCTGGCCAATAAGAAAGCATAAGTGAAAGCTTTCATATACCTTTAGTCTGGGCTCTATGGGGGGAAAAAAGGTGACTTTATATGGTGATAATGGAAAAGTTTGAAGGGGCAGAATGTACAGTAAATGGATAGATATAAAATAAAAATTAGATGTCAGGAAGAAACTCTAAGTAAGAAATAAGTTGAACAGGAATCATGAAAGGTAGTTGTAGAGAGTATACGACCTAAAAAAATGAGCACCTATACCATTATTCTTAATCAGCAATGTTTCTCAAAGCCTCCTAAAATCGTTTTCAAGCAGTTCAAGTAGGCCAAAGTACTATTCCTGAAAATTGGGTTTATGTGAAGCATGCAGAACTTGAAGAATTTAAATCTGGGGAAATTTTTTTGAATGATTTTGAAGTAATTCTTTGCTTGAAAGTTTTGCCTACATAAGTGCTATGCCATGAAAATAAAGAGAGTCCCTAGGCAAATGATCTTTGGTTTGAGAAAATTATTTTTTGTTGTCAATTCTATAATTTCCTGTTGCTGTCTTCTTTTCCTTTCTGTGTCCTCCTCAGGATGGAGTTGTCTATATTTTATCTTATTCTTCTCTTAAAATTATTATTCCTAAACTCTGACAGGCTAATAGGCATGTTTTATACTAAATATCATCCAGGGAAAATTTACAGATCAAAATGAAATTGTTTCACATACTGACACTTGCAATTGTTCTCAAATAAACTGGTTTCCTTACAAAGAAGATTATCCCACTTGATATTCAGGGAGGATGTTTTGATTTCAACTCAGTTTATAAACTGTAAGTGACCATTGTTGCATAGTACAGAGTGTGCACATGCTTAAAAATCATATAATTCATATTTAAATAGATAAGCTTTTAATTCACCCTTATTACTGAAACAGAACTTTCTTCTAACTCATAAATGCTGTGTTTGGTGATAGTGTTTAAGCCCTGCCTCGTACATTCAAGCACAAATTGTACCTATAAAAACTGGTTTTTAACTAGTATAATAGGTAGTTGGGGATGAAGGGACAAAAAGAATGCTAGACAGATCCAATTTAGAGAAGAAATGCTCAAAGGACGACCCATAAATGTGAACAAGGAAGCACTTATTATGATATTATGTGGTTAGAAGCAGCATTTTCTAGTACTAAAGCAAAGAAAGCACTTTTTCATTTTTTTTCCTAGTGTTCAGTAGGACTCAAATCTGCAGACAGCTCGGCTACTTCCCTTGGCAGCTTTTTAGTACTCCTCCTGGAGTTTGAATCAGTAATGATGCCGCCAGCATGGCTGTATCTGACATTCTGTGCCCAGTCCCTAGTTCACACTCAGCCAACTAAAGCCTCTTCCATCTGGAAATCACACTCTCTTTTCTACTTCCCCTCACAGTGTGGTGGCCTAGACCATTTCTGGGTTCCTCGGGCTTTAGTTTCAGTAGGAAAGCCAAAACTGGCCAGGCCAGACCTCATGATGTTTGACAAAAATTACTCTGCTGGAAATGGTTCTTCACATGTTTTTCAAATGCCCACCCACCATTCCCTAAGACAGTTTTGCCTTTGTGTCTGCTGGAGGACAGGAGGAGGGCATAGACTTCAAATCTCAATTAAATAAAAATGTTTTTATTGCATGCACACCTAGAACTTCCAGCTTGTTCTATAAAGGAACAAGACATAAACCTCCTCAACTTTTTGCTTGTGAAATAGGCAGGCAGCTAGAAGAAGAATGGATTTTTTTAATCATAAAACCAAGAGGTAATCTGCAAACAAGTTCTTGCCATCTGCCCTCACCCTGACAGAGGATGTGAGCCCAAATTTGAAGACTGGATTCCTTTCAGAGGTGATTCCCTAGGAACAAAGGCCTGATTATACTCTGAATGCTAGACCCCTTTAGGAGAAGACATGCTTGAGAAAGAACAGAAGGCCCTGCTAAAGTTGAGTGGTGACAACCTGAAAATGCTTTCCTTGATAGCACCCAGGCGGTGGACTCTTTCTGAGCAGAGTATCTCAAACTAGAGCAGGTTGGAATGGGCTACAAAGCCTTATATACTCAGCCTGTCGTATTTTCTGAACAAAATCATTTTGCTTCACTGTGTTCTTCTGAAATTCTTTTCTAGGGCATCAGACAATGGACCAAGGAATGAAACTGGGCTGGAGGTCAGGACTTGAGTGTCCTTACTCCACATTGGATCTCCTGTAGATTCTGCTGTTAGGCCAGTGTTTCAGTATTTTCTCTCTCTCTCTCTCCCACAAGGCACCTCACAGTGTGACTCTCCACTTAGATTGCCAAAAATTTCAATTTAAAGAATTACAAAACTTTATTTATTATTATGTTATTTAATTAGCAGGGGAACTTGTAGGCAAGCATCTGAAAATGCATAGGAAACAAAAATCCAACTGAAATCATCTTAACAACTCTCCTAATGAACAGGCTCCCTTTGGCTTACCTTGGTAAGCATGTCAGGAGTTTACAAAGATCTTGATTTGAAGTCCAGTTGTTCTAGTAAGGTAAGGAGATTCCAATTGACAGGGACTTACTGATAGAAATTGATCTAGACTCTGGTCACCTGTTGATAGACACAGAACTGTTACCCTCTCCCCTATCCTAACTCAGCTATTCTATACAGAAATGAAATGGGCAAAGAACTGGGACTTTATTTCATTTTGTTTGTTTTTGTGCCACAGTGGACTGTGTTGAGGGCTTAATCCTGGCTCTGTGCTCAAGGATCACTCCTGGTGAGAGACTCGGGGGACTATATCTGGTGCTGGGCATCCAGCCTGGGTGAACTGTGTGCAAGGCAAGCATCTTACCAGCTGTACTATCTCTTAGGCCCTAAGAACTGGAACTTTAAAGAAACCTATAGGACAAGCATTTGTTATGTCAGGCATTGCATTATCAAAGCAGACAACGAAGGCTTTAGTGTTATGAGTCTTTCCGGACTTAAATGAGGAATATATGAACTAGATACATCTATAATATTTCAAATGGGAATTCTGGAAAACCACAAATGGCCTTTTAATAATTATCCTAGTAGGAGGCCAAACATGTTGAATTTATTTTCTGCTGATGTTGCATTGCTACTGTTTAATTTCTGAGTAGCAGGGAATAAAAAAGTCAAATTTCAACAATAAGTTTGTACGTCAACAGTTTTTCATAACTTTAGGGCAACAGGAACAATTAGCTTAACTTTCTTTGCATCCTGGCTTTCTACTTAAAGTAGTTGAATAAAATTCTGTTTTATTCGGAGCTCCTGATGACCCCCAATCAAAGTCAGACTCACAGTAGGAGGGGACAACCACGCCTACATAACTGACACTGCAGAAATCAAAGGAGGAAGGCCCTGAAGCTGTCCCAGCTACCACCTCATGCTCCAGTCTTTTTGATGAGTGAGGGAAAATCTTCAGTTTGTGAAAAGCACTATGTAGGGAGGTACCAGGTAACTGAAATGACCTTTATCTTAGAAGCTCTTCCCTCTATTCTCTCTAGACTCTTTTGCTAGTTCCTCTTACTCAGAATTTCACCCACAGCTATTCCTCTTCAGAAGTCATGTTATAACTTTGGAAGACTACTGTTATTCGCTACAACGTAGGCTTTTCTTCCCCTCTATTATAGTGTAAAAAGTACTACTTTCTCCGACAAGAAAATCATAGCATAGAAATTTCAAAATAGACAAAAAGATTTTTTTTTAAAAAAAGTATCTCTGTTTCTCCTTCCCTCCAAGTCTCCATGGTGGCCCATGGAGTTGTTGCACAGGTGATGAGCCAAGCCCCTACTTTTGTTACTGGATCCATGGAGCAGTGGCATTTCAAACAATTCAGACCTTTATATTTCTTCTCCAATACTTGCATAGCACAACTGAAAAATCATACTCTAAACTTGAAAAAAGATCATGGAAATTGCCCATTTTCTTTATTTTAGAGATATGGAAACTGAGACCCTATTCTGTTATTACTTTATTTCTTTGTTTGTTGGGCCACACCCAGCAATACTCATGGTTCAGAGCAGAGTCATTATTCCTGGTGAGGTCAGGTGACCATATGAGGTCCGGGAATTGAAACTGGGTTGGCTGTTTGCAGGCAAGTGTCCTACCCACTGTATATCTAATGGTCCTTGAGTGATTTAATGAAGATCACACATGTGTTGCTACAGCAGTCATTATGGTTGGTATTCATTCAATGTCAGTAGCCTTCAATCATTTTGTCTCACTCAACATAGTGCCTACAAGAGTGGGAAGTAGTTTAAGTAGTTAGTTATGCAAAGGATGTAGCTATTGGATACAAGGAAAGCATTTCAGGTAATGCCGGATTTTGGCTCTGCTCCTTACCCTCTGAAATTTTTCTGATTACTTTACCTCTCTGAACCTCAGGGTCTTAGATCAGTAACATAAAAATAATATGATTTACTGTGAGTTTCATGGAAAAGTGTGGGTACATGCGGGACATGAGTGTTTAGTGGCCTAGAGTCATCCCCCTGGTCTGTCCACAACTATGGAAAAATGGGGGAATGGAGAAACAGGAACTGGGCCCCAGGCTGGTCAATAGGCAGTTTCATTTCTCTTTTCTCCCCCTGCATAGTCTGATCTCTCCCTTACAGAACAATCGTAGTCATAGTTTGACCATAATTCCGGTCATCATAGTTCAATTACTCAGTTCCATCTTTTCCAGTCCTCATCTTATCCTGTCTTTCCCCTTACAGCATAGTTATAGAGAAATCGTGAAGGTGGGGTTGAATATTGTCATAACATCAAGCAGAGATGAAGCCACTTCTTCAAGGGAAATTCTAGGGGATTAACTCAAGAACAAAATTTTATCTAAGGATTCAGCACTCCAGATTATTAAGAGATCAGCTCAAGGGGGGAATTCCACCAAGGTTGTATTGTTCTCTCCTTTCCTCAATTCATAATCCTTTTAAACAGTCATAGTAAATTGACTTCTTATAATATTTCTTGTCATTTTGTATGAACACAGTAAGAGATATATTAAGCTTAGAGGCTGGCTCTTCCTAGGGACATCTCACTATACATCCCAGACTCTAGTTTTCAGGCAGGTTAGTCTTTTCTAACTCAGCAGGGTCCTTATTCAGTTACTTCTTTTTTGAGTCATGACAGAGTTTTTCCCATGACCATACTCTTAACTTATTGTACTTATGGTGCTTACCTTGTCCCCTTTAGATGCCAAGGTAGCTTATAGCTTTCCCTGGATCCATTCAGTCCCTTCGTCAGGACCCTGTTTTTGGAGTGCTAGGAACTAAGGGAAACTAAGGCTAAAGTCAAGTAAATATGGATGCCCAGGAGGAAATATTTTTTGGGAGTCAATTAACTCCCTTGTTACAAAGCAAAGCATCAACTATCTTCCTGTGTCTGTACACAAAGAACATTGCTAAATAATGCACAAAGGTGACACAAAGGTAAGAGAAAAGCAATATAGGATTATTAATGCTTGATGGACTTGGGTGTGCCTAAGGGGCACTGTTGTGGGAGTACCTCAATAAACCTAAGCTCCCTGCAGGAGGATCAAGGAAAACCCAAAGATATCCAACAACCTACCATGTAAGACCAATATGGAGGCTAGTGCCACCATGCAGGTGAATTATTTCTTGTTGCCTGCTATTACTTTCTCAAAACACTGCGAAATTTTTTCTCCCCATCTATTTTCTCTATTACTTCTTCAAAAGTGCATTATAGCACATTTGGATCTCTGAATAATAGTATTTTTTCCAAGGGTGACGTGTTTCCTTCAGTCATAGGCTTTTAAAACTACAATATAAATGTGCTTTTTATGAATTTCCTATTGATTATTCATTTATAGACCACAAATATAAATGCAAAATTTAATTAATTAGTGGCATCCTTGTTTTTCCAAACAATTCTTTATATTTCAAAGTATTTTTATGCATTACTACTTTATATTTTCATTTGTCAGGCAAAGAATTGAATGTACTTCAACTTTAAGTCAATTCTGTGAATAAACTTCATAAATTATCCATCATGTACTTTAACTGTATTCTTGTAATCCACTAATTCTATTATTAAGTTCAGGGGCAAATCTATTGAATTTGACTGGTTGGATTTATTTTTCATAAGACATGCTCTCTTATTGCTTTTGATTTCAATATCCTCTGTATAGTTACAGATTTTTCTTTCATAACATGTATTCCTTAATATACTAAGGATTGATGTCACTGAGGAGTAATTTCCAGGCTTGTTCTTCTAAGGTTGTTTGAAATGGATTATAGTATTTGGCCTCACATATTTCCCTGATTCACTATAACTTTGACATTTCAAATTAACTAACTACCAGTCTCCCTTGATTGTACTATGGGGAACTTGGTATTTCAGATTACTGATTTTTTTTAAAAAAAAAACAACAACATTGATTATGTACTCTTGATACAAAAGTAATGTTAAAAAATATCAATTTGTAAAACAAATTTAAGAAGCTTTTAAATATTACCTCTTATACAAAGGAAAACAATAATTTTAGCATACTTTTCTAATGATATAGATTGTAAACATAGCTGTATATATCATAAGGTAGTGTAAACATGACTTATGTCATTCACTTTTACTTTATATAATAGTAAATATATTTTCACAACATTTAAGTATTTTTCTATGACATGATTTCAGTAACTATGTATTCCTGCAGTTTTACCTCTTCTAGACGATTCAGACGGTCTAAATTTTCTCCTTTATAATACTTTATAATGAATGATAAATCTTAGCTCACATAGGAAAATAATGCTGAGAAATTATTATGAATTAGGCATTTTATATGCATACTTTTCTAGGTTATTTCATGTAATAAATAAATCCGGTTCAGTAAATGCTATTTATTTCAGTTAATGAAATAGAAAATTTTATCTTCATATTATAGATAAGAGACTGGATTGATTGCATAGCTGGAAGAGCACTTGTCTTTAACACTGCTGCCCAGGGTTTTATCCCTGGCATTTCATATACTTCCATGAGTTTCACCAGGAGCAGCCACTGAGCACATAGGCTTGAGTACCACTGAGTGTGGCACTGAAACAAATAAAAAAGACATGTTAGACATGAGAAAACATATTACAAACAGAAAATAAGTATATTTATTATTCCTAATTGATCCCTTACAAATACTTGGTAGAACACACTATTGGTTTTGTAGATGTCAAAGCTAATGTCTTCCTCTTTCATTGCATTTGTCAATAGATTAAAATGATTTTTTGTGAAATAACCATTTTTAAGTGGCTTATATGTGTGAGACATTCATTAAATGAATAATGAAATAAATATTTTCTATCATAAAGATTATTTTTGTTGCTCTCTGCATTCAGAGGATTTGTTTTAAAATCCTCTTTAACAAATCATAAAATAATTGTTATTGAGAACACAATTCAAAATTCTTCTTTATTGTTACTTGCTGAAAGTTTAACAAATTACAATTTTATACTTTTGAACATTTTCTCTTGTTTAATGACACTTTTAAAATATCTATAAGTCTGTTTAGTGACAAGCTATTAATCAGTCACGTTTTCCACAAAATCAGCTACGACTTAATTAATGTCTGCTGTGATGATACGATTCACAAAATTTCTTTTAAAATTTGAAAATTCCAAATTTATTTTGGCAAGGCTTTTTGCAAAATAATCAAATCCTATGTAGAAAAAAAATATATAAGGTGGAATGTCACAGGATATGAGCTTGCTTTCACCAGCAGAACCAATACTCACTTATAGTCCTAATGTAAGTTGAAAAGAATGAAACAAATATCAAGAACTCGATTATCACTATCAACTTAAGTTTAAATTTTTGAGGGACTGAATATTGTCTTGCACAGAATCAGTCTAATTCCCCAGTGCCCCATATGGTATCCAGCCATATCTGGAATGATCCCAGAGCACAGATCCAGGAGTGAGTCCTGAGCAACACCGGTGTGGCCCAAAAGAGCAAAACCAAAAAATAAGAACAGGGATCTTAAAACTTTAGTAGGCCGTTTTTAGAAGGTTTGCCACAATTTCTTGAAATTGTGATGTATGTGATATAAATAGTTAAGAAATCATTTCTGGGCATGATTGCTGGGACTTCCTGAGGTACAGGGAGAATTAGATCAACAGGTTGCCGAGATTCTTCCAGACTCCACTCAAGCCTGAGTTGTCCTGGGCACCCTGGAGCAGGATGGGTGAGCCCAGGGCCTGTCCAAAGAGAGCTGATAACTTTCACACTCCTTAATCCCCGCCATACTCTCAGCCGGAATTTAGAACGAGGACAATCCTTATCCAGAAATTAATCTTTTGAAACACTCAGGAATGAATGTTTTGTGACTGAAATCTCCGGGTTTTCATGAAGTCAGGGATGGGCAGCCTCCCCTTATCTCCCTCTACTTCTGGAAACCCTGTCAGTCACACATATGCCCTAAAGTCATCACCCAATTGACTCTGACTCTATCACTCTTTAAAGTTTTGGAATTCCTGGAGCTACCTTTCAAACTCTTCAACAGTGAAAAATGAGGAGTATCACAGCCAATTGAATGGGATGTAACGTAAAAGGCAACAAATCTCAATTAACAAAGTATAAACACAGAAAGCTTAACCTGGAACAACATCTAGTAATCTCCTATACAAGGGCTTAGTGGCTCCATGGTGAGATACAACAATCTTCACTTTCTTCTAAGAAAACATTTTTGATTATTCTCCTAGCATTTTTTAAATAATAAGCAATATAAGGTAAAGGTAAAGGTAAAGGCCCTCCCGTTGATCGTCGATTTGCTCGAGCGGGCCCAGTAACGTCTCCATTGGAGACTTTGTTGTTACTGTGTTTGGCATATCAAATACTCTCGGTAGCTTGCCGGGCTCTCCGAGAGGGGAATAAGCAATATAAAATTAGTTATTGCAGACCTGCTATGGGGGCAGACTTAAGGGGTGGTTGGGAAAATTGGAAATAATGGTAGTGGGAAGGTACACTGGTGTTGGGATTGATGTTGAATGTCTCTACATCAAGTAGTGCTCAGCAGGTTTTGGGCCTCACCAGTGATTCTGTGCCAACCAGTCAGTCAGGTCCATACAAGGGTCCGGACATGTGATTCTTCTTAGGCCCTGAAGAATGGGGAATTGTGGTCACTGTTGCAGTGCTAGAAGACTCCAAGATCACAACCATTTGTGCTTCAGGGTCTCCAAGGTTTCACTAATGCTAGGAGACCATGTGGTCTGTCTTTGAACCATGGTGGGGCCATGCTAGGCATGCAGTCTAATTGCTAAGTTATTTCCTTGCCTTAATTATTACATTTTCCCCACTATTGCTTGTTTGGTTATCCACTTTCTTAAAGATAGCATAAAATTTGGTACATACTAAACATATAGAGTAAATAATATGTAGAAATGGGTAAGATGTATATTCTAAAATGTATCAATATTGTGGTTATTAACAATTGTGCATTATTTTAGTTGAAATAACACTACATCATGTACGTTTTAGGTGTGCATCGTTCAAAATTAATATGTGTATATACTACATTTAAGTACACTACAAAAATTTCAGATCTAAGTTGTATCTCTCATTATGCCATTGTTCTGTGCCTTGACTTGCCATTTCTTTTTCCCCTTCTCCTTCCCTTTTTGGTAAACACTTAGTAGATTTGTCTTTAAGTCTTTAAAATGTACTTCTCTTCATCTTCTTATTTTCTGTGTCACATATGAGTGAAAAAAATAGTGTTTGCCCCCTCCAACTTATTTAAATAATAATACCCTCTAGGACCATTCATTTTGTTGCAAATAGCAGAAATTCATCTCTTTTATTGCTAAATAGTATTTCACTATGTATACACACTACATGTTTAATTGTTAGCCAGTGGGCACTTAGGTTGTTTCCAGTCCTTGACTGTTGTAAATAATGTGCAATAAATATGTGGCTACGTTTATCTCTCCAAATTAGATTACAGGAAGCCTGGAATGACTGATTTGCACTTGGGAGTCATGAGTGTATTGCCTTGAACCATGTGGTCCCATCATCACTTCAGGGAGTGATCCTGGAGCACTGTGTCAGTTCATCCAGGTTCTCTATAACACTTGTGTGTGTGTGTGTGTGTGTGTGAGAGAGAGAGAGAGAGAGAGAGAGAGAGAGAGAGAGAGAGAAAGAGAGAGAGAGAGTTCAAGTCCAGTTATACTAAGGGTAATGGTTGATATATATGATTATTTAACTTTTGCCTTTTGGTTTCTGGCTTTCTCTACTCTACTTATTTTATATTCAGTTTTTGGTGATTTTAAATCTTACTTAGAATATTTTATTTATTTCTTCTAGTTTGGGGGAAAATTCTTAGCTATTTGGGGCACCATTCTTTCATGCTCATTATCTGGATAGTCGTGCTGATGTAGGATTCTTGTCAGGCAGCCTCTGTCTTTGAGTATTTTGATCAATATGACATCCAATTTTATTTTCCAGTAGACATTTTGCTGAGGTTAATGAAAACTTTTGTAAATTACATGTTTGTTTATTTTGTGTTGCATAGCTGTCTATTTTCTTCTCTATTATTTCCTTTGAATTCTTCATAGCATCACTTCAATGTGATTGTTGTAAGCCTCTTTGCATTAGGACATCAAGATGTTCTGTTAACTTCATAGACTTTATATTTGGGAGCAGGTCTTTTTTTTTTGCATTGAAGTTTAAACTATGGTTTGTCTAAATTTTCTCTCTTGCTCTTTCTTTGCCTCCTCCCCCCACCCCCAATTTGGTACACCCATTATTCTTAGGTTGATTTTCTGCCAGGAAATCAGATCGTTCCTTGCAAAGGTTTTTATTATGTTTTTATTTATTTATTTTTACATTTTATTTCCTACTTCCACCTGAATCACGCATGTACATGCTATTGTTCTTGAGTCTAGTGAATCATTTCTCAACTTAATCTATTTGTTCACTTAGCTTTATCTAGAACTTTTGATCTCATTTGTGAATTCTTCACATCCTGAATTAGTTATTTTCTTATTTAAAGCTGCAATTTCAGCCTTCTGTTCATAGTATATTTCTAAGCTCATTAATTTGTTTTTCTGGCTTCTGTTGTATTTATTTGATTATACTTCCTGAGTTTTCTTTTACCATTTGATTTTATTACAGTAACTTTGAGCTTTCTGATATGGAAATATAATTTTCACATCTATAAAGTTGGAGTATAGGAAATTATTTTTTCCTTCTGCTGCATATTCCCTTGACATCTGAAACTATCTTGTTCAATATTTTTTGTCTGCTTGCTTTCTTTTTTTTTTTTTGAGATGCTTGGCATCAAAAACATTTCACTATTTTACGTGCTCCTGTTTCTTTTTGATTGATAAGCTGTATTAGTATTATTAGAGAGTTCAATTGCATGTACTGTTCCCAGTATCTGATGCTTTCTTCTTACCACTGTTGGTGGTGGTGGTGGTTATTTTGGTCTCGTTCCCATTCTCAAACTGTTAGGGCATGACCTCCCTCTAAAGACAAAGAGACTCCAGAGACTGCAAACAGCAAACAGGGTTTATTGTAAGACTGGCTAGCCATAGTCCAACCACCTACGCAGACACGCAGGTCCGGCAGGTTGGGTAAAGACCCCGAACTTCTCCAAAGGAGATCTTATATAGGCCTTCACTGTTGGTTACAGCAGAGCCCGCACATTTCATAGCCAATAGATTTGTAATAACAGATACTCTCCTAACCAATCCAATTAAGGGTACATCACTTCTTAGCCTATAGTTTAAAGATCAGCATTTGTGTCAGTGCTTAGGAACGTCCTGGTTTTTAGGGCAGTCCTGGGTCTTGTGACATGGGTGTTGTGAGAGACATCTGGTTATCTAGTTTGAGCCCCGCACACCTCCTCCCCCGCCTCTCGTGACTTGCAACTCGGGGCACCTGTATCTGAATTCCTTGCTCAGGGCCAGAAAAACCAGTTATTTTGCAATGTGGGTTCCTGTTAAACTAAGCTAAATTAATTCTGGTGGTCCATTTTGGACCTGCCCCTCACACAAACCATAGCCCTATATTTGCAGTCGTCGAGACAACGGAATAAGGAAGAATTCATCTGTCTAACACAGACACGTTGGGGGCTATCTGTTTTGTTGATATGTCACCACCTCAATCACTCCTCTCTGGAATCGGGGATCTGAGGCATCTTTGGGTATCCTTAAGGATACTACACTTACTACACCACACAAGGTCAGTACCAGTTCCAAGCAGTGAGGCTGAGGAACTGAAGTCAGATGATTCTCGATCAGTTGTATGCTGGAATCCTAATTGATGTGAAACACCCAGGTTTTTGTGAGCTACAGCTAATCCCAGGTCTGTGTCTCCACTCTGATTTTCATTACATTCCCCAGGGCTCCTGAAGGGAACATTAGTCTTATGATAGTGTCTCTTTCCCTGACCACAGTCTCCAGGCATTTCTTTCTACACATCACCTGTCCAGCAAGTCAAGGGTGTCTTTTGTGTTCAATGCAATCTGCATGGGTCTCTGAGGTGCAGGTGCCTGGGGGATTGTTGCAATCTTTCCCTGAGCAGTGAGACTCACTCAGCAACTTTTCTTTCTGTTGTTAGTTATTTCTTTTGTGATGCATGTCAGGAATGTACTCTTCACATCTTTGTGACAGCATTCCCTAGGGAGTGTTTTTTTTTTTTTAATGGTGATTTTTTTTTGCCCCAAACCATTCATTGATATTCCCATTTCCTCTAGCATTATTTTCTCTGACCCAGATTTTTGAAGTGATTTTGGAGAAACAGACTTAAAAAAGATAAAAGTGGTTTGAAGTAAAGGTCAAGTACACTGCTGACTTTTATTAGTCAGAATATATGACTATTTCCCATCAAAACATTAACTTCCCACCTCACTTCTCACTCTTTATCATAGGAACTAAAGCAAAGAGTAACATATTTAAATTGGCAGTGTTTTAAATTTAAGGTGTGAACATGGCAAAGAGAATGGCTATCAATTTTAGGCCTCATTTGTATTATGAGCACTCATTTTTATATTGTGTAGTATAAGACAGACACAAGATAACAGTTGAAGAACTGAATGAGAAAAATGCTATCATTTACCTAGAACTTACCTTCTTTCTTCTTCTTCTTCTTCTTCTTCTTCTTCTTCTTCTTCTTCTTCTTCTTCTTCTTCTTCTTCTTCTTCTTCTTCTTCTTCTTCTTCTTTCTTTTTTTTTGTGGGGGCCAAATCTGTTGCTGCTCAGGGTTTACTCTGGAATTGCCTTCAGGTATTCTTCTTGACATGGCATAGGGGATCCATAAGGGGTCCCTGTGATTAGATCTAGGTTGACCACAATTAAGGCAAGTGCCCTGCCAATATGTATGTCAAAGGCCCCTAAATTCAGTACTTATCTTAAATTGCACATTCCTTTACTACTTTAAAGTTGAATTAGTAAATTTTTTGTTTGCCTCAATTTACCTTGATGCTGGGAATTCTATAAAATCATAGGTTCCAAAAAGTAATTTAATTAGATTACATTATGTGTCCAAATAAAATAAGCTGTTTTTATCAGTTTTGAAGTAAGTGAATATTCATATGTAACGTCTTTCTGCTATGTGCCTAATGGTTATTTATTTTAGCAAAAACATGTATAGATATCAAATTCCATTCACTTTCATTAGTTCGGTTTTGTATAATTTAATCAAGCCATTCAGGTGCATATACAACCTCCCCCCCCCCACCCCTCCCATGCACCTTCTCTTATCTAGTAAACCTCTTGTCAGAGCTAAATCTTTCCAGTAATCATTTGAGTTTTTCTTTCTTTTTGCTGTTCTGGGAAACAATGAGGATAAGCTGTAACTGGAAGCATTACAAAGTAAGATAAACATACTCTGTCACTTGCCCTGATTGCTGTTGACATTTTTGGTGATTTTCACATAGATGGTGTGAGAATATATTTCTTTTCTTTTGTTCCTTCCACATTTTGCTGTTAGAACTTATTTATATTTTGGTCATTTTAAGAAATGGCCTGGAGATGATAATCTGTGAAGAGAAATTAGGTGATGAAATATAATTTTAGAGGGAAATAATTACCCATACAGAAGGTAAAAGGTAAAGGCCCTCCCGTTGATCATCGATTTGCTCGAGCGGGCCCAGTAACGTCTCCATTGGAGACTTTGTTGTTACTGTGTCTGGCATATCGAATACTCTCGGTAGCTTGCCGGGCTCTCCGAGAGGGGCGGAGGAATCGAACTCGGGTCGGGTCAGCCATGTTGGCCGCTTGTAAGGCGAACGCCCTACCGCTGTGCTATTGCTCCAGCCCATACATAAGAAATTAATCATTTTAATGTTTTAATGTTTATTCATACATCTTTGTGTAAGTCATTTAAATAATAATATTTCCAAGAAATAGTGCTTTAAAATAAAGAAAAATGTCTTGGGCACTCTTCATATAGCATACATATGTGTGTGTGTGTGTGTGTACCCATATATACATAGGCACACACCCATATACATATATATATTTATCCAAAACAATATTAACATAAGTTTTCTTTAACATCTGATGCTATGTCTAAATACTTCAATTTAGTTCTGACTCTTTTTATATTTTATCCTGAAGGATGTTACTTATTAAAATATACAAGTAAGTTCAATGACAGCACATTTTCATCTTTATATCATGTGAGCAAACTAAATTTTTCTTTCAAATAATATTTACTAAACTCCTGCGCACTTAATTTAAGATAGGAATAATCCAAAATGCAAAGGCAAAAATGACATCATAGGAGCTCACAAAAAATATTATAGTTTTATAAAACTTGTAAAAACATGTTATCAATAGGATTTGTTGGTCAGAGACTGTGAACCGAAACATTAATAATCTCTTTCCCCCATTTAGAAAACCATAGTGGGGATGTACTATTGATGGTGAAAGCTACATTCAAAAGCCATTTTTTTTCCAGGTTTGGATAATAAAAAATTGTTAAGTATATAAAAAACTCTGAACAACTTTGTGAACTATAAGTAAAAATACCAATATGTAAGAATATGTGAACCATGTTATACTGACAGACATGGTTCTACAATAAAATAAACAACATATCTATCACAAGAGGAATTACAATAGCTTTATATTATACAGCTTTAAATGTATTTTATTTTATATTAACTGTATAGAGGTATATGTTCATAATATTTCGGGAAAAGAGAATCACTGTTCTTTTCTTAGTTCTTCTTGAAGAACAGACCTCTCTGATCTTAAAACAATACAAAAATGGGGTTGGAGAGATACTATAGATGGGAAGGTGCTTGCCTAACTTACAGCCAACCTTGTTTCAATCCTTTGTATCCCATATAGTCCTCAATCCCTACCAGGAGTGATAAGTGAGCATAAAGCCAGGATAAGCTCTGACCATTTCTGAGTGTGGCTCCCAAGTGAAAATAAATAAATTTTAAAAATCATTCAAATTTTGGAATAGAAATAGAAATTTACTTTTCCAAATTTTATTTTATTAAAGCATCCCAAGTGACAAAGTTTTTAATACTTTAGTTTTTGACATATAATGTTCTATCACTGATCCCTCAAATAGTGTCAACTTCCCTCTATCAATGTTCTCAAATTCCTTCTGCCAACCCTCTGCCTCAGCTCCTGCCTGCCAGTTTGATAGATACCTTTTAAATCTGGTTATTAAAATTTGGGTCTTGTAATTTAGATGTTGTTGACTCTGTGATTTGGGTATTTAGCTCTATCATTCCTTAACGCCACTGATATATGTGACTTCCCTTGACCCTAATATCTAGATGTTAAAAATATTAGTTAAAATTAAAGGTTAACAAACATAAGTTTTTTCTAAAAGAAAACTTAAATTTTATGTAGCAACAACAAAAAAGTTTCTTTTGCTAAATAAATGAAAAGAAAACATGATAAAAGCATTCCTCTTGAAGATATATTGATATCATCATCCCATTGGTTGTGAAGGATAATGGTAAATATTGAGTGCTGCCTGATTCTAACACATGATGGTATAAGTTTAGAAGAAAGGAGAAAGAGGAGAGAGAGAGAGAGAGAGAGAGAGAGAGAGAGAGAGAGAGAGAGAGAGAAGAGAGAGAGAGAGAGAGAGCAGAAACAGGGAAGTTAGAAAAAATATACTTTTCAAGCAGCACTGTGACAGAATGCAGTTAATATTCTTCATAGATTAATCTGTTCTTTATCTTAGAATGATAGCAAAGTAGAAGTTAATGATTTTACAAATGTGTCTTTAGTTGAGTGATTATTTCACACTAAATTTGACAGCATATGTTAATGGAATTTTTTGTTTTGTACCTGTAAGCATGACGTTATCTGAAGGAAAACATTGTAATCATATGCACTGCTCTACAGGTACCTTACTGTAGCAGGGAGAATTCCAATAGTGGCATATTCACACTAGAGATAATGTTTCGAAGGAGCAGCCACTTGATTAAATTTTAGTATCTTAATGTGATAATTAAAATTGTAATTTCACGGATAGGCTTTACCAAGCAAATGACAGTGGAAATAGCCTTCCAAACTCACTGTGGATTTATTACCCCTGTGGGAAGAAGGGGGAATATATGTATTTACAACTCTGAATCGATAAATTTATAGTTCATGATACAAACTGGCTCATCTGTTAAATGTTTAGTCAGGGCAGAGTCAAGTAAATCAGCATCTTGAAGCCAAAATTATGTCAATGAAAGTATGGCAATGGAATGTAAGTTGAGGACCAGGTGAAGAGGTCACAGGTGCTGTGAGTTCTGGCTCTAGCCATTTACATGAAATTAGGATTAGTAATGAGGTTAAAAATAAAGGATAACATAATCATCCATTTCTTCATAATGGAAAAAAAACCTTTATATATAATGCTCCCTGGAGCAGTAAGAAAAACAACTTAGAGTAGGTTTGAAAAGTTTTTTTTATCTCTCTGTGACAACATCAACCTAACACTCAATAAGAAACTACTTCCTAATGTTGCCCAAAGTTCTGAAAATCTTACATTTTATCCTACATTGTGTTCAGGTCATCTCTTAGCCACATAGTTTTCAGAAGAGTCTTGTTTGGTGTGGTTTTAACCATGCTGTTGGCATTTTTTTTATCTATATAGTTGCATAAAACAAGGTTTTAGAAAACATTACAAACCAGAGTGGACAATTTGTCTAAGCATTAACCCTGATCTTTGCTAACAGCTATCTTCCATGTAGCACAATTTTCTAAAATTTACCTATTCAGCAAAGAAAAGAGGGGAGAGAGAGAGAGAGAGAGAGAGAGAGAGAGAGAGAGAGAGAGAGAGAGAGAGAGAGAGAGAGAAAGAGAGAGATAGAGAGATTATAGCTGCTTACCATTTTGAGAATATATAAAATGATTTTATACACTATATTTTAGAAATGACTGTACAGCTAATGCTCAAAGATAACTAACATATATATAAATAGGAAATATTTATTTTTATTTTGTTCTTGATCTTTCCTACATGTTCCCTACTCTCCAAAATCAGTGACTCTCTCATCATTTATCATATATCGGCAATTGCTTTAAAATATTGACATGGTCTTCTCTAAACTTTTCCAGGTAAGCATAGTAGCAAAGTGACAAATGTAAGACATTGTATTTAGCTTGTTGTTAAGCTGGAACATATTTTATGTTTACTGACCCACCTGCGTTTCCTTTTACATTTTAGTTCTGTTTCGCTTTTAGTATAAAAAATAATTGCTTCAGGGTAGGCACATTAACCCAGAGGCATACGGACCTAATTTAGAACCCAGCAGCTTGCAGCAGAAATGTGAATGGACTATGTATTAAACTACAGTGCCATGCCCCCCCCCCACCCGGGAGGGAAAGAGTGTCTCTCTCTTCTGCCTCCCCCCACTCCGGCAGCATGGTGGCTGCCACCTCAGAGCTTATTGGGCAGCCAGGTATGAGCTGGCAGTGATGGGGCAAATGCAGCCTCATGAGATGGGAGGCGGAACCGACATGTCCTTTATGCCCTACCGAGACCACGAGTTGCTCCCCAGGAGCAGATCTCCAGCATGACCATGGCCCCAGAGGCACACAAACCAATCTCGTAATTAAACCAATCTCGTAATTATCTGGCTTTTGGCAGAAATCCCTCCAGACTTAATCAGTAAAATATCAGAAATCCAAAATTGCAGTAGTGGCCACATGACATCATATGGTCTTCGTAAAGCAGAAGAGAAAGCAAATTATTTCACACAAAAAAAAAGATAGGCAAATTATCAAGAAAATAAGGGAAATGGAAAATTATGTTATTGAATTTTTTCATTTCATTTCATCATCCTGTTATTTGTTGATTGCCTCGAGCAGGCCCCAGTAACGTCTCTTTCATCCTAGCCCTGAGATTATATTCAAGGCTCTTTAGGAGAATGAGACCCATCATTGTTACTGGTATTTGGCATATTTGGTACGCCACGGGGAGTTTACCAGACTCTGCCCTGTGGGCAGGCTACATTCGATAGCCTGCAAGTTTGTCCAAAGTAGGAATGAGATAATAAGATGTCATTAAAAAGATGTCCTGATAAGATGTTGCGCGGCCGCGAATGCAGCCGCTCGGTTCCGGGAGCTAGATTTTATAGGCTCTGAGTCTTGGCCGTTGATGGGATTACACGGCGCCAGGGGGGCAGGTGGTGGGTGTGACCCCCGCCTACTGGAATTTGGAGGATCTGGGTGGAGGATGCTCGACTCCAATCCGAGTAGGCTTGGGGATCTTGGCCCCGGAACCCACGTGGATTTGTCCCTCTGCCAGTACCTTCATGTGTGCGGAGAGTGGTCTCAGCATGGTGGTGGCTGGTCCTGGAGGTCTTCGGTTGCCAGAGCCCTGGTCGGGGCGGGGAGGAAAGCTCAACCCGCTCCCCTCCAAAGGGCCCCGGCAAGGAACAGCCAGGCGCGGGGGCAGGAGACTGCACTGTTCTCGTTGGGGAGCTGGATTTTATAGTCTCTGAGTCTTGGCTGTTGATGGGATTACACGGCGCCAGGGGGCCAGGTGGTGGGTGTGACCCCCGCCTACTGGAATTTGGAGGATCTATGTTATTGAATAATCTATGAAAAAATAGAACGGGACTGCTGGGGTTTTTAGTTAATTGTTAAGTGTTGCTCTATATCCATTTGAAAATGACTCAATTAGAGCGAGAAAGGTAGTATAGTAGGGTGCTTGCTTCACATGTGGTAGACCCATGTTCCATTCCTGGTAATACACGTAGTTCAGAGTTCGGCCAGAAATGATCCCTGAACACATAGTCTGGAGTAAGCCCTGAGCAAGGCCAGCCTTGAATCAAAAACCAAAATAAATACATTTTCCAGTCTCATAGTCTGTGCTGAGACTTTGTCACAAAGAGAAGAATTGTGACCAGAGCCTGGCCAAAATACCATAACTGATCTGAGGCTAAGGGCTATCCAGTCTATGCGGTTTCATATTCCTTACAACCTCTTCCCTAAGGACATTCAGCCACTATTTGTTTACAGTTGCCATTGTGTTTATAGTAACCACCAAGGGTTTTCTTCTCTTCTTATGTTTAAACCCTGCCTCAACTCTCCTTTTGACACTGTTTGCATGTTCCAGCCAGCCCCCACCATAAGAACAAGTTCCAAATTATCCTGAGTACCCTCAGTTGTTATCAGCATCAGTACTACCTTGGTTAGTCCTCACTCAACTAAGTTACTTCTATTGTAGCAATGTTGTTACAGTAGACCCATCCCAGATTGGCCATATGCAAGCCTGTAGGCAAGGTGCCCACTTGCTCTATTGTTGCTGATACTCCATGTGAAAAAAACAAAAACAAAAACAAAACCATGAAAGTGTGTTTATGAAACAGCTCTTGAGTATCTCAGAGCACAAATGACAGCTTCACAAATATGAATGCCACAGATGTGCAAGTTCTGTCCTACAATAAATCTGTTTCTCAAGCCAATTGGACTTTATATTTAAGGGCGATTAAAGTTGGGGACAATGTTTTTCTTTGGTGCAATACTGGAGATTGAATCCAGAGGCTCATTCAGCATGGCTTGTGCTGAACAATAGTGACAGCCCTAGAGGAACACTCTTAAATAATTAGTTCTTGGCACTAGACATTAACACAGTTCTCTACCATGTTAAGAAATAACCACAAAGAATCGTGCAAGACAAAAGAATTTACAGAACAGGGGAAAATGGCAAGCACCCTGAGTTCCAGGGAGGAATTCAGAGAAAATCAGCCCCTGGCAACCAGAAGCTTGTCTTGAGTGGTACCTCCTGTTTCTTTCAACCTGAGAGACTCCATCAAGGCCTTCTATCCTGCACCCTCCAAACCCAGCTCTGGGCCTTGACTTTCAAACTAAATGTTGCTAAAATTAATTCCTTTCTAAAAGACTAAATGGACACAATGTCCATATTCTATGCAAAGTCCTAGAAGCAGTGACATTATCACCTTATATTCCTTTACTTTTATTTTTATTTTCCTTTTATCTTCATTCTCAGCTGGTAGTTGCCAAAAAGAAGTTAAAAAGTATGTGTCCTCTATGGCTCATGATAAGAGTCAGATAAATAACACCCTCCTTTCAACATTGGTTACGAGTAGATAGGTTTTATAAAACACTTGTCAAAATTTTAATTTTTTATCACTTATCATCATTATATTAACTAACCTCCATATTAGCAATAGGATATATATATTTTGCTTATAATTAATAGTGCAAAGGCATCCTAACAGTGAATTAAGATGAATATGAAGATCTTAGGTCCCGGGGCAAATATGTTTATCTGCATCTCCTTGAGAGAGAGCAGCTGCTCTCAACTCTAAACCAAGGTGACATTTAACACCTACCAACTCAGTTATCAGAAGAGAGGTCTTTGGTAGACTCAGCTTTAACTGCCGTTTCCATTTAAGATCCATTGAATTATATTGGCAAGCCTATGTACCTATCCTGAGGCTGCCACAGATGTAGCACTTGAGATCTAGGAAACAGAAGAGCTTCGCTACTGGGCAAATCCTCCCATCATTACTGGTCACCCCCAAAATATACTACAGAAAAAGCAAATTTTCAATCATAAGAAAACAATACTGGCGATTATTCAAGTGCTCTAATAATACCTATTCCATTACGGTCATAATATTTAGCAACTCAAGTTAAAAAATGAACAGCGAGAACTCAGATGAATATTACTGTATAGTTCACTAATAGTTGCAAATAATTGCTGAGAGAAAACTGCTTCCTGGGCTATGAAGATATAAAGTCTTTTGGGGTTAGAGCTGGTCAATGATTAATTTTTATTGACATTTATATCATACCTCTGAGATTTAGGAAAATAAAACTGGAATCAAATCAGGTCAAGCAAGTACAAATGAGAAGATATTGCTGAGAACTGCATGCACACCTAAACACCTAAACCCAAATTAAACACAAGCGACTCTGAATTGCAACCCCACCTGTGAATCATGCTGAGGGAGAAAATACAGAGGGCTTATTTAAAATGTCGTGGCGGTAGGAAAGTAAGGGGTAAAGGGCTTCAAAATTGCTAATTTATTTTGCTAAAGATCTCATCAAGACTAGAAGACACAGGAAGGATTTCAGACTGTCTCATAAAGTGGCTTACAATCAATTGCAGAGCTAGGCATTTTAGTCTAGAGTCAACACATTATTGCTTTTAGTCACTGAACATAACTGAGCACAGCATGTTATAGAAAGATTGCAAGCAGCCAAAACCACTTGGCTTTAGCAGATTTTTCAGCTTTTACAAATGGCAAAAACATATGCAGAACAGTATCCTTCCTTTCAAGTGAGTTCCTGTTAGCCGATCACCTTAAATTGCAGCTGAAAACTTTGTTGCTGAGAAGTTTATTTTGTTCCTGATCCTTGCTGAAACTCACATTCATTACTTTAAACGATGTGTTTCTCACCAAGTATCATCTCCATACTGGAGTTCTCTCACTAAAACAAGAGACATTTCCCTGGAGGGAAAATACATGCTGTCACTTTTACAAAAGAATTTTTCATTAAAACACTAGCATATGTGACTCTCAAGAGTGAGATAAAATATCAGATTTGCTAAGGCATAAAAATACCTGTTCTCCAAATTACAGGACTTGAGCACTAACAATTTTGCTGCTGAGGCTGTTGAACATTTTACCGAGTGCTTCTAATCCCCTTTATAGCTCTGTGCCGAATTCTGAAAACACTGTTCTCTGGCGAGACAGTGATCTTTGAAGTGTTAAAAAAGAGCTGGTTATCTTTTGACAAGGTTATGGGAACACGTGTTAGTTTCTCTTATTATTTTGTTCCTTCCCTAAAGAGAGAGTATGTTTTGTTAACATTTGTTGATTGATTGTGCATAATTCTAGCTCAGATCCTTCTCACTAGAGACTCCCTTCTAGTTCTACGTACTTTCAAGTCCTTTGGCTTTGACTATCAAACAAAGAGTCCCCGGTAACTTTATTGTTCCATATACAAGTAAACATTTCACATTTGGTAAGGTATTTTAGCAGCTATTTTTCAAAACACAAAAACTGGGTATTTGTTCCAGTATTATTCTAAGGTAGACTGTTTTCTTATAAAGAAGTAAACGTACAAACTTGTAACTTTGATATTCACTGTGAGATAAACACTTAATAACTCTGATTAACGTAGTACCTACTTCTTCTGTTGTCAAAGTTATAAAGAGTATGATTTCAGAAATCAACCTGTGTCATGACAGTCCCGAATCCTTGATCATGATTAAGATAATAGGGAATGTCTCAAATAAAAGTTTAGTATAAGATAAACAAAACTCAGAAGCCAAAAGTTGTAGCTACTTTGAAATTAAGATTTCTTCAAGCCAATAAAGAAAAGGAAGCTAAAAGAACAATCTATAAATCTTCTCCATGTATGTCTGCACCCGTCACATTTTCCTATATGTTTATAATTTTATTCTGATTAGAAAGGCAAATCTTCATTTATTTCTGTGCTAATATTCAGGTGGTTTGGGTCCAGTTCTAGATAACCTATTTGGAAGTCGTTTTCACTTTCCTCTGCTCTGTCTGATCCTTCTCAAAATGCAAATTCATTCCAGATCATAGGTTTTTGGCTATCTTTCCCTAAGCAATTTTTCTGTAGTTTGAAGCTAAAAGATGGCAGTTTCTTTGAAGAAATAAAAGTATAAATTATAGGTACAATTCAACAAAAAGGGGCAGGGTTGGAAAACAAGAGAACCCCTTTCAAAATCTAAATAAATGTTAAAAATCAACCTAAAATAGCAAAACAAAACAAATTACCTAAGGAAAATAATTGAAAATTAACTTTTAAAAATGGTTTGCCTGTAACGAAAAGTAGGCAATGCCTTCAATTAAGAAAAAAAAAATCTTAATGTGTTTAGTACTGATCATCAGCAATAAAATTCTGAGTTATTCATCTATTAACATTTTTACATTTTAAAATCAATTTTTCCTTTAGTCCTCCTAAATATAAAGAGCTAAATTTAGATGGAAAATGCTATAGATCATACCTAGTATAGTTCCTTATATGGAGTTTTGTGCTACTTTTCATCTAAAGTATACCTCCCTCTTTTCTAACTGACCTTGCAACTGGGATAGCTAAACAGTAAAATATTTGTTTTACATGTATGAGGACCTGATTTTATCCCCAGAGCTATAAGAAAACTCCTTATGTTTTCTGTTGCCCCTTCAAACAATAGATGGTAAACATTTACTGCAGTGAGTATAAGGAAATTATAATAAAAATATATAGACTATAGCATCCCACTGACAAATAGCTTTGATCAGTGATAAAAACAGCAAATCAAATAGGAAACAGCCATTGCGTGTTACCATATAATGTCTGGGTACCATATCTGGCCCGAAATCTCATCAACTTCTGCTTGATATGGGAAAAGACATCTTATAGCATTTTGGACTTTTATGAATTTGATTGAATTTCAGGCATAAAATAAAACAAAGTATAATTCATAACTCTATTAAAATACTTATCTTAATATTCATAAGAATATGATAAGCATAAATTATTCAGAATATTTTATTGTATTGTATTTTGTATTCTAACAATTCCTTTTATTTAAATTTAAATGTTATTTGGGTGACATTATGCCAGCAATTTGGAAAGTTACCAGAATAATAAAAACTTCCATTTTAACTACTAACTGCTCACAAAAGCCTTACTACATCAGGGTTGAGTTTTATTAAATTTGAAACTGGTCTGGTATTAATATTGCTATTTAACAGATATGGCATTGTTACAGTATATTATACTCATTGACTGCATATTAGTCCCATCATTTCCACAAGTGCATTTGCCAAAGTATGTAAAGAAGTGTTGAATTGACTAAAAATATGATTTTTCACTAAAAACCTTGTCAGAATATTAAACTATGCTTTAAAATATACATAAACTTAAGAATGACCTAACTATATTGCAAACTGAATTTTGTCATCTAAAACATCAGAGTCATTTAGTTCATTTTACATTTAATCTCTGTTTAGGTAACATTACAGCTTTCTAAACTTATAAAAACTTAAAATATGAATAAGTATAATTTTACAATTTTACAGTGCTTGGGGGAATTGAACCCGGGTCGGCCTCGGTGCAAGGCAAACACCCTACCCGCTGTGCTATCGCTCCAGCCCCTTGCCTACATGCAGGCAATATTTCCCATATTCTTTCTCTACTTTGGGACATTATAGTTTGCAATGCAGATACTTTTCAGTTTGATACAATTCTCTTGCTAGTTTGATTTTAAATTCTTTGATTTGTGTTGAAGAGAACTTTTTTTCATCTATCTATTGGCCTTTTGTCTATTTTTTCATCTGTCTATTGGTTTCTTTGAGAAAATGTCTGCTCAGTTCCCTCCCCATTTTTTTGATGAGGTTGTTTTGTTTTGTTTTGTTTTGTTTTTGGTAGCACCTGTAAGTGCTTTATAACTCTTAGATACTAGCCCTTTGTCAGATGTGCAGTGTGTAAATATTTTCTTCCACTCAATAGGTGTCATTTTTATATTAGGCATTGTTTCTTTCTCAGTGCAATTCTGAGACTTTTCAGTTTGATACAATTCTCTTTATTTTTGCTTCTGTTTTCTTAGCCAATGACATTGGCTCATTGAAGTGTCACTGAAGTCTATATGAAGAACAGTTCTGCCTATGTGCTCCTCAATGTAATTTATGGGTTGAATATCAAGGTATTTCATTCACTTTACATTACTTTGTGTATGGTGTGAGAGAGGCCAAGTACAGATTCATTTGTTCATGTCTAATGATAAGGCCCATTGGATTTACTGGTCTCATCAAAGTTTAAGAAGAGAACTCCCAGAATGACCACCAACTGGGAGCTCTTTGGCACTATTGCGGCAACATGGGGAGATATTGTCATTGACAATATTGACGAGGAATACGATCGACTGGTTCAGCACCTCCATGATTGTGCAAGGAAAGCCACGAGAGACATAGCCACAAAAAATTCCTGTCTCTGAAAACTCTTGAGCTTATTCACCAACATGGCTTGGTACAAGCCTCAGGCAATCACAAACGAATGTCCAAGCTCGCAAAGCAGTGCAGAGAAGCAAAAGAGGAAGACCTCAAAGAGAGAAGAGCAGAATGCTGGTAGATGTGGCACAAGCCTGAAAAGGCATTCACAACGCCCGCCTGTCCTTCACCAACTACAAGACCAAGATGACTGCCCTCCAACGTCCTGATGGATCTCTCACATCTTTCAGAAGGGCAACGGAGAAGATTATCCATGACTTCTACTCGGATCTCTTCGATAGCCACGTCCACCAAATTCTGCAGGATGGTTATGTCGTTCCCAACATTCTCCCTTCCAAAATCCGACATGCCATTTTGTCGCTAAAGGCAGGAACAACACCCAGTCCAGACAAGGTCAGACCTGAACACCTGAATAATCTGCCTTTGGTACTCATGAATACACTGGCTTGGCTCTTCACACACTACCTCTCTGAATGCAAGGTTCCATCCCAATGGAAAACCAGCAGGACTGTGCTACTATACAAGAAGGGAGACATCCAAGACATTGGCAACCATTGCCCAATCTGCCTATTGTCTGTCATCTACAAACTGTTCACTTGAATAATCCTGAATAGGATTGGTGGAACACTAGATGAAGGATAACCACATGAGCAAGTTGGGTTCCAAAAAGGATTCAGCACGATCGACCATATCCACACCATAACCAAGCTCATTGAGGTTTCTCGGGAGTTCAAGATGCCACTCTATCTAAAGTTTGTTGATTTAAAGAAGACCTTTGATTCTATTGAGACTGAAGCAGTCATCGAAGCCCTAGCCAATCAAACTCAATACATCAGGGTCCTCTGTGAGCTGTATTACGAATACACTACCAGGATCTCACCATTCTACAAGGAGGTGATCATCCATGTCAAGAGAGGGGTTCAGCAGGGTGATACCATTTCACCAAAACTCTTCAGCGCCACCATTGAGAACGTCATGCGAAGACTGGAATGGGAAGGAATGAGAGTGAAGATAGATGGTTGGCAACTATACTACATCTGCTTTGCTGATGACATTGTTCTAATAACACCAAACATTAGCCAAGCGGCACAAATGCTGGCCAACTTTGACCGTAAGTGTGGAAAGGTCGGACTACAGCTGAATCTCAGCGAAGACAATGTTTATGAGGAAACAGTCTCGTTCCTGATGTTCCATTTGCTCTCAACAAAAAGACCATCTCCGAATGCAAGAGTTATGTGTACCTAGGTAGAGAAGTCAACATGATGAATGACATGGCACCTGAGTTGCACAGGAGGAAGAGAGCGGCTTGGAACGCCTTCAAGAATGTCGAAAAAATAGCTAAGAAGACGAAGAACCTCCGGCTCCGGGCATATCTCTTCGATTTCACTGTTCTTCCTGCATTAACATATGCTCAGAGACCTGGGCCCTACAAGAACAGGATGAGAACACTCTTCGGGTCTCCCAAAGAGGAATCAAAAGAGCTATGGTTGGAGTATCACACTTCACTCAAATGAGAGAAAGAATCCAGAGTTCCAATCTCTGTTGAGGGTCAAGAATCAGGGACGCTGTCTCATCTGTCAAGGCATCGAAAATCAGATGGGTTGGACACGTAATGAGATTTGGAGATGACCGCTGGACTAGAGCCATTACCGACTGGATTCCACTGGGCGTCAAGAGACCACATGGCAGTCCACCAATGAGATGGTCAGACTTCTTTGTCAAGACCCTGAAGTATCGGTTTGAGGCTCTCCGTGTTCCTAGAACAAGCAGACACCACTGGGCTACACTAGCACACGGCAGGGATGAATGGAGACGTTACTGGTGCCCACCTGAGCAAATAGATGAGTGATGGGATGTCAAGTGATCAAGTGATGTGTAATGATCCAATTTTGCCAACACCACTTGCTGACCAGGGTTTTCTTTCTTCAATTTATGCACCTAGATTCTTTTTCAAAAAATAACTGTTTATATAACTTTTTGCTTTCTAGCTGAGCTCTTTAGACTAGCTTTCAGTTATTTTATTATCAGAAGATGGTAATAACAGGAATCAGAAACATGTCAGTTCTGGGTCTTTCGATTCTCTCAATGATTTTCTACAATGCCTCTTCTAGTGCAGTGTCATTGTCATACAGATTTTACAAATTTCTGCAATGAGGTACAAATAGAGGCCAGTGGTACATTTTTAGCATAACATTGTTGTTCTTTGTGCTAAATATCACATGTTCTATATCTGGTATAAATATTTTTAATTGAGCATTAAATGCTTTTCTGGTGTTTTAACTAACATTAAATTTATACTATTTTATGGCAACAACAAGCATATATTACTACACAGATATTAATTATTTAGGGTAAAAATTTTCTGATTTCAATTGGCATATTTAAAATTAATGTTCACAAATACAGTAAATTATTATTCACATAATAATGACTACCTTTTTTGGGGGGGAGAGGGGGTTAAGGTAAATTAGAGGTTCCAAACAATTATGACTATTGTAAGCAACTTTTAATTGTATAAGGATATGTAAACTCAAAAAGACAGCAGCGGTCTATCTCTTCTGCCACTCATGTTTGGTAGTCTCACGCTGGTTCTCCCACCCTTGGGGGGGGGGGGTCACTGGCAATGGGCAGGTGAAGGTAGCAAATGAGGGCCGGGCTGATTGGTGTCAGTTGCAGTTTATTACATTCCCATCTCCATTCTCCTCTGACTCTCCTCCTGCTTCTTCCTCCCTCATGCTACTTCATTCTCCTCCTCCATCCCCCTTCATCCTCCTTCTGGCTCTGGAATCTAGATCTGGATTCCCTTTCTCCTCCTTCTGGATTCTGGATCTTGATCCTCCAGCCCACTCTTACAGTCTAGTTATATCTCAAAGCATGAGGGGTTGGAGCTTACACATAGGTGTGGTCACAATTAATAGAGGTAAAGTTTTTTCCTCAGGGGATACTTCTAGAGCAGATAACCTCTAAGCAGGACGACCCACCCAAGAGCGGAATCCCATGGGCGTGTTTCTCCTCTCCTTGTCCAACAAACATATAAGCATTCATAATATAAATCATTTTGTATAGATACACTAAGAAATACCTTCAGCTTATAGAATTGCTCTCCTAGGGCCATCTTGATCTCAGACTACAGTGCTCAGGCCAGACAGTCTTTCTTATCCCTAGCAGAGTCTTAGTCTCGTCATTACTTTTGGATCATGGCAGTATTTGTCTATGATCAAGCTCTTAACTTATAGTTAAGAATTGTAGCACTTTGGCCTGGCCCATTTCAATGCTAGGGTAGCTCACAGCTTGCCCTGGGTCTATTCAGTCCCTAATCTGGACCTTGCTTTTGGGGTATGTTAGGAACTAAGGGCAACTGAGGCTTAAGTCGAGAAAGCAGATACCCAAAAGTGAATAATATTCAAAGCCAATTAAATCCTAACTTATAAAGCATAATGTTAGCTATCTTCCTGTATCTATCCAAAAAGGACATTGCATTAAAGTAAACTATTCAAAATACACAAGGAGAGGAGAAAGGCAATATTAACTTACAATACAATTTCAGTATCTTAGAAGGATCTAACCTTACCAATTAACAGAGTCTGATTAGGGGAAAAAGTTGATTAACTGGTTGGGGAAGAGAGGAGAGAGAAGTGGTTACAGATAAAGAAAGGAATGGGAGTGACTCGGGAGCACTGTGATGGGTGTAACCTGATAAACCTAAGCTCCTTGTGGCAAGGGAGAAAGGACAAAGCAATGTCATCTACATATATATTCAAAGGAGTAGGTGTACTTTTTTGCTAAATCTCTAAAAGTATCTGTGTGTGAGACAGAGAGCTAGAGAGAGAAAGTTTATGTTCAAAATGAAAATGTCTCTGTGATAGGTATAGGTGGATTAAATCCATATTTACCTATATGTGATTAGGAATGGAATTTACCCTAATCAGTGGAAAGTTGAATTGAACAGTATGTACCTGGGTATCATCATGGAAAACTCTACGGGTAAATCAGAAAAAAAGTAAAAGCAGAGTGCCCTTGGGGTCATAGGTTATTACAGCAGGTAAAGTACTAGCCTTGAATGTGGCCAGAATTTGTTGGATCCTTGGTTCTTTAGATGGTACCCTGAGCCTTACTAGCAATGATCCCTAAGCACAGACCTCAGGAGTAAGCCCTGAGTACTGTAGGGCGTGACACCAAAACAAACAAAATTAATATAAATATGTCATCGACTTAGAGAAAGCCATGGATACTGCTAATATGTTGGTGTCAATGTTATAGCATTTTCATTTTTAACTTTTATTATAGTTGAGTTAACATGGATAAAATAGTGCTAACATTTATAATTTTTGTGTACAAAGTTACTGTACCTTTACTTCCACCAAATGGCAGAGGCACTCCAGTGTAGCACTTGTGTCACTTCTAATTAGGGTCTTCCTTCTCCCAGCTACTTTCCAAGACTCCTTAAATACCGTTTGCTATGCTTGTTCAGTTGTCAGCACCCTAGGATATATTATCATTCAATTGATGCCTTTTTATAGCATATATGAGTGAGATCATCTGTTACTTGTCTTTCCCTCTCTGAATTATTTCTCTAAGCTTAACACCTATGTAAAGAAAAATTTAAAAATTTGAAGCATATTGCAGAAAATGCAGGGAGAGCGTACATTTCTAGATAATGCAAAAGCAGAAATAAGAGATCTATCTTTAGTTATGGAAGCTACTCTCCCACTTACATCCTAAATCTCACTATCTGATATTCCCTATATGCTTTTATCTGAAATACCATTCCATCTATCTTACAGAGCAGATGGCTTTCTGTCATTCTGCACATTTGGTAACAAACTACTCTAACTGCAGAATGCATCCTTTGTCTAGGTAAACTTATTAATCTCTCCTAGTTTCAATTTCAGTATTTCTTAGAAAAATTTAGTCTGGATATCAAGAGTCATATTTGTACTACCTGTCAAATTATCTAGATTGAGAGGGCAATTATACATGGTTAGGACCGCCCTTGCTGGTTGGGATATTAAATGGTTCAGGCACAGTTTATCCTTGAATTCACTGTTTATTGCAAATCATAGTAACAAATAGAACAAATAGAACACATAGATATTTGTCTAATTGACAGATAAGATGATCATCCAAAAAACAAGTGATAAAAGATTTGGGAGTCTGAGAGATATTATAATATGTAAGGTGCTTGCCTTGGAAGTGAATGATCCTGGTTTCATCCCAGGCACCACAGAGAGTTTCCAGAGCAATTCCAGGATGGTCCCTGAGCACAGAGCCAGGAGGAAAGACTGAGCTTGGCTGGTATGGCTCAAAAATGAAAACAAAGAAAAAGATTAAAAATAATATCATGGGGCTGGAGTGAGAGCACAATGGGTAGGGCATTTGCCTTGTACACGGCTAACTCAGGTTCGATTACCAGCATCCCATTAGTGCCCCCGAGCACTGCCAGGACTAATTTCTGAGTGCAAACCTAGGAGTAATCCTTGAGCATTGATGGGTGTGACCCAGAAAGAAAAAAAGAAGAAGAATGTCATACTATCTTGGACAAATATGCTCAGATTAGATCAACTAGACATAAATATGGTTTAAAATATAATTCCCTGGTTTATACTAGAATTTATGATAGGAAATTTAAAGACAAAAAGCATTGCTATGGAGTAAATACTGTCTCCTAATTTTTTGATAGTTTATTGGCATGGAATAAATGACTCAGTCTAACCACTATGATTTTTACCTTGTTAGGGGTCTTTAATTTCTTAATGACACATGTCACATATGTATATATATATATATACACACATATATACATGTACACATATATGTGTGTATCCAAAAGTGACTTTAAGTTTAATAATACATCTTTTGTAAGTTATGTTTACAGTTATATGTCTGAGCTGAAAATCTTTTTACTGTATTTTATGTTTCCTTTCCTATTTAAATCTAAGTTTAAATCATTCCCAGTTAAGCTTTATTCTAAAAAATGTAGGTACTTACTCTATAATACAGACCATTTTTTGCACTGCTTGTAATGGCTCTTATTCTTACTGTTTTTAGTGCTAAATTGTTTCAACCCTTATAGCTCAAACTACTGATGATTTAGTTGATGGAGAAAAAAAAACCCAATTTGATTCTAAAAAGTTCTATATTATAGCATTCAAAAGCACAGTGGAATTTTATAATTTAATGTTATGGTCATATGTAGAAATTCTTTGTCTTTTTTAATCACTAAGTAGAAATTCTTTGTCTATTTAATCACTAAGTTTGTTATGCTAAGAGGACTACAGAAGCTTAAAGTTGTTTGATAGAATTGGTCCTTTGAGATTTTCCAATCAACAGTAAGCATCCATCCCCCAAATTGTATTTAATGGGCAAATTAAGATGAAAATTAAAAAAACTGGCTTATTTTAAGAATAAAAACATATAATATGTTAACTTGGACTATCATAATATAATATGCCATTTGAATTCTAGAAATATTTTTTATACAAATGTAATACCAGACTTACTGAAACGCATCAGGATGTACACATTTGCTATCTAGCCTTGGGTCGTCTGTTTCTCTTTCCTTTGGGGCCTCATATTCCAAACCACCATACTTTGTATTATCTGCACAATTTCCCAGTTCTTGCCATATAATTGTGTTCCATCAATCGACTCTCAGAGAAACAAATGTAATAAAATGATATACATCCTTATAATTTACAAATACATTTGTAATACGTTTTGTTGTTCCCAATATATTTCTATTGACAGACTTAAACAACAAAACTCAAACTCCACTTTGTAGGTCTAATAGGGCCTTCACGAAGTCAATATTGGTTTCTCAATTTTTTCTTAAAATATACGTATCCCTGTAAACTTTAAGCCAGAACTAGTGTTGAGATGAGATCAATGCATGAAAGCATTCTTCTAAAGGGATGACTTCTTAAAAGTTTTCAAGTTTATGTGTTGTTAGGATAATATGCTAGTTTGCTAACAATGCCATAACAAAGCAGTGAAAACTGGATGATTTAACAAAATAACTTTGGTCTCTTGTGTTCTCTTTCATTGGCTTCTGTACAATTACCTTCTTTCTGTGTGCTTACATGGCCCTTATTATGTGTCTCTTTCTCTGTATAAACTATCTCTCAGACAAAAACACCAATTAGTCTAAATTAGGATCTACTTTGATAGCTACATTTCAATTTTTTTTTCATTTCAAAAATTTTTAAGAGCTTGTCTTCAATATCAGATATATTCCCAGGCATTAGTAGTTAAGGCTTCAATAATGACTTTTCAGGAAATACATGAATTAGAACTCTAATATAAAGACTTTAGGAGAAGGAATATAGAACCATTCAAATATCCTGGAGTTACTGTTTAGCAATTAAGAAATGTAACCTGGAATATCCATTAATATTTATTTAAAATGATATGTTAATTTGTGTATATAATTATGCACCTATACTAGCTATGGGTTAACCCTCATGCCTTGCCTTTTCTAAATGCAGAATCTAAAACTTTATGACTTGTTTATTTTACCATGTTTTAAAATAACATAAGAGAAACAAGGGCATTTTCATAGCACCTGGAAATGATATGTTACAATGCTACTCCTAGATATTATCAATAAAATGGAGTGTTATAGAAACCAATCTGTTATATAAACATTTTGTTTTGAGAGGAAGTAATTGTTTAGTCTAATAGAACCTCCCCCCCCCAAAAAAAAACACAACCAGAAATTAGCAATATTTTTCTTTTCTCCATTTGCTTAATGTAAAAATTCTGAAAGTTTCCTAAACTAACCTGCCAATTAGAAGAAATTTTTTCCTAAATATATCAAAACTGCTGCCTGGAGCAACACTAAGATTACTCCAAACATCTTAAAAACTATCTGTCAAATGTTGAAATATTTTACTTTCATATTTAAAAATGTTCTCCTCAATATATTTAGAATACTGCCTATTACTTTGGTGGGTCTTTTCCAATACTCAATGAGTGAATCTGCAAGGCCTATTCCTGTACATCTATAGCGTTTTGTACCTGTCTCTATCCAGACATTCATTACATTGCATAACGATCACACTTTCTCTTGTTTGTCACCCTAACTAGATCATATACATGTTTCATTTCTGTAGCCACGGGATATCACACAGTGCTTGAAAAGAGGCCAACAATGAAAAAATACGTCTTCACTGAAAGACAGAAGGGCCATACATTTTCAACAGCAGTGCCAACTAGTTTTGCAACCAACTAGTTTTGCATGTG
Source organism: Sorex fumeus (assembly GCF_029834395.1). NCBI lineage: Eukaryota > Metazoa > Chordata > Mammalia > Eulipotyphla > Soricidae > Sorex > Sorex fumeus. The sequence continues at coordinate 24,320,024 of NW_026606092.1, forward strand.
GCACTAGTTACAGTAATTGCAGAAGCTCCTTTAAAAATTTGATGTAGCTTTTCTCTGATCCCTCAACACATATCTAACTTTGGAGACGGGTCTCAAGGAGCAAACACTTCTAGGAATTATAATGGTCAAAATGGATTAGAAATGGATTTTGGTGATATAATATAACTGGGAATTCTGAGAATGAGCAATTGCACTATTATACTATGTCATTAAGTGTTTGGGACAAGTGGAAGAAGAGAATTTTAGTAATCCTTGGCTTTTTTGATTATTACCATACATGTGGAATTTGGTCTGTATAAAGAGTAATAATGATATGTGTTTGATGTGTGTGTAAAGGGTGTGTATTTGTGTGTGTGTATGTGTTTTGAGCACATTTCCCATTAACTCCAGAAATGTATTTTTTTCAGAGAAAGCATTAAATTCAACTGATTGTCCTAAAGATAGTGTACATTTAGAGACTCATAGTTTATGATAGTTTTATTTACTTTGTACCTGTATTTGTTGTTGTGGCCCATGTTTTGGTAACATTATTGTTGATAGGGTGATACTAAAAGAGGAAATTGAAATTAAATAAATCCACTGTCAGCTATAACAATTTTTAATAAGAGATGAAGACCAAAGTTTTTAATTACTCTGTGAAAAAGCCATCAGCTGAGACCAGGAAGGTCTGACTGACATCTATCTAAAATCTCTGAACCCTAGGTGGGATGCGGGCATTCCCTATCTTTCACCCCTACCCAAAGCTCAGCACTCCGCATCCTCCTCCCTTAGATACCAGAAAAACATCCCAGCTTCAGGTCTGATCCAGAAAGGCCAGAGAGATCCCTGCAGTTGATCATCCCAGTTTCAAAGCTCCTGAAGTGTGCAGATGGATATGCTGCTGTGCAATATTTCCAAACTTCACACAGAGTTAACAGCCCAGGAGAAACAAGAAAATTAGATGGGAAACTTGAGTAGAAGCCCACTAAGCTGAATGAGTGAATTCAATAATACAGAAGGCCCAACTCAACTCAGACCTAATAGCTCAGTATATCCTCAGCCCATGACTTTATCAACATAATTATAAGAAATATGTTGCAATAAGCAATATAAAGTAATCGGTGCTTGCTAAGGGAACAGGCTTGGGAAGCTAGGTGGTAAACTAAGGACATTGATGGAGGTGAGGATACACTAGTGGTGAAACTGATATTGGAATATTGAATACCTGAAACAACTGTATTATGAACAACTTTGTAAATCATGGTGATTAAATAACGTTTAAAAGTGTCAGAAAGATTTTAAATAGATTCACCTTCAATCTTCTAGAGGGATTGGAAGAAATTCACGTAATAGGAAACTCACCAGGGTAGGAACTAAGTATTTTTAGATTTAGTTTGGTACTTTGACTGATTATTGACAAATGACTTGTTTTTGTTGTTGTTGTTTCTTTTTGGGTCACACCTAGAAATGCACAGGGTCCTCCTGGCTCTGCACTCAGGAATTAATCCTGGTGGTGCTGGGGGACAATATGGGATGCTGGGAATCGAACCTGGGTTGGCCGTGTGCAAGGCAAATGCCCTACCCGCTGTGCTATCACTCCAGCCCGACAAATGATGTTTTAAAAGCAAATTCAGGAAATACTCAGTAAGGGTTTATGCATATAGAGTAGTGTCAGGCATTGAAAATATAGATATGAATATGAAAATATTCTTAAATGTCTTCACTATCCTTACGAAAGTATGTGATATAAGAAATAAAGAATCAATTAGATACTTTCAGGCATCAGGATGGAATGACAAAGTGATATCTAAGTTTATTTTGAACAAGGAAATAAACTGCAAGCTTAATATGTATTATGCATATATCATATTTTCTTGGAAATGAAGAAAGTGGACTACAACTGGGCAGGTGGCGGGGGGTGTGAAAGAAGCAATTAAACTTGTTTCTTTAACATAAAAAGAACATTAAGAGCTATAACTTAAATTGCAAATTCAGAAATTGAACCTTTAGGGTTGACTTAAGGGTATTCAATAATAAAATTTTATGTAATCCTTTGATGATTTATAATCACAGCATTGTATTGTTTCATGTTTACTTTTAAAGCTCTGATACGTGATACATTTAGAAGTTCTGGTTAATGAAACATTTTAACAGATAACATTTTGAATAAGAGAGAGATTTATAGTTAAATAGAACTGAAAAACAAAAGAAGAAAATCCCAACACATCATAACATTGTATATAATAAAAAATATTCCTTATCTAAGCATTAATGCAAATAAGTCATTCACCAAGAACATTATGCTACTTAACACTTTTTGAGTTCACCATTTTTTTAAATTTTTTTATTAAATTGACTACTAACTTGGCTTACTTGTAATTGAGCTTGGGTCTTTAATATTAAACTTTTTGTAAAATCTTTTGTTAGAATCACCAGGGAACTGGAAGGTGTGGAAAAATCAGCAAAATATGGAGAAGAAAATGTTAACAAGTGGTAGAACAGTAGTAGCAGCTTCAAATATTTGCAAAAAGAGATTTTTGTCATACAACAGTGTTATCAGAATACAGGAAGAACACTTTAGGGAACTTGAATTCCTAACAAAACTGATATTACCAGTTTATTTGAAAATTTTCTTTTTTTAGAAAAGGCAAATTATGCCACCATCATAACCACCATAACATCCTCTCCTTACACTTGGGTTTCAGTCATATGCATTCTCAGAAAAGCAAAGAGCTAGAGCAGAATGCATGGTTAGGGATGAAATGACTCCACTTGATTTCTTTTGGCTGCATGAGTTATTTCAGAAAGCTCAAGATAAGGGTAGGCGTGTGGGTGTTGAGTGAAAGGACTTTGAAATTAAAAATAATATTCCTCTAAAACTCAGAGAATGAGCTTACAAACCAGCATTCCTTGGCACACATCCATAATGGGTTTTTCTTTGAGGGGAGTAATGCAAATCATTGCTGAGTCAAATTATGTTCCTCTGAACGCTTTTAATTTTATAAGGAAGGAAATTGCCCATAATCATTGTGTTATTAATACTGAAAAATAGAATAACATGAAATTTAGATTAACCATTGCTTTTTAATTTAACACCCTGGAGAGAAAAAGCCAGGTAAATATGCTTTATCACCCAATATTGAGGACAGATGTGTCTTTTGAGGCTATCTTTGTAACAGCATGCCCTATCTTCAGTTGAGAGATACCTTATAACATTTAGTACATCGGTACATTTTATAATATGGTATTTTGTCTTTAGTTTGGAAATGATATGAGGCTATTTATACTCCTCATTTTTTTCAAAAAGTTGAGTGCAAAGATGCTTTTTAATGAAAATTATATGTGACTGTAATTATTTTAAGGACATATAAGGAGCACTCAGGCTACATAGCACTGATGTTGAAAATGTTCTGTTTATCCTATTATATATAATCAGATTAACTTTTCCTTTTGTGCTATAATTATTATACAAAATGGCAAGGTTCATTTGGTGAGACATGGTTTTCTTTTAATGAACTCACTTATGTAAATCTCTTGATTAAAGTAGAAATAAGAGAAATGGGAGCAATTAGCACAACTTGGGAAGACAAAAACCTAATTTGAATCAGCTAAAATTAGAAAGAGACTCAAGTGATTTGCTTTGAACCTTCCATCATACTTTTTATGATCCCGCAAGTAGCATCTTAGTTTGGGCTTTAATATTTCAGCCTGGATTTTATTCTTACTAACATTTTTTATGCAATAAATCCTTTTAAAATTTTCTGGAACTACTTGTTTAAATTATCTTTGAGTAAGTTAGCACATCCATTTAAAAAGTTTCAATGAGTCCCCATCAATGAATTAAAAGAGTCTCACCTAGGAAACAGACCCATACATGCCACTGAAAACTTTCTTAGAGGATATAACATTGGCAACCAAAGGCAATTATCCTTGGAAAATGCATTTATTTAATCAACAAGAGCTTTATATATTTTCATCTTACTTTTTAATGAAAAGGTCTTTTCTTCTACTTTTATTATTACATATATATCCAATTGATATATAATTGATCTATAATATTGTCAAAGTGGAAATTTAGTTTTAGACACTTAAAAGTGTGTAGTTATCACTACTCCCTCAACAAGAGTTCCAATACCATATCCAAAAAGACTCCTTTCCTCATTCTTTTCCTTCCGCCCCTTTTCCTTTGATGACCACTGTAGTTTTCATTTTGATTCTTATTTTTTATAGTAGTTTGTTGTAGTAATTAATATTCCTAACATGAGTAAACTTTATAAAATTCTATTATTTCTTTTCTTATGATTCTTAGTAAAACCAAACAATATCTTGGTTTTGTTTAGAAGAACACAATGTTACACTTTTTAATGTCAGAGAAGTATTCCACTGAGTATTTATAGCACATCTACGGAGCCACCTACTGATCAGCATTTAGTTTGATTCCATGTTTTGACTATTTTAATAATGTTACTTTCAATATAAGCCTAGGTCTGTCAGGCAATTCTTTTTCCCGGTAAAAACAATAGTTTTACTTCCCCAATCGAGAAGAGTCAATACGCTTTAGGGGAGAAACTCAGACTGACTCTCCTTCGAACTTTTCTTCTTTGAAAAGGAGAAAGCTTTTCAAAATCATGGTACTAACAGACCTTCATAGTTTCCTAGTCCAGGTTCTAATGGGTTTTCCTAGCTTCTTATCACCTACAAAGTAACATCAGGGCTTCAGTTAGACAACGGGAGGGTAAATTGTGGGAGATTGGTAAAGAGAATCATTAAAATTTGAAAGACATTGTTTACTTTTCTGACCTTTGAGCTGGTAGAAGAAGAAAAGCAGTCAGGATTTATATAGTCCTTTCAGGGTCAGAGATAGTTCAATGGGTAAGGCACTAGCCTTGCTCTTGTCTGACAGGGGTTCTATTTCCTATGCACAGAGGCAGGAGTAAGTCCTGAGCATGGCCCAAACAAAATAAGATAAAACAAAACCTATTCTTTCAGTTTGTATCTGAAGTGGTTTATACACAAATGAGACTGTATTTCCTTAAAGAGAAAAAGACCCTTGGCACTCACTCACTCAAAAACGATGATGGGATGCCAAACTATATTAACCCGATGGGATTAGGGAACTGACTCCCAAGGCTGACACACACACTTTGCATGTGAAGCACCCACTTTTGATATTTGTTACTACATGGTTCTGGGAACTTATGGATGTGGCCCAAATATTTGGGAGAGCAGAAACAGCAAAAATGCTAAGCTCCTCATAGATTTTATGATTCAGTCTCAAAAATTCTGCTAACTTTTATGTTCTTCATCACTTTTTTTTTCAGGATCTTTCCCCCTGATCTTTGGATTCACCAGGCCAGTGTGTTATGTATTTTGCTAACTGTGTGCTCACCTAGTATTTTTTGTCATTAAACATTATCTGTTAATCTTCCTTAGAGGTAGAAAAGCACATTACTACTACTACTTTCATCCCTAACACTTGTAGGAAGGTGCTTCTTAAAGAATAAATATCTCCCTTTACCATTTTTTTTGTGTGTTCAGAACTGTGGGCTCCAAATACGGATATTTCATGCAGCCACTGAATTTTAAGTAGTTCTCTAAAAAGCAGCAACTATTCTGCTTAGAGAAGTTATAACTACTATATATCATACTACATGAATATCTGACCATATCTGGAATCAGAAAGGAAAAAGAGATAAACCTGACAAGGATAAGTACTATAAATAAAAACTAGTCACTGGGATCATCTTAGTCATTTTATACTGTGTGATGGTTATGAGTGCCATGCTTTTGCTACTGTATTGTGTCTTTGTGATTTAATCTCCACTGGTTTACAATTCTATGTATAGCTATTTTTGTTTAAAAGCTGCTAGTTATTTTTTCTATCTATAAGGAATATTTGGAGTCTTATCAGTGATTGCTTCTTTAAAAAACATGTATGATAATTTTCTTTAGCCACAGCTAACTGACACAACTGAGTAGTTTACACATGCAACATTGTCGGTAATGCTAACATCAAAAGCTAACCGGTTTTGCTACGTGTGTGTGTGCGTGCGTGTGTGTGTGCATTTGTGTATGTGTGTATGTACGAGCTAACGTGTGTTTGGAGAGGATTCTCAAGCAATACTCAGAGGTCCCAGGAATATTCATGCCCAGAAGTACTGGGGACACCATTTTTACCTAGTCTATGCTTAGGATAAGGCATGCAGTGACTGGGACCTGACTCTGGTCTTTTCAAATGTATAAAGCATGTTCCCCAGATTCTGAATTATTTTTCAGGTCCCACTACTATCACTTATGGAAAATAGTTAAACTAACTGATTTTAATGTTCAGAAATCTATCATTACATTCCAGTAGTGCATTACTTTTCAGTAGTGCATTACTTAATATTTTCTTGAATCCATCTTGAATCCCTGTATACAGAGCAATCCTGTTCCTTTGAGAAACTAATGCTGTACTGTTTTATGAGGTTCAATTGCAAACTGTTAGCTAGTAGACATTCATTAAAAAAAAAAAAACTTTCATTTGGTTATTTTTGGGTTTTTTGTTTTGTTTTGTTTTTGTACTGGTTATTAATTCTAGGACCTCACTCAACTGAGTCAAGTGTTCTTCCATTGAGCTACTTGCCCGACCTTCACGTTCATTTTTAAACCAATGTGAGAAGTGACGAGTATTGTACTGATTACTCTGTTTATTTTAAAATCAATAACAAAGCAGAAATGGCTGTTTTTTTTCTTTACCAACTTAAATGTAAATTTCTACAGGCATAGCCTATTACAAGTATTTGGAGTCAGGGTTAGGCTAAAGTGGAAAAGCACAAGACTTGATTGTTTGAAGAGATGGGTTCAGGCCCTGACAACACAAGCTCCATTACCCAGTCCCTAGGGCTCAGAAGAAACTGCCCTGAGACTAACCAGCAGCACCCATGCTGCTGGTTCTGTCAACAGCAAGGAAAAAAGAAATATGTTATTCTATGTTAGACGAAACTAAATAAAAAATGTGTATGTGACATGTGTGATATTCTTAGAAGAAAAAATTTTAAAAAAGATAAGCTTATTCACAAAACCTGCTGTCTTTGAAATTAAAACTTGATCAGTGCCAGAATGCTGCATTAATCCGTGTTGTTTTACATAAATTTCACTACATCCAAATTGCTTATTATTTTTTATTTTGTCTGAATGCTTCCTTTAATTCCTTTTGCCTGTTACCATATGATAAACCAATAATTTCTGTCTTTTGAGATGTCATTCATGTGAAAACAGTCACCCATGTCCCTTCTTAGTTGTTGTCACTAAGCCAAGTTATACATATTTAGTTCCTTAATCTTTCCTCATAATTAAATCTCTTCAGCTGCTTAATCATTGTAGTGGTTCCTCCAATTTGTCTGCTGAGAAAGAATAGGGTGAAAATTGATGTATTATATTTTAATCATCTTAGTCCAAAAATTTCAAGTTGTAAGGTTAAAGTGCAACTGTGCACAGCTATATATATTTTTTTTTCATGAAGTTTCTGGTGTTCAGAGTTATTCTGGATCTTCAGATGCTTCCCTGCCCCCTGCCATTAATAATTTAGAATGCTCAAAATGCTGAACTAGAATTAATAATATGGAAGGAAAAATTAATTAAAAGTTTAAAAGGTTAAATGGGGGCCATGGGGATAGATCAGAGTGGTGAGTGCGTGCTCTGCATATTGGAGGACCTGAGTTTGATCCCCAGCACTGCATGCGGTCCTGAGCACCATCAAGGAAAATTCCATTATAAAAAGTTTAAGGCATGAATTCAGTAAGCATTCTGTTGCTTATGCCTGCAAAATTATCATTTTAATTATGGTCTTAGTGTCTATTTTATATTATGATTTTTGATTCATTATAATGTCTTGGCTTTATTATGTACTTATTGTGATAGTAAATATCAAAACGCACACCTTAGTTGACTCTCATTTTAAAAATATTTTCTTTATATTCTTAACCTTTTTTAGTAACAATTCTAGCTTCATAACTATATTGTCAAAATATAGTAAAGGAGGAGGAAATTTACTGTTAATAAAATTTTATGTAATTATATGTAATTTGAACTTGCATCGAATTCTCTGGAAAATACAGTGTATAGTGTAGATTTCGATGTAAGTAAATTTTTCCTTCAAAAAGTGAAAAAATAGGCAATTCATAGAGAAATCGTAACTTTTATATATGTATACATAAACATTTTGTTTATAAGTCAGAAGATATCCTATAGCACAAAATAAATAAGAAACTATGTAAGACAAATAATTTTTTCTGAAAATTTGGTAGCAACAGATTTATGTAACATAAAGTATTAACTTTTGGCCCTAAGCAATTGAAACTTAGTTCAAAATTTTTAGTATCCCCTCCCACTTTTTAAATATTGTGTTGCATAACTTTTACTGCCATTAAAATGATTAAGTGCATATATGTGTGTTTTTGGTGAGAACAACTGAAGAGATTTATGACTGTTATTTTTCTTAAACTATATTTATAATGTGAAAAAAATAGACATGTCTCAAACCACAGTTATACACATATCAAGCATGTTAATTCCAGTTATAACCATTGGAATTTAGATTAATTAATAAACTTGTTTTGAAGATTAAGTAAATTTATTTGTGCAAAGTACTTACTATAGATCCTGGAGACGCAATATTGTAATCAGTCTATGATCTTGCTGTAACCTCTTGAAAGCAAACCAAGCATATTCTATGCTATTATATTTGGCAAATTTTATGAGAGCAGAATAAAGCTTAGCTTTTTAAGTTCTCTTGAGTTATAACAAATTTACCCATAAAAAAGTGTAAAGTGCTCATCAATCTTTATGTAGTTCCTTATATGACACAGGTATATCTCAACCTAAGTTATGCTAACTTAAGTTATATGCTAATAGAACAGTTGTAGGGTGTTATGTTCAATAGGCATAAGATACCTAATGTTGTCATAGAAAAAACATTTAAACTATTTTTAAAAAGGAAATAATAAAAGAGACTTTATATAGTGCAAACCCAGGTTTAATGGGTTCATAGCTAATTGTGGTCAATAATTTCAAAATGTGGCAATATTTGTATTAAATAAATAATGTTTATTAAACTATCATACAGCAGAGGATTTAGAGGTAATGCTGTCTGATAAAATGAGAATTAAGCAATATTTAAGAAACTGTCAAAATAGCAAAAATGATGAATATGCAGAACCAATTTCCGAAAAATTATTCAACAAGGAGAATAAAAAATGTAAGTGGGATGCAATCATCTGTAAGAATATGAGAAGCAGAAAAGAGGTAACAAGATGCTTTTCTCATCCATTGTCATTTAATATCTCCTTTCCTGTTCACATTGTATGAGAATTATATCTTTATGCTCATTGTGGTTTCTAAAGAGTATCACTTGTTCTCTAAAGATGTCTGAAAGAGTTTTATGCTCCTATCCTTTGCTTTTCAGGAACAATCCAATTGTAATGAGCCAAGATCCTTCAGTGCGCAATTTTAGTAATTTCCTAATCATGTAGCTTCAGGACAACCATGAGGTGAAAAAGAATAATTTCAAATTCTGAATCTACACTAACTAGTCATGCAATTCAATTTCCCACATATATAAAAGGAGCATGAGATTAGAGTTGTTGGGATGAGTATATGATTTATTCCTGAGAAGCTCTTAGAAGTCAGCACATAAAGCATTTCCACATTGCTTGTTGCGCTGTCGCTGTGTCAGTTGAGCAAGTTCATTTGCAGTTCTCTGTGGGCTTGTTGCTCATTTAGATCAGCACTTTTTCAGTGTTCTCTCTTCTTCACTAATTTATCTGAATCCAGTTCCTCTCCAAAGGTAACCTTTTCTAGCTTGAGAAGTAGGTAGAAAGTATGCAAATACTGTGAATCTTGTAGAATCCCATTACGTCATTCTGAAAATGAAAAACAAAACTCAGGGGCAGTCCTGGAGCAATAATACAGTTGGAAAGGCACATGCCTTGACTGTACATGGCCTGGGTTTGATCCCTGACTCAACACATGGTCCCCTGAATCTTGCCAGGAGTGATCCCTGAATTTAGCACTGCACTGTAGCACTGCCCTCCTGTTGTTCATCAGTTTGCTCGAGTGGGCATTAGTTACGTCTCCATTGTGAGATTAGTTGTTACTGTTTTTGGCATATGGAATATGCCATGGTAGCTTGCCAGGTTCTGAATTTAGATCCAGTAGTTCTGAGCACTGCTAGGTGCGCCCACTCTAGCAAATCGATAAACAATGGGAGGAGGACAATGCTACAGACAGTACTTCAGGTAACAATAAGAACAGTGTTGAAGGACTGCCGGGATGAGGTAATATTTATAACAATACCATACACTTTAACAGTATTGTATTCATTATACTTAAAAATTAATTAAAAATAAATTAGAGAATGATTAATGGAAATATTTTTTAAATTACATCAATGTCTAAATGAAGACAAATTTAGATCCCTTTAATGTTTACACAGAATCATTAAAATTGTCAAATAAGAAATCAAGAAATCAAATTTCTCAAGTACATAAATGTGTCTTCTGAGCATTTAAGAGGCAGTAACTGGCAATCTAGAAGTTGACCCAAACCTATGATTTGACTTTTAATTATATGTTATCCCCTTTTACCTATGAGTGCATTATAAGGATATAAAGTCGATAAGCGAAGGAACAAACCAGTGGACATTGATAATAGAGCCATGGTTACTTGAGGACTAGTAGGAGAATGAAACAATGTGATGGGGTATGGAAAAGACAATATCCTAGTTGAGACAATATCACAGTAAGAAAGTATACAGAGAAAAGAACGAGATTTTTCAGGACTCAGAGTTGTATCTCACTCTGTGATAGACCGTGACTATCTAGTAAAAAGCCTGGCAACATGTATGTGTGTTGGCTGATTGGTTTATTGATTTTCTTTTAACTTGAGCAAAAAAGGAATTCCACTTCCATCTGTTTTCTGGAATGGTTCAATGTACTATCACTGAGGCATAAAGCCATCAATATTGAGACTAAACTAGAGAGGCACTACAAAATATTTCAAATTACTTGAGGTATCTTCATTGTATATTCATTATAGGGATACATTCTTCCCATCCAATAGAGGATTCATTCTTAGCTATGGAGCATTTGTCAGCTTTCATGTGAGTATAAATGTATCAGGTTGATGAAAGCCTATTAGGCCATCTGTTGTATGTCATCAACAGTAACAAAGTTCTTCCGGCTATTAATATTCTCTTCTCTAAATGATTGGTTTTCTTTAAACTTTTATTTTAGAAATAGGCTCTTCAAGTCAATCCAATATTATATGTTTACAAAATGCCAGAATGTCAACAAATTGTTGACTTTACCTTAATAAAGTCTTAATAGTCTAAATTGCATTCACTTTTAAAATGAATTTTCACTTCATTTGATAGTAATGATTTTACAGAAAAAGTCACACATAGCACAGCGGGTAGGGCGTCTGCCTTGCAGGCAGCCAACATGGCCGAACCGAGTTCGATTCTTCCGCCTCTCTCGGAGAGCCCGGCAAGCTACCGAGAGTATTCGATATGCCAGACACAGTAACAACAAAGTCTCCAATGGAGACATTACTGGGCCCGCTCGAGCAAATCGATGATCAACGGGAGGGCCTTTACTTTACTTTTTACTTTACACACACAAAAAAAACAAACTTTGAGGGACCGGAGACATAGTACAGTGGCTAGGGAACTTGCCTTGCATGCAGCTAACCCAGATTCAATCTCTGTACCCTAAATTGTTCTCCAAGTCCTAGTAGGAGTGATCCTGAGCAAAGAGCCAGGATCTGAATACTGCTGGGTGTAGTTCATAAATATACAACGAAAACAAAACAGTCACTATGATAGAAGGAAGCACCCAGTAAAAGAGAAAATAAAGATCATGTCATATATTTTTGTATGATAGAAGTCAACTGAATGCAAATGCACTCTAAATGAAACTGCCAGGAAGGATTTATATTGTTTGTATTTGATGGCACAATGTGTTTGAAGTTTACTGTTCTATTCAGTATTTAGCCAGTTTTTGAGTGAAACATAATTAAGATTTATAAAAATAAAGTCTCAGTTTTAATGTCAGTGTAAAAGTTTATATTTCTGTCATCTAGCATTTTAGTTTATTATTTTCAGTTGACCCAATTTAACATAATAATCTTCCACAAAAAATAGGATATAAAATTAAAATTCAAACGAATGTGGGACAAATGTGGTACCACAACCAATTTAGTTTTCATTATACAAAAAATATATTTAACTATTTAATTTTCCTATGCAATTAGTATAATTGTCCTTGTAAACTACAGTTAATTTGAACATATGGGGCATATGGTAATATATACCACAGTATGGACTGAAAAATTCAAAGGGACAGAAGTAATTGTAGGTTTTTAGTCCTATCTGCATATGCCTAATGGAATGTGTAACTGTGTACTTAAATGGACACAGGTAATCTTGTGACAGCTAGTTTTATTCTTGACTATTCTATTCATTACCTAGTCTATCTTAAACAAGTTACATATTCTTCTGAATTTTCTTTATGTATAAAAGAGAATAGATTAGATTATATGGAGAAACACATGTATACATATATAATATATACAGTACATATGTGTATGGGACAGAAGTGATAGCATAGCAGGTAGGGTGTTTGCCTTGCATGTGGCTGACTGGGGTTAGATTTCTCCACCCCTTTCGGAGATCCCAGCAAGCTACAGAGAGTATTCCACCCGCACTGCAAAGCCTGGCAAGATATCTGTGCTGTATTTGATATGTCAAAAACAGTAACAAGTCTCACAATGGAGACGTTACTGGTGCCCGCTCAAGCCAAATCTATGAACAATGGGATGACAGTGACAGTGACATATGTGTTTGTGTGTGTATATATATGTATATATATGCATATATGTATGTATGGGTATATATGTATGTATGTGTACATATATCCCTATACATATGTATAATTATATAAACAGTTTATAAAGATTTGTTCATGTAACATATACTAATTTGGCTTCAAAGACCAATGTAGTTAACAACAGAGATTAGTTTTTGTAATGTCTATACTTAGAACAAGTCATTCCGAGCGCAGTGTTATGTTGAAAATGGGGTAAAATAATAATTCAGTTTATAATATCTAAAAATGGCTTCTGACTTATGATTTTGTGTTGATCAATGTCAGTTTAAGAGAAAAGAAGTTGCAAATATCCGTAGTCTCCAAGAGAAAGTACAGCAAGTAAGGAGTTTGGTTTGTACACAGCCAAACTAAGTTTAGTCCCTGCCACTGAGTATGGTCTCCTGAGATCCTCCCTGAGTGATGCCTGAGCTCAGAGTCAAAAGTAAGCTCTGAACATTATTGGGTGTGGCCCAGAAAACAAAAAAGAAAATGAATGACATGAAATAATTGTCAAATCAGACATGATCTTGCACTGTATGTCATCGGAACTACGGACAGTGCTTTTCCTGTTGAAGATGCTATATTATTTATCATATTTTGGATAATTTATTCATTTAATTTTAAAATTTTTTTATTGAATCACTGGTGAGAACAGTTACAAAGCTTTGGAGTTTAAGTGTCTCTCAGTCATACAATGATGAAACACCTGTTCCTTCACCAGTGCACATTTTCCACCACCCAACCCCCAGTATACCCCCAGCCCACACCCTCCCCTTACCTGTGTGGCAGATGATTTCCACATTACTCTCTCTCTACTTTGATTACATTCAATAATTCGACACTAGACCCACCATTATTATTTTGGATTTTACCCTAACACACAGATCTGCAGAAAAAACAACATTAGACAATGTGTTTTCTATTGCTGATTATGAATAGTATATGATGTTGTACAGTTGCTACCACGTAATTCCAGATTTTGGAATTATGAAATTTTAATAATTAAATCTGGAGGGATTCCTGCCAAAAGCTGCTGGGTTCTGAGATTTGTTTCTGAGTCTCTGGGATCATGGCCGTTAAGCAGCTTCATCAGTAGCCAGAGAGGTCGTTCATAGGCAGCAACTCGGGGTCTTGTTGGGGCAGTGGAGAGAAGGGCCAGCTCCACTCCCATCCCATGAGGCCCCGAGTGTCTCATCACTGCGGGCCCATCCCTGACTGTCCAATGGTCTCTGGAAGATGGCTGCTAACAAGTCACCAGGGGTAGCAGGCGGAGGGATAGCATCTTTTCCCACCTGGGGTGGCCTGGCACCAGTGACCTAATGTGGAGTCTGGACGCATTTCTGCCAAAAGCTGCTAGGTTCCAAGATTTGTTTCTGAGTCTCCGGGATCATGGCCATTAAGCAACTTTGATCAGTAAGTAGCCAGAGAGGCCATTTGTGAGTAGTCTCTTAGGGCAAGGGAGGAAAGGCTTTAGATCATTTATTTTATAGCCGCCCACTTACCAGAGATTGTGGTGGCACCAGAGGAATAATATGTAAGGTATGATGCTTGTCTTACATGCAGCCAGCCTGGGTTCAACTATGGTCTTTGCAGATAGTCCCTAAAGCACTGTCAGGAGTGATTCCTGAGCACAAATCAGGATTGAGTCCCAATAATTGGGTATATTCTCTAAAACAAAACAAAATATAAAAGGAGAGAAAGAGATTATTCTATCTCTTGATTGAAGTTTGAAACATGTTGGATCATTGCAACTTTTTGTATTTACTAGATCTGTCTAACAAAGAAAGGGTAATATCTAACAAAGGGATATACATTAAATTGCCAAAGACCGATCTATAAAATCTGATGACATGGGTTAAAATTCTCACATTCATTTTTGCCAGTTGTTTTAAATTCCCATAAATAAAACTGTGCCTTGGGTTCTTTAGTTATGAAAACGGGCACTGAGCTTCCACTTTCATCATAATTGTGAAGATTCTATGATGACATCTGTCTTCAGGGTACTTTCGTTCAGAATTCTTTAACATTGTCTTTATTTGACTTTGGAGAACTGCTGAACTCCAAGTTTTCTTTATAGAACATACCTAGTTTGTAAGGATTATATGTATAAGTGCAGATGCAGTACTTAGATCTGTATTAAAGATCACTTAATCACTTAATCACTTAACTTCCCGTTAGTCGTCGATTTGCTCGAGCGGGCGCCAGTAACGTCTCCATTTGTCCCTGTCGCGTGCTAGTGTAGCCCAATGGCATCTCTTCGCTCCGGGAACATGGAGGGCCTCAAACCGATCGTTCATGACCTTGACAAAGAAGTCTGACCATCTGGTAGGTGGGCGGCCACGCGGTCTCTTGACATCCCGTGGAATCCAATCAGTAACAGCTCTAGTCCAACGGTCGTCTTTAAATCTCATTACGTGACCAGCCCATCTGATTTTCGACACCTTGGCAAATGAGACAGCGTCCCTGATCCTTGATCGTCGACGGATGTCAGAACTCCGGATTCATTCTCTCATTTGAGTGAAACGTGATATTCCAAGCATAGCTCTTTCTATTCTTCTTTGGGAGACCTGAATGGCGTTCTCATCTTGTTTGCGTAGGGCCCAGGTCTCTGAGGCATATGTTAATGCAGGAAGAACAGTGGAATCAAAGAGATGTGCCCGGAGCCGGAGGGTCTTCGTCCTCTTAGCTATTTCTTCGACGTTCTTGAAGGCGTTCCAAGCCGCTCTCTTCCTCCTGCGCAGCTCGGGTGCCAGGTCATTTGTCATGTTGACCTCTCGACCTAGGTACACATAGCTGTTGCATTCGGAGATGGTCGTTCCATTGAGAGCGAATGGGGCGTCAGGAACAAGGCTGTTTCTCATAAACATTGTCTTCGTAAGATTCAGCTGTAGTCCTACCTTTCCACACTCACGGTCAAAGTCGGCCAGCATTTGTGCCGCTTGGCTGATGTTTGGTGTTATTAAAACAATGTCATCAGCAAAGCGGAGGTGGTGTAGTTGCCGACCATCTATCTTCACTCCCATTCCTTCCCATTCCAGTCGTCGCATGATGTTCTCGAGGGTGGCACTGAAGAGTTTTGGTGAAATGGTATCACCCTGCCGCACCCCTCTCTTGACATCAACGATCACTTCTTTGTAGAATGGTGAGATCCTGGTAGTGAATCCGCAATACAGCTCACGGAGGATCCTGATGTATTGGGCTTGAATGCCCTGATTGGCTAGGGCTTCAATGACCGCTTCCGTCTCAACAGAATCAAAGGCCTTCTTTAAATCAATGAACGTTAAGCAGAGCGGCATCTTGAACTCCCGAGAAACCTCAATGAGTTTGGTTATCGTGTGGATATGGTTGATGGTGCTGAATCCTTTGCGGAACCCTGCTTGCTCACATGGTTGTCCTTCATCTAGTGTTCTGCCAATCCTATTCAGGATGACTCGAGTGAACAACTTGTAGATGACAGACAATAGGCAGATCGGGCGATAGTTGCCAATATCATGGATGTCTCCCTTCTTGAACAGTAGTACGGTCCTGCTGGTTTTCCATTGAGATGGAACCTTGCATTCAGACAGGTAGCGAGTGAAGAGCCGAGCCAGTGTATTGATGAGTACTGACGGCAGGTTCTTCAGGTGTTCAGGTCTGACCTTGTCTGGGCCGGGTGCTGTTTGCTTCTTTACTGACGAAATGGCGTGTCGGATTTCGGAAGGGAGAACGTTGGGAACGACATACCCATCCTGTGGAATTTGGTATGTCGGCAAGTGGACATGGCTATCGAAGAGATTTGAGTAGAAGTCATGGATAATCTTCTCCATTGCCGTTCTGGAGGATGTGATGGATCCATCAGGACGTCGGTACTTCCACTACCCAGCCGTCGCCACACTCCAGGACGCTTTCCGGACCCGCGCGGCAGCTCCGGCCGAGACCCACGCACAACTGAAGACCCACAGAACAAGGTAAGCGGAACTCTCTGAGACCTTGGACTCCAGGCTCGGCGGACCCAGGGACAGAGCTTCTCTGCTTGCTCCCACCACCACAGGTGACAAAGGCATTCTAATTAGGAGCCCCGCCCTACCCTGCCCTCTCTGCTTCCATCAACCACCCAGGGATCGAATTGTGCACAGGAGACCCACCCTACCCAGATAAATATCCCACTGGCAGACTTCCACTCTCGACACTACTTCCACTACCCAGCCGTCGCCTCACTCCAGGACGCTTTCCGGACCCGCGCGGCCGCAACACTAAATACCCGTCTTCTGGAATTGTCGTACCATATTTGATAGGGTTCAAATATGGTAACACCTACAAGGGTGATTAGAGGTCACCCCAAAAGCCTCTATACCTCTCGGAAAGACTGGCAAGCTACCGAGAGTATTCCGCCCGCACGGAAGAGCCTGGCAAGCTATCCGCTGTGTATTCGATATGCCAAAACCAGTAACTACAACTGGTCTCATTCACCTGACCCTGAAGGCTTCACCGACATGGCAGCACTGAGAAGGATGAGAAAGGAGAGGCCGACAAAATCTCAAGGCCGACCTAGGCTGCCACAACGAAGGAAGACAAAAATGATCGTCTGTACTTTCAATGCACGTACTCTAGCATCAGATGCATCCATCGAGGACCTGATGGTACAAGCGCGAATGATCAAGTACGACATCATTGGTCTGACCGAGACAAGAAGACACGAATCTCACCATGCCGTTTTCGACACTGGAGAAGAATTGTTCCTCGGAACATGCGATAAAAGAGGTGTTGGAGGCGTCGGTGTCCTTGTCAACACAAACTTAGCCAAGAGCATTGATTCATTTGAATGCCTAACAACCCGAATCGGACGTTTACATTTGAATAGATGTGGCTCACTGCCTGCAGTTTCTATCTTCGTTGTCTACGCACCAACATCTCATTATGATGAAAGAGAAATCGAGAAGTTCTACATGGAGCTAGAGAAGTTCTATAAAGAAGACCACACCTTCTACAAGATCATTGTGGGTGATTTTAATGCCAAGATAGGACCGAGAAGATCAGCTGAAGAACTTCACATCGGAACCCATGGCCTAGAATGGAACGAACAGGGTGAGAGACTGTCTGAGTTCATCATCTCGACCAAGACCATTCATGGTAACTCACAGTTCCAGAAGGCAGAATCTAAACGATGGATATGGGAGTCTCCCGGTGGACGATTCCACAACGAAATAGACCACATCATATTCAATCGACGGTTTTGCCTGACTGATGTCGCTGTTGTCCCAAAATTTCGAACGGGATCGGACCAACGTCTCCTTCGTGCAAAATTCTACTTCACAGAGCGGGGAGAAAGGGCTGCAAAGTTCAAAAAGAGAACTCCCAGAACGACCACCAACTGGGAACTCTTTGGTACTATTGCGGCAACATGGGAAGATGCCATTGTTGACAACATTGACGAGGAATACGATCGACTGGTTCAGCACCTCCATGAATGTGCGAGGAACGCCAAGAGAGAGATAGCCACAAAAAGTCGCCTATCTTCGAAAACTCTTGAGCTAATTCGCCAGCGTGGTTTGGCGCATGCCTCAGGCAACCGCAAGCTAACGTCCGAGCTTGCAAAGCAGTGCAGAGATGCGATCAAGGAAGACCTCAAAGAGAGAAGAGCAGAAGTACTGGTAGATGCGGCAGAAGCAGGGAAAAGTATTCGTAACGCCCGCCTGTCCTTCGCCAACTATAAGACCAAGATGACTGCCCTGTATTAAAGATATATTTTATAATCCAGTTGCTTCTGATAACAAATCCATATGGAAAATATATTACATATGTGTATATATAGAGATATGTATAATATTGATATGTAAGAAAATTCATATATATGTGTGAGCATATAAATTGGAATTATAATGTTTGTCAGGAAGAAAACAGACAGGAGAAAACTTGAATTGCTAAACTATGTTGTGCATTGCAGTAGTTTTTTAGATACTTGCCTAGACTATCCAGAACTCAATGCAAATGACTGTGTTCTTAAATCATTTACTGACTGCAACAACACTTAACTATCAAGTTTTATATATGGCAGGTGAATTATAAACTAGAGGTCTTACTATTAAAGTTTAATTGGTAGAATCGATCATTTTAGATGCTGTTTGAGCTGAGAAAAATAGGTGAATTAAAGAGCAAAGATATCTTCTCTAATAACTCCAGAAAAAAGTAACAAGATATTTTAAGAAATTATATATATATTCCTATATAAAACAGGAGTGGTTTTCTTTTTTTTTTCTATTGACTCTTTAGTCCTCAATCTTAAAACAAACAAACAAACAAACAAGCAAAAACCTTTCTGGCTAAAGAGATAGTACATGGATTTTAGCATGTACCTTACATGAGATCAAACAAGGTTCCAAGCCCAGGAACTGATGAGGTACATTGAGAACAATGAATGATCAGGAGAGATACCTGAGCACAGAGGCAGGAAAAGTCCCTGAGCACTGCTGAGTATGTCCCAGCACTCTACCACGAGTTTTCATTTAACTTTCTTTAATGAGGTCCAGGTACAAAAGTTATATAATAACAAGATCTTAATTAAAAGAATAATTACCTTTTCTAATAACTATATAGTGAATTCATCTATAGATACGGTAAGAATTAAAATAAAAATCATGCAATTCCTTTCTCATGACTTTTTAGAAAAAATTGTTTTGTTTTGTTTTAAATAATGTTGATTGATTCATTTATCCAGCAAACCCTGGATAACGGGGGTGATCTTCAATATATATAAATAACTGAAATTACTAGAACTCACATGTGTCATAATTTTATTATTATTTTTAAATTAGTGAAGTATACTGAGATTTTGAGATTACGTTTTTGTCTTTAAATCTATATTTATTTGTTTTGGTGGCCACACCTGGCAGTGCTTGTGGGTTATTCCTGTCTCTGACCTCAGGAATCATTCCTAGCAGTGCTCAGGAAACTATATTGGATGCTGGGGATCGAACCCAGGTCATTCACAAGCAAAGTGAACTGCTTATCTGCTGCACTGTTTATATCTCCAGCCCCAAGATTTATATATCTTACATTGACTTGGATTCTGGGTTCTAAAATCTTACATAGGATTTTAGCGAATGAAAAATATATTGAGGAATTCATGGATCAAGGTAAACACATTGGATTTTTTGCTCTTGCTAGAAGCAAAAATCAAGGTGTCAGCAGGATAGTTTTGCCTTGAGGCTCCAGAAACAATCTGTTCATTGTGTTTCAAAATTTCTTGAAGCAAACAACATTTCTTGAAGCAAACAACATTTCTTGTCTTGATATTTCATTACTCTAGTTTCTATTTCTGTCATCACTTTGCTTTCCTCTATCTATGTTATATTCCTGTTATAAGGATTTGTGGGGGCATCTATCCCTAGATAATTTGGTATAATTTCCCTACCATAAAATCTTTAACTTTGTCCCATCCGAAAGCCCCTATAGCTATTAAAGTTATATAATTACAAACTCTAGGGATTAAGATAGGGGATATATTCTTGTAGGGAGGGCGTATTACTCAGTTTATCGTATTATATCCTCTGAATCCAAAGATTTATGTTTATCTATATTTAATATATTTTTAACCCATCCCCACATTCAAAGAAATAACAACCCTCCACACTGTTAATTCAACATCCAATTTTTTAATCTGCATATCACTGTCACTGTCACTGTCCTTCCGTTGTTCATTGATTTGCTTGAGCGGGCCCAGTAAGGTCTCCATTGTGAGACTTCACTTGTTGTTACTGTGTTTGACATATTGAATACATCATAGGTAGCTTGCCAGGCTTTGCCATGTGGGCGGGATACTCTCGGTAGCTTGCTGGGTTCTCCGAGAGGGGTGGAGGAATCGAAGCCGGCTTGGCCATGCTGGCTGCATGCAAGTCAAATGACCTACCACTGTGCTCTTACCATCTAAAGTAGATAGCTCAGGTGTATCTGTGATTTTATGTTCATTTTATTCTGGAACAAAATCCTCCTTTATCTGTGAACCCGTGAAACTAGAAGATATATATCTGCTTCCAAAATACTGTTTGAAAGAAATTAGATATGAAATATAAACATTCCCTTTAAAAGTGGGAGCAGTTTTAATGGGAAAAATAAAGGAATAAGTAGACCGAAGCAAGTGTAGAAATCCAAGTAGGTCAACTCTGTTAGATTTCAAGGTCTGCCAATAATTCTTTATCACTGTTGTTCTAATCGCAAACCCCAAAACAATGCCCTCTGTCATCTCTTTTTGGAATTGTAGCATACATTTATAGCTGAGTAGTTTCCTCAACCATTTACCTTGCAAGAGTAGTTTTGGGAGTATGAGAACTTTCCTTCCTTTGAGAGTATGAGAACTTTCCTCCTTCCTTCCTTCCTTCCTTCCTTCCTTCCTTCCTTCCTTCCTTCCTTCCTTCCTTCCTTCCTTCCTCCCTCCCGCCCTCCCTCCTCCCCTTCCTTCCTTCAATCCCTCCCTCTTCCCCTTCCTTCCTTCCTTCCTTCCTTCCTTCCTTCCTTCCTTCCTTCCTTCCTTCCTTCCTTCCTTTTTCTTTCTTTCCCCTCATCTCTGTTATTTTTGGTCCTACTGGCAGTGGTCTTGCCAAAATTTTGAGGTCCTCAAGAACCTTGTATATTTCCCTTACATATTATAGCTTCATTAGACAAGAGGCTCTCCACAGATTTTTACTGTCTCCTGTCCAGCTTCTATTGAGATAGCTCAGAAACATGCAGCCTCTTAAGAGAATTCTGTATGAATTCTCTGCTTTGGTTATTTCAAAGCACTAGCTGGGCTGCACCATTGGTTTTCTATTCTGAATAACATGTTCCTGACAGTGATCTGATAATACTAACTACCTTTTGAAACGAGTGTAAACCAATATTTTTTAAACCATCAACTATTAGTTCCATTTGGTATATTGTTATATACTTAAACTCCCTTCCTTTCTTCCTTTTACTATCAAGAAGACAGCAGACATTTTGCTAAAAAATACAAATTTTTACTATAAAATCTCCTTTGCTAAATAAATCTGTTGCTTGTAGTTTTTATTTCTACAAAATTGCAAGACACAGTGCAAATAAGATTTCTACTACTTCGTAGAGAGAACCCCTTTCCTCTAGTTTTCATACAGTTTTTCTACTGAGCTCTCACCACAAGCACATTTACTATCTATATTTCAAGTAAAGATTTATTTTGTAATGTTAGGTATTTTATAAAATGATTTAAGTTTTATCTACCAAGCTCACTTCCTCTGAGACTGTAGCAGTCGTATCTGGATTTCTGCTAATAGTCTGTTAAAATTGAGGCTTTTTCTTTTCTAGAAGAAACAGGATCCTAAAATTCTTCCATCCTTTTCCCAATATCCATGTTGAAAGCCATTTTACATTTTAGGTATTTATTACAGTTGCACACTACTTTCAAGTATAAAAATCTGTTTTAGTTTCCTATTTCTGGAAGCTAGACTCAAGGTGTCAGTATAGCTAATTTCCTTCTGTACACACTAGGGCATAAATTTCACTATCTTTCCAATGTCTAGTGCTTGCCAACATTCTTTGTTTTATGTCTATATTACACATGCAGAGTGCAAAGGTTAGCATGTCTTCCCATCCAGATACATTTACTTATAAAATAATTTTGAGTAGATAATATATGCCAAATACTATATCTGCTTGCAAAAGAAAATAATAGAAGAGGTGATAAGTCACTTTCAAATGTGAGTTTATAATTCTAATATATATCTTATATGAGGGAGTGATTTCCAGACTAAAAACAAAGTAAAACAACTCTACTGTGGTATCGAGTAAAGAATTTAACATTGTCTTAAGACACATAAAAGAGTTCCAATGTTATATGTGTCATTAAATATTGTACCCGGACAACTGTGCTTTTAGAGAACTGCTCCTGTCCCAAAAGTCTCAAGAAAAAAAATCACATTCCATCATCTTTTGTTATTTTGAAAGGACACATGCGCTTGTATTGGCCTCATTTATGCAAGGCAAATACTTTACTGCTGAGCCACATCTTCGATTTTCTAATCTTTTTTACTTACATAGATTCTGAAAGTAAGTTCTATATTTTTTCACCACAGGTATTTTTATGAGTTATTTTTGTAATGTATTTTGTAGAATTTGAGCTGTTACAAAAGAGATCGTACTGAAAAGAATATTGTTATTTTTCTCATTTTTTATTCAATTCCTGAATATGAGGTTAGTAGTTACTATTACTATCATCTTAGTAATAAGGTCCTTGATGACATGCAAAATCTTTTTTAGTTGTTGTTATCTCTCGTTTTTTCTTTTTCTCTAATTTTTTCAAAAACTCTTTCTAACAGGTTTTACAGTGCTATAAGTAACACGAGTGAATAAAAAGTTGTGCTGATAAGATGCTATGGCTTTTCACCTTTCATCTCAAACCAACCTCTACTTATTTGCTATTTGCCTTTTTTCTCTCAGAAAACTGTATTATCAAACTAAGAAGAAACATATAGTGCTAATATAAGGCACCAAATTGAACATATGTATACTTTTTCTCCCTTCACTGTCACTTCTTTTTAAAAAACATTTTTATTTTATAAAGTGTTTCACAATATTTGATTAAATTTAATATTCAAACACCAATCCCACCACCATTACATCTTCCCACCACCATATTTTGGATATTTCTGTCCCGAACTCCAACCTCTGCTTCAAAGCAGAACCAAAATAAATTTATTTTGTATTGTTTGCCTTGGAAAACCACTGAAAATGATACCAAAAAAAAAAAGTTCCCTTAGAGGAAAGAGTGAATGTGAAGATTGTTGTATTTCACCCAGGGACATTTAGCCCCTCTATAAGAGAATACTAACATATTGTTAAAAGTTGAGTCTTGTGTGCGTATCTCTATCTATCTATCTATCTATCTATCTATCTATCTATCATCTATCTATGTGCCACTGCATCACTGTCATCCTGTTGTTCATCAATTTCCTTGACCAGGCACCAGCAACGTCTCCTTCGTCCTAGCCCTGAGATTTTAGAAAGTGCCACATTCGAGACTCTTTCAGGGTCAGAGGAATGAGAACCATCATTGTTACTAGTTTTCAGCATATTGAATATGCCATGGGGACTTTGCCAGACTCTGTCGTGTGGGCAGGATACTTTCGGTAGCCTGCCGGGTTCTCCAGAGTAAGAACTAGATAATAAAATGTCTTCCAGGGGCTGGGTTTTATAGTCTCTGGGTCTTTGATGGGATTATACGGCACAAGGGGCAGTTGGTAGGTGTAACGCCTGCCTACTGGAAGATGGGGGATCTTGGTGGAGGAGGCCCAGTCCCAATCCGAGCAGGAGTGGAGATCTCAGTCCTGGGTCCCGCATACCTGGGTTCCTCTGCTGCTTCCTTCATGCGTGAGGCTCATCCGAGCATGTGGAGAGTGGTCTTGGCATGGCTGTGGCTGGTTCTGGAGGTCTTCAGCTGCCGGGGCTCTGCTTGGGGTGGGGAAGAAAACTCAATCCGACCCTCTCCAAGGGGCCCCGGTGAGGAAAGCCAGGCGTGGGGGCAGGAGACATCTATCTATCTATCTATCTATCTATCTATCTATCTATCTATCTATCTAGGGCTGAAGCGGTAGCACAGCGGTTAGGCGTTTGCCTTGCATGCAGCCAACATGGCCAACCCGAGTTCGATTCCTCCGCCCCTCTCGGAGAGCCCGGCAAGCTACAGAGAGTATCTCGCCCGCACGGCAGAGCCTGGCAAGCTCCCCGTGACGTATTCGATATGCCAAACACAGTAACAACAAAGTCTTCAATGGAGACGTTACTGGGCCCGCTCGAGCAAATCGATGATCAACGGGAGGGCCTTTACCTTTCTACCTTTATCTATCTATCTATCTATCTATCTATCTATCTATCTATCTATCTATCATCTACCTAACAATATATTTTTCTCTAAGATTGGTTGCCTCCTACTTTGAACCCATTGAAATGTGATGCGGTACTCTTGAAATATGGGTGGAATGTGGTATGAATTGTCCATGAATAGGTCCACCCGGTGGTGAAGCTCGGCCCCAGTTTGTGCAGAGTGGCCATGAACATGGCAGTGGTTGAGTTTTGGAGGCTTTCAGCTTCCAGGGCTAGGTCCCTTGGCGAGGGTAGGGGTCTCACCCACCCCTTCCAAGATGGCTCAAATGAAACAACATGGGGCGGCAGGGTCTGGTGGCATGGTTATGGCGAGTGTCATGATATGCTACCTTCCAGGAGAGAAGGTCATGTGACTCTGGATGGTGACGAGATATCTAGCGCCAGCTTCTGAATTCTTTTTGCTTCTGAATTCTTTCTGTCTCTGAGTAACAAAAGCACAAAGACAATGATGTAAAAGAACTGTTCTTATTCCTCCATACAGCCTGCTATGTTGAGGTCATTTCTCCTTGTCTACTTAAAAATTAGAAATATATGTCAGTTTATTAGACTCTCTTCTTTTCAAAATTCTACTGAACTGAGTGAGTGAGAAGTTATTAAAAAATGGAAAAAATATTTGAGAGATTATTTCTTTAATCTTCTGCTTTTGTGACAAAAAAACCTACAGAAATTCCAGGGACTTGTCCTAGATAGTTTCAGCCTTGGAATTTGAGCTTAACTACTCAATTGAGTCCTATTTCTGCCACATGTTACATCCCCAGTCATGTTAAAAATAAAATTTGTTCTGAAACTGTACCTTGCTATCTTAGATGACTTCATTCCCTAATTTTGCATTTAGGAATTACAGATGTCACATATATTTCAGAGTAATTTATTTAGTGACAGTTCTTAATTCCCTAATACAATACACAGGAAGTAAGAAGATAAATGAAAAGAAAACCTTTAATGGTAAAACATGTCATTTGAATTGATTTGTTTTCTTCTACATAATTTGGAATGTCCTAGGTCTGATTTGTTATTATGTTGGTAGGATCTTAATATATTTTTAGACTCTCTGATAATAAATCTTTAGCTTTCCAAGATAACAATAATTTAAGTAATATTTTAATATTATTAAGGGTAAAAAATTATGGATGAAAACTTATCCTTACCTTAGATGACTTTTGCAGGGCTCATAATAAAATGCCTTATTTTCTAAAGAGTTAATTTTAACATTTAAATAGCACTGTAGCACTGTCCTCCTGTTGTTCATTGATTTGTTCGAGTGGCACCAGTAATGTCTCTATTGTGAGACTTATTGTTACTGGTTTTGGTATATCAAATATGCCATGGGAGGCTTGCCAGGCTCTACCATGAGGGCAGGATACTCTCGGTAGCTTGTCAGGCTCTCTGAGAGAAATGAAGGAATTGAAACCAGGTCGGCTGCATGCAAGGCAAATGCCCTACCCATTGTGCTATTGCTCTGTCTAACATTTAAATATTAAAATAAAAAGTATTACACAAAATACCATCCTAATATTCTCAAACAATGAGATTATTTTCACTTATTTAATAAAAAATTATCAGTTACTGCAAAAGGAAATTATTTCATGAATAAGTAGGACTACAGTATAGATTTAAATGAATTTAAATGATCCCTTTCAAATTATTCTCAACTTTTTCAATTTTCAGCATTTTAATTTTTCTCATTCTTATTGTCTGAGAATATTTATATAAGGTATAGCCTACTTTACATCTTCATATTGCAAATGAAACTCTGACCTTTCTCTTTTTATGTACGTCACTGATAATTCTAAGTTATTGATCTTTTAGAATATTGAGCATTGGTTTCCAATTATATATTGGTTTCAAGTATATACCATTCCAGTATACCTTTTATGTGCTTCAATATACTTATCACCAAATGTCATTTGCAATCACTACTGAGCAGTTGACCCTTTACCTTTTTTTATCATCCCTTATTTTTCTTTCTCTTTGTTAACAGAATCTAGTGATGATTTTGCTTTGTCTTTCATTGGTTTGCTATTTCTTTAGAGTTCGTACTGCATCTGTATTTCCTGTCTGTCTTAATGTGGGAGGAATATATATTCTTTGTGTATCATGATTCTGCTTTTAAACTATTTTCTTCACAGACTCTTGCTTTATAATGTTCTCTGTTAGCCCCTCAATTTACTAAATTATCAACATTTTACTCAGGAAAATACAGTACCCTTACCTTGTTCACATACTCTCCTTTCTTCCATTTAAAAAACATAGACAAACAAAAGCAATTTTTTTGTTGGCACAATAGTTGAAGCCATCTTAAATGTTCCCACATATTTTATATGTAAGACACTTGAAAGCATATCTTACAAACTGATTTACAATTCTTGGTATAAAATTATGAAATATTTCAAATATCAAGAATCTAGTACATAATGTAGAGGACACCCCCCCCCAAATTTAATTCATTTAAATACTTTTCCAAGTCCACTTTGAATAAGTTTGAAAAAATTATGGGTAAAATTAAAACATCATTTGTTTAATTCTATTTCTTTCATAACAAAGGTTGACTATTGTCCTGAAGTTGTTATATGGTGTTTTTAATCTATTTGTGTCATATTATAATTTCTATTTTTATCAATGTATAGTATATCTTATTATTTATATCTATAATACATTTTACAAATATGAAGAGAGATGTAGATCATTCAACCCACTAGCTAGTATACTGTTCCACATCATTAATATAATATTTTCTTTATTCCCTTGTTGATGGGCATTTAGTTTGTCCATTTTCCACTCTTAAAAACAAACCTACAATCATGCTTATTTATATTCATTTTTCTTCATGAAATTATGTGTTATTGGTGTTCAAATAGTACATCATATATTTTTCGAGAAAGTAGGTGCTTTTTTCTCAAAGATTTTCTATCAAATTAATTCCTGTGAACAGTACCTGGATATATCCTCATACGGTCCTAGACCACTTGTTTCACTGACATTTAAGAGTTTTATACATTTGAGAGTACTACAATGGTTCTTGTATTTGTTCTTTATTACCAATAATAAAATTGCACCAAAACATGATGACCTAAAACAATGAACATTTATCTTATAATTTGTATAAATTGTGTATATAGACTTCACTAAATATTTCTACCTTCAAATTTCCCCAGTGCCAATTGGGTGTTAGCACGATTATGTTTTTTCTGAAAAATATAAATTTCTAGCCTTACTCAAGTGTTTCTTAACGGAATGTGTGTGTGTGTGTGTGTGTGTGTGTGTGTGTGTGTGTGTGTGTGTGACAGGACACTAACTCAGGGCTTCACTATACCAGTAATCTACATTCATTGCCCAGGCTTTAAATCTAGATGATCTCTTTCTTAGTCTAAGATGATCCTCATTGCCTCTTGTTAAGAGACTTTCCTAATTGTTTGTCCTGTACACCTTTCTGCAGGGCTGCAGACAATAAGTCAGATTGTTTTACTCAAAGCATCCAGTAAGAGCACAAGTAAGAAGGACATCAATCTTTCTGTAACCTTGTCTCAGAAAGAGACATTCAGCACTTTTGTCACTTTGTATAATTAGTAACATTCATTAAATCTAGCCCACATTCTAGAGGAAGATATGAACACCAGGAGGGAGGAATATTCAGAGGCTATTTTTGAGACTCCCTTTCCCTGCTTTTCACAATATCATTATCACCCTTTTCAGGTTATTACTTGTACTTTCTTTCATGTATTTTGGCCATTAAAGTTTCATTTTTTTGTGAACAGCCCATCTCCATTTTCCTATTTTTTTCTTGAGTTATTTGCTTTTCTGTTGGTATACAGATATTATTCATACATTAAGGAATCTCATCTCTGATCATGTTATGAACTGGAGCCAATTCACTATTCTGTACCTCTTTAATTTGATACCTTCTCCACCCATTTCATCAACCCCATCACTAAAACTACTCTTGTAACGTAAGTGATTTTCATATTGTTAATTCAATGGATGCTTTTCAGTTACCATCTTAATTGACTTCTTGGCAGTATTCAATACAGCTGTATCATTTTATTCATTTATCTTACAAATGCTTTTTGAGTCACAGTTCTGTGTTGGATACAATACTTGTCTTTTTTATTGCCATGACACTACTATATATTGGTTTTTCACCTTGCACTTTTACTGCAATTTATCATACTACTTGGTTTTTTTACCTTTCTTGATGTCAAAACGTTTGAATTAATAAGATTGTTTTGGAATTCTCTCCCTGGTGATTTTATTCATCCATTTTCTTTTCATTTATCATGATGCCAGGAATACTCAATTTTATATCTTCAGAAACATCATTAATCTCCTATGTATTATGTTGACTTGGATTTCTAACAATGCTCTTAAACTCAGTAGGATTAAATCCTAACATTTTTATTATCTTTGTGTTTTGATATATCACCAATGTTTACAGTTGGTGATACCAGAAAGTAAGAAATTATGACATCTCTTTTTTCCATATGAATACAGAGTCCTCCATATAGTAGGAGCTCATACCTTTTGCATTCATCCTCCTCTCTCCATACACAGCTTTCATCTTTGCCAAGTTACTTCCTTCTCTCCCCAGGCATAAATAATTTTCTCCCACTTTTGTTTTATTGCCTTTGCTTCCCTACATTAAAAAAAACTTTCAAGTCTTGTGACATACAATATGAAATATGATAATATCATAATCCCCTTCTAACAACTTTAAATAAAATCTGTTAATTAAGATACTATTTCCCCAATCAGAAACATCAGTGGTCAAACCAAATGATAATCCTTAACCTATTCCATGAGCTAAACCTAATCTTTTGGGCAGCATTAGAAAACCGTTCAGCCATATTCATCTTTAGTTTCCTGTTAGAATCTCAAGATTTGTTATTTTTCTTTATTTAAAATTTCAAACCGCTTTAAGGCTTTCTCTTTATAATAAGCATTTCTTTCCCACTTTTCCTAATAAAATAAATTCCTTGAATTTCAATTGATGAATGACTTATTTGAAGTTATTGGTTTACTTAGAACTCTGTAAGAAATGTTCTAGTTTCAGAGACTGGAGAGATAGTGTAAGAGTTAAGTCACTTTTACATCTACTGACCCCAGCTCATTATTCAGTACTGCTTATGGTTGGTCCCCTTAGTACTACCAGGAATGATATCTGAGTGCAGAAAGAGCACCACTACTTGACCACCATTGGGTGTGACCCTAAAACAAACAAAAAACAGCCAAGTGTTTATTTTATGACATTATTCCATTTCTTTCATAATAGTATTCACAATTTGAGTTTTAATTTTATTTATAATTTTTATTCCTGTAATTCACTAATGTCTAAATCTACAGAATATATTTGTAATAGTATCAGTCTTTTGTGTATAATAGTGTTGCATTTCTCGATTCCATAACATTATTTGTTCCATATTAGGCACTTACTTAATATTAGTTCAATATAGTGCTGAATTTACTGTTAAGATCTAGCTCCAAAGGAGCTTTTAATCCCATTGGTACAAAATTAAAGAGAAATGCAAACGTGAAAACTAAAATGTGAGCCATGGTCATTAAGAATACTCTGAGGGGAAGTTTCATAACCTTGCTAGTCATCCGTTTCCTCATTATTGAATGAAGGGTTTAGCCTAGATTAACTCTAAGACCATTTTTACCTCTAAAATTAAGCTATTCTAGCTGCTTGCTCAGGAAGAAAGATAAATCAATGGACTCCCAACAAGTAAAGGAAAACATCATGATGTTTTTGATTACAAAGACTGTGATAGAGGAAAAACTATAAATCAAAATAGTTATAATGAGTCACTAGGAAGAAATAGCTGCTGGACTAAGGGACTATTTTGGATTTTAGTGGGAGTGATAATTTGTATGGAGTATTTCTTTAATGTATCTACATATATACATATAAGGATAAAGATTTTAATTCATTTGAGTAAATGAGTTATAATATGTTGTGGAATATTCAGTCATACAAAATATATGTTCTACGGCTATGTGCTGGCAGCTAGACAAAGGGTTATGCACTTAAGTGGATTGTGACATTTACCGATGTATATGTTAATATAGTAGAATAAAAGTCTACTATGGTTAATTGTAAAGATATATCAGGAAAGAATGCATGATGTTAAAAACTGCAAATGAATAAGAATGCTGTGAGTTTATAAATGTTTTTTATCAAACAAAGCATAGTTTTATGATGAAAAGTTCATGTTTCTTGCATATTTCTTCAAAGAACTCACAACACTTTCAGTTATCTACCCATTATGGAATGATATATAGATATTCTACCACTGGGAAATTTCTCTCTTTACCTCACCTCTCCAAATTCATTTCTTCATATTATATTTTATTTATTATAATAAAATAGTGATGTAATATTTAGAGTATAAATGCCAACAAATGATAAATATAGCCTGAGTATAGAATTAAAATGAATCATATAAAAGGAATGATGGGAAATCTATCAATAATTTCTAATACCTACTAAAATAATTATATGTATGACATAAAGTTACAATTAACATTTGAGAATTACTTAGTTAAGCATTTTTGAAGATTCTATATGTATCATCCTGAAAATAGTGATACTCCTACCTTCAGGAACTCTTACAGTCTCACTTTAACCAAAGAATCTGAGACACTAGAAAATTAAATAACTTTCCTAGGTAATCCAACTCATTATCATTTGAATGGAGAAGATTCTTGATAACAAATTATAGCTTAATAATAATTTACTATAAAACATCTCTAAAGATTAAATTTAAAAATCTATAAATCTATAAAATCTATAAAAAGGGAACTTGTAGTTGTTTTATTTTTAAACTCTGGTGCAGCAAAAAAACCTCCTTTAAGGTAAAATCAAAGCCACAAAGTAAAATAATAAATGATATATATGATATATTTAAAAACATTTTTATAATAGTATTTAAAACATCAGCCCATAGGTGAACTGAAAGGAAATATTTTTATACTATATATTTATATATATAGTATAAATGTGTTAATATTTTTATGTACAAAGTATTGAAACATCAGTAAGAACATGAAACTCAATACGAAACATAAAAAATAAAGAAGGAGATTGAAGGATTAAAGAAGGTTGTGGCTTACCCCAGTTCAATCCTCAGCATTGCAGATAGTCCCTGAACAATGTCAGAAAAACCCTGAGCACATAGTCAGGCAGAAACTCTAAGCAGTGTGGGAGTAGACCAACCCTCCACCCTTCACCCAAGAAAATATAATAAATTGGCAAAAAGTAAGAAAAGCAGTTCACCAAAACATTTTCTAAAAAAAGGATGGTCCACAAACATTTAAAATGCATGCTTGAATTCTGAGTGGACAAACAAAACCCACTGACAAGAGCAAAATATTGATGGTATCCAGTGTTGCACAGAGAACAACTATATATCATCATTGTGTGCATAAATGACTACATGACTTCAGGAGGGTGATTTCTAGGACTTATCAAAATGTTTAACGTCTGTTCCCTTTGCAAAACCAAATTATTTTCCCAGGATTCTATACAGTACAATATAGTTGTAAAGAATTTTGGTTTCAGGAAAACCTGAATTCCAGTTTTTGTTCCACTATTTCACGCATGTGTCCTTTTTGAAATTCCTCACTTTTATAAACCTCAGATTACTCATTAGGAAAAAAGCGATAGCAAAATTGCCTCATAGGATCATTCTGTAGATTAAATGAAATCATGCATACAAAGCAATTAACACATTTTAAGAGTTGATAAATGTTAAATATTATGATTGTTATTAATTATGTCTATGCCTATAGATATGTCTCAAGTGTGAAGGAATAGCTTTATGAGAATATTTATTATACTATAAAAGCAATAATTTCTATTAATAGTACATAAAAGTCTTGAAATCACTGCAATTATCTTTGTAAAATTTTATAGAAAAGTAGGTTCTCCTAGGATAAAAATGTGAAATGTTGCTCTATGTGAGTAAAGCAACAGATAATGGATAAAGAGATCTGAAAATTTAGTTAAAAGCCAAATCATAAATTAGTCCTTAAATAAAGGTTCTTGATACTTTATAAGTAAGCAATATGTACTATAGATTGCTATATTCAACAGCAAAAAAATAAACACCCCAAAGTTCCATCTCTACCTAAAAATCTTCTTGACATTTTGAACATTCTAATTATTTATTTATTTATTTATTGGTTACAACCAGCATTGCTCAGGTCTCTGTGCTCAGGGATCACTCCTAGTAGAACTTGGGAGATAATATGAAGTCCCACGGATCAAACTGGGTTCAACATGTACAAGGCAAATGACCTACCTGCTGTATTATAGCTCTGGCTGGAGTAAACATATTTTAAAAAACTTAGCACAGCGGGTAGGGCGTCTGCCTTGCACGCAGCCAACATGGCCGACCCGAGTTCGATTCCTCCGCCCCTCTCGGAGAGCCCGGCAAGCTACCTAGAGTATTCGATATGCCAGACACAGTAATAACAAAGTCTCCAATGGAGACGTTACTGGGCCCACTCGAGCAAATCGATGATCAACGGGAGGGCCTTTATTTTCACTATAGTTTAGATAACATGATTCACTTAATCACTTAACTTCCCGTTAGTCGTCGATTTGCTCGAGCGGGCGCCAGTAACGTCTCCATTTGTCCCTGTCGCGTGCTAGTGTAACCCAATGGCATCTCTTCGCTCCGGGAACATGGAGGGCCTCAAACCGATCGTTCATGACCTTGACAAAGAAGTCTGACCATCTGGTAGGTGGGCGGCCACGCGGTCTCTTGACATCCCGTGGAATCCAATCAGTAACAGCTCTAGTCCAACGGTCGTCTTTAAATCTCATTACGTGACCAGCCCATCTGATTTTCGACACCTTGGCAAATGAGACAGCGTCCCTGATCCTTGATCATCGACGGATGTCAGAACTCCGGATTCGTTCTCTCATTTGAGTGAAACGTGATATTCCAAGCATAGCTCTTTCTATTCTTCTTTGGGAGACCTGAATGGCGTTCTCATCTTGTTTGCGTAGGGCCCAGGTCTCTGAGGCATATGTTAATGCAGGAAGAACAGTGGAATCAAAGAGATGTGCCCGGAGCCGGAGGTTCTTCGTCCTCTTAGCTATTTCTTCGACGTTCTTGAAGGCGTTCCAAGCCGCTCTCTTCCTCCTGCGCAGCTCGGGTGCCAGGTCATTTGTCATGTTGACCTCTCGACCTAGGTACACATAGCTGTTGCATTCGGAGATGGTCGTTCCATTGAGAGCGAATGGGGCGTCAGGAACAAGGCTATTTCTCATAAACATTGTCTTCGTAAGATTCAGCTGTAGTCCTACCTTTCCACACTCACGGTCAAAGTCGGCCAGCATTTGTGCCGCTTGACTGATGTTTGGTGTTATTAAAACAATGTCATCAGCAAAGCGGAGGTGGTGTAGTTGCCGACCATCTATCTTCACTCCCATTCCTTCCCATTCCAGTCGTCGCATGATGTTCTCGAGGGTGGCACTGAAGAGTTTTGGTGAAATGGTATCACCCTGCCGCACCCCTCTCTTGACATCAACGATCACTTCTTTGTAGAATGGTGAGATCCTGGTAGTGAATCCGCAATACAGCTCACGGAGGATCCTGATGTATTGGGCTTGTATGCCCTGATTGGCTAGGGCTTCAATGACCGCTTCCGTCTCAACAGAATCAAAGGCCTTCTTTAAATCAATGAACGTTAAGCAGAGCGGCATCTTGAACTCCCGAGAAACCTCAATGAGTTTGGTTATCGTGTGGATATGGTCGATGGTGCTGAATCCTTTGCGGAACCCTGCTTGCTCACATGGTTGTCCTTCATCTAGTGTTCTGCCAATCCTATTCAGGATGCATCCATCGAGGACCTGATGGTACAAGCGCGAATGATCAAGTACGACATCATTGGTCTGACCGAGACAAGAAGACACGAATCTCACCATGCCGTTTTCGACACTGGAGAAGAATTGTTCCTCGGAACATGCGATAAAAGAGGTGTTGGAGGCGTCGGTGTCCTTATCAACACAAACTTGGCCAAGAGCATTGATTCATTCGAATGCCTAACAACCCGAATTGGACGTTTACATTTGAATAGATGTGGCTCACTGCCTGCAGTTTCTATCTTCGTTGTCTACGCACCAACATCTCATTATGATGAAAGAGAAATCGAGAAGTTCTACATGGAGCTAGAGAAATTCTATAAAGAAGACCACACCTTCTACAAGATCATTGTGGGTGATTTTAATGCCAAGATAGGACCGAGAAGATCAGCTGAAGAACTTCACATCGGAACCCATGGCCTAGAATGGAACGAACAGGGTGAGAGACTGTCTGAGTTCATCATGTCGACCAAGACCATTCATGGTAACTCACAGTTCCAGAAGGCAGAATCTAAACGATGGACATGGGAGTCTCCCGGTGGACGATTCCACAATGAAATAGACCACATCATATTCAATCGACGGTTTTGCCTGACTGATGTCGCTGTTGTCCCAAAATTTCGAACGGGATCGGACCACCGTCTCCTTCGTGCAAAATTCTACTTCACAGAGCGGGGAGAAAGGGCTGCAAAGTTCAAAAAGAGAACTCCCAGAACGACCACCAACTGGGAACTCTTTGGTACTATTGCGGCAACATGGGAAGATGCCATTGTTGACAACATTGACGAGGAATACGATCGACTGGTTCAGCACCTCCATGAATGTGCGAGGAACGCCAAGAGAGAGATAGCCACAAAAAGTCGCCTATCTTCGAAAACTCTTGAGCTAATTCGCCAGCGTGGTTTGGCGCATGCCTCAGGCAACCGCAAGCTAACGTCCGAGCTCGCAAAGCAGTGCAGAGATGCGATCAAGGAAGACCTCAAAGAGAGAAGAGCAGAAGTACTGGTAGATGCGGCAGAAGCCGGGAAAAGTATTCGTAACGCCCGCCTGTCCTTCGCCAACTATAAGACCAAGATGACTGCCCTCCGACGTCCTGATGGATCCATCACATCCTCCAGAACGGCAATGGAGAAGATTATCCATGACTTCTACTCAAATCTCTTCGATAGCCATGTCCACTTGCCGACATACCAAATTCCACAGGATGGGTATGTCGTTCCCAACGTTCTCCCTTCCGAAATCCGACACGCCATTTCGTCAGTAAAGAAGCAAACAGCACCCGGCCCAGACAAGGTCAGACCTGAACACCTGAAGAACCTGCCGTCAGTACTCATCAATACACTGGCTCGGCTCTTCACTCGCTACCTGTCTGAATGCAAGGTTCCATCTCAATGGAAAACCAGCAGGACCGTACTACTGTTCAAGAAGGGAGACATCCATGACATTGGCAACTATCGCCCGATCTGCCTATTGTCTGTCATCTACAAGTTGTTCACTCGAGTCATCCTGAATAGGATTGGCAGAACAACATGATTAAAATTGTAATTTATGGTACTAATGACAATTAATGTACTCCACTGCCACCAATCAACATACTCAGCACCCTTCATGGTCCTTATGTTACCTCTAGTTCACTTCTTTATTAACTTTTACTTTCTCTCCGTTTTGTAATATTAGGTCAAGGGGAATCTGAGGCTAATGCTTATGTAGTTTTCTTTCACAAAATGACATTTATATGGATAATACGGTGATATAGGATTGGGTAATTGAAGGCAATTGAAATGGAGAAGTATTACTGATACTGAAGAGTATATAATTAAAATTGTCATTTGTTTACATAACAATCTGTATAGATAAATCCATTGGATTCATCAGGAAAACATTTCAAATATTGTTAAGATGTATTCTTCCTAAATTTTTAGAACCAATAGCATTTTTAATTATGTAGATGATATAATCAAGATTTAAAATGATCTAAGAATGTATGACACTAAGTTACACACGACCTGTTATTTAACAGAGAATAGCAAATTGTTTTCTTTTCAGAAATTATTTGCAAACATATAGAACTCTCTATACCAAACTAATAATGTATTCAGAAAATTTTATCTTAAATTGTGATGTAGTTGTTAAAAAATATCCTGATGTTGTATTATTAACTTGTTTTTTCTGTTAGTAGATTATTATGCTCCATTTTTTTTAAATACACTTTTATTGTGTTTTGAGCTATATCCAGTGGTGCTCAGGGCTTAGGTCTATCTCTGTGCTCAAGGATAATCCATGGCAAGGTCCAGGGGTCTGTATCTAGTTTTAAGGATAGAACCCCGGTTGGCTTCATGTAAGGAAAGCATCCTAAACCCTGTACTGTATTTCTGACCACAATACAGTTCATTTTAAATAAAACACTGATATATTGAAATATGTTCTTGACCATAGGAATACCAAACAGTAGGTGTGCCACCCCCCGCTCCGCCCCAGAAAATAAAAGAGTAGAATCTTGTTTCTTGTAATAAGATCTCAAAACTGGGAACAAAATCTATGCTAATTATAAAATATGGGATTAGTTTTAGTTCCAATTTGGCACATTTATTGAGTCTTGCTAGGTTACAGGAACTGTGCTATGTGATAATCTCCAAAGATAACATAGACATAATGTGCAATCTCAAATAACTGATATTAATGAAGACATTGAATTCTATAAAATCAATACAAGACTTAAATAAGGGGAAAAATTGCATGCAGAACAGATCTGATCAATTGAAATGTTTGTGCTAAATTTAATAACAATTCTTAACTTCAACGTGGTGTTCTGCAGTGAGCCCCAAATATATATATTTACATACATATGTATATATATAAAGTATAGCAGTACTTCTCTAATATAATTTATTTGAAATTTAGATCTCAGGCATTATGTGCAGTTCAGTCTCATTGTGACTGTGTAAATGGATACTTGCGATGAAATTCAAAAACCAGATAAGAGCGGCACAAATTGTGTACACCAAGAACTAAAAGATTTTGGGGGTATTTTTTCTGGATAGGACTATCTTCCTAGGAAAGTTTTTTGATCTGGAACTTGCAGAATGTGCATACAAAAGTTTAAGAGAATGATGGAACAAGTATATTCCAGCTGGAGCAGTAGACTATGCAAACATAAAGGGAATTAGAAGGGTTTATGAATTCAGAAATGGTAGCACACTGAATGCTCCTGGAATGTCGCTAAGTGTTCTATTTGTAAGTGGTAGGAAGCTTTGAGTGTGATGATTTGTCGGAAATGGCTGTTATGCTTCAAAGCTATCATTTCAGCCACATTTTGTACGGGGTGCTTTAAAAGTAGATATAGGTACAAATATATTGTTACAGGTATAGATTGGATTATTTATAATAGCATGACACCTGAGGAGTATATTTTTATATAGAAAAGTAATAAAAACATAGAATTTTCCAAGAATACATGAGTCCAACCATGATTTATTTAAAAAAAAAAGTTTATTCCTATATGCAGTTAATAGGTACTGAAACTTAAAATGATAAGAAGACTCTGTCCTCATTCTCACAGAGCTTCACTGTCACTGTCAATGTTCTCCCGTTGTTCGTCCATTTGCTCACTTGTTACTGTGTTTGGCATATTGAATACATCACGGATAGCTTGCCAGGCTTTGCCAGGTGGGCGAGATACTTTCGGTAGGTAGCTTGCCAGGCTCCCAGAGAGGCGTGGAGTAATCGTACCTGGGTTGGCCGGGTCAGCCGCGTGCAAGGTAAATGCCTTACCCTCTGTGATATAGCTCCAGCCGGCTCACAGAGCTTAGATTCTAGATAAAAAATAAACTTAAATAAATATAATTCACTTAAATATGAGGTGTGATGAAGGGAAAGTTCATTTCTATTTATGGACGTGGAGGAGTCTAGTAAAATTTAAAGTTACAATTTGAGTGACTATGCAATAGAGATAATGCAACTGGTAGGGCACACGGACCACCTGGGATCCCCTCCACTAGTTACACCCCCACTGATATCTCCAGGAGTGAACCATGAGCACAGAGGCAGGAGTTATCACTGAACTCCGCAGGGCATGAACCAAAAATCAAGCAAAACAAGTATTTGAAGAATTAAAGATGTTAATCAGTGGAAGAGCACATGCCTAGCATAAAAGAACCCTATACATTTTGAGCACACATTTCACCAGGCTGAAGTCATGTTTTTTTCTGAATACTGTGTCATCTCAGTTCACACAAGTAAAGCTTTCTCAATTTGGTGGACATTTTTGGAAAATTCAGAAACATTTTTAGGCTATAGAGAAAATGCATATTTCAAAACAACTATTCACTTTAGCATTTTTGTCAAGTGATATTGCTTTGCACATATGAATACAATGTAATATATTCTTTGAAAACACATATATTTAAGCAAAGTAAGAATATAACTTAGAGAAATCTAATGAACAATAAAAAATAATTGCTATTTCAGAAATTTTAATTAAAATTCAAGGTTTTCTGGCCATACCAGTTTGTCAGTTGTTCTGGTTTATTCTTACTCTATTACTTATTTCTGATGCCTAAAATGGAACGTCTAGTATTGACCCACGAAACATTTGGTAAGTACAGTATGGTAGTTTATTAAAATGTAAATTAGTTTAAGTGCCTTGGAAACATACAGGAGAATATGTAAATAATGAAGAACAATGAGAAGCTGTCTCTTTCCCCCAGGAACTTTGTTTCTCTAATACTTTGATCCTTATCCATAGTCATGAATCTAGCTAAAAACACTCTCAATGAAAAATCTGGAAATAAAGCAAATGAGTTGAGGGCAGCAGTGTGAGACTCCGAATGACACTGAACAGTAAGAAAGCCATCAGGGAATGCTATTGTATTTAATGAAGAAAACTGTACCAGGGTTAAATGGTTTCAGTGTTTACTCCTAATTGGATCATGGAGCACATTAATGTGTTTCTCCAAAGATTTGTCTTTTCTGAAGATGTGTAAATCAGGGCTAGATCGACTTAAGAGAAAATAAAACCTGGCTATGACAAATTTAAATGTAAAAACCATAATGGCTTTCCCCATGCTTTAAAAAAATCTAGTATGGATTATTTTTGGCTCACACACACACATATTTATATTTTACTGGAGCTGGAGCGATAGCACAGCGGTAGGGCATTTGCCTTGCGCACAGCCAGCCTGGCTGAGCCAGGTTCGATTCCTCCACCCCTCTTGGAGAGCCTGGCAAGCTACCGAGAGTATTCAATATGTCGAGCAGAGTAACAAGAAGTCTCACAATGGAGACGTTACTGGGCCCGCTCGAGCAAATCGATGAACAACGGGAGGACAGTGACAGTGACAGTGATATTTTACATATAAATATATTTGGATTATTAAAAATAATCCATACTATTTTTTTAAAGCATGGGGAAAGCCATTATGGTTTTTACATTTAAATTTGTCATAGCCAGGTTTTATTTTCTCTTAATATTTATATTTTTACATACAAATATATATATTTGGACCAGTGCTTGAAATCGGGAATTGCTGTTTTAGCCTGGCTCAACCATTTTATAGATGAATTGAAAGGTACTAGTTAAAGATCAGAAAAAAATATTGGAAGATTTAGAGCCAAATGTCCCTCAAGCAAGACAGTATGTATAGTGTGTCAAAGGGATGAAACATCTGATAGAACATGGGATTTTACAGAAGATATGTCATCAAAATTTTTGGTTTATTGTATAATAATCTCACCTCCATTCTTCTCATATTGGTCTTCCCAAATAATACAAAACAAAATCGTCTCCTGCAAATACATGTTTCCAGGTTTCAGGCTAATGCTTTCCAGTATTCTGTAGCAGTGGACACTGATAAATAATCTCTTTCTCTTTCTCTCAAAGTAAATTTCTCTTCATTCCAGTATAATATTCCTTTTTTTCCCTCTCCTTTAAATGTCTTCTCTAGTTTCTTCTGCTAATTTATTATTTCTCATTTTATCATGTCAAGTTCTCTAATAAGCAGTAGATGCTTTTAAAGACAGTTTATTTCTTTCTACTCTTAGCTTTAAATTCTTTCTGCTAGTGGTTCAGAGAGATAGTACACTATTCAAGGTACTTGCCTCATTTAATGACCCCAGGACAGTTTCAGGAGATAACCATTAAGAACAGAGCTAGGAAAAAACCCTGAACACAAATGGTTGTAACCCCCAAATCCAAAACCATCAGCAATCAGCGCAGTTCTATCAGTAGTAGACTATAGATTTCTAAATGCATGACCCTTAGTTTCAGACTTGCTTTTCTTAGATTCAGTCATTTCAGTTCCATAGAATTAGCCTATTCTCCTAAGTATACTGTCCTGTCACTGTCCTCCCGTTGTTCATCGATTTGCTTGAGTGGGCCCAGTAACATCCCCGTTCTTGAGACTTGTTACTGTGTTTGGCATATTAGCTTGCCAGGCTTTGCCTGGCAAATACTCTCGATAGCTTGCTGGGCTCTCCGAGAGGGACAGAGGAATCGAACCCGGCTCAGCTAGGCTGGCTGCATGCAAGGCAAACGCCCTAATCCTGTGCTATCTCTCCAGCCCCAGTAATCCACTCCAAAGTCTTTCCCCAAATAATCCACT
Organism: Sorex fumeus; assembly: GCF_029834395.1. Lineage (NCBI taxonomy): Eukaryota > Metazoa > Chordata > Mammalia > Eulipotyphla > Soricidae > Sorex > Sorex fumeus. The sequence continues at coordinate 24,361,240 of NW_026606092.1, forward strand.
TCAAAGTCAAAGGCACCAATTTAAAGCCTGCTTTGTCTCTGTTTAATGTGGACTCATCAACCATCGATGTATCTACTAGGTTATCAAAATTATATGTCGTCAGTTTCTTAATTTTTGCATATTGGATGTGGCAGATTATAACTAAAAGCTTCTAAATATTCTAGTTTTATTTCCCCTGATTTTGCTTTAGAAAAAAATCAACCCAGTGACTGTTTTAGTTAAATAAATGTTCACTGAAATTCATCCACACATTCATATATATATATATACATATATAAATTTATTTATTGAATCACCGTGAGATCAGTTATAAAAATTTCACGTTTAAGTCACAGTCATACAATGATCAAACACCCTTCCTTTCACCAGTGCATATTTTCCACCACCAAAAACCCCAATATATGCCCCATGTCACCCCTCCCCGTGCCTGTGAGGCAATGATTTCCACTTAACTCTCTCTCTACTTTGATTAAATTCATTTTTTTCAACAAAAGATGCACCATTATTATTTGGAATTTTCCCCCAACAGTCAAACCTGCTGAAAAGGCATCATGGAATAATTTGTTTTATATTGCTGGTTATGAAGACCATATGATGTCTGATATTTTACTAATTAAGTGTGGAGGGATTTCTGCCAAAAGCCAAATAATTCCGAGATTGGTTTGTGTGCCTCTTATGCCTGTGCCAGAGAGTTGCTCGTGGGGGCAACTCGTGTCTCGGCAGGGCAAGAAGGACATTTGTATATGTTTTTGTGTTTCTTTTGAGATACCAAAAGTGGCTGTGAGAAGTGGCAACAGGAACTATGGTCAGAAAACCCAAGAGTTTTTGCATTATAGTCTTTTGAAGAAAAAGCTTATTGAATCTTGTGCTCGCCAAACTCATCTTTTATGTAAAACAAGGCAGTGGTAGTTTTTGTTATCTATCAATGTTCATTCACTCAAGATCCAATTCACTTTTATAACCCATCACTGTTTAAATTTGCAAACTCCATCTTAGATTGTAGCCTTATTTTGAAAACAAATGGCAAAACATTGTCTACAGTACAGCTTTTATATTTTTTTAAGTTAATGTCAACTTCAATTATGTACGACAGTATATCCAGCATACTCTGAAATTTACTTTGTATAGTGACTGGGCTGTTCTTATGCTCTCACTTTGTGGGAGTTGTGTGGCCATATTTGCCTTACAGAGAAGATAAGAATTATAATTTTGATAGGGGTATACATTTACTTCTATATAATTCTTTAAAGAGATAAGCTTGAACTTCTTGCATTAAAGCTGGATTCTAGGAGATAAGCCCCCCCAAAACATTCTTCTATTAGATCTTACGTATTGCTGGGGTCTGGTGGTTAAATAAAAAATATATGGTCAAGTCAAGAAAGAAAGGGGAAAATACCATACAAAAGGACAAATTGGCCCAGGAAACCTGGCATACTCCCTCGAAGCCAGTCAGTGTCCATCAGTAGGAACCCTAAGCATTCCTTCAAGGACTTTCCCATCTAACCTCGGATCAACTTTCAGTTCTATGTATGATCCCAACAAACATATGTATCTTTGAAGCCAGTTCTTATTTGAGCAAAGTCGTGACTATGCCATAAATTTTCTTATTCTTTTATTTATTTATTTTTTGCTATTTTGGTCACACCCAGCAATGCTCAGGGGCGACTCCTGACTCTTTTACTCAGGAATTACTCCTGGCGTTGCTCGGGGGACTATATGGGATGCTGCGAATCGAACCTGGGTCGGCCATGTGCAAGGCAAACGTCCTACCCGCTATGCTATTGCTCCAGCCCTTTCTTATTCATTCTTGGATCTGCCTCTCTACTTCTCCCACAAGCCATCAAGCCATGCCTGCCCATCCTAAGAATTCAAACTGTTCATCAAATCTTTCCTCCTCTCTGAAGTCTTTCTGGTTTAACTTGTAGATTTGATTTTGCCTCTCTAACAGCATGTAACCACTGAGAGCAAGACAATTACCATCTTGGGCACCTTTTTGAACATGTCTCCTATTCCCTTTTAAAAAACAAAACCAAAAAAAAAGAAAACAAGAATCAAACAGACAAAACACTTCAGAACTGGAATTTTAAAAATATAAGAAAATCATGTTCAATATTTAAAATGGCATCATCAAGTTTATGCCATCTTAAATTCAGTTAAGTGACCATCACAGTAAGTGGCATCTTAAAATCATTTAGCGTCCTAAAGACAATATAAAGTAACTTCCAATTTCTTTTGCAGACTAATTAATGGTTATGTGGCTTTCTTTCCATCTTTCCTATTTATTTTTTTATTTATAATTAATTAATTTATTTTAGTTTTTGATGCACCCCAGTGATTGAAGGTAATAATTTCAGCCTTATTTCAAACTGCAGGAAATAGAGACAAGTCCAAAAGCATTTGTACATAAAATGGAATGGGATTATGAGCTTATCCAAGCTGGAAAGAGGTTTTATCTCTGATAATGCTGTAGCATTGAGAAAAATAGAATATATATGTATATATATTTATGCATATATATAATAAGCCTGAAGTGGTTTGTTCTTTTTTATACTAGGTATAAGCAGATCACTTAAACTCAGCAAGTCTTCTAAACTCTCTTTAGTGGTTGGCAATCAGACAGTACCATGGGGGGGTAAGTGTACTTATACATGCTCATACAGATATTTATGCATATATATCTAAATATATTTCTTTCTATCCTTGAGTAAATTTTATCATGAAAAAATATTTATACATAACAACTCAAGAGAAGATTACCAATTACTGCCAAAATAGGAAGAGAAGTCCTGTGGAAAAACAAAAAGAAATTCCAGATAAACACTAGTAGCTATAATTTAAAAATTGTGAAAAGATAAAAGTTATGGAATTTATAAAAATTACAAAATTATGGCAAATAGTAACTTTATTTTTCTTTCTAATAAATGTAGGAAGCTGTCTGAGCATCTAAGATAACCCCAAAGAGTAGTATGAGGTGATAGATTAGTTGTATACTTGGATCTAAACCCTAAATGGGAGTCCTCAATATTGACACACTAAAAGGAATGATGAATAATAATTATAAATTTAAATAAGACATGAGACATATGTAGCCTTAGAATATGGTTTGAAGATATATTTGGTAAGGAGTGAAAATATATATATCATTAAATGTTATAATTTGAACATCAGGGAATTTCAAGTAGAATATGCACCTTTTAAGTGGCTAATAGATATTTACCTGCATTGGTATCTACAATTCTTATGGCGGTGACTGGCTTGAAAAGAGTATTAACTCTCATTTGAGGCAGCATTATACTCTTTTCTGCTTGGCTCCATTACCTTACATATGTCTCTAGGACATTACATATGTCTTTCTTTGTCTTATCTACCTTGCTACTATATTGGGGCAAACAATCCCTGAAATTAAATTTTAGTGTTTAAAGTTATATTTAAAAAACAACCTAGTGCATGTAACATTAACATAAACAGAAGCATCGAATACAGTCCCTTTACCAGATAACTGCTAATGTCTCCAGTCTTGTATATGCAGGTGATAGAACTTTTATGTAAATATGAAGATGTCTGTTAACACATCTTCCTTCAGATATTTTCTTCTTTAATGGTATTTATTATATTTTTATCTACATGAAAGGAAAGAAAAATGTTTCTAACCAGCTACTTGTGTCTAATACAAAAATAGAATTCTCAGAGGAAGCAAATTAACATTTTGGATAAAAAGTAATTTTCCTTTTTTTTTGGCTCATCTTTTTTTTTTAAAGTTATGTTTTAATGAATCACCGTGAGGTACAGTTACAGACTTACAGACTTTTGTGCTTATGTTTCAGTCATACAATGATCGAGTACCCATCCCTACACCTGTGCCCGTTCTCCACCAGTGATATTTCCAGTATCCCTCCCTTCCTCCCCACCCCACCCCCGCCCCACATCTGTGGCATGCTCATTGTCTTTTACTCTCTCTCCTTTAGGGTGTTGTGGTCCGCAATGCAAGTATTGCATGGCCATCATGTTCAGTCTGTAGTATATTTTCAGCACACATCTCCCATCCCGAGTGAGCCCTCCAAATATCCTTTACTTGGTGTTTCCTTCTCTATCTGAGCTGCCTTCAAAAAGTAGTTTTCAGGGCTGGAGTGATAGCACAGTGGGTAGGGCATTTGCCTTGCACACAGCCGACCCAGGTTCAATGCCAAGAATCCTATATGGTCCCCCGAGTACTGCCAGGAGTAATTCCTAAGTGCAGAGCCAGGAGTAACCTCTGAGCATCGCCAGTTCTGACCCCAAAAGAAAAAAAGTAATTTTCAGTTTGTTGTACTGTACTTATACTGTTGCTTGACAGAATTTAGGATAGTGTAACATTCTAGTCTTTTTATATTTTTTAAATTTTTTTCGTAAAGTTGTTCATAATAATTGATTACATTCAATATTTCAACACAAATTTCACTACTATTACACCTTCTCAAAACCATTATTTCAAATTTTTCCACAGCCACTCAAGCCTGCCCCACAGGTAGATACTAGACAATTTATTTTGTATTGCCTGCTATCAAGAGCCTGAGATGTCGTGGGGCCGCAAAGCAGCTGTGCACTCCTAGAATTCTAAAATTTTAAATAATTGGGATCTGGAGACATCTCTGAAGTGAGCTGCTGTATTCCAAGATTCATTTGTGAGTCTCTGGATCATGGCCATTAATGCGCTTAAATGGCACTCAGAGGCAGTTCGTGGGCATGACAGCCAGGACCCCGAAAGGGCAAAGAGATGGGAAGGAGCAACCTGTCCCCAGTTCCTTGAGGTTTGGAGTTTTCAGTCACTTATCTAGAAGACCTGAGTTTTCTAAAACACTGTTTAAATGTTACATAATTAATGGTCAGAAATAGGGTAGAAGATTGCATATGAGATGGTTACTGTACACCACTTATTTGAATAAAGAAAGGTGTTGGATCAATGCAAGATTTCGGAAACACTCCATATTACTGTGGAAATTATAACGCTTTGAAAGGTATAGATTGAACAGTAGCCAAAAATAACAACGAATAATTTGTAAAGTAATCAAAACAAACCCTAACTTTATACAGTCTCCAATGTTATCAAATCTGGATTTATGTCTTTAAAAATGACCCTTGTTTCAGCTCAAATTAATAAGTTTAAATTAATGAAAGGAAAGAAATATAACTGAAGAAATGATGACAGAATTCTATGAACAATAGAATTACTTAACAGAGGCTCTTGAAATATGCTTAATTTAACTTATGATGGTTGATCATACCTATAGAACATAATTCATCCCGTCACAGTGTGATAATCATAATAGGAAATCTTTGTGAAAATTGGATATTTGAATTAAATTGCATTCAAAGCCAAGAATAAAATTTATTTGCTTCACAAGAAAGAATTAATAAGGAAGTAAATGTTCAGTCTTGAGAAATCTACATTATAAAATAGATTATGAATTGTCTTTTAAGGTTGAATTTATGACATTGTTTTATGTAACTTTATATTTCTTATGATCACTTACTACAATGTAATTTCTAGAACGTTGGACACAAACTTTTTGCTTGGTTTGGTTTGGTTTTGGGGTGACTTACGAGTTGTTTTGGTATCATACTGCAGTGTTTAGGGATCATTTCTATCCATGTTTAGGGACTATATGCAATGCCAGGGATCTAACTGGTTTAACCACAGGCAAGAAAAGTAATTTTTCCTGGTACTATATTCTGATCTGTCATCATTTCTTCAGTTATATTTCTTTCCCTTCATTAATTTAGACTTATTAGTTTGAGCTGAAACAAGGGTCATTTTTAAAGACATAAATGTGTGTTAATAACCCGATACAACTTCTATTCTTTTTAGTTAATAAATACATTGTAGTATTGGTGAAAATTTAAAGCACTTCCATTCAGAAATCTATAGAAATGTAAGAAATTATTTTGTACAGTCTCTTTAAAACAGATTATATAAAGGTTACTAAGCTTTTACGTTTATTGTCCCAGAAGTATTTAGAAATGTTGGTTGAGTTAGTATTTTTATTATTATTGCATTTATTTCATTATTTTGATTTCTGGACCATGCCCGACAGTGCTTAGGGGTTACTCCTGATTCTGCTCTTACTCAGAGATCACTCTTGGTTGGCTTGGGATTCATGTGGAATGCCAGCGATAGAAACCATGTTGGCCACTTGCAAGGCAAGAGCTGAGCACTGTAGCACTGTCCTCCCGTTGTTCATTGATTTGCTCAAGTGGGCGCTAGTAACGTCTCCATTGTGAGACTTGTTACTGTTTTTGGCATATCATGTACATCATGGGTAGCTTGACAGGCTTTGTTGTGCCCTACCCATTGTGCTATCGCTCCAGCCCAAGGCAAGAGCTACCTTTCCAATATATTTATATATATAATTTATTTTTCTTATGTATATTATTCTTATATTGGATTATACTGGTGTCTAATCTTCCTTTTATAACCATACCTCATTGTTATTTAAATTGGATAATTAATATTGAACCTATAGTTCTTGCATAGAGCAAGAAACATAGTAGATACTCAAACTGAGATACTCGAAGAGTAAAAATGAAACAGTTATACATTATTTACCTTATACAAACACATATATGTACAAATGTGTTTACACAAGTATTTTGTAGTTCTCAGTTTGTGTAATCTCTTACGTTAGTTTGTCAGTGCAATATGAATGCGTTTGAAATGCCATTTGAAAAGAAAATATTCATATGCAAATGTATATGTTACAAAACTGCACAATGTGGCATACAGTACAATTTGGTAATTTCCTACGATATAACCCTTCTCTACAGAACTGGGTTTACCAAATCAGAGGGATGGTGTGTCAAAGAGAAGGGACAACAAAAGAAAATAGTTCTTTAATCTAGAACAGTAGCCGATGCTGAGATGCGGCTGTTTAATAAATGCCAGTAGCACTATTTTAAGACAGTGAGACAGAAATGGAAGTGTTCATCTCTAATTTTTTATGAAAGGAGTTTTTATTTTTTAATATGATGGGAAATGAAACACTGATACTTCAATTTTTTCCAACATAACAAACCTATGACATAAATGAGCGTTGCTAATATTACAAAAAAAAACCTGGTATTTTATTTTAAGAAAGAGCCAGATGTTGTCTGAACAATATGGTTTGGAACTAGAATAACTCAACAGTGTCCCTGACTTAGCTTTGAAATAGTTTTACCACTTTATTTTTTAAATTTTGCTTTTAAATTTTCCTATACCCTGGAATCAAGAGTAATCTAGGCATTCCTTTTAAATCATTGCATTTCCTCATTTGGTTATTATATGTGATCATGATCTCGCATATAAGTGGTATCATTCTATGTTTATCCTTATTCATCTTGATTTAACCGATCACAGAACTACTTTGTACTTTAGACTCTTCAAACACAAAAAAGTTATTATTAAATATAAATGTAAGCCTTCCTCATTTTCTATGATGAGTCAAATATAAGTAAAATTCTGTGATCAGTGAATGATTCAAAGTTCCATATAAGCGTTTTACACTAAAAGAGACTTATTTATATAACCCATATTTAAATAAACATCTTATTTTCAGAACTATTTTATACTATACATAGTAGTTTAAAATATAGTTGCTACCAGCCAAGGTACTAATAGAAGTCAAAGAACAAATGACTGATAGTTGGCAAGTCATTTCAGTCATGAGCTGCTTTTCCTCTAGCTCTGAAATGGCCACATTGATATATGTAATTTATAAAGAATATTCTATCTTCTAGAAATTATCAAATTTTATATCTAATAAATTCAAGAAGAGTATTTTATATTTATAGAAAGACCAATAAAAATTAATATAAGTAATTTATTTTGGTTCTTATTAAAATATTCATCATCAAAATTGAAAAATAAGTACAAATTTATGCATATTTTACTGTTTAGGAATTTCTATGATCAATGACTTCATGTCACATAATTTACTAATTATGAAACAGTGCTTAAATATTATGAATTTGAATATTCAAAATAATCATCCAAATTTTATGTAAATTGAAAGCTTTCAGTAGAATTCTCTAAATCTCAAATATAAATATGTCTTATATATAAAAGCAAGACATCTTATTATTTTATCAACATGAAATTTTATTGAGAATATAAAAATAATAGATCTCATAAAAACATGTTTTTATTTTATTTCATTTAATATGAAATAAACTGACTATAAAAGTGCTCCAAAATAGTGAGCAAAAGTATCAAATTAAGGTAATGAGTTAAAAGTTATAAACAAGTCAGTTTTACATAATATACTATAAATCAAGACACTTCTTTCTTCCAATGTTTGATGCAAAAGGTTTTAAGCTTGAATTATTAATGTTTCATGATAATTGGGAAATAGAGAATTTCTACTACTAAATCTTATATTACTGTAATATTATTCTAGCTTTTCTCCAACTAGGTTAATTGTTTTTGTAATTTATCAGTGCAGAAACTTGATTGGAGAAAACCTACTAAAATTATCAGCATTAAGTACCTCCCAAACACAATTATCTGACGTCGACTTATATAATATATCACGATCAAATTCTAATACAAGCTACTATAAAGTTTCATATTTCTTCCACATCTCTGAAAAATGGAAATAGAATTTTGATTACATTTTTGTAATGGAAGACAGGATTGAGGTAGTATTTCCTTCCATCCTTAAAAGTTGATGCTGAGATGTATAGAGTTTTGTAAAGAAACAATAAATATGTATCTAAGAAGAGGTCTTCACTTTACTTGAATACTTGACATCCTGTTACTCATTGATTTGTTTGAGTGGGCGCCAGTAACATCTCCATTCATCCCTGTCACGTGCTAGTGTAGCCCAATGACATCTGCTCGCTCCAGGAAATTGAAGAGCCTCAAACAGTTAGTTCAGGGTCTTGATGAAGAAATCTGACCATCTTGTAGGTGGGCGGCCACACGATCTTTTTTTTTTTAATTTTTTAATAGTGAGACATCATGAGGTACAGTTGCAGACTTACACATGTTTGTGCTTGGGTTTCAATTATACAATGATCAACACATCTTTTGACGTCGCTTGGAATCCGGTCAGTAACGACTCTAGTCCAGGGGTTGTCTCCAAATCTCATTACGTGTCCAGCCCATCTGATTTTCAATGCCTTGGCAAACAAAACGTGTCCCTGATTCTTGACCATCAATAGAGGTCGGAACTCTGGATTCCTTCTCTCACTTGAGTGAAGCGTGTTACTCCAAGCATAACTCCTTCGATTCATCTTTGGGAGACCCGAAGTGTTCTCATCCTGTTTTTGTAGGGCCCAGGTCTCTGAGGCATAAGTAAAGTAAAGTAAAGTAAAGGCCCTCCCGTTGATCATCGATTTGCTCGAGCGGGCCCAGTAACGTCTCCATTGGAGACTTTGTTGTTACTGTCTCTGGCATATCGAATATGTCACGGGGAGCTTGCCAGGCTCTGCCGTGCGGGCGAGATACTCTCGGTAGTTTGCCGGGCTCTCTGAGAGGGGTGGAGGAATCAAACTCGGGTCGGCCATGTTGGCTGCGTGCAAGGCAAACGCCCTACCGCTGTGCTATCGTAATGCAGGAAGAACAGTGGAATCTAAGAGATGTGCCTGAAGCTGGAGGTTCTTCATCCTCTTAGTTATTTCTTAGACATTCTTGAAGGCATTCCAAGCTACTCTCTTCCTCTTGCACAACTCAGGTGCCATGTCATTTGTCATGTTGACTTCTCGATCTAGGTACACATAACTATTGCGTTTGGAGATGGTCATTCCGTTGAGAGTGAATGGAATGTCAAGAATGAGATTGTTTCTCATAAACATTATCTTTGTAAGATTCAGCTGTAGTCCGACCTTTCCACACTCATGGTCAAATTTGGCCAGTATTTGTGCCACTTGGCTAATTTTGGTGTTACTAGAATGATGTCATCTGCAAAGTGGAGGTGGTGTAGTTTCTCACTGTCTGTCTTTACTCCCATCCCTTCCCATTCCAGTCGTCACATGACGTTCTTGAGGGTGGCACTGAAGAGTTTTGGTGAAATGGTATCACCCTGCTGAACCCCTCTCTTGACGTCAATGATCACCTCCCTGTAGAATGGTGAGATCCTGATAGTGAATCTGTAATCCAGCTCACGTAGGATCCTGATGTATTGAGTTTGAACGCCCTGTTTGGCTAGGGCTTCAATGACCGCTTCAGTCTCAACAGAATCAAAGGCTTTCTTTAAATCAATGAATGTTAGACAGAGCAGCATCATGAAGTCCAGAGAAACCTCTACGAGCTTGGTTACCATGGGGATATGGTCTATCGTGCTGAATCCTTTTCGGAACCTGGCTTTTTCGCATGGTTGTCCGTCATCTAGTGTTCTGCCAATCCTATTCAGGATGACTCAAGTGAACAGCTTGTAGACGATGGAAAAAAGGTAGATGGGGTGATAGTTGCCAAATGTCATGGATGTCTCCCTTCTGGTACAGTAGTACAGTCCTGCTGGTTTTCCATTGGGATGGAACCTTGCATTCAGACAGGTAGCATGTGAAGAACCGAGCCAGTGTATTGATGAATATTGATGGCAGATTCTTCAGTTGTTCGGATCTGACTGCCCTCTGACGTCCTGATGGATCTATCACGTCTTCCAGAAGGGCAATGGTGAAGATTATCTACTCGGATTTCTTTGATATCCATGTCCACCTGCCCACATACCAAATTCCGCAGGATGTCATTCATATTTGTTCCCAATGTTCTCCCTTCCTGAAATTCAACGCACCATTTTGTCTGTAAAGAAGCGAACAGCACCCGGTCCAGACAAGAAGAGGTCTTATACTTCTCAATTTCCAGGAGTCCTTTAAGATCGCCCACATTTGGTGCCATTGCTAAAATAAAAATATCTTCTCCAGAGTGCTAGATGCAAATGGAAGTTATGCTCTATTCTTCGCTTGAATAGAAACACACTGAGATGGAAGGAACAAGCAGATGAGCAGGGGATGCACATGTGACAGACGGAGAGACTTACTTCCAAAATTGGTAGATTCTTCCTCCAACTCCCAAGTCTGTTCAGAAGGCTTAGGAGCACACCTGCTCCTGCTGTCTTTTCAGTGAATCTATCCTTCAGCTTACAGAAGTTCATGTGGGGTTTTGGTTACTTCTCAATTAGAAGAGAACTCACTTAGGTCACATTCATCAAGGCACCTGTCTTTGGAATTTACACATTTAGACTGCCCCTATTTTATTTATTTTTTATTTTTTAATTTTTTGCCCCTATTTTAAACTTCCATAAAATGATTCACATAAAGTCTGTTTTATATATACTATTACAAACACATAATCAATTGGAGAGTCTTCATATATTAAAATACTTATGCTTATCTATTATTGTTTGTACAATTTAAGATCTTATTCCAACTTACCAATTCCTGTCTAAGATTGAATTAAATAATCACAGAATTTTTCATGCAAATTACAGGTGTTTGGACAGTTCCAATTTTTATGATTATTTAAATTTCTTTCCAAGGGGATTTAAGCTTAGTTCTTTTCTACCAAGCTGTGGATACTTGTGTGAAACAGTCACAAGTATTCAACATCCCCAAACAACTATATAACAGTTGCAAATTTGAATACATGTTCCTTTAATAAGGGCAACAAAGTTCCTTTTGAGAAAGGTTTAAAGAAAGCAGATTTACAGAGTATTATATGTCACAACTGTGTAAATTTCCAGCTGGGATTTTATACTTAGTATTCAGTTCATTCTGGGTCTTCATTAATCAGTTGATTAGTTGATTCACCTGAGCCTCCATCAAAATTATCAACAGCCTCAGTGTTTATCATTTAAGTTTGATTCATTGACACAGAATTATGATCTCTAATGCCCTGAAAATTTCCTGGCATGGGGGAGGGGGCAAAAAGAAAGATGAAAAAAAAATAAAACAAACAAACAATCAAAAAGAAAGATGGAACAGCCAATAGGGATCTTGCCTTGCGAGTAGCTAACCCTGCTTCAATTCCAGCCACCCTATAATATGATCCCCTGAAACTTCCAGGACTGATCCCTGAATATAGATGCAGGAGTAAGCCCTGAGTACCACTGGGTGTGCCCGGCCCTACTCCCTGCCCAACCCTCCCCCGAAAAAGAAAAGCCCACAGCTTAAAAAAAAAAGGCAAAAGAAAAACAATGACAGAAAAAAAGATAAGGAGGGTCCCTGAATAGATTGAATTTTATTTAAATTTGTAGTGTAAACTCAGAAGCCCATTCTTTGTGAATATTCTAGAATATGTATCAGAGCTTCCAGAATCAAACTTGGAACTGATATATCTGAATCATTAGATATTATTTGACATACAGTCAGAGTTCTCTCTTCTGGCCCAGATGCTAAGAACACTCTGCCAGTTAAACGAGCCGAACTTGTTTTAGAATCTTGCTGCTTTCATTTCTGTGACATGTACTGATGCAATATCTCTGACCTGAGTTTATATTTGGACCATTATAAATTGTGAATTTGGTTCAGTCTCTCATCCCATTGGAAGGCTTTATCATGAACTCTACACATGATAATCTTACTGCATAGCTGCTAATAAATCCTCTAAATTGTAGCACTGAGAAAAATGTCACAGCTCTGAAATATCAGCAGCCCTGTCCTCACCAAGCTGTGGATTCAGTTGGTGGAATTTAAGTCTCAGAACAGAAACTAATGTTCTGGCTTGGTGTGAACTTTCAATAACCTTACAAATTCATAAAACCTTATCTTTACCTGAGGCAGAGCTATAAAGTATCATGTTATAATATTATATATGATCTGAATAATCTTCTAAATTTCCATACATAGATTATTGAAAGCAAAATGAAAATCAGTTCCATTCCCTACAACCAAATTTATTTAATTCTGCCCAACTACACCAATGGAATTTTGTGCACAATATCTTTCACCATATAAAAAGACATAAAAATCTAATTGTCAAGGATTAGTTATGAATAGCAGACAGAGGGTTTTCATTTTTTTGCTTTATATATCTGTTTACAGAGTTAATTGAGGCTGTCACCTTTTATGAAACAATGACAGAATGCTAGATCAGAGAATAAAAGGTTTGAAATCTATCTACCTATGTTTACAAATATAATAAGTATTCTCTGAATTTAAACTGGTAGTCCTAAATTGACACAAAGGTCAAGAATTGAACTTGGTAGGTATTAAGGATTCTTTTATCCTAACATTCTGTGAAAAGAAATAACTTAGCAGAGTTTTATCTTTTTCTATCTTTCCTACCATATATGTCCTGTCTTAATTTGAAATCTACTCATCAGGGTGACTGAACATCAATAGAAATTGTTTGTCAGTGTCACTAATAAGGTATTGGGGAAACAAATGTGCTGATATGTTTATTCATAGTCGTTTTTATTTCTATTTTTCCAATCACATACAGCACTATTTGAATAAATACATCAAAACAAAGCATAAGATAACTAATTTCATTGTTTTAATCTCCTACAAAAAATATCAGGCTTTATGTATATAGTTTTCTAAGAAATAGTACAAATATTTTTTCCCACAGAAGCAAATGCTCCTCTTAATAGTTTTCTTAAGCAGATATCTTCATTGAGAACACATAAAAGAAAAATTCACAAGGATATCCTTACTTAATAACTTTATAATGAAACTCTCATGATGAATAGACCTTAAAGTAAGTAGGTAGAAATATTTCTCCTTGATTCATATTTATTAAAATTGTCACAAGTTGTATTATGATCTAATATACATTAATTCGATAGTTGATGAAATAGAACTCAGTCTGAAATAAGAATATTAAAAAAATTATACTACCTATTACTAAAAATAAATATATAAATATTCATATGTGTAAGAAAAAAGATCAGAGGTATACTTGAGCTTAGGACGTGTAAATTCATTTCATTGGCCAAAGATCGTCTCTGTGCTTAAAGGTAAATTGTTTATTTTAATATGACATTTTATTCCAATTTTTAGTGGTTTACCTACTAGAAGATATTGTATAGGCCTATAGTGAAAATAATCCTCAAACTGGAGGGCATGCTTTTCATGTGTAAGCATGAGGCCCTTGTTCAATTCCTGGAACCTTATGTACCTCTTATGTATAGCCAGGGAAGTTCAGAGCCCTGAACTCTGCCTAGTATGACACAAAACATACAAAGAAAATTATCTGGTTATGTCTTTCAATTATATTAAAACTATCATTTTGAATAAATGAAAATCTGGAACATCATTTCTTGACTTCAACACCATATTTCTAGAAACCTCCACAAGATGAGAATGACATGGAGGAAGAAGAAAATGCTCAGGCTGTATTGCAAAACATGAAAATAAAATTAAGTTCCAATAAACTTCTGGATTGTGCATCATTGGAAAGAAGCAACAGGAACAGATTAAGCAATGACAGACCAGAGGCTTTTGTGAACTTTAACCCATATGTTATTGTTTAAAATTTAATGGCATACACTATAACCTCATCACTGCAACCACTGTTGACAGACCTCCAAAAAAAACTTCCTTTGAATTTCTGCCCTGAATTTGTGACATTTTGGACTGGATCTAGTTTGTGACTGAATGTAACATGTATTTAAGTAAATAATCACTTATGCTATTTTAGCTAATGAAGAAAAATCTGAGTGATAGATTAAACTTTCATTTTATATTAATAATAAATTTATTATCATTTATGTAATATTTTAAAGTTTTTGTACAAAAATTTGTCCACTGTTTATCTACTAAACTCTTACTAGATTTATTATATCTGGAAATTCACATATGATTTTAGATACTTTATTTTTTAATTTTACTTCAATACATTTGTGTATAAAAATTGAGGGAGTAATATGTTAGCTTTGATAATGTAATTAGAGTGAACATACTACAGAGAAAATAGAGTACTTTGATGAAATGTTAAGTTTTCTAAAAAAATTAAGGAACTCTTGTTTTGTTCTGTTTTTTGTTTGTTTTTTTTTTTATTACACTCAGTTCTGGTCAGAATTTATTCCTTGCTCTGTGCTCAAGTGTCATTCCTAATGTGGCTCAGATGAAACATATGGAGTGTTAGGAATTGAACCTGGACCAGCCTTGTACAAGGCAGCACCTTGATCTACCTCTCTGGTCCAAAACTGTTTTTTTTAAAGAAATGTTTTATGAATAGTGTATCACAAGCCTTTATTATCCCATTAATTTTTCTCTTCTTCATAGCAAGTAACATGAAAATAAATATTTACTTATATATTCAATGAAAATTGAAAGCACCAGCACTTTTAAAATGTAAAAAATAAGAATGCCAGATGTATCCATCTGTATAAATAGAATTTGGGTGAAAAAAATAATGTTTTCATTGATAAATATACTCTTACATTGCAAATTAAAATAGAAATGAGGGATTAGAGGGAAAGTTGAACAAATGTACAAGGGAGCTTATATTATATGAATTGGTTTGGGAATGGTCTGTTATAAAATGCCTCACTAGATGGTTTTCTTCATCTCAATATGATCTCTAGGACTTTATTAGGTTCTCTGAAAATGCTTTAACATCAAATAAAATTTGAGTATTAGTTTTTTATTAATTTCAAACTAAGTTGAATTTAAAAAAAACTTTGCAATAAAGATGTGTGTTTTTTGCTCTCTTGTCACTTCACACCAATCCTTCTTATACATGACAACCACAGTAATGATTGAAAACCACATGTCACGTGTACAATCTTTATAGTAGATTACCTAAAAGTCTTTTCAAAACCCTACCTTTAGCTCGGAGGATAAAATACAAAAACTAATATGACTGAATCAACTTTTTTTCTTCAGCTCATCTATTTTTCTGAATTTTATCATACCTAATGAAAGCCTGGACCTTTAACTGCCTTTGTAGATTTGTCACCTGCAGTCTTCTACTTTTGTTTATGGTCCTACTCGACAATCTTCTGAAGTTGCCAAACTCACCAAGAAACAGCTAAACCATATGAATTTCCTCTGTGTTTTAGATTGATTACAGGACCTTATAGTGGAGTGACTTCTAATAATTATGAGAAAAGGGAAGTATCTAGCTGAGAATACAAGTGAAAATGATTCTTACTGTTGTAATTAACCTAATAGCTTATCTTGTGTGTTAACTTTATTCTTTTGACTCATTCACTTTAAGCCAAAATTCTGTCTTTAAAAAAATGAATTGGATATATTATTCTGTTGTCTTATCAATTACTTTGGCATTGTTAATTGTAGATAGTTTTCTATCTCAATTTAGTAGTCTGGTCCTCTATTTGCCAAATCCAGCACCAAGCAACTTGGAATCTTAATCTAATCTTCTATTCCCCAAAGTCAATTTTGTGTCTGGTACATATAGTGCTTCTCTAGTTTCAATTTGCATCATAAATTAATTAATGAATTTTAAAGATACTGATTGCTAAGAGCCAGAGACAGTACAGTGGGCAAGCCTCAAGCCTTGCAGTGCAGCAGGTTCAGGTTCAATTGCTGACCATATATGGTCACCTGATCCCCTCCAGGAGCGATCGCTCAGTACAGAATAAGCCCTACACACCCCTGAGTATTTTCCAGCACCACCTCACAGTCCCCAAAATACCAGGGCTGAAGTCCCTCTCCAGAATCTCTAATTCCTTTTGGTCTATGCTAATGCCTCAAGATGTGCATTTCTCACTTGTTTCTGAGTAGGGAATTATATTTTGATCACCACTGTGGTCTAAAAAAATATCTAAAACTAAGAAGTATAATGTGAAATTCTTTCATTTCTATAAAATTCCCTCATGTATTAAAACTACCTTTCTTCACAACACTTAATTTCTTTTTTTTTAAGTTTTATTAGTGAAACACCATGAGGTACAGTTGCAGATTTACACATTTTTTGTGCTTGGGTTTCAGTTATACAATGATCGAGTACCCATCCCTCCACCAGTGCCCATTCTCTACAACCACTAATCCCAGTATCCCTCCCACCCCCCATCCCCCATCTCACCCTACCTCTGCGGCAGGGCACTCCCTTTTGTTCTCTCTCTCCTTTTGGGTGCTGCGGTTTGCAAAAGAGGAATTGAGTGGCAGTCGTGTTCAGTCTATAATTTACTTTCAGCATGCATTTACCATCCTGCGTGGATCTTCCCAACACCATTTATTTGGTGCTCCCTTCTCTATCTGAGCTGCCTTTACCCCTACAGTGTGCGGCTGGCCTCCAAGCCATGGGGTAAACCTCCTGGTATTTATCTTGGCTATTCATGGGTGTTAGTCTCCTATTTTGTTACTTTATGATCCCCAGATACAACACTTATTTTTTTTTTCTTTTTGGGTCACACCCGTCAATACACAGGGATCATTCCTGGCTCTGCACTCAGTAATTATCCCTGGCGGTGCTCAGGGGACCATATGGGATGCTGGGAATTGAACCCGGGTTGGCCGTGCGCAAGGCAAACGCCCTACCCGCTGTGCTATCACTCCAGCCCCAACACTTAAATTTTTGATACCTAAATTAAATTTAAAAATATATGTCTGCAATTGCCTATAACATCTTTTGTATGCAAGTCTTTGTGATGCATATAAATCAATGCTTGTGTTTTGACCATTTGATTTATTTTGGTCTTGAGGCCATACCAAGCAGTGCTCTAAACTTACTTATATCACTGTTCTCAGGGATCATTACTTTGTCAGCACCAAAGTTTCTACCATTTTAAAACTTATAACCCATTAAATTAAATTTAAACCTGAACCGGCCTTCCTGTTTTACAATTTTTTTAGGTACAATGGTTTACAAATACTGTTAAGTTTGAATGAGTCCATCAAAACTGTCTTCTTACTACTGATGTCCAGATGATCACATCATCCTCTAGGATTTTTCTTTTTGTGTCACACCCAGTAATGCTCAGGGTTTCCTGGCTCTTCACTCAGGAATTACTCCTGGCGGTGCTTAGAGAACCATATGGATTGCTGGGAATCGAACCCAGGTTGACTGTGTGCAAATGCCCTACTGCTGTGCTATTGCTCCAGCCCCATCATACGATTTTTTATTGACAAACATATTATGATAATCTATCATACTTAGATTAGAAAATATATAAAGGAAGAAATAACAATTTTCATGTTTTCATATCTTTGAACCATATTGTGTGGAATGCAAAAAGTATATTAATCTCCTTTTCCAGGAAAGGAGAAAGAATTAAGGAAAGGATTCTTAAAGACATGGTACTTGTACTATACCTTAAAAATATTCTCTGCTGGTAGAAGAATGGAGAGAAGAAACTATTACAAATAATGCTATGTAGCTAATAAGACAAGTATTCACACATATATGTATAATATAAATTAAAATATGGAATACATACACGTTTATGGGATATATCTATGTATATTTGTGTGTATATGTATAATAAAATACCTTGAGATACTTCAAATTATTGGACCCATGAAATATCTAAGATTTGTTAGTTGTGGGATTCAGTCAAAAACTCAGACTTTTTCATTGCAAATCTTGTTGCTTTATACTGTCCCAAGTTGGAAGTTTGTGCTCAGCAGAAAATTCAAGATGGTCTTGTTTAAATTAGAATTTGCTAGCTGCACAGGTTTTTCCTGAATTGCATGATTAGCCTCACTATAAAATCTTTCAAGTGAAAGATGAAATAAGAGGTCTCCCAGGATTGTTTGCCAGAATGCTACACATCTTGAGATTTAAGTACTGTGTCATTTATTAATTTAACTTCCTTAACATTTTTACTTATGTATAAGAAAAAATGATGTTTTTGTGACTTAAACTTATTATCATTTGAGCTCTTCTTTGCATATTTCTACCAGTAACCTGGTATTCAATTAATATTTGATTTTTTTATAATTCTATTGGAAAAATTTAAACTATTTTCCCATGTAAACACATTACCTTACTAAAAAAATGATTATTAAATATTACAATTAAATTATGTCATTTTACCATACAAACATATGCTATTTTTAAGTTATTTTCTTTTAACACTCTATACTTTTTATAGAGTAATATAATAACTATGAGCCATAGACTTATTAAAAAATTGTGGGAGGGGTAGTGGATCTGTATCACATCTGGCTTTGCTCAGGGCTGTGCTTCTAGTTCTGTACTCATGGAATTTCTCCTAGTGATGCTTGAGGAAAAAAATCTGAAATATGCAAAGGCAAGGGCCTCAAAACCCTATACTAGTTTTACGCTGCATAGACTTCTTTTTAGCAGAGTAAAAAATGAAATTAAAACACTATTAAAAAAGTATTTTAAGTATTTTAGAAGAGATACGTTTAAATTATAATTTTATGCAATATTAATGAAAACAATCAAGCACCCCTACTCTCAAGTTTAATAATCAAGCTTTGTGGAAATAATCTAAAGATTCAAAACAAATTCACTGTTACTCTTGCGCACAGAAGATAAGACTAGACTGTGGAAGCAAATTAATCACTCGAATAATTTACTTAGAACTGAAACTGTGCCTTTATCCTGGAGAGGCTTACTGCCCTTATCTTGTAGTCTTACCATAAAGAATACCTGAGTTCTGGTACAGGACAAAAAAGGGACTGGGAGGTTTCTTGAACTTAAAACAAAACAAAACAAAATACACCTTGCAACACTTGAGCCACAATTTGAGTGAAATGCAATTTATGGTTTCATTCTACCTATAAATAAAGGAATGCAGAAACAGAAAATGATGTACTCAAAAGACTCCCACAGATTACATGTTAAGTTGACAATGACATAAAATTGATAGTCTTCTCAAGTACACCCCTCTTTTTATCTTTTACTTGAATCCTTCTTTACCACACAGTTGTCTTTTCTATTAATTGATATCTTTGTTTTGCTTTGTTTGGGGGTCACACCCAGTTGTGCTCAAGGCTTACTTGAGCTAAGAGATCACACCTGGTGGGGTTGGAAGACCATGTGTGGTGCTAGGGGTTGACCCCAAGTGGACCACAAACAAGGCAGGCCCCTTATCTTTGTACTAATGCTCCACTTCTGCTAGGTACCAGAAAGCCAGACCTAGAGCCAGACTGCATCCATGACAGCCCATAGCTAACATTAGGTTTTGACTAGCCCTAAGTTTCTGTTTCACGGAAACAGAACTTGCAATTTCTCATAAACTACAGGTTGAGTAACTTGCCTAAAGAAACTGCTAGATCATCAGACTGGACATGAGGGGTCACTATGTTCGTTTTTTTTTTTTTAAACATCCAGAACCTAACTATTATCAAATGTTGACTAATCGCTGACAACTGTTGCTTGATCACTGTTATCATAGTGCTTGCTCAATCTTGGAACCTACATATACCGCTTGCACTTGGAGGTCGGAGTTACTATCAAGAGACCACTTTGTGGGTGAGATAGTTGATCCCTTGTTAACTGGCATAAAACTCCTTTGCACTTGCATTACTCTCTGTCCGTTAACGCCATGACCCGAAAACCTGGCTACAGCCCTTCCAAACCTAGCTTCACTGAAGAGTTGTCAGCAGTATCAAGGGGGAAAGAGACAGACAGAGGGAGAGAAAGAGAGAGGGAGACAGAGAGAGAAAGAAGAGAGAGAGGAGAGACAGAGACAGAGAGAAGAGGATAGAAAGAGAAAGGACTGAAAATAGGAGGAAAATGAAAAGAAAAAGTAGCAATACAAAAATTAAAATGCTCGTTGCCTTTCTTTTCTGAATACCCACTATGACTGTCCAGCAAAGCAAATTCATATCACTGGTTTGATTCTAGTTTTGCACGAACATTTTACCTAGTATTTAATGGCTTTAAATTTTTGGTGGGGAGACTCTCTTTCACCTCAGGAGTAAATCAATCTTTTTGTAACGCCTTCTTTAAATTGTCCTGATTCTGAAGTTTTCTCTGAATTTTAGAGTTGACAAGAAACTATATTTTTACTTTCTTTAAAATATATACGTAACATTCATAAATTTGCATGTCATCCTTGCAAGGGGTCATGCTACTCTTCTGTGTATGGTTCCAATTTTAGTTTATGTGCTGCCAAAAGGCACACTGAACTTTATACTCTTGATTATTTGAATATTTTGTCACTGCTTCAATTGTTCTTAACATTATCATCAGCTCTCTTCATAACTGAATTGTGTAGTTCATGATGTCATGCAACTACTAACTTAAGATTATTTTAAATGACAAGCAAAATACTTGTTGCATAGATGCTTATGAAACTTTAAATGAAATGATTCATAGTTTCACAAAAATCATTATTGATATATCAACACATTTTTTGCATGTAACAGAATTTCAAAGATCATTTTTAGACTTATTTTACTTTTAATTTCTTTAAGATTTAAATATTGTCCATTGTAGAGGATATATATAGTCCAACACTTAAATATTTTATAATAGTAATTTTGTTTTACAAATTGTATTTTCTCATAATAAATCACATGTACCTATACCAATCACTTTTGATTTTTGAATAATATTATTTTCAAAGGAAATATAAAACATGAATTTTTTATATAGTATAACAAAATGAATATAAAAGCTAAAATTCAAATTCTGGAAATATCACTATTTTATACACTGATCAGATGTGAATGGGAAGTAGGAGAAGAAATTCTGTGAATTTCAGTTGACCTTGTTTCAATAATAGTACAAGATGCCAGCACAAATAAATTTTAATATGGGTTGTGAGAAACATGTAGAAAACTAGCAGAATATCTATCTACATATAAATGCATTCTACATATCACTTGATCACTTGATACCCCGTTATTCATCGGTTTACTAGAGCAGGTGCCAGTAACGTCTCCATTCATCCCTGTTGTGTGCTAGTGTAGCCCAATGGCATCTGCTTGTTCTAGGAACATGCAGAGCCTCAAACCAATCATTCAGGGTCTTGACGAAGATGTCTGACCATCTTGTAGGTGGGCATCCATGCAATCTTTTGATGCCCCGTGGAATCTAGTCAGTAATGGCTCTAGTTCAGCAGTCATCTCTAAACTTCATTATGTGTCCAGTCCATCTGATTTTTGATATCTTGGCAAATGAGACAGCGTCCCTGATTCTTGTGCATTGACGGAGATCAGAACTCCGGATTCTATCTCTCATTTGAGTGAAGCGTGATACTCCAAGCATAGCTCTTTCGATTCCTCTTTGAGAGACCCAAATAGCATTTTCATCCTGTTTTCGTAGGTCCAAGGTCTCTGAGGCATATGTTAATGCAGGAAGAACAGTGGAATCAAAGAGATGTGCTCCGAGCTGGCAGTTCTTTGTCATCTTAGTTATTTCTTCAATGCTCTTGAAGGCATTCCAAGCCACTCTCTTCCACCTGCGTAACTCAGGTGCCAGGTCATTCATCATGTTGATTTCTCGACCTAGGTATATAGAACTGTTGCATTCGGAGATGGTGGTTCCACTGAGAGTGAATGGAGCATCAGGAACAAGACTTTTTCTCATGAACATTGTCTTTTTGAGATTCAGTTGTAATCCAACCCTTCCACACTCATGGTCAAAGTTGGTTAGCATTTGTACCGCATGGCTGATGTTTGGCGTTATTAGAACGATGTCATCAGCAAAGAGGAGGTGGTATAGTTGCCAACCATCTAATTTCACTCACATTCCAGTCATCGCATGATGTTCTCGAGGGTGGCACTGAAGAGCTTTGGTGAAATGGTATCAGCCTGCTGAACCCCACTCTTGACATGGATGATTACTTCTTTGTAGAATGGTGAGATCCTGGTAGTGAATCCGTAATAGAACTCACGGAGGATCCTGATGTATTGAGTTTATACGCCCTGATTGGCTAGGGCTTCGATGACCGCTTCAGTCTCAACAGAATCAAAGGCCTTCTTAAAATCGATGAACGTTAGACAGAGCAGCATCTTGAACTCCTAAGAAACCTCAATGAGCTTAGTTATTGTGTGGATATGGTCGATGGTACTGAATCCTTTTCAGCCCCCTTCCACTGGCAATCCACTGCAATTTTGGATTGTCTTCTACTTCTTAAAACTCACCTTGGATCTTACAACTGCAGTATAAACCCATATTGTTAACTTTTAAAAAGGTTAGCTATGTTTACTTGAAAGGTAATTATTATGTCACCAGTTCACACATTCTTCCAGAGCTTGCTTTAATCCTTTGACTATATTAAAGGTCACCTTTTCCCAATAGTTGGGGCCTTCCCTCAGCAGTCAATGTTCTACACTTTTATTATAAGTAGAGATATATCTAAGTGATGATCCCGAGTTCAGAAGCTAATGGATGGATCAGAATATAAGTGGTGTCAAAAACATTTTTCCAGGGGTAACAAGAGCTTGTCTTTTGTTTTTGTGACCAGTTTTATCATTCAGTTGGCAGTCTTCACACTGATTCAAGTCAAGACTGTGGTCTGTATCTTTCTTCAACAATAAGAACAACACATTTGTATGAGTTCTAAATGCCACAAAATAATTAAAATATATTTACAGGATTTACTCCAGCAATTTTAATTTAGTCACCTGGCAAGAAAAGTTAATGTATTAGGGAAAGTTTAATTTTGAATTCGGGAATAAAATTTATGGGGATTTTAGATTTTTCAAAAGCAGGTTGGAAGGAGTCTGTATAGTCATATGTTCATGTTTTTGTACACCTATATATTACATATGGGTTTATATACAAACATATATGTAAACACACATGTATATATGTATATACATATATATACACACATCTAGATATACAGGCTTATGCAGATCATGTTCCTTTCACATTACCATGTCAGTAGGGATTGAATATGTCTAACCTTTTCAGTCTACCATAATTTTTGAAATAGCGTTATGGGTCAGTTACTGTTAAGATTCTCACTTTTCTCACAATGAATTTATAGATCAGAGACTAGTTATCTTCCCAAACTTTGTAATAAGCATATAGTGCTATCAGGAGCAAGGCTGAGTCCTCTATTCAACTGATCATTCCATCACAGCAGAAAATGTTCCTGAAATCACTTGTAAAATAATAATTGAATTAAGTGACTAAAGAATTCCTTTGCTAACTTGACTTCTTTTTCTTAGACAACCCATAAAATAAACCTGGTAACAAGCAACTTTCCTGGTATCTGTAGACTGTGG
Organism: Sorex fumeus; assembly: GCF_029834395.1. Lineage (NCBI taxonomy): Eukaryota > Metazoa > Chordata > Mammalia > Eulipotyphla > Soricidae > Sorex > Sorex fumeus. Next base: position 24,385,261 of record NW_026606092.1, read on the forward strand.
TGGACAGTTTTGTTGCCTTAATTGTTTCATTGTCTGTTAATCAAAGTAATCTAAAGAGGATAAATCTTCCAGCAGGGCCTTGGCTTAGATCAGTGCTGCAAGTAGAGCACAAATGTGCCAGACTCTAGAAATAGACTATTGCTTTTGCTCAGCAAATTAATAATCTTCAAATATCTACTTATAATTTCCCAGACATTTCAGATCAGCATCCCCCCATTTTGTCACATTCTTTTGTCACATTTCTCATATCTTTTTCAATAAATTGATCCTAAGTTTGTCTTTTAACTGTAAGGTTAACAATGTTCTCATCTTACCCTTTAATTGTATTTGGCGATCACTGCTTCTACTGCATGATTTATTTAACTTCTATTAGACCTGAACCAGAGTTGACTCCATTGAGGTAAAACAGACTTGCTACAAAATGGACCTTGTCATTTTAATCTCTCAAAGGACAGTTTTATTATCTGCTATTTCATTTTGTGGTGAGTGCCACTAAAGCTTATTTTGTGTTCCAAAGGACTTTGCTTGTCCTTCCCTTATAAGGTGAGAGCTGTGATGTTTTGGCTCTCTATTCTCTCTCTGCCCTTTTCTCATGCCAATCCTGATTTTGCATCTAAATTAAATAGGTTAACTAAGGTTGTGTTACTCAAAATATAGGCATCCAAGTTGAAAGTCTTATTATTAGGAATACAGCCATTTTCCTGCATGGTAATTTGTAATTTAGCTAATCATAAAAGTATTCCACTTTCTCACTGTGTTTTACTTTTCTTATGTATTCTTATATTTTGCTTTTATTGTATACACAAACTCATGAGAATGGGGAAATTTGTATAATCCTTTGTAGTTGAAAATCTCTTCTAATCACTTTTACAGGCAAAACTCCTGTAACAACACTTTCAGGTTGGAAAGACTATGCTGCTTCTCTTGCTTTTGAGACTATTAAATAGACTCAGTGAAATGAATTATCTAGGGTCACATAAAAGGCAGAGTGGAAATTCTGTTCTGACTTTAAATCCTTTTTTCTTGCACTGTCAACATATCAGCAAATTATACTGCTTCAAACGTTTTCTGAGATCTGTGTTACTATCAGAGAAATGTCTTTCACTGTCTAAATTCAAAACATTTTTTGAACACTAATCCAGTTAATGAAAACATAAGATCATTGAACCATTCTAATCCTATCTCAGATTCACTGAAGGGACACTCAAGTCTCGAGGCAGTTTCTTGTTTCTATGCTGTTGTTTCATATGCAGATATGTTATCCTTTATTGTCTTGAGGTGGTAGGCTATCTATGACAACTGTCTGTGGAATATAAGTCTTCATAATGCCATTTTATGGGCTAGCTTCCTTGGGAGATAGTTAAATGCAATTGGTGATTAGAATTATAGCATTGACTCTAAGAGTTGAATGTGAGTTTTAAGTGTTTTGGGAGCATCCCTAATTTAAAGCCAGGTTTATTGTCTTTTAAAATAGATTCTACAGTCCACTAATCTAATATATGAACTACATACCCTACAATAAAAATAAAATGAATATTCAGGGTAGTATTTAATTTTTTTAAAGTTAATTACTGCTCATTCACTCCTTTTTTATAACTCTATTATCAAACTATGTATATCAATGTTGGGGACAACTAGGAGGTCATATAATAAACTTTAGAGCATGGAGTTGGATATATATTTTTTAAAATAGATGAATTAGATCTTGGTATAATATGTTTAATGAGATAATTATTATTGCTGGTACTTTAAAAATGGAACTCAAATTTTTTCAGAGGACTCGATTTTTCCCAATAGAAAGACAAATTGAGAGTTAATAAATAATAGAAAATATACCTCATTGCAAAAGTTTATACATCATGTTTGCCTCAGTGCACAAGTAGTAAACTAAATTTGGCTCTATTTATAACAAAGAATTTAACAACATCTATTGGGAACATACGTCAAGATCTGGGAATAAAGAGACAAACAAAGCAGATTGTCATCCATCACCCCACAATAAAAAACACTCATTCTGTGAAAGGAATGAAGCAGGGAACTGGAGCGATAGCACAGCGGGTAGGGCATTTACCTTGCATGCGCTCGACTCAGGTTCGATTCCTAGTGTCATATATGATCCCCGGAGCACCGCCAGGAGTAATTCCTGAATACAAAGCCAGGAGTAACACCTGTGCATCACCGGGTGGGACCCAAAAAGCTAAAAAAAAAAAAAGAAAAAGAAAAAAAAAAAGGAATGAAGCATGTGAAGGCATTGTGGAAACAATCTCGGAATCACTGTATCACTGTCATCCTGTTGTTTGTTGATTCAATAGAGCGGGTGCCAGTAACAGCTCTATTTCTCCCAGCCCTGAGATTTTAGCAGCCTCTCCTTACTCGTTTTTCCCAACGATTGGAGACTCTTTTAGGGTCAGGAGAATGAGACCTGTTACTGGTTTGGCATATTGAATACGCCACAGGGACCTTGCCAGGCTCTGCCCATGCAGAAGGGATACTCTCAGTAGATTGCTGGGCTTCCAAGAAGCATATATATATATATATATATATATATATATATATATATATGTATGTGTATATATATATACATATATATGTGTATATGTGTATATATATGTGTATGTGTATATATATATAGCACTGTCCTCCCGTTGTTCATCGATTTTCTCGAGAGGGCCCAGTAACATCTCCATTGCGAGACTTTGTTGTTACTGTGTTTGGCATATCGAATACATCACGGGTAGCTTCCAGGCTCTGCCGGACGGGCGAGATATTCTCAGTAGCTTACCAGGCTCTCCGAGAGGGGCGGAGGAATTGTACTAGAGTCCGCCATGTTGGCTGTGTGCAAGGCAAACGCCCTACCACTGTGCTATCACTCCACCCATGTATAAATGTGTGTGTGTGTGTGTGTGTGTGTGTGTGTGTGTGTTTCTATGGGCTGGAGTGATAGATCAGTGGTAGGGCGTTTCCCTTGCATGCTAGCTGGCTTGGTCGAGCTGGGTTCAATTCCTCCGCCCCTCTCAGAGAGCCTGGCAAGCTACTGAGAGTATCTCGCCAGCACAGCAAAACCTGGCAAGCTACTCATGACGTATTCAATATGCCAAACACAGTAACAACAAGTCTCACGATGGAGATGTCACTGGGCCCGCTCCAGTAAATCAATGAACAACAGGAGGACTGTGACCATGACCGTGATATATATATTTCTCTATACGTATACATATATATGCATATATATATATATTTCTCTATACATATACATATATACATATATATATTTCTCTCTATGATTTGTAGCCTACTCTCTGAACTCCATCAAACATGGTATGGTGATTATGGAAAATGGATAGGAAGTGTCTATTGGTGTGCGGCCTGGAGTGCGGCGGGAGTTGGGTAGTGGAGGTTGGCTGGGTCCCTTGGGGTTGGGAGGGCTCTTGCCTACCCCCCTCTGGGGCGCCCTGAGTAAAAGAGCCGGAACGGAGTCCCAGGAAACACTATAAGAGATTTTGTGGAAACTGTTAAGGTCAAGGATTTACACCATTTTTGTTTGCTTTGGGGACTTCTGGGGTGCTCAGGGTTTACTCCTGGCTCTGTGCTCAGGATCACTCCTGGTGGTACTGAAGGAACCATATTGGGATGCAGAAATTAAACTTGGATTGGCAATGTGCAAGGTAAGTGGCCTACCTGTGGAAGTTTTTCTCAGGTTCCGAAGGATTTGTTCTTATTGTTTGGGATACTTAGGTAAGAGTTGAGGGGCAAGAGGCTGGAAATTTGACACCATGCGATAAAAACTGTGTAATACCTGGAAAAATAAGCCTTTTAGACTAAAAAAAAAAAGCCTACTACTGCATATTAAAATGCATCATTTTATATGCAAATAGATTATCTTTCAAACAAAAGTACCATAATGTAGAAATATCACACAGATACAGACACTTACCTTGCACATATCTGACTGTGTTTCAACCTATGACATTGTATGTGGTTCTATGGTCACTGTCAGGAGTGAGCACAGAGCCAGGAATAAGCCCTGAGCACTGCCAGGGTATGATCCAAAATATCCAATCCCCCCAAAATATTAAAGATATATCATGGTCACGTTATTCCCGTTGCTCATCGATTTGCTCAAGCGGGCCCAGTAATGTCTCCATTGTGACACTTGTTACTGTGTTTGGCATATCGAATACGTCATGGGGAGCTTGCCAGGTTTTGCCGTGAAGGCGAAATACTCCCGGTAGCTTGCCGGGCTCTCCGACGGGCGGAGGAATCGAACTCGGGTCGACCATATTAGCTGTATGCAAGGCAAACGCCCTACCGCTGTGCTATCGCTGCAGCCCAAAGATATATAAAAATCTAAAAATAAAAATCACCATAAGTAGTAATAGTTATACTAAGAATTTAAATTATTTTGTAATTATCATATTAGTATATTTAGATTTTTTTTTGTTTATTTTAACCCAGTGGTTCTCAGGAATTACTCTTGACTTTGCACTCACAGATCACTCAGGCAAGTTCGGGGGATGGCATAAGTGCTGGGTATCAAACTCTGGTCTGCCAGATACAAAGTATACACACTGAACTGTTGCTTCAGCTCCAAATATTTGGAGTTTTTTTTTCATTTTTCAATTGATAAATATATATACATATAAAATTAAAATTATGGTGATCATCAGCAACTTTCTAAGGAAACAAGTACATTTTTAAAAAGTAATTCTCATATTAGCATGAATTTTTCTTTAACATTAATTATTAAAACACAATCCAGGGGCTGAAGCAATAGCACAGAAGGTAGGGTGTTTCCCTTGCACACGGCCAACTCAGGTTTGACTCCCCGAATCCCCTATGGTCCCCTGATCACCGCCAAGAGTAATTCCTGAGTACAGAGCCAAAAGTAACCTCTGTGCATCACCAGGTGTGACCCAAAAAGAAAAAAAAATCCAAATAAATTATTGTAAATCATTAAAATATTTAGTCTATAATTCACTTTGGCTCTAGTTTCTGTTACTGAGTTATTACTTTCAACGTAACTACTTTTAGATGTTTTCAGAATTGGGAAACATGGGTATATTTTCTTTCCCTCATTTCAGTCATCTCCCTTAGTGTGAATTCTCATGTCAAGTCTTTAATATGAATTTAGTGTGGCACAATATATTAAAAATAAGTAAAATAGTAATTTCTGAGTGCATTCAGCCAGGAGTAACCCCTATGCATTGCCGGGTGTAACCCAAAAAGCAAAAAGAAAAAAGAAAAAAAAAGATACTGCTTGTTACATATTTTAAATTATTTGCTTAGAATATTAGTAAATTATGCAAGATAAAGGATGTATTTCTGTCTTAATCTTAAAAATTTTTAATTGGCAAACCAACTTACACAACAAAATAATAAATTGAAAATGACAATGGACATAATTATTTGAAATCAAATAGGTTTTGTGTTTATTTAATTTGAGTAATACCTGGGGAAAAAAAGTGAATTGTAGGTTACTATTTAATAGAATGTTGGTGTTAGAAATTTGATTAGGAACCTATTTAAAACTCTTATCAACATTGTTGCCACTGTTTTGATTTGATCTAGCCTGGTTTCTTCTTTCTCTGGCCTGTTCTTCCACTGTGCTCTCTATTGTCTAGCAAATACTACCTCATTATTATTTAATGTTTTTTTTAAATATCTGTATCTAACTATCTATCCACATTTTTATGTGTAATACCTCTCAGTTACTTACTGGTCCTATACTTGCATCTTCAAGTAAGTCTGCCTTTTCATTTTATACAATTCCCTTTGCCTTTGTGTGGCCTGTCTCCAGGATCTTGGCTGAAATCCTAGTGGTTGACCAGTTGGCTACCCTGTGAAAAAGAGAATTATGCTATTTAACAGCATTAAATTGTACTTGGTAGAACAATATCATGATTTTTATTTTATTCCATTTAATGTCTCCTGTTTAGTGAACACCAAGTAGTAATAGGTTGGATCTGTCTTATACAATGACCTAGAGAAGTACAAATAAGCAGCAAAATGAAAACATATTTACTGAGTTCTAATTATCAATCTCCTTAAGTTTCTCCTTAATTTTAATTTTCAAAATGTAGGAAAGACTTTCAGTTGTAGGTAAATATATTTTGCACAAAACTACTAGATGCTAGTAGATATTTAACAAGTATAAGAAAAAAACATTTTCCAACCATGTGTGTTTTTAGCTGATCTAAAAATAAAATTAATGTAGGACAGATTAACAGAACAACAAAAAAGTGTCATTTGCTACTTATGGAGGTTCAACAGATATGGAGATATGGTGCCTAGATAAATCATCAGAGCTTGTGCATTTACGTATGCATGTAAATATACTTTTTTACTAATTAGAATTAGTAACACACTCTGGTGATAATACTAGGATACGTTCTACATGTTCAAAAAGGGGTGTGTTTTTTTTTAACATGGGAACACTGGGAACAAATTTCCTGCCTTAAAGAACTATTATTTTATTTATTTATTTATTTATTTATTTTATTGAATCACCATGAGATACAGTTACAAGCTTTCATGTTTGAGTTACAATCATACAATGGTCAAACACCCATCCCTCTACGAGTGCACATTCCCCACCACCAATGTTCCCAGTATAAATCCCCCATTCCCATCCTCCTCCTGCCTCCGTGGCAGATACTTTCACCCATATGCTCTCTCTACTTTTGGGAATTATAATTTGCAATACAGTTACTAGTCTATACTTGGTTCTTTATCTACTTTCAGCACACATCTCTTATCCCAAAAGATTCCTTCTACCATCATTGTCTTAGGGATCCCTTCTCTATTCCAGCTGCCTTCTCCCTCAGCTCATGAGACAAGTTTCCAACTATGGGGCAATATTCCTGGCCCTTGTGTCAATGGGCTATTTCAATATTATTTTAGCACTGGTGTTTTTAAAAATAACTTTAGTTTTATCAGTATACTAAGTGGCTTATTGTGAAGTAGCCTTTTCTGAGTTATTTACCTATTCCTGAGTCTTCATTATTTCTCATCTGTTCTGGCTCCTTTTCTCCTAATAATAGATTTGCTAAAAAACAAAATGCAAAAATACCCACCTCAGCATCCCATTTCAATCTCTCCAGATTAAATTGGACATTAAAACAATAGCATTTTTATAATTTGCATATCTCCCTGCCTAAAATTAGTTCAGGTACTATCCAATAGCTGTTTGTACAATTTTGTGAAAAGAATGTGTGTTTTTCTTGATATTATAGTTATTTTCAGTTTCTTTCTCTCAAACTTCTGTCATAGAAATTATTTCTAATTATCTTTCTTTATTTCTTCTCAAGCTAGATTATGAGTGCTGTTACTCTCTATTAATCAATTTATCTATTTTTATATATGTCCAAATAATGTGATACTACTGCTTTATCAATTTAATTCACTTTCTGTTATCGCACACATGGTTCCAATTTAAAAATACAAGTTTACAAATTGGAGAAATAGTTTAATGCACTGAGTACATGCTTTGCTTGCCAGAGGCCTGAGTTAATCATTAATACCAGGTTGTGCCCTGAACACTGTGAGGGGTGTGACCCCTGAACATAGATAGGGCAGTAGACCCTCAAGAAGTGCTGGTGTAAATCAAAATCCAAAATAGAAAAAAACCCTCACATATATGTATTAATAAGGCAGAAATTCCAAACAGTAGAATTACATACAACAAAATTCTTTAGTCCCTATTGTCTCCTCTCCAACTCTCACTCTTGTTTAAACTTTTATCATTTTGACAATTAAAAGACATATTTTTCTCAGCCACATTTACACATATTTACATACATGTGTTATATAATGCATTTATATGCAATATATACATAACAATTTGCACAAATATGTATATTTCTCTTTGACAAATTTGCTTTCTGATCCGTAGTGGCAAATGCATGTATGTCATCTACCATGCTTTTTTAACACTTCTAAAATATTCCACAACAGAAGGAAAAATTTATGTTTAAATTACTTTTCTAATATGGGATCTCTAGTAGATTTACCTTTTTTATTTTTATTACTTTTAATTTGTGTGGTCTCCCAGGATTAGATAAGGAGGCCCAAGGCCCATTCTGGTGATTCTCTGTTAGTCTGGGTCTTGATTCAGTGCGAGGACCAAAGGATGTGGTGTTGCCAGCCCCCTTCTATACTTGAGATCAGCTCATCCACCTGGGATATGGCTGATGGCATTTAGAGCTGTAGCTCTCAATGATTGAGAGACCATGTGCTAATGGTGATAAAACTGGAATCAACAACATGCAAGACATGCTTTAATATGTCATGGCCCTATAATATCTCTCTGGGCCACTCACATTATTTCTATTTATTTTTTAAAATTTTTATTATTGAAACACCATGAGGTACATTGTAGACTTACAAATTTTTGTGCTTGGGTTTCATTTATACAATGATCCAGTACCCATCCCTCCACCAGTACCCATTCTCCAACATTTAATTTTTTTTTAAATTTTTGTTAGTGAAACACCATGAGGTACAGTTCTAGATTTACAAATTTTTGTGCTTGGGTTTCAATTGTACAATGATCAAACACCTATCCATCCACCAGAGCCCATTTTCCACCACCACGGGTCCCAGTATCCCTCCCACCCTCCATCCCACCATCCCACCTTGCCTCAGTGGCAGGGTATTCTCTTTTGTTCTCTCTCTCCTTTTGGGTGTTCTCACATTATTTTCAAATGGTCAGATGATGAAGTAAAAATTTTTATGTGCCAATATTGTTGTGACATTGGACAATTTCTCAAAATTAAATTTAATGGAATTTCTGTATTAAAGAAAAATTCTATAGTTTGAATTCTGATAAACACTTTCAACTTCTTTCTAAGTAGCCCTTTATTTTAATTCATACACTTAACACAGTTTTCAGCATATCATATCATTTAATTAATATATGGTTTTATCAGACTTTTTAATAATTTTTTTATCTTTTTATTTTCCATTTTTAAAAAAATATTAAAGCTGAGATCAGTTGTTTTTGTATACTGAGTTATTATGCTATGAAATCTCTAATAGAAACTTCTGTTTATGACTTTCACTGTATTATTTTAGTAGATTAATAAATATGTTTACATTATATATTAGTTCTTTAAACATGCTAATTTAGTGGTGAGTCCGATTGATAACCAATATATACTTATTGTTAATTTAATATATCTTAATATAAGTAGATATTAGACACCACTGGTTCAAGTTCTATACCCAATATATCACAATAGATAAGGACTGATATATAGATTTTTAGTTATTGATAGATTACAATGGGGACATAAAGGCACTTTATAGATGTCAGGAATCTTCCATTGGGTCACAGACAAGACTGACATACTTAGCTCTGGCTCAACTTGGGCTTATCAGATGGGTTATCAGTCTTAAATGTTTCTGAATTCAGAAGATGAAATGAAATCAGCCGTTTACGGATTCATTTATGAGTTCATTGTTTTACACATTTATTCACCCAAATATGTATTTACCTTCACTCATTCATCTATATATTTCTGTGTTAATCCACAAAGAAAGATGTATTAAGTTAAAATACTTTCAAAGGCTTCTGTCAGGTAGCACTGTCCTGAATGTTATTCGACAGAGCTGCAGGCAAAAGCCAAGTAAAACATTTGGACACATTCCATTTGTCAAATCACTTGTTTTGCATATTTTTAAATTTTTAATTCAATCTTCATTTAATAAAACATCTTTCACATACATATTTATAAGCACATGAAATTATGCAGATTTTTTATGTTGATGTAAACATTTTAAAATGAATAGAGTACTGGTTTTCTCAAGAGGAAAAACTGTGTGTAATAGTCAAGCAAAATACAGGTCACTCTTTTTTTGTAGCTCACACATTTCTCTCATTCCCAATTAGCATATGTATTTTATTTCAAAAAGCCTTTATTCATTCACTTGCCAGGTTCTTAGAAGCATCAAGCACTTTCTGCCTCTGGTCATAGAGGTATGGTTTGTAATTGAGAATTAGAAGGATAATAATATTCCTCTAAATAATATTTTAAAATTCATTAACTAATTTAAATCAGTATTATCACACAGATTGTCAGAAGTATTTTCTCACTTGACCCATACCCACAACCTATAATAAGTTTTATTTTCCCTTATTCATATTTAGAGGTGTGTATAGGAGGGACTGGAAGATCTGTGGCAGTAAATGTTTCCCTCAAAGCTGTCCTTAATGATATATGCTAATGTGTGTTTGTCTGTGCTTTAGACTAGAGAGAATGAGACAGCAAGCACATGCTAAGTAAATGTTATAGAATCAAGATTACTTTAGTTATACTCAATAAAAATTTTTAAAGACATTTTAAAATATCAATGTACTAAAATTTTTTATTTTGGAAACTACAGAATAAATTGAATTAATACGTGTATGCTTTAGAATATTTTTTCACTTTTTTTTAGAAACTCACTTCCAATTTATTTTGGCAGAATCAACAAAAAAGATAATAAAATAAGATAAAATCAATTCAGTGAGCTATGAATTAAATATATCAAAATTTGTAATTTTTAAGCAATGAAATTTTTCAGATTAAAAATTGTAACACTTTAACTGTTTTCATTTACTATATTCATCTTTAGATTTTTTCTTTATTTGTTTCTTTATTTTTTATTAGTGAAACACCATGAGGTACAGTTGTAGACTTACAAACTTTTGTGCTTGGGTTTCAGTTATACAATGATCAAGTACCCATCCCTCCACCAGTGCCCATTCTCCACTACCAATGATCCCAGTAACCTTCCCACCCCTCTCACCCCATCCCCCTACCCCACCCCTCTTCTGTGGCAGGACATTCCCTTTTGCTCTCTCTTTCCTTTAGGGTGTTGTGGTTTGCAATAGAGGTATGGGAAATATTACTAACTGGATTCAAAAGTCTAGTCATACTTGCCTGAGAGATACATCTTAATTGAAATGAGACATTTCAATTGTATAATAAAAAATATGTCAAATGCCACAAAGATAAATATTTATGAATTTAATATAACAGTTTGGGCTGGAGCGATAGCACAGCGGGTAGGGCGTTTGCCTTACAAGGGGCCAACATGGCCGACCCGAGTTCGATTCCTCCACCCCTCTCGGAGAGCCCGGCAAGCTACCGAGAGTATTCGATATGCCAGACACAGTAACAACAAAAGTCTCCAATGGAGACGTTACTGGGCCCGCTCGAGCAAATCAACGATCAACGGGAGGGCCTTTACCTTTGGGCTGGAGCGATAGCACAGCGGGTAGGGTGTTCGCCTTACAAGCGGCCAACATGGCCGACCCGAGTTCGATTCCTCCGCCCCTCTCGGAGAGCCTGGCAAGCTACCGAGTGTATTCGATATGCCAGACACAGTAACAACAAAGTCTCCAATGGAGACGTTACTGGGCCCGCTCGAGCAAATCGACGATCAACAGGAGGGCCTTTACCTTTACCTTAATATAACAGTTTAAGCATTTGATATATGTAGTTCTTATGTATGTTATGTAAGAGCTTATTTTATATGTTACATGTTAATTAAATTTAGTATAGAATAAATATATAATGCATTCATATTTAACAATATAAGAAAAACATTTAAATATGTGGAGTCTTAACAATAAAAGTAAGAAATGCTATTTTTATTCTTATAGCTCCAAGCTATTTTACTAAATTGCAAAATGTCACTCATATTTTCTAGGCAGGCTATTTTCATCTATAAAACAGGGGCTTGAACTCAACAATATTTTAAATCTTGTCTAGTTGTTAAATTCTACAAAGAAGCATAATTTTGCTATTTTAAATAATTACAAAGCTTATATTTTTTATAGCTTTGCTTCTGTTGGTCATATCAGTGATTTATTCAATACAAAGTCCTGATCAAGAACACAATTCCCAATTATAGTATAGTTTCTATGGTAAAGAACAATATGTTTTAAAAAGAGATTTTATTAAAAAATAGAATTTATATGAGCATATTATATCTGAAATGGAGGCTGAAAGTGCACTTTAGATTCTCTCAGAAAAGCTCTCCCAATGGGCCTGCTTGTTTTCTGAATATTCTTATCTTGAGTCTTGAAAACAAATTGTATTGCATTAGGGGGAATAATTCTTCATGTTTAATGATTTTAACTAAAATTCTATAGTTTTTCTATTTGAAATCAAGATAAGAAGGCTTAAATTCTTGATGTCCTTTTATTCCAACTTGCCAAAAACGTTTATAAAGAGTAGTTTATAATACAAATTCCATACTACCCTTTGCTATACTAATCCAAGAATGTTCACATATGTGGTTAATTTAATTTAACTTGATTAAATTATATAAATTTTTATTCAGATTTCAGAAATTCTTTTACGTAGCATAAGTGTGACTGTGAATATTCATAATAAGTACAAAATTAATGGGTACAGAATTTCTGTGTGGATGATTAAAAAGTTCTGAAAAGGAGAGTGGTGATTAATTGTACAATACTGTAGTGTACATAATGTCATTGAATTATATGTTTAAATGGAAACGGTTAAAATGGTAAATTTTATGTTATGTATATTTTACTATACTAAAGAAAAAATGTAATCGGAATATTACATTTTGTATTCCTGGAATTGTATTAGTAAATTCTAAAAAATATAATTCCCTGGAAATGAAGCATCAAAAATATTTTACATTTAATATTAGCAGCTATGGTTTTTAATGCTAGATACTAGATATCTATCTACCCTCAAGAAAGTTTGCTATAATTACAGTATAAAAGATTATCTTTCTCAAGGGTATAATGATCTCCGTGGGTCTGTTAATCCCATATCAATATACATGTTTATAGTTCTTTCCCTATAACTAGAAAATTCACCTCTGTCATTTTGATAATATGGATTTGAATGGAATGCACAATGATAGTTATTAAAGTACAAGTCAACCAACTCAAAGAGATTGGTGACATCTCAGGAGATTTGCAAACCTTTCCCTTTTGAGTTATCATACATTTTACACTTTTTCTGTGTTTACAAGAAGCTAATCACCACTCAATTCTCAGGGCTAACAAGAGCAACATTTAAATGAAGGGGTATTGAGAAACAGCCAGAATACTGTTCAGATGAAAAATTATAAATCAAAAAATTATAAATAACTATATTATAAATATTATCAGTAATTATTATAAATATTACAATTCTAAACATTAACATTAAACATTTAAAAATTTGAAATTAAATCCTATTTGATATTGGGGACAATATCAAACATCAGAAGCACATTTTATCTTCGCTAGATCCAGAAGAAATTTAGAAGTTTTAATCGATTATTCAATACTACTTTACAGTGGATAAAAAACGATAGCCCCTTCCAATAGCATAGATTTAATTATTTATTAAAAAGAAATATTAGTCTTATGCATTTATTTATTTGGTTTTTGGACCACACCCAGCAATGTTCTGTAGGTACTCATAGCTCTGCACTCAGGAATTTCTCCTGTATTTTGTTGGAAGACCAGATGCTGGGGATGAATCCTGATTAGCCATGTGCTACGCAGACGCCCCACCTGCTGTACTGTCTCTCCAACCTCTCAACAGCATAAATTTAAGCTTTTGTTCACTTCATTCACAATAAGAGTACACTGTCTATAAATATCTCATCATTGAGATGGACTGGAAAAGAGAAAGATCAGTTTTTGAACAAGGCTACTTAAATTTTATGTTAAACTTGAGTGCTGTTTCTAATTTCATTTAATCCTTCATCCTGTTCTAATTACCTAAATCTGGCACTAGAGTCACTAAAACTGCAAGCTACCAGAATATTATTCAGAATATATTCAAAAACATCTCTTTTCAGTTTATCTGTGATTATAAAAATTGAATTTTAAACCAGTTTCAGGAAATAACTTCAAACTATCACTATTACCCCGTTGTTCATCGATTTGCTCAAGCAGCACCAGTAAAAAGTCTCCATTCATCCTGTCACATGCTAGTGTAGCCCAGTGGCATATCGAGGCTCTTTCAGGGTCAGGGGAATGAGGACCATCATTGTTACTGTTTTTGGCATATCAAGTATGCCACAGGTAGCTTGCCAGGCTCTGCCGTGCGGGTAGGATATTCTCGGTAGCTTGCTGGGCTCTCTGAGAGTGAGAATTAGAGAATAAGAGCTTCCGGGAGCTTGGTTTTATAGTCTCTGGATCCTGGCCATTGATGGGGTTACATGGCAGTTGATGGGTTTAACTGTCTAGCTACTGGAAGATGGGGGGTCTGGGTGGAGGATGCCCAGTCCCGAACCAAGCAGGCGTGGAGATCTCAGCCCCGGGTCCCTTCAAACTGAAACACTAAATTTTTATTTATTTGTTTTGGTTAAGATAGAAAAGTATGATACTGACAATTCTCATAACACTTTATTTCTTCAGAAGATTTGAGGAACAACACTGAGACAATATTATGAACATAGCAAAGTAAGGGAATTAAATGGAATAATCACACTAAGAAATTTCCATAAGAAATGTATGGATTCGAGTTAGCAAAGATTAAAGACTGACATAAACCAGATGAATTGGAGGGTTATAAATATTAACTTGCTAATAACAAAATGATTTCAAAGTTATATTTTATTTATAAACACTAGGGGTTAATTACATTTAATTTTCTAAAAATATTTTAGCTTATTGTTTACTGCAATGAATAAAAATTTAGTTTTTATATATAACATGTAGCATAGGAGAGGATCATAGTATATAACCTACCATCTACAAAGAGTAGAGTTCCATAATAAAAATATTGAATAAAATTGTATTTAATTTTCTGCTGGGAACACACCCAGTGATGCTTAGGTGTTACTTCTAGATTTCTACTCAGAAATTACTCCTGCTTGTGCTCAAGACTATATGTGATGCTAGGGATTAATTAATAGACGAAATGCAAAGCACTAGGCCTACCCACTCTACTATCTCCCCATTCCCTGAATAAATCATTTTAAATAAGGCATCAGTCATAAAAATAAGAAGAGATTGAATATTTTCCAAAAGAAGAATATAGCATAAACACTCAGTAGAAAATGGCATGATATGGACAATGATGGGAAATTCAAACATGACCTAAAACATTGATTTTATTACAACTTGCGTGTGTTTTCTAATAATAGTTTATTTTTGTGACCTTATTTTTGTATCCTCACAGCACAATTTTATAAGTTCAATATTAATTTTTTTAAGTTAAGGTAAATAATGAGAGTAGTTTTGCTAAATAAAAAAATTTAAAAATCTATAACAGATCAAGATGTAATTCCAAGTAAAAATTGATAGTACAAGGCAATTCAATTCTGCTAAGGAATCTACTGTGGAAACTTTTGTCTGGGGGTTTGATTTTTTTCCCTGAAGCTTTCCTTAAGAGATTTTCTGTTTCTTGATGCTAGTGACTTTGTGTCATTTTTTCCAAGAGTCTCATTCATTTTACCTTTGCCGTAAGCACTGTGGAAATCAATACAGTAGGCACTCTCGGTTCTTTGCTCAACACCTGTAGCTCCAGCATGTGATGGTCTACGATTCTGTGGGTGTTTCTTAATCCGATAGCCACAGTGTGGCCCATTTTTCCAATAT
Organism: Sorex fumeus; assembly: GCF_029834395.1. Taxonomy (NCBI): domain Eukaryota; kingdom Metazoa; phylum Chordata; class Mammalia; order Eulipotyphla; family Soricidae; genus Sorex; species Sorex fumeus. The sequence goes on from NW_026606092.1 coordinate 24,400,826, forward strand.
AACATTTTCCACAACAGCAGGGAACTTTAAGCTACTTCAGTCAGCGGTAGAATATTGCCTTTTATTCGCAGTAGGGTGCAAGAAGCCTGAGATGAGGCTAGAATAGTATTTTTGTTTTTGTGGGTGAGTTTGAAGATTGTATTGATCTAGCTTATGAATGCCTGCCATGGGGTGGGACTGCTCTTCTCTCATGCTGCTTTTTTTTTTCCTTCGCTTGCTGGTAGTGTCTCTTTTGGTGAGAACAGAGAATTTAATCAAATAGCAGTTCTGGGATCCATTCTCTGCCAGGGTTGTATGAAGTATGTGAATTGTCTGTAAGAAGAAAGATTTAGCCCAACCATTGCTTTGATACATTCAACTTAATTTCAGTTATCTCTGTTTGAGGTCCACTTCCCAAAATGACTGGTTAAACAAATCCAAATTGCATGTAGAGGTACATGCTAGAAATAGAAAACTCAGGGTTTGCACAAGGTAGGAAGAACACTTTTAGCTTTGTTTTTAGTTTTGGTTTGGGGGCCATGCCTGGCAGTGCTCAGGGGTTACTCCTGGCTCTGCCCTCACAAATTACTCCTGACAGGCTCAGAGACCATATGGGGTGCCGCGGATCAAACCTGGATTGGCTACGTGCAAGGCAAGCACCCTACCTGCTGTACTATCTTTTTTTTTTTTTTTTTTTGCCTCTGAGGTAGAAAAAATAGAGGAAGTATAATAAACTCTATTTAGGTCAAAAATCTCTTTGGAAAACAATATGGGCATTCCTCTAGAAACTAGAAATTGAACTCCCATTTGATCCAGCAATACCAGGTCTGGGGATATAACCTGGGGGCACAAAAATATCACAGAAGAATTGGCACCTACACTTCTTAGGTTCATTGCAACACTGCTCACAATTGCCAGACTGGAAACAACTTAAGTACAGGAAAACAGACAACTGAAATGAGTCAGAAGGAGAGAGAACTGTAGCACTATAGTACTGTCCTCCCATTGTTCATGGATTTGCTCGATCACAGCCAGAGGGAGAGGAAGGATAGAAAATAACTGATAACTGTACCTACCTTTTTTTTTTTTTTACTTTTTGGGTCATACCCGGCAATGCACAGGGGTTGCTCCTAGCTCTTCACTCAGAAATTATTCCTGGCGGTACTCAGGGAACCATATGGGATGCTGGCAATCGAACCTGGGTCGGCCGCATGCAATGCAAACGCCCTACCCACTGTGCTATCCCTCCAGCCCCCATCTGCACTTAGATTTGAAAAAAAATATTATGAGACTAATATCCAAGGCCAAAAAAGACAGGAACCAGAATAACTGGTTAATGGTTGGAAGCTTCCCACTAGTGTGCATGATAACATTTCAGTATCTGTATTGCAAACCATAATGCCCAAAAGAGAGAGAAAGAGATATTCAGAAGAGGAGGAGGAGGTGGCGGGGGAGGTGGAGGATGAGGATAGTACAGTGGGGGGGTGGGGGAAGAAAAGTACCTGCCATAGAGGCAGGTGGGAGAGGTGGGGGCAAGGGGAAGGAAATGGGACATTAGTGGTGGGAAATGCCCTGTGGGAATGTACAGAATTGCAAGCATCAGATGCAAATGAATAATGCATTTATTCTTTAATTTGCTTAGTAAACATGTGCTAAACTCGTTAAATTGACTAGTATACCCATGGAGAAATGGTAAACTATAGTGATAGGTAAATAATAAGAATTATAGACAAAATAAAGGCACAGAAAAATATTTGAAAAGATTGTGGAAATATTTCATAATTTAAGTTAATATTTTTATAATAGCCCTAGCAGGCTTTTCACATTTCTTCTGACTTTTCCTTAGTCCTAATTCAGATTGGCATATGATTTAACATATTCTTTTAAAATCCATTATCTCAGTAAGGTGAAATATCCTATCATTAATTACTATGCTTGAGTTACCAGTGCAGATTTGAATAAGTATATTCATTTCTACTGAATCATGTTGTCATTGTGTTGGTTATCTGTTGAAGATTTTATTGACAGAATGAACTCTGCTACTTAAAAAGAGGTGTAGATTATAAAGTACTCTCAAAGTTCAAAAAAACCCAGCTCCATCAAAAGTGGAAAATGGAGGGTCCAGTAGATAGTACCTTAGTTAGGGTGCATGATAGTGTTGATTCCAGTCACCACATGGTTCCTGAGCATCTGTGGCTATAACCCTGGAAGCCTGTAGCACCACCCAGGGACTCTCCAGTGCCACAGGACCCAATCCATATAACATCTTGTGCCCTTGCATAGAAATGCCTATTGATGAAGAATCACAGATGGGGTCTCTGGCTTTCCTCAGCACTGTTTGGGGGATTCTTCCCTTACTGAAAATGGGGAAAGGAGGTGAAAAGACACTTCCCCAAAAAGGAAATACAATGCACAAGTGGGCCTATGAAATACTGTTCCTCATCCCTTGTAATCAGGGAAATGCAAATAAAATTGACAAAGAGATATCATCTCACACCAATGAGAAAGGCATATATCAAAATAGCTGGAAACATCTAGCATTTGTGGGGAAATGATGAAAAAAATAACACTCTTTCACTGCTGGTGAGAATGCCATCTGAGTCAACCCCAACAGAAAATAGTACAGCAATTTTTCATAAAAGACAGAATAGAACTTAAACGTAACCAAGTGTTTCCACTTCTTGGCTTCTATGCCCAAACACAAAAACTTTGATTTAAAAAGATAGATGCATGCCTATATCCATTGCAGTGCTTTGAACAGCAAAGGATATAGAAACAATGAACTATCTAATTATAGATGAATAGATAAAGATGATGTGGTATAGATACACAATGGGGTACTAAGCAGCATTAGGAAAAGACGAAATCTTGCAGTCCGTTGTAATTTGAATGAAACTGGAGACTATCATGTTCAATTTAATATGACAAAGGAAAGACAAATTCACTCAACTGTACCATATAAAGAAACAAAGCAAGGGAATGCACATTATTGAACAATGACATACCCTGCCTTTGGATATTAAACCCAAGCAGGGAGTGAATGAAGAGGAAGACTAGAAGTAAAATAATGAACATCGATTGGTGTAATGGCACTGAGATGTTACAACTCTATACATCAAAACTATCAACATCAACTCTACTGTAAACACACTATATAAATTATAATTATAAAAAGGGTGAATGAAAGAACTGAAAAATAATATCTTAGCTCAAATTATGTACTTTAAAAGTTTCTTTAGGATTTTTGAAGGGGGAATCATATGTATTGTATAATTTTTGTTCATATGTTGAGATAGGAGACTGCCCAGTCTCCTGCCCCCACGCCTGGCTGTCCTCACCGGGGCTCCTTAGAGGGGAGGAAGGTTGAGTTTCTCCGCCCCCCCACCCCACCCCAAGCAGAGCCCCAGCAGCTGAGGACCTCTGGAGCCAGCTACAGCCATGCTGGGAGCACTCTCCACACGTCCGGACTGGTCTCATGCATAAAAGAACTGCCAGAGGAGCCCAAGCATGCGGGTCCCGGGGCTGAGGTCTCCAAGCCTACTCAGATTGGGACTGGGCCTTCTCCACCCAGAGCCCCCATCTTCCAGTAGATAAGCGCCACACCCACCAGCTGCCAACAGCGCCAAGTTGGTCCCATCAACGGCCAAGACGCAGAGACTATAAAACCCATCTCACGGAAATGCACAGCCGCACTTGCGGCCACGCAACATCTTATTATCTTTCCTTTGGAGAACCTGGCAGGCTACAAAAAGTATCCTGCCTGCAAGGCAGAGTCTGGCAAACCTCCCGTCTAATACTCAATATGCCAAATACCAGTAACAATGATGAGTCTTATCCTCCTAATCCTGAAAGAGCATTGAAATGGCTCTTTTAAAATCTCAGGGCTAGTTAGAAGGAGACGTTACTGGTGTGCTCGAGACAATAGACGAACAACAGGATGATCATGATCGTGATCGTGATGTTGAGATAGGAAAACATAAGTTATAACACTAATTTCAGGTAAAATTGAATATAATTTTATGTTAGTGCACATAAATACAATTGAATAATTTCATACTGAAAGGAGAAAGGATTATTATCACAATATTATTAAAGGTAAGACAAAGCAATACTTATCCATAAAAAAGTGAAGGTATGTGAATTACTTCTAAAATCCTCAGTGACCCATATAATAATGATTCATAATAGTTCTTTTGGTTCATGATATCCTTTTTCCTTGCATTACTCCCTTATATTTACCATTTCACAATTTTAATTTCTTCATAGGGCTGGAGCGATAGCACAGTGATAGGGCGTTTGCCTTGCACACAGCCAACATGGCTGACCTGAGTTCGATTCCTCCGCCCCTCTCGGAGAGCCTGGCAAGCTACCAAGAGTATCTCGCCCGCACGGCAGAGCCTGGCGAGCTCCCCGTGATGTATTCGATATGCCAAACACAGTAACAACAAAGTCTCCAATGGAGATGGTACTGGGCCCGCTTGAGCAAATCGATGAACAATGGAAGGACAGTGACAATTTTTTTCATATGTACCTGCAAGTTATCCAGTCTGTTTTTGAGAATATTGTTTGATTGGTTCCAAAATGCATCTGGACTTGGCCAATGTGTACAATTTTGTCTTTATTTAATTTTTCAGTCACAACAGGTGATGTGATGCTGAAAGCTTTCTCCTGGCTCTGGCTCAGGAATAACTGCTGGTGGGGCTTAAAGGACCCCAGGTGATGCCAGGTATTGAACCCAGATGAAAAGTGCCTTTGCCCACTGTACTATATCATCTGCCTTGGTCATGGCTGACCTAAGTGATTTTTTTTTCTGAAAAGTGATTTTTAAAAATGCCTGGCCATAATTTTTGAGACAGCTTAAAAAACATTATTTTTAGTTGATTTTGGAAGTTCCATAGTCTTTAAGGACAAATCAATGTAATGCTACATCAGAGGTGTTATGCTGATAATCAGTATCATTGGACCTGAAACCCTGTCATCTTTTTTTTTGTGTGTGTAGTTGACCTCGGTATTTTAAAGGTATCAGGGATGGGACAGTGGGTGTGGAAAGGCATAAGAATATCAGGAAATTTCATAGCTCAGCAGTTTATTCTAGAAATAAGGTCAGAAAAGATGCGAAATAACCTGACAGATTTGGAAGGAGAAGTCCAACAGCTACCAAAGGATCGTCTGAATTTCACATTGTCGCTATATTTTAACAAAAATAGGATACCCACTAGTAATTCTGTTTATTATTTGGTTAATACTCATTCTCTTTTCTTTGTAAAAAGATATAACTTTTCAATAAAGATAGATTCTTACAGAGTTCTGGAATAGTTAACACAGCCATTTATAATGTGAGTCATTTAGTGGTGTCAAAGCAAGAAAGTGAAGTTCAAAGGATAGCTTCTAAGCAGCTATATTGAAGCTATGTAGCTGAATCTCATACTACCCGCTGCTGTGTAAGTTCTAACAAGGAAGTTAAGTAGAGTAATTGACATAAAAGTAATATAAACTGAAAGCAATTCATTTTATCTTTATTCAAGTTTTATATTGAAAAATGTATCATTCTATGGCCTATAGAGAAATGTAAAAAAATAGATACTTTTCTATGATAATCCAAGATGAACAATTTAAGCATACTATGCAAAAATTTTGAATTCAGATGTTTTTCATTTAATTACTGTTAATTGGACTGGAGTGATAGCACAGCACATAGGGCATTTGCCTTCCAAGCAGTCGACTCAGGCTGACCTGGGTTCAATTCCTCCACCCCTCTTGGAGAGCCTGGCAAGCTACCGAGAGTATCCCACCTGCACAGCAAAGACTGGCAAGCTAGCCGTGAACATATTCAATATGCCAAAAACAGTAACAACAAGTTTCACAATGGAGACATTACTGGTGCCCGCTCGAACAAATTGATGAACAGCGGAGGACAGTGCTACTGTTAATTACTCATTAAATAAATTTCCTGATATAAATTATAAATGAATACTACTTTCAAATATTGTTGGCTCTGTTGCTCCCTCTGTTTTTTTTCTCATATCCCTAAATATGCCCCAATTCTGTTTTTATCTCAAAAAAAGGTAAAATTGTGAGAAAACAAGACTTAGCTAAATTTTCAGAGAAGGTATTTAATTTTCTGCAGTGCTCCAATATAAAGTTCTGATTAAAACCTGAGTATTTCAGTTTAGAATATTTGTACCTTGTCTAATCAAATTTTGAAATTTCTTATCCAAGTATGCATTAACTTGTGACATAACTGAAGTTCTCTAGTTAGTCTACTTTCACTTCTACTTTGAGAAAATATGTCAAAATCCTCAACATTTGGAAAATTTTCTTCATGAAACAAGCTTACAAATAACAATTGTTATAAAATTTTGACAAAAATCTACCTTCATATTGCTTCTACTTTAATAGTTTCTACCTTATTGATATTTATCATAAATGCAATAGGACAATACCATTATATTATTGTTGTAATAAGAAACTTGCTATTATTTTAAATGCATGAATACTGCTTATCCCTTTTTACATTTCATTTTCCAATTGAGCAAGGAATTAAAAAAATGAATGACTTAGTATATATAATATAATATATACCTTTACATATGTACAACCTGTGAAATTATAGAGAACTAAAAATGATCATCTTTAAGAGAATACCCAATTTTCCCTCCCTCCATGAATTAGCTTGTTAAAGTAATCAATATTATGTGATAGTTGCTTTCTTGAAAGACTATTTCTTGAAAGGTAAGTGTCAGAATTTGTTTCTATGGAGTCTGGGAAATATCTTAAAGGAATTACCACATGGCTTGCTTAAGGAAGCTCCTCATCCCTTGCCCACACCCCAAGTTCTGTACAGCACCCAGCAAGTGGGGTGTGACCCTCACCTTCATCACTACTCAGAACAATATATGCCAGGACAGCCCAGTGGGTCCCCAAGCTCTGCTTGGCCTTTCTTAATTACACATCTTCACGGATGTGTAAAGTAAATTAACTTTAAAAAACAGCCAGTTCTAAGCATGTACTAAACATGAACACAATCATCAACATTAACCTTTTAACCTGATAATTATGGTATCTTTGGAGAGACTAGTCCTTTTTTTTTTCTCAAGCTGGGTATTATCAGAAAGTTTACTTTGCTAAAACATAAAAATTAAGCTGTTCCTCTGAGTTCTGCCAGTTGGGACTGCTTACTTACGTGTACCAGAGGAATCTAAGCATCCATCCTCTAATCTTATCTTGTGTTTATGGTGAGAAATTGCTGTTTTGTCACTCTTGTTGAACTAAGCTCCAGATAATTTAAATTCATTAATTCACAAATCCTCTTAGGTTCTTAATAACTCATATTTTTAATAGGTGGTTGATTATTATACTTTTTAAAAGAGCCAGAAACTCTCTAGTGAATATTTAAATGAAACCAATCATAGAGATTATAATGCAAGTTAATTGAATTGCAGAATCATATTTCATTTTTCTTCCATCATCCAATAATATATTACTCCTAGCTTCATTCTCTTCAGTGCCTCTAATATGTATTATTTATTGTTTTAACAAGTATTTACTAAACCATATACTGTTTCAACTTACAAAATGGATGCTAAGATGATATTCTGAACATAACTCCCTCTGGTTATTATAAAAGATCACAGTTACTATGAGAATTAAATATGAAAATAAGAGTGCCAAGTATAATATAGGAGCGGATAATTCATTAAATATTGGTATCTTTTGTGAATAAAATAAAACAATTTTACAATTTTATTAGAAGAGAGAGCATAGGTAATGTGTTCAAGATAAAGCAAACCTTTCCCCAGATAGAGAGCCCTGTGAAGTAGAAAAAAAAAAAGGAATTATTAGTCTCCTGTTAAGATAAAAGTAATTCCAAAATGGAATGAAAAAATAATGTCTATTTAAACACAAACTGTTTAATAAGAAATTTTCTTTTAAAGTTAAAAATAAAGAACATTTGAGATTAGGAATTGGAGAAAGGTTGTTATACAGAAGTCAAGCATGATAGAACCACTGACTAGTAAGAGATCAATAGAATTCTAATAGGAGAATGATTCTGGATTCAAGATAGCCTTGTGGGACCACATCTAAAAGTCTTAAAGGCTTTTTCAATTCTGTAGTTTTCAATTCTGTAAGTAAATTTCAATTCTGTAAATTTATTTCTCTTTTTACCAATGTATAAATTCCTCTCTATCATGTAGTTTAAATTAAACTGCAGAGTTTAGCTATTGGATTTTCTCCCCACATCCAAAAGCCCACTTAATCCTGTGGTTTAGGTTGCTAAAGAGTGACTTTGGCTTCATAGGTGCATGCTTGCTTGCAGTAAAGGATATGAGCGTATGAGTCTTGAGTTCAGCATACTAAGGCAATCATGTCCTTTCTAGTCTACTGCCATTGTCAGGGTGGAAAAGGGGAGTAACGAGGGAGGAGAGAGCAACAGAGAAAACACGAGAGAAAGAAAGAGAGAACAAATACGTATACAAACAACTCATTTTATTTTTATTGATTTTCTTATGGGTGGAGCACGTTGGTAGGGCGTTTGCCTTGCGCACAGCTGGCCCGGCCGAGCTGGGTTTGATTCCTCTACCCCTCTCAGAGAGCTGGCAAACTACTAAAAGTATCTCACCCACATGGCAAAGCCTGGCAAGCTCCCTGTAACATATTCAATATGCCAAACACAGTAACAATAAGTCTCAAGATGGAGACGTTACTGGGCCCGTTTGAGCAAATTGATGAACAATGGGAGGACAGTGCTACAGTGCTACAGATTTTCTTATGGCCTTTATTTCTGATATTACGGTATTTCTCATATCTGTATAAATTGGGTGAAACAAGGAAGTAGTTAAACACTGAATAAGGATTGAAGAAGTGAGTAAATAACTAAATTTGAGACTAATTCATCTTATCTTGCATATAAAATGCAATAAACTTTCATTTGTTTTTGCTTTTGTGGTTTTGCTTACCTGACCCAAACTTTGTGTCCCCCGTATGCCATATGCATGCTCCATTGCTGAGCTCTATCTCCAGCTTTCAAAATAAACATTTTTTTTTTCCTTTTTGTGTCACACCCGGCGATGCACAGGGGTTACTCCTGGCTCTGCACTCAGGAATTACTCCTGGCGGTGCTAATATGGAACCATATGGGTTGCTGGGATTCGAATCCAGGTCGGCCGCGTGCAAGGCAAAAGCCCTACCCCTACCCACTGTGCTATCACTCCTGCCCCAATAAACATTTTTAACTTGAAATGAATAGAGCTTTATTTCTTCACAAATTTAAAGAGGAGGGACTATTTAACTTTCAAACTGATGGGGAAGGTACTGATATCCCTATGGACTTTTTTCCCTATATTTATTAGCCCTTCTAGGTTTTTTTTTTTTTAAGATGTTAAGTGACAATTAATGATGAGAGTGGAATATTGTAAGAGAGAAGACAAGAATTCCTCACTTAGGACCAAGTGGCATTCTTTGTTCTGTCAAATTCAAAATAAATACTTGCATAGATGTATTTATACTCACACATAAAAGATTGGAATAAGTAGCTGTCTCTGGGAATTCTGGAAGATAAAGCAGAGGCATCAACATTGGTTTAGGAAATTGAAGTCTAAATCTGACTGTCCAAACAGACATTGAAAGACTTCTCTGAAAAGACAACTTAGAGGTGATAAGAATAAGGAAAGAGAGGGGAAACAAAGAAACCCTTAAGAAACTTTATTAAAAGACTAGTATGAATACATTAGTAAGACAATAAAACCTGAGAGAACATATATGACATATAAGTCAGTAAGAGATTTTGAAAAAATCTTAGTAATTTTTATTTGTGTGCACTCTTAATGTAATACCCATTCAAAAAAATAAAACCAACTTTATACATCTGAAAAATGTAAGAAAATATTTCCTGATACATAGTTAAAAATAAGTGTATTTTTAGTTTATTTACATTTTAAAGATAACTTTCTAAATAGCATGTTTAAAGATCTCTTTTTCCCAGAAAATAGGCAAATAGAAATAACAAGTGAAGAACGTAGGAATTTTCACTAATTTATAACAGGGGATTGCCTGTTATTTTGTTTGCTTTTATTTTTGTTTTGTTTTGATTCATTTGGTACCAGGGATCTAACCCAGGGCTTCGTACAATCGATCTCTGCTAATAGTTGTGTACCAGTCCAAGAATTTCCTATTCTTAAAATAGTCAGTATGTCCAGGTATGAGAATGACAGAGAAGAGAATGGGGAAAGTCAATTTGGACATTGTTTTCATTGGATTGTTCATATAAAGTCTATATCATTTTATGTTGCATTTTTAAAATAAAAGATATTTTAGGTGGCAGTTTGATTAACTTAAAAATAAAGACAGCCATCATTTTTTATGGCCTTAATGTATTTTATGGAGGCTTGGATCTGTGTTTGCTATTACTGTTTATAGGATTTCAGCTATTAAAATCTGCCCAGCTGTTACCAAATCTCATCCTAAGAATAAAATGTTCAGGACTTACTTGAGAATCAATTTCATGTGTGGTGTCAAATTTGCATCTCCATAAAATAAACTTTTTATTTTCTCGAATCTCCTAAATGTTCTCCTTCAGAAAAGTCAAAGAAGAGTCAGTTCTGAGTTGCATGGTTAGGCAATTTATATGATGAAATATTTTCTTATAAATTATTTTCATTCTTATATGACAATATTGCGTATTTTCTAATCTTAACAAAAATACAGTCGAATTGTTTTGAAAGTCTTTTAAAAATTTCACACATGAAAACTGACAGAAAATATTAGAATTTGAATCCTTTGTGTTAACTATATTCATTAACATTTAATGAGCATCATGTCAATTGAAATATGTTGGTATTTGGGCAATTGCAATACATTGGTGAGCATGACAGACTTAGATTCCTGCCCTTGGGAGGTAATGTTTTAATGAGGGAAAACATATATCCAATAAGTGATAAAAATAATGTGTTAGTCTGAAGTAATCTTGAGGCAGAATTCCTCAATATTTCTTTTTCTACAAATTTTTATGATAATTAGCAAGGTCATCTATTCCATTCATTGCTTCAAACCAGCTAAATATTTGAACTAATGTCTGACAGATTCTACTTGCAGATAGCACTAGAATATATGAGCCTGGTTCTCACACAACTAGGATTACCTTTTTTCCACTACCCAACCATGTTTTTCTCCCACTTCCACATTTCTAAAAGCACCTTTAGCTTCCATATTTCTATCAATAGACTCTTTAAGTAATCCAGTCTCTTCTATTAAGTGCCACAGTGGCCACTCTACTCATTGCTCTAGTTCTAAAGCCACTTTTACATTTTCAGATATTTGTTACAGAAGTTTCTCTTCTCAGAAACAATGTGTGTATTAGTTTTGTAAGTCAGTTATAAGAGAATACCACAAATTGGTGAGCTATAAACAATAGAAACATGCTCGCTCACAAAGCATGGAGAAGGGAAGACCTAAATTAGAGTACTTGTAGTTCATTTTCCTGGAGTAAAATCAGTTCCTAGCACACAAAATGAAACGATTTATTTTGGAGAGAGTTCAAACCCAGACGTGCTCAGGGCTTACTTTTGTGCTCTGGTTGCTCTCTAGGGAGTGATCGGTGAACCATATCAGAAACTGATAATTGAACCCATTTCTGTGTGTGTGAGGCAAGCTTTCTACCCACTTTACTATCTTTCTGGCCCAAAGGAATATATTTGTTTTTCTTATTACATTCCCTGAGCATACTAACGGAATGTTAAATTAAAAAGTAGAATGGATTCTATTGTAAAATTTTCAAATTGATTTATTATGGATAAATCAGTAAGAGTACATATATATATTTTTTTTTCTGTAGAGACATTATAGTTTGCATCCAGTATTATCAAAAATTTACATCTCAAATCCATTCATATTGCTAATTAGGGTTTGAATGAAAGTGCATATGCTGATGTATATATATAGACTCATTAGGAGGCAGTCAAAGATTATTAAAGGGATTTTTTTTTTCTTTTCAGACAAGTGAAACAATTTTTGGGTCACTTTAGGGTTACTCTTCAGAGGTCAAAATACTATTGACTGTTAAAGTATCAAGCAGTGCAAGACCTGAAAGAGCTTTATTTTCTCCTACATGCTAAGCACAAATCACAATCACAAATCATCCTGTTATTCGTCGATTGCCTCGAGCAGGCCCCAGTAACGTCTCCTTCATCCTAGCCCTGAGATTATATTCAAGGCTCTTTAGCAAAATGAGACCCATCATTGTTACTGGTATTTGGCATATTGGGTATGCCACGAGGAGTTTGCCAGACTCTGCCATGTGGGCAGGCTACATTCGGTAACCTGCCAGTTTGTCCAAAGTAGGAATGAGATAATAAGATGTCATAATAAGATGTATTATGTTCCGGGAGCTGGTTTTTATAGTCTCTGAGTCTTGGCCGCTGATGGGATTACACAGCGCTAGGGGGCCAGTTGGTGGGTGTGACCCCCGCCTACTGGAATGTGGAGGATCTGGGTGGAGGATGCTCGGCCCAAATCCGAGTAGGCTTGGATATCTTGGCCCCGGAACCCGCGTGACTTTGTCCCTCTGCCAGTACCTTCATGTGTGCGGAGAGTGGTCTCAGCATGGTGGTGGCTGGTCCTGGAGGTCTTTGGCTGCTGGGGCCCTGGTTGGGGCAGGGAGAAAAGCTCAACCCACTCCCCTCCAAGGGGTCCCTGCGAGCAAGGACAGTCAGGCGCGGGGGCAGGTGCCAAGCACTTGAAAGAAAATGAACTCTGTAGATAGAGGTACAGTTGGCAGAGGACATAATTTTGATGTGGGAGGCTGAGGTACAATCCCCAGTATTGCATGATTACCTGAATGATGAATGGTGAGACCCCTATACACAGAGACACATGGTCAAAAGTAATTCCCCAACACTAATGGCTGTGTTCCCCAGACCACCCCCCACCCCCCCACCCCCCACACACAAACCAAAAAAATATGTAGGCAGAGAAAATACAAAAAGATTAGCATAATTTTGTAATTTTGGGCAGAGTTTAGTACGCTTCCCTAAATAAGCAGGAAGAACAGCAAATAATGAGAAGATGCTTTTTAATCTTTTACTATATTGCATGGGAGAAGCTAGGTTATATGGAGATTTCACTGAGGTGTTGTCATAGTGCCTATAAATCTAACTAGTAGATAATCAGTGTTTATCTCTGATTAAGAATAGCCTTAGAAAATGGGACCAGGTTAATAGTACAGCAAGTAAGGTGTTTTCTTTAATATGTGACCCAACTGGGGTTGATCCCTAGCACCCCGTATGGTCTCCTGAACACAACAGGGGGGATCCCTGAGTGCCCAGCCAGGAGTAAGCTCTGAGCATGAATAGAGGTGGCCCAAAGCCAAAAAAAAAAAAAGAAAAGAAAAACCCTCTCTCATATAGCACATATCACAGTGAAGGCTTGGTTATCTTTCGACATCTCTCCGTAACCAATTCCAGATATTCCTGGTCTATTTTATAAATATCCTCATTGTTGAAAAGCTTTTGAGGCTTCATCTTAAAATGAAGTTACTGTAATTTTTTTTTAATTATTTGGAACAAATCTTTTTCCAGCTCGTCCTGTGTTCAGAAGTACAACCTATGTAGTTGAAGGAGTGAAGAATAAATTTCCCCTTAGCCTTTGGGTTCTTCTCTGGCAGGATTAACTATCAAGCTATCATCAGATATGTTAGGTAGACAAAAGAACAAATTCAATTATGTGTATGTGTGTCTGTGTCTGTGTCAGTATCTGTGTCTGTGTGTGTATACAAAATACCCGGATGTGAATTCTGAAGCAGATGCAAAATTATAGTATCTATTTAGTGTGAAAGAATAGGAGAAGGTAGTGGAGATTCTATGAGAGAGGAGGTGGCATCACATGATGCAGAAAGCGTGGAGAAAGGCCTGTTATACTATAATTAGAAGAGTGATCTGACTTAATGATATAATTCTATTATAGAACAATTAAAGTACTAATTCAGGTTAATAGATCCAATTTTAATTTTTTTAGGTAGTTAAGTGTGTCATACATATTTCTTTCAGTTTGAAGGTCTCTGATGGAAGTCAGTTTGAAATTGCACATTCATGCAAATGTGCATGTTTGGGGATGAGCTGTTCTGTAACTCTCTAGGAGACTTACCTTTTAATTTTAAGAGATAAATTTGGAGAAAGTGGAAATTCCAAGGGTGTCATTGGCAAAGATTGCTCATGACTACAGTTTATTCTGAGAGCAGAAAATACATGCTTATGGACTCCAATTTAGCACATTTCATAGACACATATAGACTCATGACATTAGTAATACATTCCATGTAAACATGTTTTGAATCAAATCTCAACTATTACAGTGGTCAATTCTGAAAACATCATTCAATGAGTTATTTCTGAAGTATGATGTTCAAAAATCTCTGGGACAATTAACATAAAAGAAGACCTTACAAACAGGAATTTGGTTTATATTGGGAAATTAGTCGAGAGAGTTGAGAAAGATTGAAAGAGAAGAAGTGGATTCTGATTTTATGATTGGAAGAGTTAGGGTGACTAAGAGTCTCTCTCTTTTTCTCTCTCACTCTCTATCAAATGACTAAAGATATATATATATATCTCCATATATATCTTAAATATCTACATTATATAAAGATGTATATTCTGTAATATATAGATATATATTACATATATATATTTAAGATATGTGTAAGATATATGTATATCATATATATGCGTATTTATATATATATTTTAGTTATTTTTTCGTAAAAACTCATGTCTATTTATGAAGATAAATTGGGGGGGAGAAATTGAGAAATATACAACACATATACATTGCATGTATAGAAGGTTTTAGAAAAAACATCAATTAGTTAAGGTAAAGGCCCTCCCGTTGATCATCGATTTGCTCAAGCGGGCCCAGTAACGACTCCATTGGAGACTTTGTTGTTACTGTGTCTGGCATATTGAATACGTCACGGATAGCTTGCCAGGCTCTGCCATGTGGGCGAGATACTCTCGGTACCTTGATGAGCCCTCCGAGAGGGGCGGAGGAATCGAACTCGGGTCGGCCATGTTGGCTGCGTGCAAGGCAAACGCCCTACCGCTGTGTTATTTTAGTATGTTAAAGAGCCCTGCAAGCTACTGAGAGTATCCCACCCACAGGGTAGAGCCTGGCGAACTCCTCGTGGCATATACGATATGCCAAAAACAGTAACAAGAAGTCTCACAATGGAGATGTTACTGGTGTCTCTAGAGCAAATCGATGAACAATGAACAATGGGATGACAGTGCTACAGTGCAGTATGTCAAAGATGAGTACTGTGACTAGAGCCCAGGAGAACTCCCTTACAGATTCCTCTGACAAGTGCTATCCAGAACAAAAATTAGGGTGCTTATCAGTACAAAGATAGTAGAAAAACTGAATCTTAGTTTATCCAAAGTTAAGAACATAACAAGTTTTCTTTTCCCAAAGACTGGGTGTCATATCCTCCAAAATACAAGCTTCAGATGAATCTGGTTTCGCTCATTTATTCCAGAGATTTCTTTTTTTACCTTTGTTTTTCCCTCCCTCCCTTCCTTCCTTCCTTCTTCCTTCCTTCCTTCCTTCCTTCCTTCCTTCCTTCCTTCCTTCCTTCCTTCCTTCCTTCCTTCCTTCCTTTCTTCCTTCCTTTCCTTTCTCTCTCCTCCCTCTTTCTCCCTTCATCTCCTTCTCTTCCCCCTCCTACCTTCCTCTCTCCCTTTCCTCCCTTTATCCCTCTCCTCCCTCTTTCCCTCTCTCCCCTCTTCCCTCTCTCCCTCACTCCCTTCCTCTCCCTCTCTCCCTCTCTCCTTCCTTCCTTCCTTCCTTCTTCCTTCCTCCCCCCCTCCCTCCCTCCCTCCCTCCCTCCCTCCTTCCCTCCTTCCTTCCTTCCTTCCTTCCTTCCTTCCTTCCTTCCTCCCTCCCTCCCTCCCTCCCTCCCTCCCTCCTTCCCTCCTTCCTTCCTTCCTTCCTTCCTTCCTTCCTTCCTTCCTTCCTTCCTTCCTTCCTTCCTTCCTTCCTTCCTCCCTCCCTCCCTCCCTCCCTCCCTCCCTCCCTTCCTTCCTTCCTTCCTTCCTTCCTTCCTTCCTTCCTTCCTTCCTTCCTTCCTTCCTTCCTTCCAACTGTTTTCAGTGTTTAATAGCAGATGACAGGAAACTTCTTGTATCTTAAATTTCCAGTTTCCTAATTTCCTATTCAAGCAGATGGCTAGAGCTACAGGTTATAAAATGTTACCATTCTAGTTTCACATTTTCTTCATCTGTTTCTCCAGATAACCTAGGGCATGAACTACAGTTTGCAAAGAAAGCAGTAAGATGGCTGATAATTATCCAGAAACTTGCTAGTATCACCAGTCTCAGAAGAAAATCCCATTGTATCAGGCTGTATCCTGCTTCCCCAAATAAAATACGACCATACAGCAGAGGCTTATCAGAGCTTATCATTTTGAGGTCATTAATTAAGCAAATTCTTCTTCGGGTGAAAATGTTTCCCAGAAATCTCTCTTGGATTGACATTTATTTAGCATTAACCACTCTGCCTAGCTTGGCTCTGCACCACATCTAGAGGCCATTTAAACAATATTAAGATAACAACATTAATTCACTGTTCTTCCGTTAATCATATAGAAGCAGATCAGCTTGTTATAAATAATGATCTGTCCTTGCCTGAAGCTCAACTCTTAGCACTTGTTCTAATGCAAATCCCTCTGCTTTTGTACTGGCAACAGAGTAATAGCATTTAATACTGCACTCTTCTTTTCTTAGAATTCAATACTGTAAGGGCTGGGGTAATTTTTAAATTTAAATAGGATTACTTTTCACAAGAATGTGACAAGGAGGACACAACCTCTTATTTTTTTTAACTTGCTTGATCAAAAGATCATTTTTCCCTTTTCTCATGATTATTACTGGAATTGAGGCTCAAATTAAGCAGTGCGTCTGATAAATTAAGTAACCTGTCATAACTTTTCCTGAACTGTAAAATAAGTT
The DNA here is from genome assembly GCF_029834395.1 of Sorex fumeus. Lineage (NCBI taxonomy): Eukaryota > Metazoa > Chordata > Mammalia > Eulipotyphla > Soricidae > Sorex > Sorex fumeus. The sequence goes on from NW_026606092.1 coordinate 24,417,799, forward strand.
ATGTTGGGTTGGAAAGTCAGGAAGTAGTGTCAGGATCTCATTTACTTGCACATTTGGCTCACACTGACTACAGTGGTGATGCAGTTACTCTATTTCTGGCAAAGTATGGTTAAAAGATTTCTGTCATCTTATCTGGAGTGTCTGAATTTCTCGTGGTGGAATAAGGCTGCAAATAAAGAGTGGAATAAGGCTGCAAATGTGCAATTGGATTCTAGTGACTTTAGAGCTTTCTCTGCTGGCCTGGATAATTAGGCATGACATTCAAACAACTTTTGTATCCCTGGACGCAGAGAATTCAGTAGTATAGAAGATGGGATTTCAATAAGCTGAAGCACTGCTGCTGTTTATTGATAACCAACCAGTTGTTCACCCAGTCACATTCAGTCAAGTGTAATGGTGGATCTTTGTCAAAAGAGCTTTGATATCATCTGGTTAAAATCTGGAGAAGAACGGGGTTGGCAGCATGTTTGTAATCTCAGTTTTCTGGTTTCCCCACCTTAGAATCATCAACATTGTGCTCAGCCAACATTTTCCTCAGTGCCAACAGTCTGCCAGCTGTCGTTCTGGGAAATGAACATACTGTTGACCTAGCTGACTTGAACCCCTCCTTCATGGGATTCCCAGAGAAGTGATACATCAATATGACTAGCAGTTACAATAAAAAGTTGCTCATGTTGTTTTACTAATAAGTGCAGGACAACCCTGATTGGTAAGAGTACATATAAATGTCTTACCGATGCAGAAAGGATAGGTAAAGGTAAAGGTAAAGGCCCTCCCGTTGATCGTCGATTTGCTCGAGCGGGCCCATGAAGGAACATATGACTGGAATAAGAGTTATTCTAACATTATTTTATTATCCCAAGGTAATATGGGGTTAGCAACTGAAAAATGAGTGAATGAGAAATGGAATTAGAAAATCAGTTGACAAGTAGTGGCACTCTGGTACTGGCATGTCTTATTTATTAGACCTAATTGTTATATTATCATAAAATGTGAGTGATTTTTGGACAGTCATGATTAAATTCAATAATGCATGTTTTGTTACATATATCAAAACAAAAATCACTGTATGTCACTGTCCTCCCGTTGATCATCGATTTGCTCGAGCGGGCCCAGTAACATCTCCATTGGAGACTTTGTTGTTACTGTGTTTGGCATATTGAATACGTCACGGGGAGCTTGCCAGGCTCTGCCGTGCGGGCAAGATACTCTCGGTAGCCTGCCGGGCTCTACGAGAGGGGCAGAGGAATCGAATTCGGGTCAGCCATGTTGGCTGCGTGCAAGGCAAACGCCCTACCGCTGTGCTATCACTCCAGCCCAAAACAAAAGTACCTGCCCAAAATTTTGCTTTTTACTTATTATGTTATATTTGATTATCTTTGTTCTCTAAATCACTTAAAATTATTGTAGTTGCATGATGGAAATACTAAGCTGTGTTTTCCTGTGCATTTCGTCTCCACACTTTGCTCAGTTACAGCATCTTGGTAACTTTACATTGGTCATAGTTGGAATATTTAAACTATGAATAGTTTCAAAGAAATTCTTTGGTCATTATTTTAATTGTCTCCTGTAGACTTTAGAAAATATTGGATACAAATTACAATACTGCAAGAATGAATTAGCAACATTTCATATAACTTCCAGTACTTGTGTCTGTGTGTGTGTGTTCTTCCAAGTGTTCGTATATTTTGAGAAATGTTGAAATGTGTTCTTTTATTGTTTTCTAGAGCTAAAATAATATATATTTAATATTCATTGCCTTAGTTTAGTAAAGCAAATATAAAGATATTTTTAGAATATAAAAGAGGAAAACACTAATTTAAAAAAAAGAGGAAGTGTGAAGGAAGTAATGAATTAAAGGATTAGTAAACAAATCAGGCAGAGTTTTACCAATTTTTTTTGTTTGTTTGTTTGTTTGTTTGTTTTTCTTGCAAAATATAGATTTATTTTATTTTATTTTTTTTTTAGATTTTATTTTATTTTTTTTTATTTTTTTTTTTATAATTTATTTATTTATTGAATCACTGTGGGAAAAGTTACAGAGCTTTCGGGTTTAGGTCTCAGTCATGTACATACCGAACACATTTCCCTTTACCAATACTCATTTTTAACCCCGAACCCCAATAGACCCCCACCTCCCACCCCTCCCAATTCTTGTGAGGCAGATGAGTTCTAGTTAATACTCTATCTACTTTGACTAGATAGATTATTTCGATAGAAGATGCACAATTATTGTTTAGAGTTTACGACCCACCCCCCCCCCCAGTCAGACATGCTGAAACTGCGTTGTGAAATGATTTGCTTTCTACAACTTGGTTTAAGAATAAAATAATGTCGCGCGGCCGCTATCGGTTTTGAATTTCTGCTATTTTACTTATTGACCCTGGAAGAATTTCTATTAAAAGTTAGCTAGTTAAGAGATTGGTTTCTGTGCCCTGGAGTCGTGGCCGTGCCGGAGAGCCGCTCGTGGGGGGCAGCTGGCGACCTCGGTGGGGCGTGGGGGACGGCCCACAAAGCCCCCCTTCCCATGAGGTCCCCGCCGCTCCCCTGAGCCCGGCTCAAACCAGCTTTCCACAAGGCTCCCGTGCGGCCGCCATCTTTCTTTCCAGAGAGGAGCGGGCGGGCTGGTCAATGCCCTTCCCCCTCCGGGCAGTCTTGGTGGCGCGGATCAACACAAGTCCATTTGCTCTTCTGCTCCAAGCGGCTGGTTCTCTGTGCTAAGTCCTTGTGCCTCCGGGGCCGTGGCCGTGCCGGAGAGCCGCTCGTGGGGGGCAGCTGGCGACCTCGGTGGGGCGTGGGGGACGGCCCACAAAGCCCCCCTTCCCATGAGGTCCCCGCCGCTCCCCCGAGCCCGGCTCAAACCTGTTTTCCACAAGGCTCCCGTGCGGCCGCCATCTTTCTTTCCAGAGAGGAGCGGGCGGGCTGGCCAACGCCCTTCCCCCTCCGGGCAGGCTTGGTGGCGCGGATCAACACAAGTCCATTTGCTTTTCTGCTCCAAGCGGCTGGTTCTTTGTGCTAAGTCCTTGTGCCTCCGGGGCCGTGGCCGTGCCGGAGAGCCGCTCGTGGGGGGCAGCTGGTGACCTCGGTGGGGCGTGGGGGACGGCCCACAAAGCCCCCCTTCCCATGAGGTCCCCGCCGCTCCCCCGAGCCCGGCTCAAACCTGCTTTCCACAAGGCTCCCGTGCGGCCGCCATCTTTCTTTCCAGAGAGGAGCGGGCGGAGTTTTACCAATTTTTTTTTGGCTTTTTTTGGTGTCAAACCTGGCTATTCTTAGGAGGTACTCCTGGCTCTTCGTCAGGAATTACTCTAGGTGATGCTTGGGGGACCATATGGGATGCGAGGCATTGAACCCAGGTAGGCCATTTGCAAGGCAAACACACTCCCCTCTGTACTATTTCTCCAGTCGGGATTTTTTTGTATTTCCCATATCAGTTCTCTAGGGCTACCTTAAGGGTGTACCAGAGACTCTGTTTTAAACAACAGGAAGGTATTTTCTCATAGAAGGAGGCTAGAGGTTAAAGATCAAGGCATTGCAACTTTGTATTTCTTTAGGTTTAATTCCTCACTGGCAAAGGGCTGCATTTTCCCTTCCTATATCCACGTGGTCTTTTGTGCCTAGAACTCCTGTGATTTCTTTGTACATCAAATTTACCTCTTACAGGAATGCAATCATTAGACTTGGGATAATCCAAATGCCCTTAGTTTGATGTAACTGCCATCACATAGACCCCATCTTCACATGCAGTCATATTTTATTACTGGGAATAAGGACTTTTATATAATTTGGGTATTTTCAACATATTTTGCTAGGAGAGGGAAGAAAGTTTTTCTGATTGCCTAGTTGGCATGCAATTTTTAATCTCTATTTTTAGTAATTTTTTTGGTAAATTTTCTTTTTCTCAAGGGGGCAGAGAGATACTTTAATAGACTGGAGTGCATACTTTGCATGCAGAAAACTCCAGTTTGATGTCCAAAACGATAGATGGTCCCCTGAGTACTACAGATGTGGTGCCAAAATAAAAATAATATAAACTTTTAGTTTAGAAATAAATGCTTTTTGAACAGTAATATAATAATTTTTGATGACTTGCATATATTTACCAAACTCTACGTTTGGTGCTCTGTTATTTTCAGTGTTGACTTTGAAAAATTTTTTATTTTCAGTGTCTGTTAGAACTTTATATTCTTTAAATTTCTGGATATAGCAAGGGTCCACAGAGTTAGAATACCATAGTCAATTTTATTTCCCAGGGAAAAGCACCATGATGTGCTTAATAGAGCTGACATGTGCAAAGTATCCTTCTTTCACATGGATATGTGTGAAAGAAGTAAATTGTTCCAAACATGTACAAAGAGGTATTCATAGGCTTTTCATGAAGTAATAGCAGGCAGATGACGATGATTTATTTGGTTCAGTATTTTTTTTTCCTTTTACATTTCACCAGACTTAAATTGGACTTTATTATTATAATAAAAAATGAAAGCAACTGAATGATGTTGCAGCTCTAATGAAAAGAAAAGAAAAACAAACATGACAGAATATTTGCAATGTTGAGAAGTGATCTAAGATGGGCTTTATATCCTGTATGAGAACAGAAAAAAAAAAGACACTACTTCTAAGATTATTTTTGTGGCTGAGGTAACCTTTCCAAAGTCTTACTTGGCATATGGAAAGTGTGTTTTCCTTTTTATCAATAACAGCTGCAGAAAATGTGCTCGTCCTTTACCTGTGTGTTTATATTAACAGAACGCACTGCATCATATAGTGAGCTCAGTGTTTAGCTGCCAGACCTGGTAGGTTTCTCTAGACTATCCCTGCTTACAGGAACCTGGCTTGATGCCTAAAATTCCAGGTGGTCTTACCTAACTTAGTTCAAGAGGTATAAGGCTTTCAATGATCCTGAAAACCTAAAATGATAGAGGGAAATCAGATAGGACTTATCTCTAATTCCACTGCAAATTAACCATGAATATTCCATTCAAATTATCCTACTGCACTTTTTTTTTAGATCTTAAATCAAAAGTTAGAAAAAAAGGTATTTGAAAGGCAAGACAATAAATATTTGGGACTTGGTAGGACACATGGGTCTCTGTCCACTATGTCTTTCCTTTCCTTTTATTTTCCTACTCATTAAAATGCAAAAACATTTTTATCCAAAATGTAACAAAAAAACAGCCACAGGCTAGATTTGTGAGGTGGACCCAGGCTATCATTTTCCCTTCAAGTTTCACTAATGATGTGACAAATCTGAAGGTGCCAAATCACACTATCTTCTTTTTCTATATTTGCTATACTACTTTCTCTATATGCAGTTCTTCTTTTAGAGGCAAATGAGAAAGTCCTCGGCTGTAATGATGTAAACATTTTGAGATTGTTATATTAGTTGGTTTATCTGATCAAGCATTTTTATATAATTTATAGACTCTAAATAATAAGTTATATCATACTTTTATGTAAAAGTTCTGCTTTGTGGCTGGAGAGATAGCTCAAATGGCTGAGTCCATCCACTGAATACAGGAGGCCTCGGATTCTATCCTTGGCATCACATGGTCACCTGAAGCACCTGATTGAGTGATATCCTGAGTACAAAACAGGCAGTAGCCCCTGAGCCCAGTGACTTTGGACTAAAGAATCACAAAAATTACATATAAAAATTGCTGCTTTTTGAAAGGTAATAGTTCTTTATTAGTTTTTTCTTTATTAATTTTTATAAAGTTTTCTCAATAAGTTTATAGCAGCTATGCATATATAAAAATTGTAACCCTTAGACTGATAAAGAGGCTAAAATTTAGGAACAATGGTTTCTCCACATCAGTCTTCACTAGCTTACTCGTCTTTCATACGAGTGCCAATAGCAATTCCAAACATGTCCAACGTTTTATCTATCACCTCTGCCTCATCAGTTCCCACCAAAGGTTTTGTGTATTTGGTTTTTGTGCTCCTTCCCTTAAAATTCAGTAGTATTTTCTATTAAGATCAGAAGGAAGAAAATTGTATTCATTTGAAACTTCTCTGAAAAATTAGAAAGGTATATTGTAATTACTTCACTGGAATCCAGCTAACCTCCTAATGCAACCTGCTGACAAAACTGGATCTTAGAACTGAACATGATAGCTGGTTTAAACTTAACTTATGAGACTGCTTCTAAAGAAAACAAAAACAAAAACAAAAACGGATGAAGTGGTGCCTCAAACATTGCTCCTGGGATTCTGGAACCACTCCCGGTGATCATTTACCAATGAAATTTGGTGCTAGAGACATAGTAAGTGGTATTGCTTGTGTTCTGTGGTATTAGGTGGCACCAGAACCATACTAGTGCTGTTCTGAGGCCTCTATGTCTATGTGCAGCAGTGGTCAGGTGGTTATATGGTGCTGGAAATCAAACCACGGTAGGAGCATGGGAGACAGTCACAGTAACTGCATACTCTCCACATGTCCAAAGATTTTTATTTATTTATTTATTTATTTTTTGATCACACCCATTTGTACTCAGGGTTCATTCTTCACTCCTGACTATTTTCAGGAATTGCTTTTGGCATGGTACCAGGGACCATATGGGAATTGCATTCAGGTGAGCCACACTGTACTATTGCTCCAGTCCTGAAAAAGAAAATATTTTTAATTTGAAGATTGCCTTGGTGATTTTTTTTTCAAACTACGTGTTATGAATATTCTTTTAGATACATTTTAAAGGAAAGAAATGTGCATGATCTGAATTTCTAACAAAGTTTTTTATTTCCAAAAAATAAGATATTCTTGGGGCCAGAGAGATTAATACAGTGGGTTTGATCCCCACGTGGTTCCCTGAGCCTGCCAGGTGTGATCCCAGAGCAGAGCTAGGAGCAAGCCCTGAATACAGTGTGGCCCTAAAACTAAAACAGAAATAAAGCAAAACAAAACAAACAAACAAAAAATACTCAATTATACACAAAGTAAAGCTCAAAAAATACTGTTTTATGATTCTTTAAAATTGAGATTTTTAGTAAGGTGTAGGAAGCCATGATCCAAGGCTACGGAAGTTGCTCTAAGCATTACTTTTCTTACCAGCTCAGAGGACTCAGTGCTAGGGCCCAAATATGCAATGGCGGTCAAACCCTGCTGTGTCTCAGACCAATAGGGCCACTGGTAGTAGTGATCAGAGGTTTCCAGGTTAATACCTGACAGTGCTAGGGATCATCAGATCTAGGGATCAAAACTGCTCCTGGCATGGCTAACCCCATATTATTTCTCCAGCCCTTGTTTTGCACTTTTTATGTTGAGTGAATTATTTGCTTGTCACTATGATATAGCATCACTATATTGAAAATTAAATATAAGAATCAGTAAAAATATAAATGAATTAACTTCTGAATGAGTCCATTACAAATATTTTGAGACAGGAATATTCCATTATGTGTATTCTCTGATGCAAGATATGGGCAAAAGAAATTATAAAATCATGAACTGCCCTCTCAAACATTACTGTAAAGATCAGTAACTATTTTAATATTATACCCATGTGCATGTGCATATACATACAAATAAACATAATAATTGAGTCAAAAGGGCTGTGATGTTTTTTCACAAAGTGAAAAATGCAGAATTTCTCCTTTATAATAGACAACTTTTTCACTCTTGAGCTTTAATAGAAACTGCTTAAATAATATTTATTTTAAAAATCACAACACAGTTCATTTGATCTAAATTACTCGGTCTTTTACCAGGAAAGGTAAAATAATCTCTTGTCTGAGGCAAGAGATTATTTTTGTAAATGTTGAGAATGGTGAATGTTGTGTGAATATTCGTTCAGTCTGAGGTGCTGAGACAATGAATGAGGGAGAAATTATATTTCACGGAGGATCCAAGTTTTCTCAGACCCTGTGATAAAGGTAGAGCACCCTGAATAAAATAAATCTCCTTTTCTATGGACCGAACATGATTGCCACCCAATGTCTCTTCTGCAGACCACAGCACCCAAAAGGAGAGATAGAACAAAAGAGAGTGCACTGTCACAGAGTCAGGGTGGGATGGGGGGTGGGGGGTGGGAGGGATACTGGGATCGGTGTGGGTGGAGAATGGGCACTGGTGGTGGGATGGGTACTCATCATTGGATCATTGTATAACTGAAACCCAAGCACAACAACTTGTAAGTCTGCAACTGTACCTCATGGTGTTTCACTAATAAAACAAAAACAACAACATAAAAACAAACAAACAAACAAAATCTTTTATTACCATGTACTGTTCATACCTCTAAAGGGCTCAATACAGTAAGGTCATCAACAAAGAAGTTAGGGGCAACAACAAAGAAGTTACAGAAAGAACATGCAAAGCTGAAAGCTTTTCTATATACTGAAAACAAACAGGTTAAGTACCTGAGATCTGCATACTAAAAACAAAGAAAGTGCTTAGAATCTGCATACTGAAAACAAACAGGCTAAGTACTTGGGATCTGCATACTACAAACAAACAGGCTAAGTAAGCACCTAGGATCTGTGAGAAGAAGAATGACTGAAATTTATGAAATTATTTACTGAAGGCTTAGTCCTGCCCCAATAGGTGAAGAGATAGATTTCAGAAATACACTGATATATTATGAATAGGATTACAACTTATAAAAGTTTGAGAAAATCATGCTACATTTAGCTCTATTTCCTAAGTGTCTTTTTTTCTGTTTGATTTGAGTGGTCATAGACCGGTAAGAACTCATGACCAAGTTTATGTACTTTAGAGGTTGGGATTCAGACTCTAGGATTCTGTACTCAACTCTGCTTCAAACAAAAATCGATAACCAAAATGCACATTGTAATTTTATGCTGGTTGTAATCTCAAGGGGTTTATGGTATAAAGAATAATCATATACTCTACAAAACTATCATTTTTAGAACAAGACTCCAGAAACACTGAAGACAGTGTCCTCCATATTGGGCTTCCTTATGTAATTGTGAAAAGGTTTCAAACTCAACTCCATGGACAAAAATGTACTGAATGGGGAATTCTTTGTGAATGATTAAGGTCATGGTAGCCTGGAAGCTATATCTAAGCTTCTGCCATGCTCAGCACTACTATAGAAGATTTCCTGGAACTTGGCTGCTACTCTGAACACTGTTTTAGAACTGCTAACACTGGCTATTAGAAATTTGGATAAATATTTTTTTGAAATAAAAAAATACTAGATGACTTGGTTAGGGCATACACCAAGTTAATGCAAAAATGATATTGAAAGCAGTATAGGGACCATAGAGATAGTGTAAGTATATCTGTTAAATTGCCTGCCTTGCACATAGCAACCCGTGTTCCATCCCAGGTACTGCTAACAGTCTCTCAAGCACCACCTCTCAAGCATCTCTCAAGAGTGAGTGATCTTTGAGCATAGATCCAGGGTGGACTCTGAACATCAGGTCTGTCCCCAAAATAAAACAAAACAAAACAATCCTTTAAGTAAAGGTGCACAGCTTCTGAATAGTTTAACTTTAAGGACATTTTTTTTTTGCCTGAAAATCACTCAGCTTTTGTTTTTTATAGCAACCTGCTTACCTGACCTAGAAACTATAGAAGCAAGGAGATTTACCTGCATTCATACACTGAATTCATATTTACATATCAATAAAATGCAGTTTTGTTGTGTTCCTCAGGGAGGACACATTCACACAACAGTCTTTAAGGAAGGTGTAACAGTTTTTGAAAACATTTGAAAACTAGAGGAATTCTGTGTAGTCATCAGGATAGATAAAGTAATTTTAGTTTCTTGATATAAGTTTACTCTGTTATCTGAGAGTGAAATGTTCCTTTTGGTAGAACATTTGGGGGAATCTGGGCACGCTGACATTTTTTAAAAATTAATTAATGGTAATTAAATTCCTAGAACACCACTGCCTCCAGCCTCCTTGTTTCATAATAAATTACCAATAATACCCAAAAGGCTCCTTATATTTTAAGATAGCAGAGTCAACCTGTATTTGATTATTCTAAAAACAAATCCAAACTAGTTTGGATAAATGAGCACCTAAATCTTAATCAGGATACTTGAACAGTTAACTCAGGTCTTGTTAAGAGACATGTCCAACTATTGTCTTTGTCATAGCAGAAGATGTAATAGGCATCTAGATTCTAAGTGTAAGCATTCTTGTAGGCCTAAATACAGTATACTGTTGCAAAGAACGTATGTTTTCTACAGAAATATCTACTGCAGTCAGAATACATGAGGAAAATGCAATAATTGATAAACTCTTTTAATCTTATGACAGAAATCTTGGGGTTAGATTCTGTGGAAGCAGTCATAGTCAGCAGATGCTCTTCTTAGTCAAGGTATGTAAGTTAGAGATTTATGCCTAAGATTTTTATAGTAGTGGCTAAAGTGTGCAGGAGACCCAAATTACAGATTCTTCTAGTTTACCCATATCTAAATTTTAATACCAATAGTGGCTTACATATAATAGACAACACTCACTATTACATACTTCCTTTATGCTACTTACTATGTGAAAAGCACCAGATTCTCTGAAGCTTGAAAAATAGACAAAAGAATTTTTTTCACAATTATATTTGAATTTTTTTAAAAATGTAGATTAGAGGGGCGTTCGGGGGGGGGGTTTCTCCCGTCTCCGCCCCCGACCGACCGCCGGCGGGGCTCGCTCGCGCATCTCCTCTATTTTAGGGGCTGGAGCGATAGCACAGCGGGTAGGGCGTTCGCCTTACAAGCGGCCAACATGGCCGACCCGAGTTCGATTCCTCCGCCCCTCTCGGAGAGCCCGGCAAGCTACCGAGAGTATTGGATATGCCAGACACAGTAACAACAAAGTCTCCAATGGAGACGTTACTGGGCCCGCTCGAGCAAATCGACGATCAACGGGAGGGCCTTTACCTTTACCTTTAGAGGGGCTGGAGCAATAGCACAGCGGGTAGGGCATTTGCCTTGCATGCGGCCAACCCACGTTCGATTCCCAGCATTCCATATTATCCCCTGAGCACCACTAGTGGTAATTCCTGAGTGCAGAGCCAGGAGTAACCCCTGTGCATCAGCGGGTGTGATGCAAAAAAAGCAAAAAAAAAGAAGAAAAAAGAAAAAAAATGTAAAAAAATGTAGGTAAGATACTGGGTGATACAGGATATTCAGGATGTTAGAAGGGACAATTTGTTTGTATCTGGGGGAGAAAACTTATGGGGAAAAATAATGGTTTAATTGGTAGATGAATGGTAAGAAAGTTAAAAACAATCAAACAAAAAACTCATGTCCAAGTGGTTTAGGCTAGAGATTTGAAAAACATTTAGATAGAAGGGAAAAATTGGGATATCTCTAGGAATATGGGTTATCATATCAAGAAGTTGGATTTCAGCATTTATTCTGGGCTATAAATAGAATTTCATTATATTTTTGAGATATCAAGAAAAACTAATTTCTAGTGTGTTTGTGACACAGACTGACACAGAGCAATGGTGCAGTTCAGCTTTATATAGTGTTATCTCTTTATGACATTTATCGCTGAATCAAATTGCACTATCCAAAAATAGATCCAAATGAAATGTTAAAAAAATTCCTATGTGTCCAAACATTCTTGCAATAGATTATATTGCCAGAATCATAGTCACGGTAAAGTTTTAAATGATAATTCAATAAAATAAAGGTTATATTCAAATTTAAAACATTATTCAATGACAACGCTTAGATTTTATTACTTAATAGAAAACATTAGGATCTGAAGTCCTGCTAAAAACTAACTTAACAGCATCCATAAAAGAAAACTCACATGTGTATATCTGTGTGTGTTTATTTTTGAGTGTGTATTTGTGTGTGTGAATGTGTGTGTTAAGACAACCTATAGATCTAAAATAAATCAGAAAATAAAAATGTTAAAGAGGGAATTTAAAAAAATTTAAAGGGTAAAATTGGCTTTTTATTTTTTTCATGAGCATTACTTTCAATGCTGTTTTTCAATATCTCGAACCGATTTGGAAGAAATACAATATCTATGAACAGAAGTGATATGAGTCCTTGAGTTGCTGATTGCAAAGTGAAAAAATGCAGTTCTCTGTGGAGTTGATCTGAAATAGCAACTTTCCAAAATTAGAGGCCTTGATGGGAGAGTTACAGAAGAAAGGGAGGAGGAAGGAAATTGAGCAAAATAAAAGCAAGTGTATTTTATATGGACTCTGATACCCTTTGTACTTGGGAGTGACACAACCAGACGGACTATTACTTCTTGAGGTTATAACATCTGCAGTTTCTGATCAGTAAGTTTTAGTTGAGTTTTTGTTTCTAGATTCACCACTGCTTTTCACCTCCTGGATTGCGCAGTACTTTTGCTGCTTAAAAAAAAATTTATCTTGTCATTTTCTCTGACTTCTGTACAACTTTATAGGACACACTGTGTTATTTAATTTTTCTTTTACCTAATCAAGGATATTTACCTTGATCTTTTGCACTTGCACCAGACTCACATTTTAAAGCTCACTGTTTAAAGCTCACATTTGAAAATCACATTTTAAAGTTACAGTAAGTTAAATGGCCAATGATCTCTGTTTTTTTATATTTGTAAATATACAACATAAGGCCTTTTGTGTTTTGTTGAATGATTAGAATTTGAATGTGTGATTGGCAATATTTTCCAAAGTAGGTAATCCCCCCACAGACCCCTACTGTGAACTGGAAAGTCCCATGGGTTAGTTGTAGCAATGGGGGTAGAGGTGCTATTTGTTTCTTCACTTAAAAATATGTTGATTTCCAGAGTGGTGCTGGGAGATTTTCTTTTTCTTCTAACGGAAGTGTAGTTGGCCAAATGCATTTAGGAAACCCTGATCTACACTGTATTAAAATACCATGACAAATACCTCAGGAGTACAAAGGGCAATGAGGTTTAAAGGTGATAAAAGTTGCTCATACAGTGAACAAAAGTGTTCTGAAGGAAGTTTCATAAAGGAAATTGAATTTTGTATTATAAGATTTGGCTTTGACAAATTAAAGACTTTCTAGTGCAAAGCCATGCTGTAGACACAAAGCAGAGAACTTGCAAAGAATGAAGAAAAACTAAATGAATTGAATTCTGAGAAGACCATAATGTGAGTTGGGCATTAGGTGATCAGGATGTCCAGAAGGACACTGTAAGGAGAGAAAGCACTGAAATGGAAAATGAGCTCTGCTGGGTAGGTACAGGGAGGAAGACATTTAGTTATACTTGTGTCTTAAATGGATTTTCCTTGATGGGAACTTGTGAGTGGAAAGAACTGAGATAATAGGTTGTGCTGGACTTACAAATACAAAAGTAATCAAGGAAATAAAAACAGAAAACTTCAAGAAATGTTGTATGGATTTTCTCTAATATTGATAAGACTAACACTGACAATGGGAAAAATCAACTGTGTATTAACAATTTTGAATAAACTATCCTTTCCAGAGTAACAGGAATCAACTATTCAGATGCTCTTTAACCTGGCCATATTAATAACTATTTTTTTCTTTTAATAAAATGTTTCCTTAAGATTTACTTAAAATATGGATTCAGTAAGCTTCTGAATATTTCTTCCCTTTTGGCTGTGGCATAAGATCATTGTGTTATGCACTTCTCATTTAGCATTATATCTGCTTTTCTAGTCTGTATACAATATGTGTTCAACGTTTGATTTTATTTTACAATAAAGGTTATCTTCAGTGAAGATAATTGTACTGCATTATGTTCAGTAAAAGTTACAGCTTATAGTTAACTTACAACTCATTTAATTAATGAAATTTGTTAGTAAGTCTTTTATATCTCAAAAAATTATATAGATTAGCAATAGAAAATATTAATATAAATTTGTGCTTGCATCTATGTGTTTATCTGTTAAAATAATCTCATTTTTAATTTTATGTTTTTGAAGTAAAAAATTTTTATTTAGAGAAATATAAGTAGACAGAGAAATTACACATTACATGTCATTGCATGTTATGTGGGCAATAGGGAATGTGACTCATTGTTTTATTTTATTTATTTATTTTTAGCCCCATGTATGGCTTACAAAATAATAATTATTTTTAATTTATTTTGATGGGCTGGAGTGATAGCACAGTGGTAGGGCATTTGTCTTGCGTGCAGCCAGTCCGGTTGAGCCGGGTTCGAGTCCTCTGCCCCTCTCGGAGAGCCTAGCAAGCTATCGAGAGTATCTTGCCTTCACAGCAAAGCCTGGCAAGTTACCCATGACGTTTTAGTAAAATGACTGAAAAATGGAAAGAAATTAAGTTAGTTGCTCATAGTATAGTATTTTGACTTAAATAAGCTTTTGCATAGCCCACTATAAATATTCAAAGTTTATGCTTTGAGAAGTTAAAAAATATTGTCACTTTTTATTTAAAGAGAATGGATCTTATTTCATTAATAGATAAGCATTTAGGCATATTTGAATACCAGTGTTCACATAAAAACACTCAACATAACCACATAAAACCTGCAATGTTATAAGTAATGGGTGTTTTTATTTGATAATTATCACAGTAAATATAGGTCAATCATAGCTGGGTCGAAACAAAGACTGATATACAATTGACCTTTTCAGTAGATGCTGTCCCCTAAATGGATGCAGGTAAATTTTGATTAACTTTCACTTAATCATTTAACAACTAAATATCTCTTATTCTACTGTGTAATACTGATGGTCTTTTGACATGAACTAAATTTTGAATATATATAAAAAAATTAAGTAGCATATTTGCATGAATTTCATTCATTTCTGAGAGCTGTTGAGCAAAGGAAACCTGTGATTTCTGTTTACCCATATGGCCTTTAAGTAACAGATGCTTAGAGAAATTGACAAAAGGTGTGAGTCATATTATCTGTAGATTTTTCCCAATTTTTTCCTGGTTTGTCAAAACATTACATTAAAGAATGATAGTTTATGGGTAACAAAAAATAAATTCTACATTTTAAAAGTCTGTCAAATACTTCTTCTTAGTATAAGATCTCTTTCCTGCCAAAGGCTGTTAACACTTAAATTAAAAAGTTGATAGGGTGTTGTCTCATTGTTTACAAATGTCTGATATATGAAACAGACTTGGATATTCTCCATCTCATTACTGATTTTCATGTAAACAAATCTGGATGCCAATATCTTGCAAGTATGCTACAAGGTAACATATTACCGTGGCTTACAAATTGCATGACCCCAGACAGAAAGATACTTTGCATCTTAACCTAGTTTAAAATATTGGTATTTTGTAGATTTTGGTTGGTGAAAGAAAAGATTCATTAAGGAACAGTTAATTTCACTAATCCACTCTGTTACTTACTTCAAATATTGTTGAATGATTAATGTTTATAATTATATATGCAAAATGTGATAAGTCTACGCTCTTTTGTTCACTTTCTGTACTTTGCTTAAACTCTTTGCACCTTTGTATGTTTCAATTAGAATTTTAAGAACATGATAAATCAAAAAGAAGCACAGGATATTTTTAAAAGTTGGTATCCAAAGTTTATTAATATGAGTTCACATATCTCCCTTTTTACCTTTTTAATGACTTATGTAAGTCATTAAAACCCTATAAATTCCATAAAATTAATGTTCAAAACTAGTAACTTTTTTTAAGAAGGGGTAGCATTTGGTGCCACACCCAGCTCTCATAGGATTTACTCTTGACTCATGCTCAGATCTCACTCCTGGAAGCTTTCAGGAACTGTAGGAGTATTGGGAATTAAATCCAGGTCGACAGCATGAATTGCAACACCTTCTCTTGTACTATCTCTCTGGCCTCCAAAATTAGTTAAATCTTTTGAAAACAGGATAATGAAGTTTATTAATATTTAAGATGCTGTGCTTCTGACATGATATCAACATGATTGACTGTCTAAAGTTAAATATGACTTTTTTTAGGTGACTTGTATGTACTAAAATTAGCTTATTTAATTTTGATTTGTTTGTTTGTTTGTTTTTCTGAAGCAGACCCTAACATACTCAGGGGCTTCTCTCTGCTCACTGCTCAGTAGTCACTCCCAGTGCTAGTTGGGGGATTATGCAATCCTACGAATTGAATCTTAGTCTGTCACATGCATAGCATAAAAGCATGTGCTTAGTCCATAGAGTATTTCTCTGGCCCATCAATTAATAAATTATATCTTTGCACCACATTAGTTGTGCCCAGGGCTTATTTCTGACTATATGATGAGGTATCACACCTGGCTATGTTCAGGGGACTATATGCAGTACTGGAGATAGAGCCAGTGTCAGTTATGTGCAAAATAAACACCTTAACACCCGTACTATCTCTCTGGTCTCCCAGTACAACATTTTTATCTTTAAGGCAACTAATTTATTTTACTCTAATTAGCATAGTTAGACAAACTAATTTATTTGACTCTGATTAGTTTAGTGAGAAAATTTAAATTATTTTGTTTTGATTCTTTTTGTTTTTACATTTGCTTTTGTTTTTGGGTTACAACTAAAAATGTTTTGAGGTTACTCCCATAGCACCTAGAGAACCATGCACTGCTAGAATACAAATGTGTTTTCCAGCATGTAAAGCATGCATTCTTCTTACTAAATTATCTGTCTGACCCAACTTTAATGATTTTTAAAAGCACAATTTTTTCAAAATTATTAATTTGGTAGAAGGAATGTGAATCAAGTAGTGATTTTTCAAGTTTTTTCAAGTTCAGACCCTAGATTTGTTTTCTGTTATTTCATGCACCCCACCATGACGATTAAGAGTAAAGAATTAAGAATTAGTATCAAGTTTATTCTTGTGTAATTCACCATATCTAGCCCCAAGTGACATTTTCCTCTAGTTCCCTGAGGAAATCAGATAGATATCTTGAGAGTAAGTGTTTAGAATATCTCAGTTGGGATAGATATCTAAATAAAGCCTAAAAGAAAAAAAATATTCATATCAGGAGCTAATATATCTGTAGCCACATCTATACCTATACCTGCTTCTGTAACTGCACCTGTATCTGCACGTACTGAACCCCGACTCCAACCTCTATATCTACCTCTATCACAAATCACAAATTATCCTGTTATTCGTCGATTGCCTCGAGCAGGCCCCAGTAACGTCTCTTTCATCCTAGCCCTGAGATTATATTCAAGGCTCTTTAGGAGAATGAGACCCAACATTGTTACTGGTATTTGGCATATTGGGTACTCCACAGGGAGTTTGCCAGACTCTGCCATGTGGGCAGGCTGCATTTGGTAGCCTGCCAGTTTGTCCAAAGTAGGAGCGATAGCACAGCGGGTAGGGTGTTCGCCTTACAAGCGGCCAACATGGCCGACCCGAGTTCGATTCCTCCGCCCCTCTCGGAGAGCCTGGCAAGCTACCGAGAGTATTCGATATGCCAAACACAGTAACAACAAAGTCTCCAATGGAGATGTTACTGGGCCCGCTCGAGCAAATCGACAATCAACGGGAGGGCCTTTTAATTTTTAATTTAATTAGGAATGAGATAAGATGTCATAATAAGATGTCTTCCGGGAGCTGGTTTTTATAGTCTCTGAGTCTTAGCAGTTGATGGGATTACACGGAGCCAGGGGGCCAATTGGTGGGTGTGACCCCCGCCTACTGGAATTTGGAGGATCTGGGTGGAGGATGCTCGGCCCCAATCCAAGTAGGCTTGGAGATCTCGGCCCCAGAACCCGAGAACCCGGAGCCCTGATCGGGGTGGGGAGGAGAGCTCAACCCGCTCCCCTCCAAGGGGCCCCAGCGAGGACAGCCAGGCGTGGGGGCAGGAGACTGCAGCGGGGTAAGGGCTCCGGCTGCCAAAGACCTCCAGGTCCAGCCACCACCATGCTGAGACCACTCTCTGCACACATGAAGGTACTGGCAGAGGGACAAAGCCATGCGGGTTCTGGGGCCGAGATATCCAAACCTACTCGGATTGGGGCCGAGCATCTACCTCTATAATAGATCATATTACCTGAAATGTTTCTGTGGAAGTAATAGGCTGAGGGGTACTAAACATTTAACATGTGGATGGTTCTTCTTTTTCTCTTTCTACTGACTGCTAAGGGTTTCATGCATTTCTTGGAATATAAAATTTCAATTAAATATTAATATATATTTGCATAAGTATTGTTATCTTATTTTCTTATATTATCTGTTCTATAGATTTTTGTTTATAACCAAGTTAAATTTTCTTTTTTCACATATTTGATCAGATGTTCATTATAGAAAACTTATTCTGATTTGACGTTCTGGAAGCACCCAGTTATAGAAATAAATGGCAATACTATGTGTTTTAAGATATTTTTTATTTACTCACTGAAAAGAATTGACCCATTTTATCCAATTTGTTTAAATAAAATTTAAATCAGGTTGTTTGATTTAAATAAAATTTCCTTGAATTCTACTATGTACCCCACAGCAATAATTATTTCTACTTCTGAAAAGATTTTAATTATATAAGGAAAATCTAATACATGATAAAAAGGTTACATGAAATAATAGAATAATTTGAAAAATCAACACTATGTACATTATCTCTTAATTTTTTTTTGTTTGGGGGCTTGGTATTTACTGCATATATGCATATATTATAAATTTATGCTCATCATCACTGAGCTATATTGCTGCACTTTTCTCTTCATTTTCAATAAACCTTGCATTCACAGTTTATTCAATGGAAATCCAAAAGCACAATATCAAACTAGTAAACTCATGTACAGACATGAAAATTCAACATATGTGTCTGGTCATGTATTAATATAAATAGAACCCCTGTCCTCAGGAAGTTTACAAGTTCAGATGCAAGAAAGCAACATAAATATGAACTGATTAGAGTCACCAAGAAGATACTGTGTGATGGGAAGAACATGCTTCAGTCTCAGTGCTAGGGGTACAATGTAAGGTGGGAGGCTGAATCGAGTGGCAGAGTACCACAGAAATTTGCCAGAAGCTGAAAATGAGTTGCTATTTAAGGATGCAATTCTGATAAGGCCATTTGAAAGTAAGAGTTTCTTATGAGTTTGACTAGGCCCGGGAAATTTGGGTCATTTAACTATATTTTTGAATATCTTTTGCCACCAGTATAGGACTAATAAACAACAGATGGCTCTTAACTACAGATATTCTTAGAGAAAAATTACAAAAAAGGATTCTGAATTATTCTAACATAATCTTGTGGGATTGCTAATACACAGAAAGCTGTGCTCTATAGTTAAAATAAGGGTCCCAAGCATGTATGTTGAATAAATTAAGAAATACCTTAAACTTATCTGCCTAACTTGCCTATTTCAACTAAACCAAAACGAAAACACATGAAGACTGTCGGGGTCTTGGCCAGTTGACTCAGGTACACTGGAGTATGATCCCCCAAAGTCGCCGAACTTGTTCCCTATAGGAGAGGGAGTAGGTAGGGGAGAAACCTCTGCCCTGCACCTCTGCTCACCGTGGACTCCTTCCACCATCGAGAAAGAACCACACAGAGGGGGGAAAGCTGGTGGTCAATCAGCTCTCCATAAATTAGTTCTCATACAGGGGTTTTTATACATACTTTTTAGGGGGCATTCCAACGCGTATATCACATTTGTCTCGTCAGGCTCAGTACAGATGTCAGTTAACAATTTACATTTCTCACTCTTAGGGCCCGTTGTGTCAGCACAGGCAGATGGTAACTGTTACTTCCCTCATCCCGTTATCTCCTCAACCAGAGTGTTTATGTGGGTGGAGTGTTGGAATAGGTCTCAGGCTGGTTGCTGAGACCCAAAGAAGACATGCCCTCCTGTACTCACTTACAAAACCTACCTTGCAATGACCTGTTCAAGGAACCTTTATGCATAGTGCAATGGGTAAGGCACTTGCCTTGTGTGTGACCCCCCCTGGATTTGATCTGCCAATCCAGTATAGTCCCTCAGGCCTGCCAGGCAGAGATCTCTGAGCACAGAGTTTGAAATAAGTCCTAAGCACTACTGGGTGTGATCCCAAAGCAAAAAAGAGTCCTTTCTGATTCAACTAAATATCATATTAGTTGTCAGTTCCTGCTCTATGACACCTACATTATCTGTCGTGCTGATAGAAATCTGCATTTTCTAATTCATATAAAGATAAATATATAATTATTAATTGATGTCTCCTCTTTTTTTTTCTAGTCAGCACTTAGCTCACATTATAGTTCTGCAGAAATGATAATTAAAATCAAAATCCATTTTTGACAAAAGATAGTGTTTTAAATCATTTGCTACTTTGATGCTGAAAGAAACCTGGGTGGAATGCTGTTTGTAGGGGCTCTGGAAAGCAGGATTTGGTATGAAGGTTTGAAGTAATTAGGAAGCCTGAGAGCTAGAACAAAAATAAGCAGCAGGAATCAGGAGATGCTAAAGACATATTTCTAGAGCTGCCTCGGGTTAATTCTCCTTTTCTTGGTTTCAGAGAATCACTGCCAAAAAATAACATATAAGGAGGAGAAGATGTGAAAGATGAATTGAGCAAAAGCTATTTACTGTGACTCAGGCATCATCAACAGCCAAATAGCTAAAGAAGAATCAGTGTCAAAGACATCTTGAAAAGGATATGTTGGTGTAAAGACACAAAGGGCAAAGAGAGAGAGACAAAGGCTATTATAAGAATACAGGAAAGGACTTCTGTAACATTTAGTTGGTGTCCTTGACAAATAAGTTGGGGAAGTACCGCCCTGAGCAGCCAATGTTATGTGGTGATGGTTTTACATCAGCAGCTGGACATATCTGGTAGTGGCAGCAGGGAAAAATAAAGTATCTCATGTGATTGGAACTGTTAGTGGATACATGAAAGAGAAGCAGAAGTGCTGGGGTTGAAAAGAGGTAGGGATCATCACTTGAAATCCATTCTCTTTAGGGAGAAAAAAACTTGTCTGATGAGTGTAAGTAACTGGACCTGGCTCATGCTTTTATAGCTCATCTTAGAAATGATACCCTTCGCTTCCTATAAAAAAAATGTTTGAGGCTTAATTCAGAATGACATTCCCATTTTGGACATAAATGTTTGAAGCTTAAACTTAAAATCAAAGTCGTCTTGCATTTCTCTACAGCATGAACAGCCCCCAGGGCACTCCCAGTATTTTTATATGTAGAAATTGTTCCTGCCATACAAAAGTTTTTAAAATTATTTCTTTGAGTCACAACAGAGTAGGGCAACGTATTAAAAGGGTGGTAATCTCAGAAAGAGCTTTAAATTCAGCTTCTATCAGGCAAACACAGTTTAATGCCTATGTCTCATGTATCTAAAGCGCTTCTAAAAATGAAAAAGAAGAAAGAAACTCATTATGCCTACAGAAAGCAATTTATAACGAGACCATCTCCAATAATTGTTTGTTTTAGGCTGTGGAGTGGTGAGGCAATTTCCTACCTGGATAGAATAAACCAAAAATAACTATGTTTTTTGTACATTTGCAAACAGGGTAGACTGTCATGAATAAGCAGCCAACATAAGCCATTTCATTCCAAAATAGATGTTTAGATGAAATAGGAATAACATGGGATATTAGCATATTTTTCAAGTTCAACAACCTGTATAATTCAGTGACTTCTAGAATCAAAATTCCAAGAGTGCTATTTATTTTAGTAATGCTGCTTAATGTATAAGGGTTTCACTGGTTTGCTCCAGATGTGTACCCCAACTTTTCCAGACATGACCTAGCTTGTCTACCTAATGTACCAAAAGTAGATGTGGCAGTCTATCAACTTAATAAACAATAACACCCTACCTCTCAGGATTAAGCTCAGAAAACTTGCTTTTTTTGAATAAAGCTGAGAAGATTTTAACTAAAAAAAATATGCACATGCAAAATTGTAACTGCAAAGTTACTGCAATAAAACAAATGTATTTTTCTCTTATGTGCGACCCTGTTGAAACTGCAAAATCTTATTTTATTGATGATTTTTAACAAGTTTTTTTTTTAATGGTTGTCAAACACATGGCCTATTGGGAAGTAGCAAATTAGGAGTTACGCTGTTAGGCTTGGCACAAAGATAGCAGGAAATCAACAGAAAAATCTATGAAGGTCCCTCAAAAGACTCAAAGCATGGGAACTAAATTATATAGTAGAAATAAAAATACCTACTAGTTTTATAATTCATGAAATATAATAAATAATTGTTATTCTTACTTCATGGGACTGGAGTGATAGCACAGTGGGTAGGGCATTTGCCTTGCATGCGGCTGACCCAGATTTGATTCCTCTGCCCCTCTCAGAGAACTTGGCAATCTACTGAGAGTATCCTGCCCTCTCTGCAGAGCCTGGCAAGCTCCCCGTGGCATATTCGATATGCCAAAAATAGTAACAACAAGTCTCACAATAGAGACATTACTGGTGCCCGCTCGAGCAAATTGATGAACAACAGGAGGACAGTGCTATAGTAGTACTTATGATCATAAATTATGAAGGGAATATTTCAAAATCCACTTCAGAAATTTGATCAGTATTTTACTTTGTTTGTAAGCTATATTACTCATTTATGATGAGTTTCATCTAAGAGGGTAAGGTTGCTAAATATTTAGCTGCTTTCTCCATTTTAAATTCACTATCCAATATTGCAAATGAGTTTTTAAAAATTAGTTATTAGCATAAATATATATTTATTGTATGATGAGACTATCCAGATTCATTTAGAATATACCCTACTTTTAAAACAATCGATAGGAATAAAGCCACTGAATACTTTTAAATTGTTTCTTGTGTCTTGGTGGTTAAATGTATTGAAAAACTTTTCTGACAGGATTAATAGTCAAGGATTTAATTCCATATGGACTATTGTATTTGTCTTGTGTCTCGGCCTTCATTACCCCACAAAACATTAAGTCACACTATATGTACAGAAAAATAACCACATAATTTCTGGAGTAGCATTTTATTATCTAGATATTTAAAAGCAACACATTAGTAAGAGTAACTCATCTGTATATTGATTTTTTATTTCATTTCCACAATGCAGTGACAAAAACAAATCCACCTATGCACAGGCTGTGGCAATCACAGTCTGGTATCACTGTTATATTATCTTTCAGTAAACCTAGAAGACTAATTTTCACATGAAGAAAGTGAAGTCCACAGAAGCAATATGTATCAAATACTAGATTTCCTTCATTCACATTCACCCACTCACTGTTAGTGATGTACTGAAAAAAGTTACACATACACATGTTAATCTGTCAACTTTGTGATACAAACTGGCAATTTCAATAGGGTTTTGTATTCTTAGTTTAATTAATTTGGTGACTGAGTCTCTAATATAAAGTCAGCAGACAGTCAGTGTCACACTTACTGTTCTATACCTAATTCTTTGATCTGTATGTAGCCTTTAATAAGCTATTTTCTATGTCTGTCCTCTTTTGTAAAAGTGAAGAAGAATGTTATACTGCTTCTATCTTGAAGAGGACACATTCTTACATTAATATTACCATGAGTATAATTATGTATTTAGTGATTAGTTCTGAATTATATCAATATTTATCTGATCATAAATCTGATACAAGACTGGTCAAAATCTAATAGAGAGATTTCTTTCACATTCAACTTGCTTATTCTTGGTGTGTGTGTGTGTGTGTGTGTGTGTGTGTGTGTGTATGTCCCCAGTATTTAAGGCAAGTGAGTAGGGAAAGCCGTCTGTTAAATGGAAGGACTTAATGAATACATATTTTGACATCTTTATTTCTTGGGATATTACAGACAAGGATTTGGCAGAAACTGCTAGTCTTTGGACATATACCTATAGCTTAAGAAAAATAAAATTTGATTCTCTGTAAATAGGCAAGCTATGAAACAAGGTTTATTCTCTGTGTGTGTATGTACACATTTGTCCTATTCCAAGAAGAAGCCATCTTAAGAATAATTTAATTTAGTATATCTGTTTTGATTTAACATAATAATATCACTTTAAGGGAGCTTGAGTTTGGATTTTTTATTTCTCTCAATTACTTTGAGTGTAAAGAAATTACACATGTAATCCCATCAACGGCTAAGATCCAGAGACTATAAAACCAAGCTCACGGAAGAGAACAAAGCAGAATCTCCTTCCCCCGTGCCTGGCTCTCCTCACTGGGGCCCCTTGAAGGGGAGCGGGTTGAGTTTCCCTCCCCGCCCTGAGCAGAGTCCCAGTAGCTGAAGACCTCCGGGACCCAGCCACAGCCATGCTCAAGACCACTCTCCACATGCTCGAACGAGCCTCACTCATGAAGGAACTGGAAGAGGAACCCAGGTTTGCGAGACCCAGGGCTCAGATCTTCAAGCCTGCTCAGATTGGCACTGGGCCTCCTCGACCCAGATCCCCCATCTTCCAGTAGCTAGGCAGTTACACCCCCAACTGTCCCCTGTGCCATGCAATCCCATCAATGGCCAAGACCCAGAGACTATAAAACCAAGCTCCCAGAAGCACATGGCCGTGTTTGTACCCGTGCAACTGCTTATTGTCTAATTCTCGCTCTTGGAGAGCCCAGCACGCTACAGAGAGTATCCTGCCTGAACAGCAGAGTCTGGCAAGTTCCCCTTGATGTATTCAATATGCCAAAACCCAGTAACAATGATGGGTCTCATTCCCATGACCCTGAAAGAGCCAAATGGGTCTCATTCCCCTGAACCTTAAAGAGCCTCCAGTTGTGGCACTTGCCAAAATCTCAGGGCTAGGATGAATGGAGGCATTACTGATACCTACTCAAGGAAATCGATGCACAATGGGATGACAGTGATACAGTGATACATTAAAGAAAAGATATACTAATGTGTTTTTAGTACATTAGAACTTGCATTTCAAAAATTTTTAATGAGTTTATAATAGTGATAAAACTAAAACATACTCCTTTCACTGATATATTTTTCTTCTTGTTTTTGTTTAAGCATTTCAGTACATGAGTATAAGTATATCTCATGTTTTAACTGTTAAGTATGTTATATTAATCTCAGTAGATATTATGTTTTTAATGATCAAATTGCCTCTAGATAGTAAAAAAAAATTCCTGAAATGAGAAAAGTCTGTACACATTTGAGTGTGATTTAGTCCCATTGTTTTTATGAGTTTTTAGATATCACACTCTTGTGTTATAAGAGTTTTTACATATTAATCCTAAATAATCCAATTGAAAAAGAAAATGATATTGATATTTGTTGAGACAAATGTGTTCCAGTGATTCTCCAGTTGGTTTATTTGTGTTTTTTAATATGTTTTATCATAATAATTCTTTATACCCTTTATCCTATTGTGATTTTAATTTGTTTTGTTGTTTTGGGGGTGCCATGCTCTTCAGTTCTTAGGGCCTACTTCTGGATCTGTCCTCAAGAATGACTCCCAACAGGGTTTGGGGGGACTATAAGGGGTGCTGGGATCAAATCAGGTTCATCTGCATGCAAGGCAAGCATCCTATCTGCTATACTATAACTCTGCTTCCCCATTTCAAATTTTAAAAAAGTCTAAGAGTTTCTACTTATAGAAAGTAGGACATTTAGTACATAAAGCCATGTCTTTTCCCAAAGCAGGTTGTTTTTTAACAATATTAGTCTGACTTCTGACATCAATGATTAATTCTTCTGTGTGGTAGAGTATTGACAAGTATAATTAAATTATTCAATATTTCTAAGTCAACTAGATGCAAATAGTGAGTGGGATTATATGACTTATACCCACTTTTTTTTTTATTCCGAGGCAAACATCTAAATGTTTTATTTTTCTGATTTTTGAGCCATACCTGGTATTTATCTGGGGACCAGGGTGGTGCTGTGAACCTAACCTGAGTCAACTGTGTGCAAGATACAAGCACTATGCACTGTGCATTCCTTCTAGCCTCTATTCCTAACATTCAAATTCTTCACTTATTTTTCCTAATTTTATATCTTTCCTTAGTTTTTCCAATATGCAAACATTTTGAGTTTGTTCTAGATTGAATTCATTTGCATGCTATTTTTGCAAATGAATGAATTTTTTGCGCACACTCTGTCATACACAACCACTTTCTCTTTTTCTATTTAATATATATTTGGAATTTGTCGATTGCATTTGAGCATGTGTGTTTGCAGAGTGTGAATGTAAATATCATCATATAGCAAAATTTTTGATCACTTCATTTTTGCCAGAGTGCAGTAAACTGTGATTTAGTAGGAAATTACATTGCTTTCTTGCTTGTTTAACCATAAAATGCTTTAGATTTATTTCAATACAGAGTTATACTGGGCCAAATATTTCTCCATGTCTGATAGAATACAGCTTTAATTTCTTTTATTTCATAATTATGTACCTTTTGTTTCATTTTTAATTAATTTTTTTGAGTTCACCCAGCAGAATAAGGCTTACTCTTGGCTCTGTGCTCATAATTCTTTTATAGGAGTGCTCAGGGCTCCTTATGAGGTGCCAGGGATTGATCTTAGGGCACACATGGTGTAGCACTAGCATCCTACCTACTGTTCTATTTTTCTGGCTCCACAATTCTTTATAGTCCGTGGGCATACACTATTTTTATAATGATGTAAACTGTCTATAACCTCAATAAACTTAACCTCAAGGTATTCTCAATTTAATCTTAGAAATTATTTGTTCCCTTGATCAATATATCTATTTCTTATTTTAAAAAAAGCACAATATTTCTAGTTAAAAATTAATCAGTCATCTGCTCTAATAAAAATTTTATAATCTATTGTATTTTTCTAAGAATCATCCTGCTCTAGGTGCAAACATTCTATTTGTAATCTCAGAGACTGTTGTTACATCTTTAGTCTATCCTTACCTATATTTTCAATATCACTACCCTTTGTTCACTTGTCACATCATTAGTACTGTGTTAACTATGTGTTCTAAATTTTCATAGAACTTTTAAACTAAAGATAATTGGCTAAAACTTTATGATATTAGATGATCAACCTCTTTTTTAAAAATAGTATCAAATGGATTAAAGACTTCAATATCAAACCTGAATCTATAAGGTACGTGGAGGAATATATGGGAAGAAAACTGCATTACATTGAAGCTGAAGGCATCTTCCACGTTGAGACACCACTGACCAAAGAAGTGGAAGAAAAGATAAACAATGGAACTACGTTAAATTAAAAAGCTTCTGCACTTCAAAAGAAACACTGACCAAGATACAAAGATAGCCCACAGACTGAAAAAAAATATTTACTCAGTACCCATCTGATAAGGACTTAATATCCGAGATTTATAAATCACTAGTAAAACTTTACAGGAAAAACATCCAACCCTATCAGAAAATGGAATGAAGAAATAAACAGAAACTTCCTTAAATAAGAAATACAAATAGACAAAAGACACATAATAAATTCTCTACATCACTAATCATCAGAAGAGGCAAATCAAAATAATAATGAGATATCATCTCACACCACAGAGATTGGCACATATCAAAAAGAGCAAGAGCAACCAGTGTTGTGAGTTCAGGGAGAAAGGGACTCTCCTTCATTGTTAGTGGGGATGCCAGTTGGTTCAGTCTTTTTCAAAAACAGTATGGACATTCCTCAAAAAGCTAGAAATTGTGTTTCCATGTGGCCCAGAAACAACACTTCTAATAAGATACACTGGGAACCGCAAAACACACAGCAGAAAGGCAATCTGCACTTCTGTATTTATTGTAGTACTATTTACAAGAGCCAGAATCTGGAAACAATCTGAGTGCCTGAGAATAGATGACTAGTTATAGAAACTATAGTATATCCACAGAATGAAGTACTATGCAGCTGATAGGAAAAATTAAGTAATTAAATTCTCTTAAAAATGGATGAACGTGGAGAGTACCATGCTGAGTGAAATACTCAGAAGGAGAGGAACAGACACAGAATGACTGCACTCACTTATGGGGTGTTAAAAAAATATATATCATGAGACTAGTACCCACGAACTCTAGAAACAAAAGCCATGAGGATTGGCCCACAGTTGTAAATGTGCTAAAAGTATTTGGGGAAAAGGCAATCGGTTAGAGATAGGAGAACGATGATAAAGACAGTTGGAAGTGATCACTCTGGATAAGAGCTGCATGCTAAAAGTAGGTTAAGGAAAAGACATGATAACCTCTCAGTATCTATATTACAAATAATAATGCCCCAAAAGAGAGAGAAAAAGTAATAAATGAAGGAAAACGACTTCATAGAAGCAGTCTGGGTGTGAGGGGGAGTAGAGGAGGAAAGCCGTGTACATTGGTGGTGGGAAATGTGCACAGGTGTAGGGATGAGTGTTGGAATACTATATGACTAAAACCCAATTATGCACAGTTTTGTAACTGTGTATCTCATGAGGATTAAATTTAAAAAAAATCACAAAACTTTCAGCAATTGCTTTTGGATTAGAAAAAAACTGAAAGAAATTTTTGAACAGTTTTATTAATTTTTAGAAAATTTCTTATTTGCGTAGACTAAATTTCACCACCATTCATTACTGTTTAACATACCTGGTAAGTTCTTCTTTGAATCTTCCCATAATAGTGTTCCCCAATTTTTTTTCAAAAACTTTCTTCAAAACGTGATGAAAATCCAGAGCTTCTCCAATAAACCCCCTTTCTTATTGAGAATTATTTCTAATATCTTCTGGCTAACATTGGAACATCTCTTTGCTGGTGTCAGCTGTTAATCTTGATGTGCTAACAAATTTTACTAGAAAAATTATGAGCAAAGCACAATATCACATAAGCATCAGAGCACACCACCATCAAAAGGGCCACCCACAATGATAACACAAAGAGAAGCATAAACTTGACTGAGTAATATTAATTCTTTGTTCTACTTCAGGATTCTTTAATTTTGAATGCAAAGATCTCATCATTTTCTCAGTTGATCGTTCTACAGAAGAACTGAAAAACAGAGAGATAAAGATAGACCTATAATCTTCATAGGAAAAGTACATTTTAAAAACAGACTGTCAGGTCCACTTGAAGATAATACTGAGAACAAGGTATTTTGCTTGCAAGCTGCAGATCTGGGGCCAAACCTCAGCACTGTTCATCCTCCCTGGAGCCTTGTTGTCAGTGATCCTTGAACACAGAGCCAGGAGTAAGCCCTGAGCACCACCGAATGTGCCCCTTCCCCAAACAAACAGAAAAACAAAAACACAAAATTGGTAAAGTCTAATATTAATTTATGAGGTACTCTTAACTTCCAGGTCCAAATCTAGTTTCATCTTTTAAATTCCACTTTGTGGAAATGAAGGTTGAGATATAAATGTAGTTCATATGTTTTGATACTGTTCTTTAAACTAAAAACTCACACTGATTACTTTAATACATATTTTTCACACATTGCTTTAAGCAACCCTTTCAGTAACATTATAGCTAGCAAAGGTATTGATGGAGTATTTAAAAAATTAAAACAGGTATTGCTACAAAATTGTTATATTGGACTTTACAGAGCTAAGAGTGATCATTAAGCAAGTTGCTCTACATAGACTGTAGGACACAAGTGTTCAGAATATAATGAATGACAAAAAAGGGAAAAATTCTGAAATAGTTTCTCACACATGCTATGGAAAGTATATAGACTTAAAGGCTTATGGTTCCTCAGAGGTATGAATTATTATATATAACCTAGGGTCAACAAAGTACCCAATATTTTTTGGAGAACGGATTATTAAAATAAGTATTTCACGTGTAGAGAAAGTTACTTTTAAGTACTTGCTATTTGGTGGTTTTATTTAAAATATCGTTATTTGCTTCCTCTCTCTCTGGAAGATTTGGTTATTATTTTTAAGATACTAAAAATAATATTATCTCTCTGGAATATTTGGCTATTATTTTTAATTATCTCCTATTATCTCACTGGAATATTTGGCTATTATAAGATAACCCAGATACCAACCAAGAGACATGTATCGATATAAGGAAAGAAGAAGTCATGAAATTTGTTTATAAGTGGATGGACATGGAGAGTATCATGCTAAGTGAAATGAGTCAGAAAGAGAGGGACAGACATAGAGTGACTGCATTCAATTGGAATATAAAATAACATAATATGAGACTAACGCCCAAGGACAGTAGAGACAAGAGCCAGGATAGTTGCTCCATGGTTGTAAGCCTGCCTCATGAGCTGGGGGAGAAGGCAGCTGGATAAGAAAAGGGATCACTAAGTCAATGATAGTTGGAGGCATTGCTTGGGATGGGAGATGTATGCTGAAAGTAGATAAAGAACCAGACATGATGGCCTCTCAGTATCTGTATCTCAAACTATAATGCCATAAAGCAGAGAGATTGTAAGAGGAAAATTGTCTGCTATAGAGCCACGGGGATTGGGGGGTGGTTAGGAGGGTACAGGGAACACTGATGGTGGAAAATGTACACTTGTGGAAGGATAGGTGATCAATAATCTTATAACTGAAACCCAAACATGGAAGCTTTTTAACTATATCTCATGGTGATTCAATTAAAAAAATAGATCAGGTAATCAATTTCTGCTTGTATAAAAATAAAATTGAAGTCATGAAATGAGATAATAAAAAGTATTGGAAGATTTTTAAATATAGTAGGAAGGATATATTTGCTTTCAAACAGTCTTTCTATAGATTTAAATGAACTAGAGACTTCCTATTCTTCTAATCAGTAGAAATGTTTTCAATTTTTAGGTACATGATAAGCAGATAAGAACTTCCTTGGAGAAGAGATACAGATTTATGAAAGTTCATAAAAAAGTTCTTCATTCTGGGACATAAAAAGTCTTAGATACATAGATACTGTTGGAGGCATTGCTGGCATATACTCCATGACCATTATTAGATATCAACAGTTTCATGTGACATGGCTACATTTGCCAGAGTATTTGGTACACTCTAAGGGAGATGTGTTACTCTATGAGCAGAAGCATCTTATAACCAATAAACAGTAATTCTTGATGAGTTTATCTGTGCTCTGGGAGCTGAAAGGCTAATCTTTTTGCATTTCAATGTGTAATCACTGCCTTTTCCCATTTTGATAAGCATCATTGAGATCTAGAGAGCAATTATTTCTCTTTATCTGTGAAACTTCAGTGACTTTAGTATAAACAACGGATGTCTTATTTTAAAAACCCGTACAAGTTAGTCTCACAGTGCAGTTTAGGCTTTGTGGAGTTTATTCAGCTTAAGGTTAACTTTAGTTTAGAAAATCCAAAATAGAAGTAACTTTTTTTCACTCAAATATTGTACTTTCAGCAGTCTTTCAATTAAATTATTTTCATATTGTCTTTCAAAGGGTCGAAACATTTGTTGGAATCATCTGGGGACTGTTAGAAAGGAGGAAGACTTAGTTTGAGGAAACACAGATTTTTTGACATATTTGGGGCATCATCTGTCAACATCAAATTAATTAAAAAATAAGGTTATTTCTCAGTCTAGCAAAGCATAACCAAAACATCTCATTGGGGGGAAAATACATATGAAATTTAGTATGGATCTGATTTTTTTTTAAAGTCTCCCTCCCTTATGGAAAGTCAATAGCACTCAAAAAAATCAAGTGGTTTACTTGAATCAAAATCCTTCTCTAATTAATCAATGATAGTTAGTTCAGAGTATTAACCATCTAATAAGTAGAAATGACTAGATCTTCCTTAAATTACTACATAGAGAAATAATTTTCTTTTTAAATGTTTCATTATAATTATTGATACTATATAATATAAATTAATATTCCTAGCAAACAAATATGCCTTGAATACCTAGCTTAATCCAGAGAAATAATTTGTTAACAAGGTCTAGTATGTCCTATTTCTGGAAAAAAGACAAAAAAGAGTAAAAAGAAAAACCTAATCTAAAATCTTAAATTATCTCCTTATATTACTAGCAGTACACATTAGCAAATAACAAGGCCAATAAGTTGAGGATCAAACCCAGTACCATTTCAAAATTTGATTACATAGTTGAGAAAAATGCATTTTTTTGTTGATTGTATGTCAATCAACTTAAACTTTTTAACAAAAGTGATGAAGATAAAGTATAAATTTTTAGGAAAACAAAAATAGTGAGATAAATATCTGGATTTTAGACTATTTTTAAACAACCATAATTATTTTTCAGATTTGGAATTGGAAAAAGCATGCATACCGACCAAATCTTGACAAGAGGCACATTGAGTCAATGCAAACTGAGGAGATTTCCAGAGTTTTAGTTTATGCTAGTCTTTACTCTCACTTTCTAGTCCCTAGGTTTTGATTACTCAGTCTCTTATTATGTAATATTTAATGGACATTAAACATCTGAATGTCCTTAGCTATGAAAGAACCATGTACTATGAGCATACTATCTTGGCTTTGTCTATTTTAATCTGTCTTGACTTTATTTTCTATAAAATATATAGAATATAGATGCTCTTCTTAAATATTCAAAATATTCATTGGTTCTTCTATAGAAGAATGAGGGAGCCAGAGTCCCTTTAGTTGATGATTTCATTTTACTACAGTTGTGAATGTGATAAATGTACCTGTCTCTAGAGAATGAAACTGCCAGCTTCAGGGAGTGCAAATGTGACTGTAACGGCGTCAATTTCAATGAGTGATGATTCTTTGAATCTGTTCTGCCTAGACTGGGGTACTTGGTACAGAGACTGTTTACAGCTATATTTAGAAAGAGGAAAAGTACATAAAAAGGCATCTACAACAGTGAAGGCACTGGTTTTTTCTTAGATAGATTAAAAGTTGTTTCTGGTTAATATTCACGGTATAAATGATTAAAGAATAAATGTGACTTCATAATAAGTAAAACAGTATTTTATGACTGCACCACAAAAACAATATCTTGGGATTGATCTAGGTTTTCTAAAAATGCATACCTATATATGTCACAAATATATTGCTAGCTCCCCAAGATGTTGCCCTGGGAATTGCAGAATTGCATTTCAACATTCTGGTTCATTTTACTTATGGGTACTTTTGCACATACATAGAAATCTTTACCTAAGTTCCTTCCTATCTCCAGGGCTTCTATTTCAAAATGTTCTCTACTTATTACTTCTTTCGGCAGGGTGTGCTTTGTTCTTCCTGTTATAAACCAAAATTGCATCAGTCAACAGGGCATTGAAGTAAATGAATTTGAGTTCTAAAATGAAATGTTTTAGTTTTGGAATTTTTCTCTTGTTATACTCTGAAAAATGTATAAATTATAGTTATTTATAATATTTTATTTATAAAGTCAATAATGAATGCTAATCAGTATGCCTGTGGGTGCTTACATGTTTAAGATACTATATATATATACATACATATACATATATATATTATATAGTCATCTGTGCTCTGGAAAATTTTCTTCCAGCAAAGATGGTAGAGACTTACTTTTTTAGTGTCATTTATTTTTATGAAAGTAATTGTCATTTAATTAGATGATATACTTCTCCCTTTTTTATGTGCTATTAAAAGCAAAATATTTTATTGATTCCTAGTATGGACAATTGTAAGCTTTATTTACGATAACTGTATTCTGAGGGATTTGCTATGAGATTTTGGGGATCACAATGGCTAAGACTGGGAAGTCAGTAGTTTCGCTCCCCGCCTTGGTTTTGCTGACTGTAAAGTGAGTATAACAATAATATGATTATTTTCTCAATTCCCTTTGACATTTACTCTGGAGACACTCCAGAGTAGAAAATAGCACTGCACTGTCTGTAGCACGGTCCTCCCTTTGTTCATCGATTTACTTGAATGGGCACCAGTAATGTCTCCATTGTGAGACTTGTTGTTACAGTTTTTGGCATATTGAATACGCCACGGGGAACTTGCCAGGCTCTGTCCTGCAGTGGGATATTCTCGGTAATCTGCCGGGCTCTCAGAGAGGGGGAGGAATCAAACCCAGGTTGGCTGCCTGCAAGTCAAATGCCCTACCCGCTGTGCTCATATTCTTATCGGGGTGTTTAGCCTTTGAAAAAATAGACCTATTGGGTGCTGGAGAGATAGTACAATGGTTGTGACTCTTGCTTCTCATAAGATTGACCTAGGTTAAATCCTCTGCATCTCATATGGTAGCCTGATCACTGGAGTGACTCCTGAGTGTACAGCCTAGAGTCACTACTGAGCAAGGCAATGCATGGCATAACATGAATAAATAAATAAATACGCCTATATTTAACTTTTTGATGTTTTATTTTTTAGATCTTTATGATCAAAAAGCACATGAAAAATTATCTTAAAATATTTGTGTCATGGGCTGGAGCGATAGCACAGCAAGTATGGCATTTGCCTTGCATGCGGCCGACCTGGGTTTGATTCCTCCACCCCTCTCAGAGAGCCCTGCAGGTTACTGAGTGTATCCACCCCAATGGCAAAGCCTGGCAAGTTACCCGTGTTGTATTCGATATGCCAAAAACAGTAACAACATGTCTCACAATGGAGACGCTACTGGTGTCTGCTTGAGCAAATCAATGAACAACCCAGGACAGTGCTACATTTGTGTCATGAAATTGATGAATTCCTTGGATTTTCTTATACTGTAGCTTCACCTTATGCCTGCATTATAGCTCCTATCTTTACTCATATTTTTGTTTCTGCACAAAAGGTCAAGTGTTTAGGCAGGAAGCTTGTGTTTAGTATTTGCTTTGTGTCTCCCTGTAACACCTAAAATGGTCCTAGGTAACTGGCATGCTTTTAGGAAATGCTTGTTGAGAGTCTAAGCAAAATCAATAAATATATGGGGTATTTTTTTCAGAGATGAACTGTTAGATCAATAAATGGCAGGCACACATTTTGAGAGTCATCATTGGTCTTCCCATAGTTCATTTTTGTGAAAACTACCAGAGAATGTAAAAAGTCCCCACATCTTAAAAAAATTCGAATTACTACCTTTACTGTCTTCATTATAAATCCAGGTCAAAACTGTTAGGAAAAATCATTTTCTTACAGTCTTTCCAAACTTAACCCTAAAGAGATTTTAATCGGATTAACCCACTTGTGGTTAAGGCTAAAGACGCTAAAGACCTTTTAGTTTTATAGTGTCTAAAAGAGTCCATATTTAGTTGCTACATACACTTAGTATATTTTCAGATTAATATAGACACATAATTTTATTATTGAAAAGCAATTACCTAATTTCTATTCTTTGTCTACTAATTATTATGTAAAATTTAGATGTAAATAATGACTTAGCTAGAAATCTGGTTTACTTATTCAAATCTTTAATATTCATTCAAATTGCAGTGGGAAAACAAAGAAATCATTCAATAACTAAAACAAACAAACAACATCTAGACACCAAGTCAGGAATGAGGTAACTGGTTATATTAAAGAATATTCAATATCAGATATATTTGTTTTTCCACATACTTTCATTGTTTGAAAACAAAAACAAACCTTAGGTGATTATAGGATACTTATTTTTAAGGAAATATTTTCATTCCTGAATAGATGTTCATTTAATTATTAAAATTCTTCTGTAACATATACACAACATGTGTATATGTGTGTATGTTTGTGTGTGTGTTCCATTTATTCATGTAATGTTATATTATCTTGCCAACCAAATCTAAGTATTTATGAACAAGTTGATTAAAGTAATTTAGACAAACTTTTCTGAAATGTAGTTCTGAATAATAATACTGTGACCCTACTGTTAAGCAACTTGTTGAGCTACTTTCTTTCTTTTTTCTTTTTTTAGGGGGGTGTTACACCCAGCGATGCACAGGGGTTACTCCTGGCTCTGCACTCAGAAATTACCCTTGGCGGTGCTCAGGGCACCACATGGGATGCTGGGAATTGAACCTGGGTCAGCTGCATGCAAGGCAAATGCCCTACCCACTGTGCTCTTGCTCCAGCCCCCAAGAGCAGCTTTCTTTTAAGGTGCTTTTATATTTCTGGCAATCTAACTAGCCACAGAGCACTTGTCTTGCACATGTGAGTTTGTGAATTAAATCACAGGCACCAGAGAAAAAAGAAATCAACTAAGATCCCAACACTTAGAATCTGGAAGCATAGTACAGTGAAGTAAATAAAACATCTGTCTTACAACTCTGTATGAGTGTGTGGTTGTGAGTTCAAATATTTGTCATCCATGCTAAAGTCTGGCAGAGCCAGCTGCGATGCCCTCACTCTGTACCACACAAAATATCTTAAAACAACATGTTCCTATACTTAAAATAGTACTTTTAATCAGTATATATATATATATACATATACGTATATATAGACACATATATATATATGTAGGTGTTGATATTTCTGTTTCTTAAGTGAGGAAACCAAAGCAAATTGAGATTTCGAATTTTGTCAGGTAGTTACTTTTTAATGTGAAGGTACTTATATTGAAACACAGTTCAAATTCAATACAAATATTGATAAAAGAACAGCGGGTATGTTTCCATGTCACTAAAGATGGTAACGGATGCAGAGTTCTCAACATTCATTTTTCCTGGTTTAAACTATAAATTATACAATTCTACTTTCTTAAGGGCTACTGAAACATTCACTATATTTTATGAATAAAATGCCATTTTTACTTAAGATCATTCCCATTTTAATATTTCATGATTTTTTTCTAGAAATGGAAAGTTATTATTTTAAAATTTGTTTTCCCTTTGACTTATGATATGTGAATTTGGCCTGTGTTCTAATTTGTTAATCTGCATATTGTTTGGGTCCTGTCTCCATAATCCTGAAAAGTGATAGTAGACCACTTTGCTAATGCCAATCTTATTAAAATATGGCACTGTCAGTTGACAAAGAACACTCAGTTTTAAGGTATTTCAGAATCCTCTTCCTCCTAGCAGTGTATTAGTCAGTGGGAAGAACATTTCTTAGTGAGAAGGATATAAATTTGAATTTCTATAAGGTCACCACTGAGACCTTAGAAAAGTTATTGTCTCTCAATAAAGTAAGAAAAACAACTCATATGTCAAAAGTTTTGTTAGAATCAGAAGTATAAAATGCCAGCAGAGTGCAAAAATCTTGTACTTAATAATGTTAGTTACATTTTCAATTACATTGAATCCTAAGGAACTGATATTTCTGGGAGCAGAGCAGAAAAAAAAGATGAAAGTCAACAGTGAATTAAGATTTCATTTACTGATAAAGTAGAATAAACAGTATAGTTATTAATTTATCACCATGTAACAGTATAATCTTGGGTTCTGTTTATCCTTGGACTGTTACATTTTCCCATTTAATATGCATATATGCATAAAGCATAAAATAATGCAGGATGTTAAGAAGTGTGGAATGCCATTAACTTTATTACTAAAACTTTGGGACAAATGAACTATATAGGTGGAAATATGAGTAAGATAGGATGTTCATTCCAATAAAATGATAATAAAATCTTTATTGCATCCCACATCATTACCTGCTCTATTTTGCTTATGTTGGATATAAAGAAAAAAGGTATTGCATATTCTTTGTAGCTGTTAAAAGCCTTGATGTTTCTATCATCTTTTCTCCTTTTATCTTATAATGCCATGTTCCTTAGGCTTCAGATTAAAGGAAAGAAAATAAAAATGTAGTAGAAACAATTTATTTTACTATCATTAGGAATGTATCTTTTGAGGTAAATAAGCTAAATATAATAAAATATGAAATAGGTTTAAGTAATCAGAAATATTAGGTCAGGAGAGAAAGAAAATGTCCTTATTCATTCTTGCTGTGTGATTGAACTCACTGTAGTCAACATTTAGAATTATTTCCCTAAAAATTGGCACCTTGGTGAATTCTAATTTACACGTGTAAGTAAAAATTATCCAGGTGATTCCACTGGTGGACTTAAGCAAGAGCAAAATTCAGCAACTTCAGGATTAAAAGCTTTGCTCAATTAAAAGAAAAAAATTCGGATGGCCTAACCACCACTTTAATGAATATTAATGAATTGTTACCTTAAAAGTTGAAATCCTGCTCTCAATTGTGGAATATAAAATAACATACTATGAGAATAACAACCAAGGACAATAGTAACAAGGACCAGGAGAATTGGTTAACAATTGGAAACCTTCCACAAGTGCTAGGGAACAGGTAGTTAGGATAGAGACGGGACCACTATGAAAATGATGGTTGGAGGGATTTCTCTGGATGGGAGATGTGTGCTGAAAGTGGGTAAAGGACCTAACATGATGGTCTCTCAGTATCTGTATTGCAAACCATAATGTCCAAAAGTAGAGAGAAAGAAGAAAAGAAAAGTTCCGGCCATAGATGCAGAGGGTTGGGGAGTATAGAGGATTTGGGGGACATTGGTGGTGGGAAATGTACACTCATGGAAGGATGAGTTTGAGAACGTTGTAAAACTGAAACCTGATTATGAACAGCTTTGTAACTGTGTATTTGAAGGTGATTCAATAAAAAAAAACTTTTAAAAAATTGAGATCTTATTCTTTGATATTTTTGCTACTTTATTTATATGGCTACAATATTGTGTTCTTCTTGGTTGGTTTTATTTACTTATTTTTTTTTTCATTTGGGGGGGACCTTTTAAAAGATTTTCAGTGGCACCGTGGGCCACATCTTTTCCAACTAACAATTCTAACAGTTCACTGCTAGGGCTAAGGATGAGGTGCTGCTCAAACCCTTCAACGCTTTTCACATGGGTTTCCTCATCAGTTTCTTCTCATGAGGTTATGTAGTGGTGGAAATGGAAATGGGTCAGACATCTGCATTGTGCCATCTTTCTGGCCCTCAGTTTTATTTATTCTTAAAAACATTTCAATACAATGTGTTACAAGAGTCTATCAGAGCCATCACATTTCAATTCAAATTCAACAGCTTCTAATCTATTTATGCTCAAGCTCAACTGAAGTTCTCAATTTATTAATTCTGAGCTAATTAACCTCATATGTTTCTTTGGAATCAAGCCTATCTTATAAAATAAAATTCTTCAACTTGCTTATGCTCTAGTGAACATATATTCTTATCAATGTTATTACCCAAATTTCACCCCTTCACCCACGATGTTTTCTTTATTTCTTTTGGATTTTATTCCACACTTAGTTCTGCTTAGGGATTAGTTCTAGCTCTGTGATCATGGATTACTCCTGGTGGTACTTGGGGGACCATTTGTCTTGCTGAGAATCTAAACTCAGATGGACTGCATGCAACAAATGTACTCTACAGGCTGAGTTACCTCTCTGGCCCACCAACATTCTTTGTTTCAAGTTTTTCCAGCTAATTTCCTTAGGAAAAATGTTTTATATCACATCATCTGCATTCAACATTTTAGGTTGATTATCTGCCAGATTCTTACTCAAAATCTATTTATATACACAAATCCTTCATGTCTCAAATTAAATTTTCAACTCAAGCTGATACCTAGATAAATTGTGACTCCCCTTTTCCTGAATTCTGCAAATGAAAGCCTACATTTTCTTCATCACTCCTTTCATTATATACATTTAACATTTTAAAATCTATATTATTTCTAACCTGCTTTCTAGGAGTTATATGGTGATTAACTTTTTTCTTTAATCTTTGACTCTAAGCGTTTAAGTTGACAGTAGATCCCTTCTTTCATCCTTGTTGACAGATTTCTTGTACTTTACTCATTCTCCTGTTTCCCTGATTAATATTTCAGTTTTTTTCCTTGGATATATTTCCCTCATCCTGTTTTCTTAAATGGAGATATTCTCCCTTAGGTTGTATCTACATAAATTTTCTTCAGACTTTAGGTTATGTGGTGATTTTTACCTGGTACAATAAACTCTCAATGCTATACTACTAATACTCACTGTAAGTGACCCAAATCTTGCTTTTTACAAATCTAGGTCATGACTTACAGCTGCTGCACTTAGATATCTATTATCTTAGCTTTGTCACAACATGTTTAGTGCTGGTTAATATATGAACTCTGCCATTATTTTACTATCGTGGATATGTAGACTTTATTAAAGGACTTATTTAAATATATATGCTGTTGTTGTTTTGGGGGTGACACATCTGGCGATGCTCAGGGGTTACTCTTACCTCTGCATTCATGAAATGTTCCTGGTGGTGCCTGAGGGGACCTTTTAGCATAGCAGGTACCAAACCTGGGTTGGCTGCATGCAAGGTACCCGTACACTACCTTCTGTGTAATCTATTCAGCCCTGAATGATTTATTATTCATATTTGTCTGAACCTTTTGCCCTATTTATCCTCCAGATGTACATGTATGATATGTCAAGATTAAAAGTGTTTCATATCCATTCCTCATATTTTATTTTAATTCTACTCCTTCTATCCCAATAATTCCATATGATGGCATTATCATAACTTCTTAATTGATCTTATTGCTTTATCAATTCTCTAATGTTTGAGAATTTTTTAGACAAAAATTCTGTTATCTCTTTTCCTCATGATCAAATTGCCTACTCTCTTGAGTGATTCTCATTGGTGCACAGAATGGAGCCTAATCTCTTTGCCCTGAATTCAAGAAACTAGAATATTTTAAATTAACTTTTCTGATTCTCAGTGAGAAAATTCTAACACCTGGTGAGTTCTTGCTCTGTGAAATGATAGAATTACTGAGCAGAGCTGGGACTTTGTAAAAATCTTTTTATTTCTCCAAGCAGAAAGTGAAACAAACAGTTAAGAGGAATAAACTCAGGTTACTGTGGAAGTAGGAAGGCAGTTTTCTCAAAATGGCAATTCTGGAGCAGAGATTTCCTTTTCCGGAAATGATTTAGGCTGTGTGACATGGCATCTTGCTTTATTATCTTATCCTTATAGATAAACTTAGGAGAAAGACTATGGGATTTAAAAGTCTTTGGCTATCATCTTCCCTATGAGGAGATGCAGAAATTCCAACGGCTAAAATGGACTTGGTGTGTTTTCCTCTCCTATAACCCCTGGATGGCTAGAACGTTTCTGTGTTCAATCCACCAAAAAACCTGCACCAGCTCTTGATAAATGGCAAAGTGAAATTAAAAAGAAAGAAATTAGACAAATAACTTTAATCACATTAGTAGTAAGGTGTAAATTATGAACATTCTCAAATTTCTAATTTACCATTCCCAAACCCTTTGAATGAAGAGGAGTTTTTCTTGAGGATATCCCAGTATACTATGAGTAAAGATGTATAATATTAACTTTTCTCTTCGACTTTTCTGGGTAATCTATGGCCTTTTATTAGAACATCTATATATTGGGGAAATTTGTGCAAGCCAAAGAAGATCAACATGGCTAACACTCAGAAAAGGAGTTTGTGGAGATCATGAAATCAACACAATCTAAGTTTAGCTCCAATTCACTTTGGGTGCAGTGGATTCTGTGGGTCAAGAACTAGTCTTGTATTTATGTCCTCAAGTATAGACCACAACTGCAATTGATATACCTAGCAACTGACAGCATCCTTGCAACCCTCTTTCAAGCAGTTCATGTTTTATTGTTTTGGCTTTTGATTATCCTAGCTTTTTGCTTGGGATGTCATTGTTGGTGCCTTTAAATAACCAATTCTCTCTTAAATGTTTGTTCTTGATCTGCTCATATATTAATTTAGGTAGGAATTTCTTGGTAACAGTTATGAAAAAGCAGTTGTCAGATTGGGTGAGTAATCTGCAAAATAGTATCATGAATATGTAGCAGAAGGAAATCAGCAAAGAGTAACAGGGTGGAAGATGGAGCAATCCTGGAGGAGTGATAAAATTATAGTAGCTCAGCCTACCTGCTTGTTACACATGCAAGCAGACACTGTTAAAGATGGGTCTATAAAAGATGGGGCTATAGCTATAGGAAAACCTTACTAGGTTTATTTTCAAACTCTTCCTCCAAATTATTTCTACATTAGCTAGGGAGCCTCAAAAGATATTTTGTGAGCCTTGTGCATGTTCCATAAGGCACTGTATTCACTAATTCTTCTCTGAAATCGCTCATCTTAGATCAACTTTTTCACCTTCATAGTGCACCCCTCCCAAGAATATCATGAATAACTTTTAACTTACTGATAAAGGTATTTCTGCATGAAGTATAATTCCTCAATTAAATTATGAACTCCTGTACATTGGACATTTTTTTATTTTTTTTTGTGTGTATCTCAATCTTTACTTGGCATATCACTTACCTTAGTCAGTCCGTACTAAATTTTTTTAATTGGTGATAAAGTCTTAAACTAATAATAATGGCATAGGACAAGTATAAAAGAAAGGTTTTCATAATCTTAAAACTTACAGTAAGTAGATTTTCAATAATTCGCATACTTTTGCATAAACATCTAGCTAAAAACCTATACTGAGGCTGGAAATACAGTATAGTAGACAAGGAGCTTGCCTTCTATGAGGACAACCTAATTTGATTCCTGTCATCCCATATGGTCACCAGAGTCCACCGGGAGTGATCGCTGAGTGCAGATCAGAAGACAGCCATGAGCACAACTTATTATAACCAGAAACCAAAGGGGAAAAAAAAGACAAAAATGCACTGAATATGTTAGAAGGAAACTGTCAGTATATTATGAATGTAACCATTTTCACTCTAATTGCAGAACAGAAGTAGAGAGCATGGTGAAGAAAATTGACAATCTGTGATTTTATTTTCACACTATGCTATGAAATACTTAAACAAAGACATTTAATATTTCTGGATGAATTTAGTGCACATACTCTGAGAAGTGAAAGTGTCTTGGCTATTAAAAACATGAAGTTGATAATGCAGAAAGTAATAAATGCATATATTCATCTGAATAAGATGTTTATGTTGCCAAGATTACTATCTTTCTAGTCTTCCTGCCCTGGCATACAAGTTGTCTCAATTTTCTAAAGAAGTTTAAACTTTGAAAGCAGAGAAACCAACAATATTTACACGAACAGACCTGTAGTTTTTTTCTGTGAATGCAAATCTATCTGGGAGAATGTTTGGGAGTTATCAAAGTTGTTTTAAGTTCTGGTATACATAATTTCAGTGTTAGTAGGAATTCTATGGAGTACATAGAATTTCAGGTACATAGAGAGTATCTGAATATAAACCATCATATAAAACCATGAGTATCAAATAGTAGGAATTGCATTTAGAATTATTATTTTCATGGGTTCACAATATTATGCATATACAAAACTAAAACACAATCACCCTTATTTCAGGAAGATTACCATTGATGGACAAGTTCTACCATATTTATAAGGTCACAAAATGAACCAGTTAATTTGTAATTTATTCAGAGATTAATGGAGATTAAGGGCTGGAGCGATAGCACAGCGGGTAGGGCGTCTGCCTTGCACGCAGCCAACATGGCCGACCCGAGTTCGATTCCTCCGCCCCTCTCGGAGAGCCAGGCAAGCTACCGAGAGTATTCGATATGCCAGACACAGTAACAACAAAGTCTCCAATGGAGACGTTACTGGGCCCGCTCGAGCAAATCAACGATCAACGGGAGGGCCTTTACTTTCTTTACTTTTACTTACTTTATTCAGATTGAATTACCAAGATTGCACTTTACCTAGAATTCTTGGTTATAGCAAACCTACCAATAATAAAATGAAATACAGCTCTACATATTCTGAAGTACTTCAATTAGTTCCCTGTAATTCAGGAATAATTGACTATAAGGAAAGTATAACTTACATTTTCTGACAAATGTTTCCTAACTTATATGCAAATATACTGTTATTCCTGATTATTACTCAATTGTCTGAATCTTTACAAATTATATTTTCTATAAAATCTCCTAATGAAAAGTTACTTTGTTTCAAAGAATGCATAACATTTTATGTTCACAATTTATCAAAATCAAGTTGATAACTTTTGTTACGACAATTTTTCACCTTATTTTTCCCCTAAAGAATTCTGTTATCGGAGTGCTAATATACAACCAGACTCCCATCTAGATTTAGGCTTAAATTCTCTGTAATCCACTGATCCAAGGTAGCTTAACTACCCAGAAAAATGATCAGCTGAATTATTAGATAATTTCCCTTTGGAAAAGTTGAAAAAATGCAGTTTTTATTGCATGCATACTCTGCATGAAAGTTGTAGAATACCTACAAGCTTAATAACTTGGGAAAGCATCTAGAGGCTAAGCTATTTAAGTACTAATGCAGACATAGGATGGCTTTTAAAAAGTATCACGCCCTTTCCCCAGTGCACTTTTGTTTATTTCCTATTCAGGTTGCCTTGGGGAAAGGAGAATGAAGTTAATGTTCCTTTGCCATAAGTGCACCATAATGTTGAATACATTAAATATCTCAAAGTGGATGGAACAGTTAGGTAGCTAATTTAGTATATCGTAAATGGTTATAGGTAATGCAGCTTTTAGTATATTCTTAACTATCCTTGCTTTTCCGGCATGTTTCGGGTGCCAAAAATTTAAGTATTAAGACTCAAATAGTTACGAAGGCAGGACTATTTCAGGGAAACTTAATCGGAGTCCAAAGTTATCATTTAAGATTTTTACCTTGGGAAGTTCACTTTAATTCTGAGATTTGATTTCTTAATCATATAAAAAGGAGTTGTGAATCCTTATCTGGTTTCCATCTTGAACTTTAAGTGTTTGTAAGGTACTAAATTCAGTAATAAAATAACTATTCAATCATTATCATATGAGAAACTAAGATATGTCTTTTAAAGACTAGTTTATTCTACCTTCTTATAAAGCATTTGAGAGCAATTATGATACAAAATTTATTCTTTTTTGGAGCTGAAGCAATAGCACAGCAGGTAGGATGTTTGCCTTGCACTCAGCTGACCTAGGTTCAATTCCCAGCATCCCATATGGTCCCCCGAGCACCGCCAGGAGTAATTCCTGAGTGTATGAACCAGGAGTAATTCCTGTGCATCTCCAGGTGTGACCCAAAAAGCAAAGAAAAAAAAAACAACCAAAATTTATTCTTTTTTAGCAATTAAAGATCGTAACTTACAGTGTTCAATGGGCTGTTGGTAATAATATTATCCCCTATTTGGAGCAAGTCAACTTTAGATAGAAAGGAATTCCTCTTAAAATGGAAATAGGCATAAACAGCCCAAGTTATTATTGACTTTTAA